>NC_090832.1:96426385-97093246 GCF_028021215.1 Eschrichtius robustus
AAAAAACGCATACGCCCTTTTTGGCCAACCAAGCAACCTGGAAAGGCAAATCAGCGCCACAAAGAAGTCTCGCTTCCCATCGGTCAAAAGGGCCATGCTGAATAAAGTGTCAAAACCAGAAATGCAGGACAGGCCATGGAGAAACGGGAGCCTTGCTACGCTGATGGGCGAGATGTAAATTGCCAACAGCCACTCTGGAGAGGTGTACGGTGTGTCTTGAAACATCTAAAAAACTCAGCTTAGAGAGCATAGGGCACTTCCACTCATGGGCGTATAAACTGGGAACACTAAAAATCAGCAAGACACAGGCACCCCAAAGTTTAGGGCTGCTCTGTTGACAAAAACCTCCACTTCGTTACACCTTAAATATCCCAGGAAAGAGAAAAATGGATAAAGAAGTTGTGGTCCTTATGTACAATGGAATATCACTCATCCATGAAATCTACGTCATAATTCTCCTAGCAGCATGATGAGTGGATTTAGGTACGACGTTTCTACGTGAAATAAGTCATACAGAAAAAGACACTTATCATAAGATATCACTTATAGAGGGAATGTAAAAACCGCTACACATGAACTGAATTACAAATCAGAAGAGAGTCACACGTTTAGGAAACACACTATGGCTGCTTAACGGGAAAGGTGAGGTGGGGGTGATGCATAAAAGAAGGGTTTCAAATTAGCTCAGATACCGTTCCATAAACCCAATATGTAATAGACAAGACCTACTCCTTGCTCAGTGAACGGGACTCAACATCCCCTATACACCGCCCAAGAATATATCTGACTAGTAATAATCTTAAAACCTATGTGTTGATATCTCTCTGTAAGTGACTCAAGTGGGTGTAAAGCGGCATAAACACAGCAGTGAAAAGCAGCTAAACCCCATTATAAAAATCAATTACTTTTAAAAACCCGTGAAGTAAAGACAGTGAAAGAGAGAGAAATTGTTACAAAATTCGTTCAGGGGCTGTGATGCCACCTGGATTGACCATATCTAGACCCACAGCTGATTGAGACATAAGGGTGGACACTTTTGGAGCTGAGAGGTTTGGTGAGGTTGGGTGAGCAAACGCAGACCCTTTAAAGTAATACTGCGTGGTACCCATCCCATGGGTCCCAAATCTCCAGGTTCAAGGGCATCTTCCTACATCGAAAACGTGCATGAGAAACCCAGAAGATGATACACCGTGTGATCGAGAAAGGTTTCTAAATCACACCTCATTTCTCATCTCCTTGTGCTCGGGTTCGCCGTTCCAGCCGCTTTCCTAGCAATCTCCCTCCTTGGAGAATCAGCACCTTTAACCTCCTGTTCCGTACAGGTTGCAATATGTCCTGAGGAGGAACGGGAAGAGGGGGAACCAATGAGAGACTAGCTCTATGTCTTGGGACAGGAACAGCTCACTCTATTTTCCCGTCAGGAAGAAGAATTAACCACAGGCTCAGCCTGCCGCCCGGAACCAAAATAGGGCCTGAAGCAATCCTGCGCTTTTGCGGCCAGCTCCCAAGGAAGCGAGTTGAAAAATGGAGCTCAGGGGCACTGCAATTCACAAACCTGCAGAGTTATAAATGATAACTCTCGTCCACAAATATACTGAGGGAAGGCAACGAAGAGGATTTGAAAGCAAGGCAGAATTGCAGGAAACAGGTTTCAGGAGGGAGATTCGAATCGCCTTTAAAGCACAGGAAAAGCGGCAAAACCTCGACAATGATGCCCTTGGCCAAAAAGGGCGTATGCGTTTTTTCCTGAATATATTCAGGAAAAAACGCATACGCCCTTTTTGGCCAACCAAGCAACCTGCAAAGGCAAATCAGCGCTACAAAGAAGTCTCGCTTCCCATCGGTCAAAAGGGCCATGCTGAATAAAGTGTCAAAACCAGAAATGCAGGACAGGCCATGGAGAAACGGGAGCCTTGCTACGCTGTTGGGCGGGATGTAAATTGCCAACAGCCACTCTGGAGAGGTGTACGGTGTGTCTTGACACATCTAAAAAACTCAGCTTAGAGAGCATAGGGCACTTCCACTCGTGGGCGTATAAATTGGGAAAACTAAAAATCAGCAAGACACAGGCACCCCAAAGTTTAGGGCTGCTCTGTTGACAAGAACCTCCACTTCGTTACACCTTAAATATCCCAGGAAAGAGAAAAATGGATAAAGAAGTTGTGGTCCTTATGTACAATGGAATATCACTCAGCCATGAAATCTACGTCATAAGGCTCGTAGCAGCATGATGAGTGGATTTAGGTACGACGATTCTACATGAAATAAGTCACACAGAAAAAGACACTTATCATAAGATATCACTTATAGAGGGAATGTAAAAACCGCTACACTTGAATGAATTACAAAACAGAAGAGAGTCACACGTTTAGAAAACACACTATGGCTGCTTAACGGGAAAGGTGAGGTGGGGTGATGCATAAAACAAGGGTTTCAAATTAGCTCAGATACCGTTCCATAAACCCAATATATAATAGACAAGACCTACTCCTTGCTCAGTGAACGGGACTCAGCACCCCCTATTCACCGCCCAAGAATATATCTGACTAGTAAGAATCTTAAAACCTATGTGTTGATATCTCTCTGTAAGTGACTCAAGTGGGTGTAAAGCGGCACACACACAGCTCTGAAAAGCAGCTAAACCCCATTATAAAAATCAATTACTTTTAAAAACCCGTGAAGCAAAGACAGTGAAAGAGAGAGAAATTCTTACAAAATTCGTTCAGGGGCTGTGATGCCACCTGGATTGACCATATCTAGACCCACAGCTGATTGAGACATAAGGGTGGACACTCCTGGGGCTGAGAGGTTTGGTGAGGTTGGGTGAGCAAACGCAGACCCTTTCAAGTAATACTGCGTGGTACCCATCCCATGGGTCCCAAATCTCCAGGTTCAAGGGCACCTTCCTACATCGAAAACATGCATGAGAAACCCAGAAGATGGTACACCGTGTGATCGGGAAAGGTTTCTAAAACGCACCTCATTTCTCATCTCCTTGTGCTCGGGTTCGCCATTCCAGCCGCTTTCCTAGCAATCTCCCTCCTTGGAGAATCAGCACCTTTAACCTCCTGTTCCGTACAGGTTGCAATTTGTCCTGAGGAGGAACGGGAAGAGGGGGAACCAATGGGAGACTAGCTCTAGGGCTTGGGACAGGCACAGCTCACTCTATTTTCCCGTCAGGAAGAAGAATTAACCACAGGCTCAGCCTGCCAGCCGGAAGCCGAATAGGGCCTGAAGCATTCCTGCGCTTTTGCGGCCAGCTCCCAAGGAAGCGAGTTGAAAAATGGAGCTCAGGGGCACTGCAATTCACAAACCTGCAGAGTTATAAATGATAACTCTCGTCCATAAATATACTGAGGGAAGGCAACGAAGAGGATTTGAAAGCAAGGCAGAATTGCAGGAAACAGGTTTCAGGAGGGAGATTCGAATCGCCTTTAAAGCACAGGAAAAGCGGCAAAACTTCGAAAATGATGCCCTTGGCCAAAAAGGGCGTATGCGTTTTTTCCTGAATATATTCAGGAAAATACGCATACGCCCTTTTTGGCCAACCAAGCAACCTGCAAATGCAAATCAGCGCTACAAAGAAGTCTCGCTTCCCATCGGTCAAAAGGACCATGCTGAATAAAGTGTCAAAACCAGAAATGCAGGACAGGCCATGGAGAAACGGGAGCCTTGCTACGCTGATGGGCGGGATGTAAATTGCCCACAGCCACTCTGGAGAAGTGTACGGTGTGTCTTGAAATATCTAAAAAGCTCAGCTTAGAGAGCATAGGGCACTTCCACTCATGGGCGTATAAATTGGGAAAACTAAATATCAGCAAGACACAGGCACCCCAAAGATTAGGGCTGCTCTGTTGACAAGAACCTCCACTTCGTTACACCTTAAATATCCCAGGAAAGAGAAAAATGGATAAAGAAGTTGTGGCCCTTATGTACAATGGAATATCACTCAGCCATGAAATCTACGTCATAAGGCTCGAAGCAGCATGATGAGTGGATTTAGGTATGACGATTCTAGGTGAAATAAGTCACACAGAAAAAAAAAAAAAAACTTATCATAAGATATCACTTATAGAGGGTAAGTAAAAACCACTACACTTGAACTGAATTACAAAACAGAAGAGAGTCACACGTTTAGAAAACACACTATGGCTGCTTAACGGGAAAGGTGAGGTGGGGTGATGCATAAAACCAGGGTTACAAATTAGCTCAGATAGCGTTCCATAAACCCAATATGTAATAGACAAGACCTACTCCTTACTCAGTGAACGGGACCCAACACCCCCTATTCACCGACCAAGAATATATCTGACAAGTAACAATCTTAAAACCTATGTATTGAAATCTCTCTGTAAGTGAGTCAAGTGCGTGTAAAGCATCATAAACACAGCACTGAAAAGCAGCTAAACCCCATTATAAAAATCAATTACTTTTAAAAACCCGTGAAACAAAGACAGTGAAAGAGAGAGAAATTCTTACAAAATTCGTTCAGAGGCTGTGATGCCACCTGGGTTGACCATATCTAGACCCACAGCTGATTGAGACATAAGGGTGGACACTCTTGGGGCTGAGAGGTTTGCTGAGGTTGGGTGAGCAAATGCAGACCCTTTAAAGTAATACTGCGTGGTACCCATCCCATGGGTCCCAAATCTCCAGGTTCAAGGGCATCTTCCTACATCGAAAACATGCATGAGAAACCCAAAAAATGGTACACCGTGTGATCGGGAAAGGTTTCTAAAACGCACCTCATTTCTCATCTCCTTGTTCTCGGGTTCGCCATTCCAGCCGCTTTCCTAGCAATCTCCCTCCTTGGAGAATCAGCACCTTTAACCTCCTGTTCCGTACAGGTTGCAATTTGTCCTGAGGATGAAAGGGAAGAGGGGGAACCAATGAGAGACTAGCTCTAGGTCTTGGGACAGGCACAGGTCACTCTATTTTCCCATCAGGAAGAACAATTAACCACAGGCTCAGCCTGCCACCCGGAAGCAGAATAGGGCCTGAAGCAATCCTGCACTTTTGCGGCCAGCTCCCAAGAAAGCGAGTTGAAAAATGGAGCTCAGGGGCACTGCGATTCACAAACCTGCAGAGTTATAAATGATAACTCTCGTCCACAAATATATTGAGGGAAGGCAACGAAGAGGATTTGAAAGCAAGGCAGAATTGCAGGAAACAGATTTCAGGAGGGAGATTCGAATCGCCTTTAAAGCACAGGAAAAGCGGCAAAACCTCGACAATGATGCCCTGGGCCAAAAAGGGCGTATGCGTTTTTTCCTGAATATATTCAGGAAAAAACGCATACGCCCTTTTTGGCCAACCAAGCAACCTGGAAAGGCAAATCAGCGCCACAAAGAAGTCTCGCTTCCCATCGGTCAAAAGGGCCATGCTGAATAAAGTGTCAAAACCAGAAATGCAGGACAGGCCATGGAGAAACGGGAGCCTTGCTACGCTGATGGGCGAGATGTAAATTGCCAACAGCCACTCTGGAGAGGTGTACGGTGTGTCTTGAAACATCTAAAAAACTCAGCTTAGAGAGCATAGGGCACTTCCACTCATGGGCGTATAAACTGGGAACACTAAAAATCAGCAAGACACAGGCACCCCAAAGTTTAGGGCTGCTCTGTTGACAAAAACCTCCACTTCGTTACACCTTAAATATCCCAGGAAAGAGAAAAATGGATAAAGAAGTTGTGGTCCTTATGTACAATGGAATATCACTCATCCATGAAATCTACGTCATAATTCTCCTAGCAGCATGATGAGTGGATTTAGGTACGACGTTTCTACGTGAAATAAGTCATACAGAAAAAGACACTTATCATAAGATATCACTTATAGAGGGAATGTAAAAACCGCTACACATGAACTGAATTACAAAACAGAAGAGAGTCACACGTTTAGAAAACACACTATGGCTGCTTAACGGGAAAGGTGAGGTGGGGTGATGCATAAAACAAGGGTTTCAAATTAGCTCAGATACCGTTCCATAAACCCAATATGTAATAGACAAGACCTACTCCTTGCTCAGTGAACGGGACTCAACATCCCCTATACACCGCCCAAGAATATATCTGACTAGTAATAATCTTAAAACCTATGTGTTGATATCTCTCTGTAAGTGACTCAAGTGGGTGTAAAGCGGCATAAACACAGCAGTGAAAAGCAGCTAAACCCCATTATAAAAATCAATTACTTTTAAAAACCCGTGAAGTAAAGACAGTGAAAGAGAGAGAAATTGTTACAAAATTCGTTCAGGGGCTGTGATGCCACCTGGATTGACCATAACTAGACCCACAGCTGATTGAGACATAAGGGTGGACACTTTTGGGGCTGAGAGGTTTGGTGAGTTTGGGTGAGCAAACGCAGACCCTTTAAAGTAATACTGCGTGGTACCCATCCCATGGGTCCCAAATCTCCAGGTTCAAGGGCATCTTCCTACATCGAAAACATGCATGAGAAACCCAGAAGATGATACACCGTGTGATCGAGAAAGGTTTCTAAATCACACCTCATTTCTCATCTCCTTGTGCTCGGGTTCGCCGTTCCAGCCGCTTTCCTAGCAATCTCCCTCCTTGGAGAATCAGCACCTTTAACCTCCTGTTCCGTACAGGTTGCAATATGTCCTGAGGAGGAACGGGAAGAGGGGGAACCAATGAGAGACTAGCTCTATGTCTTGGGACAGGAACAGCTCACACTATTTTCCCGTCAGGAAGAAGAATTAACCACAGGCTCAGCCTGCCGCCCGGAACCAAAATAGGGCCTGAAGCAATCCTGCGCTTTTGCGGCCAGCTCCCAAGGAAGCGAGTTGAAAAATGGAGCTCAGGGGCACTGCAATTCACAAACCTGCAGAGTTATAAATGATAACTCTCGTCCACAAATATACTGAGGGAAGGCAACGAAGAGGATTTGAAAGCAAGGCAGAATTGCAGGAAACAGGTTTCAGGAGGGAGATTCGAATCGCCTTTAAAGCACAGGAAAAGCGGCAAAACCTCGACAATGATGCCCTTGGCCAAAAAGGGCGTATGCGTTATTTCCTGAATATATTCAGGAAAAAACGCATACGCCCTTTTTGGCCAACCAAGCAACCTGCAAAGGCAAATCAGCGCTACAAAGAAGTCTCGCTTCCCATCGGTCAAAAGGGCCATGCTGAATAAAGTGTCAAAACCAGAAATGCAGGACAGGCCATGGAGAAACGGGAGCCTTGCTACGCTGTTGGGCGGGATGTAAATTGCCAACAGGCACTCTGGAGAGGTGTACGGTGTGTCTTGACACATCTAAAAAACTCAGCTTAGAGAGCATAGGGCACTTCCACTCGTGGGCGTATAAATTGGGAAAACTAAAAATCAGCAAGACACAGGAACCCCAAAGTTTAGGGCTGCTCTGTTGACAAGAAACTCCACTTCGTTACACCTTAAATATCCCAGGAAAGAGAAAAATGGATAAAGAAGTTGTGGTCCTTATGTACAATGGAATATCACTCAGCCATGAAATCTACGTCATAAGGCTCGTAGCAGCATGATGAGTGGATTTAGGTACGACGATTCTACATGAAATAAGTCACACAGAAAAAGACACTTATCATAAGATATCACTTATAGAGGGAATGTAAAAACCGCTACACTTGAATGAATTACAAAACAGAAGAGAGTCACACGTTTAGAAAACACACTATGGCTGCTTAACGGGAAAGGTGAGGTGGGGTGATGCATAAAACAAGGGTTTCAAATTAGCTCAGATACCGTTCCATAAACCCAATATATAATAGACAAGACCTACTCCTTGCTCAGTGAACGGGACTCAGCACCCCCTATTCACCGCCCAAGAATATATCTGACTAGTAAGAATCTTAAAACCTATGTGTTGATATCTCTCTGTAAGTGACTCAAGTGGGTGTAAAGCGGCACACACACAGCTCTGAAAAGCAGCTAAACCCCATTATAAAAATCAATTACTTTTAAAAACCCGTGAAGCAAAGACAGTGAAAGAGAGAGAAATTCTTACAAAATTCGTTCAGGGGCTGTGATGCCACCTGGATTGACCATATCTAGACCCACAGCTGATTGAGACATAAGGGTGGACACTCCTGGGGCTGAGAGGTTTGGTGAGGTTGGGTGAGCAAACGCAGACCCTTTCAATTAATACTGCGTGGTACCCATCCCATGGGTCCCAAATCTCCAGGTTCAAGGGCACCTTCCTACATCGAAAACATGCATGAGAAACCCAGAAGATGGTACACCGTGTGATCGGGAAAGGTTTCTAAAACGCACCTCATTTCTCATCTCCTTGTGCTCGGGTTCGCCATTCCAGCCGCTTTCCTAGCAATCTCCCTCCTTGGAGAATCAGCACCTTTAACCTCCTGTTCCGTACAGGTTGCAATTTGTCCTGAGGAGGAACGGGAAGAGGGGGAACCAATGGGAGACTAGCTCTAGGGCTTGGGACAGGCACAGCTCACTCTATTTTCCCGTCAGGAAGAAGAATTAACCACAGGCTCAGCCTGCCAGCCGGAAGCCGATTAGGGCCTGAAGCATTCCTGCGCTTTTGCGGCCAGCTCCCAAGGAAGCGAGTTGAAAAATGGAGCTCAGGGGCACTGCAATTCACAAACCTGCAGAGTTATAAATGATAACTCTCGTCCATAAATATACTGAGGGAAGGCAACGAAGAGGATTTGAAAGCAAGGCAGAATTGCAGGAAACAGGTTTCAGGAGGGAGATTCGAATCGCCTTTAAAGCACAGGAAAAGCGGCAAAACTTCGAAAATGATGCCCTTGGCCAAAAAGGGCGTATGCGTTTTTTCCTGAATATATTCAGGAAAATACGCATACGCCCTTTTTGGCCAACCAAGCAACCTGCAAATGCAAATCAGCGCTACAAAGAAGTCTCGCTTCCCATCGGTCAAAAGGACCATGCTGAATAAAGTGTCAAAACCAGAAATGCAGGACAGGCCATGGAGAAACGGGAGCCTTCCTACGCTGATGGGCGGGATGTAAATTGCCCACAGCCACTCTGGAGAAGTGTACGGTGTGTCTTGAAATATCTAAAAAGCTCAGCTTAGAGAGCATAGGGCACTTCCACTCATGGGCGTATAAATTGGGAAAACTAAATATCAGCAAGACACAGGCACCCCAAAGATTAGGGCTGCTCTGTTGACAAGAACCTCCACTTCGTTACACCTTAAATATCCCAGGAAAGAGAAAAATGGATAAAGAAGTTGTGGCCCTTATGTACAATGGAATATCACTCAGCCATGAAATCTACGTCATAAGGCTCGAAGCAGCATGATGAGTGGATTTAGGTATGACGATTCTAGGTGAAATAAGTCACACAGAAAAAAAAAAAAAACTTATCATAAGATATCACTTATAGAGGGTAAGTAAAAACCACTACACTTGAACTGAATTACAAAACAGAAGAGAGTCACACGTTTAGAAAACACACTATGGCTGCTTAACGGGAAAGGTGAGGTGGGGTGATGCATAAAACCAGGGTTACAAATTAGCTCAGATAGCGTTCCATAAACCCAATATGTAATAGACAAGACCTACTCCTTACTCAGTGAACGGGACCCAACACCCCCTATTCACCGACCAAGAATATATCTGACAAGTAACAATCTTAAAACCTATGTATTGAAATCTCTCTGTAAGTGAGTCAAGTGCGTGTAAAGCATCATAAACACAGCACTGAAAAGCAGCTAAACCCCATTATAAAAATCAATTACTTTTAAAAACCCGTGAAACAAAGACAGTGAAAGAGAGAGAAATTCTTACAAAATTCGTTCAGAGGCTGTGATGCCACCTGGGTTGACCATATCTAGACCCACAGCTGATTGAGACATAAGGGTGGACACTCTTGGGGCTGAGAGGTTTGCTGAGGTTGGGTGAGCAAATGCAGACCCTTTAAAGTAATACTGCGTGGTACCCATCCCATGGGTCCCAAATCTCCAGGTTCAAGGGCATCTTCCTACATCGAAAACATGCATGAGAAACCCAAAAAATGGTACACCGTGTGATCGGGAAAGGTTTCTAAAACGCACCTCATTTCTCATCTCCTTGTTCTCGGGTTCGCCATTCCAGCCGCTTTCCTAGCAATCTCCCTCCTTGGAGAATCAGCACCTTTAACCTCCTATTCCGTACAGGTTGCAATTTGTCCTGAGGATGAACGGGAAGAGGGGGAACCAATGAGAGACTAGCTCTAGGTCTTGGGACAGGCACAGGTCACTCTATTTTCCCATCAGAAAGAACAATTAACCACAGGCTCAGCCTGCCACCCGGAAGCAGAATAGGGCCTGAAGCAATCCTGCACTTTTGGGGCCAGCTCCCAAGAAAGCGAGTTGAAAAATGGAGCTCAGGGGCACTGCGATTCACAAACCTGCAGAGTTATAAATGATAACTCTCGTCCACAAATATATTGAGGGAAGGCAACGAAGAGGATTTGAAAGCAAGGCAGAATTGCAGGAAACAGATTTCAGGAGGGAGATTCGAATCGCCTTTAAAGCACAGGAAAAACGGCAAAACCTCGACAATGATGCCCTGGGCCAAAAAGGGCGTATGCGTTTTTTCCTGAATATATTCAGGAAAAAACGCATACGCCCTTTTTGGCCAACCAAGCAACCTGGAAAGGCAAATCAGCGCCACAAAGAAGTCTCGCTTCCCATCGGTCAAAAGGGCCATGCTGAATAAAGTGTCAAAACCAGAAATGCAGGACAGGCCATGGAGAAACGGGAGCCTTGCTACGCTGATGGGCGAGATGTAAATTGCCAACAGCCACTCTGGAGAGGTGTACGGTGTGTCTTGAAACATCTAAAAAACTCAGCTTAGAGAGCATAGGGCACTTCCACTCATGGGCGTATAAACTGGGAACACTAAAAATCAGCAAGACACAGGCACCCCAAAGTTTAGGGCTGCTCTGTTGACAAAAACCTCCACTTCGTTACACCTTAAATATCCCAGGAAAGAGAAAAATGGATAAAGAAGTTGTGGTCCTTATGTACAATGGAATATCACTCATCCATGAAATCTACGTCATAATTCTCCTAGCAGCATGATGAGTGGATTTAGGTACGACGTTTCTACGTGAAATAAGTCATACAGAAAAAGACACTTATCATAAGATATCACTTATAGAGGGAATGTAAAAACCGCTACACATGAACTGAATTACAAATCAGAAGAGAGTCACACGTTTAGGAAACACACTATGGCTGCTTAACGGGAAAGGTGAGGTGGGGTGATGCATAAAAGAAGGGTTTCAAATTAGCTCAGATACCGTTCCATAAACCCAATATGTAATAGACAAGACCTACTCCTTGCTCAGTGAACGGGACTCAACATCCCCTATACACCGCCCAAGAATATATCTGACTAGTAATAATCTTAAAACCTATGTGTTGATATCTCTCTGTAAGTGACTCAAGTGGGTGTAAAGCGGCATAAACACAGCAGTGAAAAGCAGCTAAACCCCATTATAAAAATCAATTACTTTTAAAAACCCGTGAAGTAAAGACAGTGAAAGAGAGAGAAATTGTTACAAAATTCGTTCAGGGGCTGTGATGCCACCTGGATTGACCATATCTAGACCCACAGCTGATTGAGACATAAGGGTGGACACTTTTGGAGCTGAGAGGTTTGGTGAGGTTGGGTGAGCAAACGCAGACCCTTTAAAGTAATACTGCGTGGTACCCATCCCATGGGTCCCAAATCTCCAGGTTCAAGGGCATCTTCCTACATCGAAAACGTGCATGAGAAACCCAGAAGATGATACACCGTGTGATCGAGAAAGGTTTCTAAATCACACCTCATTTCTCATCTCCTTGTGCTCGGGTTCGCCGTTCCAGCCGCTTTCCTAGCAATCTCCCTCCTTGGAGAATCAGCACCTTTAACCTCCTGTTCCGTACAGGTTGCAATATGTCCTGAGGAGGAACGGGAAGAGGGGGAACCAATGAGAGACTAGCTCTATGTCTTGGGACAGGAACAGCTCACTCTATTTTCCCGTCAGGAAGAAGAATTAACCACAGGCTCAGCCTGCCGCCCGGAACCAAAATACGGCCTGAAGCAATCCTGCGCTTTTGCGGCCAGCTCCAAAGGAAGCGAGTTGAAAAATGGAGCTCAGGGGCACTGCAATTCACAAACCTGCAGAGTTATAAATGATAACTCTCGTCCACAAATATACTGAGGGAAGGCAACGAAGAGGATTTGAAAGCAAGGCAGAATTGCAGGAAACAGGTTTCAGGAGGGAGATTCGAATCGCCTTTAAAGCACAGGAAAAGCGGCAAAACCTCGACAATGATGCCCTTGGCCAAAAAGGGCGTATGCGTTTTTTCCTGAATATATTCAGGAAAAAACGCATACGCCCTTTTTGGCCAACCAAGCAACCTGCAAAGGCAAATCAGCGCTACAAAGAAGTCTCGCTTCCCATCGGTCAAAAGGGCCATGCTGAATAAAGTGTCAAAACCAGAAATGCAGGACAGGCCATGGAGAAACGGGAGCCTTGCTACGCTGTTGGGCGGGATGTAAATTGCCAACAGCCACTCTGGAGAGGTGTACGGTGTGTCTTGACACATCTAAAAAACTCAGCTTAGAGAGCATAGGGCACTTCCACTCGTGGGCGTATAAATTGGGAAAACTAAAAATCAGCAAGACACAGGCACCCCAAAGTTTAGGGCTGCTCTGTTGACAAGAACCTCCACTTCGTTACACCTTAAATATCCCAGGAAAGAGAAAAATGGATAAAGAAGTTGTGGTCCTTATGTACAATGGAATATCACTCAGCCATGAAATCTACGTCATAAGGCTCGTAGCAGCATGATGAGTGGATTTAGGTACGACGATTCTACATGAAATAAGTCACACAGAAAAAGACACTTATCATAAGATATCACTTATAGAGGGAATGTAAAAACCGCTACACTTGAATGAATTACAAAACAGAAGAGAGTCACACGTTTAGAAAACACACTATGGCTGCTTAACGGGAAAGGTGAGGTGGGGTGATGCATAAAACAAGGGTTTCAAATTAGCTCAGATACCGTTCCATAAACCCAATATATAATAGACAAGACCTACTCCTTGCTCAGTGAACGGGACTCAGCACCCCCTATTCACCGCCCAAGAATATATCTGACTAGTAAGAATCTTAAAACCTATGTGTTGATATCTCTCTGTAAGTGACTCAAGTGGGTGTAAAGCGGCACACACACAGCTCTGAAAAGCAGCTAAACCCCATTATAAAAATCAATTACTTTTAAAAACCCGTGAAGCAAAGACAGTGAAAGAGAGAGAAATTCTTACAAAATTCGTTCAGGGGCTGTGATGCCACCTGGATTGACCATATCTAGACCCACAGCTGATTGAGACATAAGGGTGGACACTCCTGGGGCTGAGAGGTTTGGTGAGGTTGGGTGAGCAAACGCAGACCCTTTCAAGTAATACTGCGTGGTACCCATCCCATGGGTCCCAAATCTCCAGGTTCAAGGGCACCTTCCTACATCGAAAACATGCATGAGAAACCCAGAAGATGGTACACCGTGTGATCGGGAAAGGTTTCTAAAACGCACCTCATTTCTCATCTCCTTGTGCTCGGGTTCGCCATTCCAGCCGCTTTCCTAGCAATCTCCCTCCTTGGAGAATCAGCACCTTTAACCTCCTGTTCCGTACAGGTTGCAATTTGTCCTGAGGAGGAACGGGAAGAGGGGGAACCAATGGGAGACTAGCTCTAGGGCTTGGGACAGGCACAGCTCACTCTATTTTCCCGTCAGGAAGAAGAATTAACCACAGGCTCAGCCTGCCAGCCGGAAGCCGAATAGGGCCTGAAGCATTCCTGCGCTTTTGCGGCCAGCTCCCAAGGAAGCGAGTTGAAAAATGGAGCTCAGGGGCACTGCAATTCACAAACCTGCAGAGTTATAAATGATAACTCTCGTCCATAAATATACTGAGGGAAGGCAACGAAGAGGATTTGAAAGCAAGGCAGAATTGCAGGAAACAGGTTTCAGGAGGGAGATTCGAATCGCCTTTAAAGCACAGGAAAAGCGGCAAAACTTCGAAAATGATGCCCTTGGCCAAAAAGGGCGTATGCGTTTTTTCCTGAATATATTCAGGAAAATACGCATACGCCCTTTTTGGCCAACCAAGCAACCTGCAAATGCAAATCAGCGCTACAAAGAAGTCTCGCTTCCCATCGGTCAAAAGGACCATGCTGAATAAAGTGTCAAAACCAGAAATGCAGGACAGGCCATGGAGAAACGGGAGCCTTGCTACGCTGATGGGCGGGATGTAAATTGCCCACAGCCACTCTGGAGAAGTGTACGGTGTGTCTTGAAATATCTAAAAAGCTCAGCTTAGAGAGCATAGGGCACTTCCACTCATGGGCGTATAAATTGGGAAAACTAAATATCAGCAAGACACAGGCACCCCAAAGATTAGGGCTGCTCTGTTGACAAGAACCTCCACTTCGTTACACCTTAAATATCCCAGGAAAGAGAAAAATGGATAAAGAAGTTGTGGCCCTTATGTACAATGGAATATCACTCAGCCATGAAATCTACGTCATAAGGCTCGAAGCAGCATGATGAGTGGATTTAGGTATGACGATTCTAGGTGAAATAAGTCACACAGAAAAAAAAAAAAAAACTTATCATAAGATATCACTTATAGAGGGTAAGTAAAAACCACTACACTTGAACTGAATTACAAAACAGAAGAGAGTCACACGTTTAGAAAACACACTATGGCTGCTTAACGGGAAAGGTGAGGTGGGGTGATGCATAAAACCAGGGTTACAAATTAGCTCAGATAGCGTTCCATAAACCCAATATGTAATAGACAAGACCTACTCCTTACTCAGTGAACGGGACCCAACACCCCCTATTCACCGACCAAGAATATATCTGACAAGTAACAATCTTAAAACCTATGTATTGAAATCTCTCTGTAAGTGAGTCAAGTGCGTGTAAAGCATCATAAACACAGCACTGAAAAGCAGCTAAACCCCATTATAAAAATCAATTACTTTTAAAAACCCGTGAAACAAAGACAGTGAAAGAGAGAGAAATTCTTACAAAATTCGTTCAGAGGCTGTGATGCCACCTGGGTTGACCATATCTAGACCCACAGCTGATTGAGACATAAGGGTGGACACTCTTGGGGCTGAGAGGTTTGCTGAGGTTGGGTGAGCAAATGCAGACCCTTTAAAGTAATACTGCGTGGTACCCATCCCATGGGTCCCAAATCTCCAGGTTCAAGGGCATCTTCCTACATCGAAAACATGCATGAGAAACCCAAAAAATGGTACACCGTGTGATCGGGAAAGGTTTCTAAAACGCACCTCATTTCTCATCTCCTTGTTCTCGGGTTCGCCATTCCAGCCGCTTTCCTAGCAATCTCCCTCCTTGGAGAATCAGCACCTTTAACCTCCTGTTCCGTACAGGTTGCAATTTGTCCTGAGGATGAAAGGGAAGAGGGGGAACCAATGAGAGACTAGCTCTAGGTCTTGGGACAGGCACAGGTCACTCTATTTTCCCATCAGGAAGAAGAATTAACCACAGGCTCAGCCTGCCACCCGGAAGCAGAATAGGGCCTGAAGCAATCCTGCACTTTTGCGGCCAGCTCCCAAGAAAGCGAGTTGAAAAATGGAGCTCAGGGGCACTGCGATTCACAAACCTGCAGAGTTATAAATGATAACTCTCGTCCACAAATATATTGAGGGAAGGCAACGAAGAGGATTTGAAAGCAAGGCAGAATTGCAGGAAACAGATTTCAGGAGGGAGATTCGAATCGCCTTTAAAGCACAGGAAAAGCGGCAAAACCTCGACAATGATGCCCTGGGCCAAAAAGGGCGTATGCGTTTTTTCCTGAATATATTCAGGAAAAAACGCATACGCCCTTTTTGGCCAACCAAGCAACCTGGAAAGGCAAATCAGCGCCACAAAGAAGTCTCGCTTCCCATCGGTTAAAAGGGCCATGCTGAATAAAGTGTCAAAACCAGAAATGCAGGACAGGCCATGGAGAAACGGGAGCCTTGCTACGCTGATGGGCGAGATGTAAATTGCCAACAGCCACTCTGGAGAGGTGTACGGTGTGTCTTGAAACATCTAAAAAACTCAGCTTAGAGAGCATAGGGCACTTCCACTCGTGGGCGTATAAATTGGGAAAACTAAAAATCAGCAAGACACAGGCACCCCAAAGTTTAGGGCTGCTCTGTTGACAAGAACCTCCACTTCGTTACACCTTAAA
The DNA here is from genome assembly GCF_028021215.1 of Eschrichtius robustus. Classification (NCBI taxonomy): domain Eukaryota; kingdom Metazoa; phylum Chordata; class Mammalia; order Artiodactyla; family Eschrichtiidae; genus Eschrichtius; species Eschrichtius robustus. The sequence goes on from NC_090832.1 coordinate 96,442,608, forward strand.
TATCCCAGGAAAGAGAAAAATGGATAAAGAAGTTGTGGTCCTTATGTACAATGGAATATCACTCAGCCATGAAATCTACGTCATAAGGCTCGTAGCAGCATGATGAGTGGATTTAGGTACGACGATTCTACATGAAATAAGTCACACAGAAAAAGACACTTATCATAAGATATCACTTATAGAGGGAATGTAAAAACCGCTACACTTGAATGAATTACAAAACAGAAGAGAGTCACACGTTTAGAAAACACACTATGGCTGCTTAACGGGAAAGGTGAGGTGGGGTGATGCATAAAACAAGGGTTTCAAATTAGCTCAGATACCGTTCCATAAACCCAATATATAATAGACAAGACCTACTCCTTGCTCAGTGAACGGGACTCAGCACCCCCTATTCACCGCCCAAGAATATATCTGACTAGTAAGAATCTTAAAACCTATGTGTTGATATCTCTCTGTAAGTGACTCAAGTGGGTGTAAAGCGGCACACACACAGCTCTGAAAAGCAGCTAAACCCCATTATAAAAATCAATTACTTTTAAAAACCCGTGAAGCAAAGACAGTGAAAGAGAGAGAAATTCTTACAAAATTCGTTCAGGGGCTGTGATGCCACCTGGATTGACCATATCTAGACCCACAGCTGATTGAGACATAAGGGTGGACACTCCTGGGGCTGAGAGGTTTGGTGAGGTTGGGTGAGCAAACGCAGACCCTTTCAAGTAATACTGCGTGGTACCCATCCCATGGGTCCCAAATCTCCAGGTTCAAGGGCACCTTCCTACATCGAAAACATGCATGAGAAACCCAGAAGATGGTACACCGTGTGATCGGGAAAGGTTTCTAAAACGCACCTCATTTCTCATCTCCTTGTGCTCGGGTTCGCCATTCCAGCCGCTTTCCTAGCAATCTCCCTCCTTGGAGAATCAGCACCTTTAACCTCCTGTTCCGTACAGGTTGCAATTTGTCCTGAGGAGGAACGGGAAGAGGGGGAACCAATGGGAGACTAGCTCTAGGGCTTGGGACAGGCACAGCTCACTCTATTTTCCCGTCAGGAAGAAGAATTAACCACAGGCTCAGCCTGCCAGCCGGAAGCCGAATAGGGCCTGAAGCATTCCTGCGCTTTTGCGGCCAGCTCCCAAGGAAGCGAGTTGAAAAATGGAGCTCAGGGGCACTGCAATTCACAAACCTGCAGAGTTATAAATGATAACTCTCGTCCATAAATATACTGAGGGAAGGCAACGAAGAGGATTTGAAAGCAAGGCAGAATTGCAGGAAACAGGTTTCAGGAGGGAGATTCGAATCGCCTTTAAAGCACAGGAAAAGCGGCAAAACTTCGAAAATGATGCCCTTGGCCAAAAAGGGCGTATGCGTTTTTTCCTGAATATATTCAGGAAAATACGCATACGCCCTTTTTGGCCAACCAAGCAACCTGCAAATGCAAATCAGCGCTACAAAGAAGTCTCGCTTCCCATCGGTCAAAAGGACCATGCTGAATAAAGTGTCAAAACCAGAAATGCAGGACAGGCCATGGAGAAACGGGAGCCTTGCTACGCTGATGGGCGGGATGTAAATTGCCCACAGCCACTCTGGAGAAGTGTACGGTGTGTCTTGAAATATCTAAAAAGCTCAGCTTAGAGAGCATAGGGCACTTCCACTCATGGGCGTATAAATTGGGAAAACTAAATATCAGCAAGACACAGGCACCCCAAAGATTAGGGCTGCTCTGTTGACAAGAACCTCCACTTCGTTACACCTTAAATATCCCAGGAAAGAGAAAAATGGATAAAGAAGTTGTGGCCCTTATGTACAATGGAATATCACTCAGCCATGAAATCTACGTCATAAGGCTCGAAGCAGCATGATGAGTGGATTTAGGTATGACGATTCTAGGTGAAATAAGTCACACAGAAAAAAAAAAAAAACTTATCATAAGATATCACTTATAGAGGGTAAGTAAAAACCACTACACTTGAACTGAATTACAAAACAGAAGAGAGTCACACGTTTAGAAAACACACTATGGCTGCTTAACGGGAAAGGTGAGGTGTGGTGATGCATAAAACCAGGGTTACAAATTAGCTCAGATAGCGTTCCATAAACCCAATATGTAATAGACAAGACCTACTCCTTACTCAGTGAACGGGACCCAACACCCCCTATTCACCGACCAAGAATATATCTGACAAGTAACAATCTTAAAACCTATGTATTGAAATCTCTCTGTAAGTGAGTCAAGTGCGTGTAAAGCATCATAAACACAGCACTGAAAAGCAGCTAAACCCCATTATAAAAATCAATTACTTTTAAAAACCCGTGAAACAAAGACAGTGAAAGAGAGAGAAATTCTTACAAAATTCGTTCAGAGGCTGTGATGCCACCTGGGTTGACCATATCTAGACCCACAGCTGATTGAGACATAAGGGTGGACACTCTTGGGGCTGAGAGGTTTGCTGAGGTTGGGTGAGCAAATGCAGACCCTTTAAAGTAATACTGCGTGGTACCCATCCCATGGGTCCCAAATCTCCAGGTTCAAAGGCATCTTCCTACATCGAAAACATGCATGAGAAACCCAAAAAATGGTACACCGTGTGATCGGGAAAGGTTTCTAAAACGCACCTCATTTCTCATCTCCTTGTTCTCTGGTTCGCCATTCCAGCCGCTTTCCTAGCAATCTCCCTCCTTGGAGAATCAGCACCTTTAACCTCCTGTTCCGTACAGGTTGCAATTTGTCCTGAGGATGAAAGGGAAGAGGGGGAACCAATGAGAGACTAGCTCTAGGTCTTGGGACAGGCACAGGTCACTCTATTTTCCCATCAGGAAGAACAATTAACCACAGGCTCAGCCTGCCACCCGGAAGCAGAATAGGGCCTGAAGCAATCCTGCACTTTTGCGGCCAGCTCCCAAGAAAGCGAGTTGAAAAATGGAGCTCAGGGGCACTGCGATTCACAAACCTGCAGAGTTATAAATGATAACTCTCGTCCACAAATATATTGAGGGAAGGCAACGAAGAGGATTTGAAAGCAAGGCAGAATTGCAGGAAACAGATTTCAGGAGGGAGATTCGAATCGCCTTTAAAGCACAGGAAAAGCGGCAAAACCTCGACAATGATGCCCTGGGCCAAAAAGGGCGTATGCGTTTTTTCCTGAATATATTCAGGAAAAAACGCATACGCCCTTTTTGGCCAACCAAGCAACCTGGAAAGGCAAATCAGCGCCACAAAGAAGTCTCGCTTCCCATCGGTCAAAAGGGCCATGCTGAATAAAGTGTCAAAACCAGAAATGCAGGACAGGCCATGGAGAAACGGGAGCCTTGCTACGCTGATGGGCGAGATGTAAATTGCCAACAGCCACTCTGGAGAGGTGTACGGTGTGTCTTGAAACATCTAAAAAACTCAGCTTAGAGAGCATAGGGCACTTCCACTCATGGGCGTATAAACTGGGAACACTAAAAATCAGCAAGACACAGGCACCCCAAAGTTTAGGGCTGCTCTGTTGACAAAAACCTCCACTTCGTTACACCTTAAATATCCCAGGAAAGAGAAAAATGGATAAAGAAGTTGTGGTCCTTATGTACAATGGAATATCACTCATCCATGAAATCTACGTCATAATTCTCCTAGCAGCATGATGAGTGGATTTAGGTACGACGTTTCTACGTGAAATAAGTCATACAGAAAAAGACACTTATCATAAGATATCACTTATAGAGGGAATGTAAAAACCGCTACACATGAACTGAATTACAAATCAGAAGAGAGTCACACGTTTAGGAAACACACTATGGCTGCTTAACGGGAAAGGTGAGGTGGGGTGATGCATAAAAGAAGGGTTTCAAATTAGCTCAGATACCGTTCCATAAACCCAATATGTAATAGACAAGACCTACTCCTTGCTCAGTGAACGGGACTGAACATCCCCTATACACCGCCCAAGAATATATCTGACTAGTAATAATCTTAAAACCTATGTGTTGATATCTCTCTGTAAGTGACTCAAGTGGGTGTAAAGCGGCATAAACACAGCAGTGAAAAGCAGCTAAACCCCATTATAAAAATCAATTACTTTTAAAAACCCGTGAAGTAAAGACAGTGAAAGAGAGAGAAATTGTTACAAAATTCGTTCAGGGGCTGTGATGCCACCTGGATTGACCATATCTAGACCCACAGCTGATTGAGACATAAGGGTGGACACTTTTGGAGCTGAGAGGTTTGGTGAGGTTGGGTGAGCAAACGCAGACCCTTTAAAGTAATACTGCGTGGTACCCATCCCATGGGTCCCAAATCTCCAGGTTCAAGGGCATCTTCCTACATCGAAAACGTGCATGAGAAACCCAGAAGATGATACACCGTGTGATCGAGAAAGGTTTCTAAATCACACCTCATTTCTCATCTCCTTGTGCTCGGGTTCGCCGTTCCAGCCGCTTTCCTAGCAATCTCCCTCCTTGGAGAATCAGCACCTTTAACCTCCTGTTCCGTACAGGTTGCAATATGTCCTGAGGAGGAACGGGAAGAGGGGGAACCAATGAGAGACTAGCTCTATGTCTTGGGACAGGAACAGCTCACTCTATTTTCCCGTCAGGAAGAAGAATTAACCACAGGCTCAGCCTGCCGCCCGGAACCAAAATAGGGCCTGAAGCAATCCTGCGCTTTTGCGGCCAGCTCCCAAGGAAGCGAGTTGAAAAATGGAGCTCAGGGGCACTGCAATTCACAAACCTGCAGAGTTATAAATGATAACTCTCGTCCACAAATATACTGAGGGAAGGCAACGAAGAGGATTTGAAAGCAAGGCAGAATTGCAGGAAACAGGTTTCAGGAGGGAGATTCGAATCGCCTTTAAAGCACAGGAAAAGCGGCAAAACCTCGACAATGATGCCCTTGGCCAAAAAGGGCGTATGCGTTTTTTCCTGAATATATTCAGGAAAAAACGCATACGCCCTTTTTGGCCAACCAAGCAACCTGCAAAGGCAAATCAGCGCTACAAAGAAGTCTCGCTTCCCATCGGTCAAAAGGGCCATGCTGAATAAAGTGTCAAAACCAGAAATGCAGGACAGGCCATGGAGAAACGGGAGCCTTGCTACGCTGTTGGGCGGGATGTAAATTGCCAACAGCCACTCTGGAGAGGTGTACGGTGTGTCTTGACACATCTAAAAAACTCAGCTTAGAGAGCATAGGGCACTTCCACTCGTGGGCGTATAAATTGGGAAAACTAAAAATCAGCAAGACACAGGCACCCCAAAGTTTAGGGCTGCTCTGTTGACAAGAACCTCCACTTCGTTACACCTTAAATATCCCAGGAAAGAGAAAAATGGATAAAGAAGTTGTGGTCCTTATGTACAATGGAATATCACTCAGCCATGAAATCTACGTCATAAGGCTCGTAGCAGCATGATGAGTGGATTTAGGTACGACGATTCTACATGAAATAAGTCACACAGAAAAAGACACTTATCATAAGATATCACTTATAGAGGGAATGTAAAAACCGCTACACTTGAATGAATTACAAAACAGAAGAGAGTCACACGTTTAGAAAACACACTATGGCTGCTTAACGGGAAAGGTGAGGTGGGGTGATGCATAAAACAAGGGTTTCAAATTAGCTCAGATACCGTTCCATAAACCCAATATATAATAGACAAGACCTACTCCTTGCTCAGTGAACGGGACTCAGCACCCCCTATTCACCGCCCAAGAATATATCTGACTAGTAAGAATCTTAAAACCTATGTGTTGATATCTCTCTGTAAGTGACTCAAGTGGGTGTAAAGCGGCACACACACAGCTCTGAAAAGCAGCTAAACCCCATTATAAAAATCAATTACTTTTAAAAACCCGTGAAGCAAAGACAGTGAAAGAGAGAGAAATTCTTACAAAATTCGTTCAGGGGCTGTGATGCCACCTGGATTGACCATATCTAGACCCACAGCTGATTGAGACATAAGGGTGGACACTCCTGGGGCTGAGAGGTTTGGTGAGGTTGGGTGAGCAAACGCAGACCCTTTCAAGTAATACTGCGTGGTACCCATCCCATGGGTCCCAAATCTCCAGGTTCAAGGGCACCTTCCTACATCGAAAACATGCATGAGAAACCCAGAAGATGGTACACCGTGTGATCGGGAAAGGTTTCTAAAACGCACCTCATTTCTCATCTCCTTGTGCTCGGGTTCGCCATTCCAGCCGCTTTCCTAGCAATCTCCCTCCTTGGAGAATCAGCACCTTTAACCTCCTGTTCCGTACAGGTTGCAATTTGTCCTGAGGAGGAACGGGAAGAGGGGGAACCAATGGGAGACTAGCTCTAGGGCTTGGGACAGGCACAGCTCACTCTATTTTCCCGTCAGGAAGAAGAATTAACCACAGGCTCAGCCTGCCAGCCGGAAGCCGAATAGGGCCTGAAGCATTCCTGCGCTTTTGCGGCCAGCTCCCAAGGAAGCGAGTTGAAAAATGGAGCTCAGGGGCACTGCAATTCACAAACCTGCAGAGTTATAAATGATAACTCACGTCCATAAATATACTGAGGGAAGGCAACGAAGAGGATTTGAAAGCAAGGCAGAATTGCAGGAAACAGGTTTCAGGAGGGAGATTCGAATCGCCTTTAAAGCACAGGAAAAGCGGCAAAACTTCGAAAATGATGCCCTTGGCCAAAAAGGGCGTATGCGTTTTTTCCTGAATATATTCAGGAAAATACGCATACGCCCTTTTTGGCCAACCAAGCAACCTGCAAATGCAAATCAGCGCTACAAAGAAGTCTCGCTTCCCATCGGTCAAAAGGACCATGCTGAATAAAGTGTCAAAACCAGAAATGCAGGACAGGCCATGGAGAAACGGGAGCCTTGCTACGCTGATGGGCGGGATGTAAATTGCCCACAGCCACTCTGGAGAAGTGTACGGTGTGTCTTGAAATATCTAAAAAGCTCAGCTTAGAGAGCATAGGGCACTTCCACTCATGGGCGTATAAATTGGGAAAACTAAATATCAGCAAGACACAGGCACCCCAAAGATTAGGGCTGCTCTGTTGACAAGAACCTCCACTTCGTTACACCTTAAATATCCCAGGAAAGAGAAAAATGGATAAAGAAGTTGTGGCCCTTATGTACAATGGAATATCACTCAGCCATGAAATCTACGTCATAAGGCTCGAAGCAGCATGATGAGTGGATTTAGGTATGACGATTCTAGGTGAAATAAGTCACACAGAAAAAAAAAAAAAAACTTATCATAAGATATCACTTATAGAGGGTAAGTAAAAACCACTACACTTGAACTGAATTACAAAACAGAAGAGAGTCACACGTTTAGAAAACACACTATGGCTGCTTAACGGGAAAGGTGAGGTGGGGTGATGCATAAAACCAGGGTTACAAATTAGCTCAGATAGCGTTCCATAAACCCAATATGTAATAGACAAGACCTACTCCTTACTCAGTGAACGGGACCCAACACCCCCTATTCACCGACCAAGAATATATCTGACAAGTAACAATCTTAAAACCTATGTATTGAAATCTCTCTGTAAGTGAGTCAAGTGCGTGTAAAGCATCATAAACACAGCACTGAAAAGCAGCTAAACCCCATTATAAAAATCAATTACTTTTAAAAACCCGTGAAACAAAGACAGTGAAAGAGAGAGAAATTCTTACAAAATTCGTTCAGAGGCTGTGATGCCACCTGGGTTGACCATATCTAGACCCACAGCTGATTGAGACATAAGGGTGGACACTCTTGGGGCTGAGAGGTTTGCTGAGGTTGGGTGAGCAAATGCAGACCCTTTAAAGTAATACTGCGTGGTACCCATCCCATGGGTCCCAAATCTCCAGGTTCAAGGGCATCTTCCTACATCGAAAACATGCATGAGAAACCCAAAAAATGGTACACCGTGTGATCGGGAAAGGTTTCTAAAACGCACCTCATTTCTCATCTCCTTGTTCTCGGGTTCGCCATTCCAGCCGCTTTCCTAGCAATCTCCCTCCTTGGAGAATCAGCACCTTTAACCTCCTGTTCCGTACAGGTTGCAATTTGTCCTGAGGATGAAAGGGAAGAGGGGGAACCAATGAGAGACTAGCTCTAGGTCTTGGGACAGGCACAGGTCACTCTATTTTCCCATCAGGAAGAACAATTAACCACAGGCTCAGCCTGCCACCCGGAAGCAGAATAGGGCCTGAAGCAATCCTGCACTTTTGCGGCCAGCTCCCAAGAAAGCGAGTTGAAAAATGGAGCTCAGGGGCACTGCGATTCACAAACCTGCAGAGTTATAAATGATAACTCTCGTCCACAAATATATTGAGGGAAGGCAACGAAGAGGATTTGAAAGCAAGGCAGAATTGCAGGAAACAGATTTCAGGAGGGAGATTCGAATCGCCTTTAAAGCACAGGAAAAGCGGCAAAACCTCGACAATGATGCCCTGGGCCAAAAAGGGCGTATGCGTTTTTTCCTGAATATATTCAGGAAAAAACGCATACGCCCTTTTTGGCCAACCAAGCAACCTGGAAAGGCAAATCAGCGCCACAAAGAAGTCTCGCTTCCCATCGGTTAAAAGGGCCATGCTGAATAAAGTGTCAAAACCAGAAATGCAGGACAGGCCATGGAGAAACGGGAGCCTTGCTACGCTGATGGGCGAGATGTAAATTGCCAACAGCCACTCTGGAGAGGTGTACGGTGTGTCTTGAAACATCTAAAAAACTCAGCTTAGAGAGCATAGGGCACTTCCACTCATGGGCGTATAAACTGGGAACACTAAAAATCAGCAAGACACAGGCACCCCAAAGTTTAGGGCTGCTCTGTTGACAAAAACCTCCACTTCGTTACACCTTAAATATCCCAGGAAAGAGAAAAATGGATAAAGAAGTTGTGGTCCTTATGTACAATGGAATATCACTCATCCATGAAATCTACGTCATAATTCTCCTAGCAGCATGATGAGTGGATTTAGGTACGACGTTTCTACGTGAAATAAGTCATACAGAAAAAGACACTTATCATAAGATATCACTTATAGAGGGAATGTAAAAACCGCTACACATGAACTGAATTACAAAACAGAAGAGAGTCACACGTTTAGAAAACACACTATGGCTGCTTAACGGGAAAGGTGAGGTGGGGTGATGCATAAAACAAGGGTTTCAAATTAGCTCAGATACCGTTCCATAAACCCAATATGTAATAGACAAGACCTACTCCTTGCTCAGTGAACGGGACTCAACATCCCCTATACACCGCCCAAGAATATATCTGACTAGTAATAATCTTAAAACCTATGTGTTGATATCTCTCTGTAAGTGACTCAAGTGGGTGTAAAGCGGCATAAACACAGCAGTGAAAAGCAGCTAAACCCCATTATAAAAATCAATTACTTTTAAAAACCCGTGAAGTAAAGACAGTGAAAGAGAGAGAAATTGTTACAAAATTCGTTCAGGGGCTGTGATGCCACCTGGATTGACCATAACTAGACCCACAGCTGATTGAGACATAAGGGTGGACACTTTTGGGGCTGAGAGGTTTGGTGAGTTTGGGTGAGCAAACGCAGACCCTTTAAAGTAATACTGCGTGGTACCCATCCCATGGGTCCCAAATCTCCAGGTTCAAGGGCATCTTCCTACATCGAAAACATGCATGAGAAACCCAGAAGATGATACACCGTGTGATCGAGAAAGGTTTCTAAATCACACCTCATTTCTCATCTCCTTGTGCTCGGGTTCGCCGTTCCAGCCGCTTTCCTAGCAATCTCCCTCCTTGGAGAATCAGCACCTTTAACCTCCTGTTCCGTACAGGTTGCAATATGTCCTGAGGAGGAACGGGAAGAGGGGGAACCAATGAGAGACTAGCTCTATGTCTTGGGACAGGAACAGCTCACACTATTTTCCCGTCAGGAAGAAGAATTAACCACAGGCTCAGCCTGCCGCCCGGAACCAAAATAGGGCCTGAAGCAATCCTGCGCTTTTGCGGCCAGCTCCCAAGGAAGCGAGTTGAAAAATGGAGCTCAGGGGCACTGCAATTCACAAACCTGCAGAGTTATAAATGATAACTCTCGTCCACAAATATACTGAGGGAAGGCAACGAAGAGGATTTGAAAGCAAGGCAGAATTGCAGGAAACAGGTTTCAGGAGGGAGATTCGAATCGCCTTTAAAGCACAGGAAAAGCGGCAAAACCTCGACAATGATGCCCTTGGCCAAAAAGGGCGTATGCGTTATTTCCTGAATATATTCAGGAAAAAACGCATACGCCCTTTTTGGCCAACCAAGCAACCTGCAAAGGCAAATCAGCGCTACAAAGAAGTCTCGCTTCCCATCGGTCAAAAGGGCCATGCTGAATAAAGTGTCAAAACCAGAAATGCAGGACAGGCCATGGAGAAACGGGAGCCTTGCTACGCTGTTGGGCGGGATGTAAATTGCCAACAGCCACTCTGGAGAGGTGTACGGTGTGTCTTGACACATCTAAAAAACTCAGCTTAGAGAGCATAGGGCACTTCCACTCGTGGGCGTATAAATTGGGAAAACTAAAAATCAGCAAGACACAGGCACCCCAAAGTTTAGGGCTGCTCTGTTGACAAGAACCTCCACTTCGTTACACCTTAAATATCCCAGGAAAGAGAAAAATGGATAAAGAAGTTGTGGTCCTTATGTACAATGGAATATCACTCAGCCATGAAATCTACGTCATAAGGCTCGTAGCAGCATGATGAGTGGATTTAGGTACGACGATTCTACATGAAATAAGTCACACAGAAAAAGACACTTATCATAAGATATCACTTATAGAGGGAATGTAAAAACCGCTACACTTGAATGAATTACAAAACAGAAGAGAGTCACACGTTTAGAAAACACACTATGGCTGCTTAACGGGAAAGGTGAGGTGGGGTGATGCATAAAACAAGGGTTTCAAATTAGCTCAGATACCGTTCCATAAACCCAATATATAATAGACAAGACCTACTCCTTGCTCAGTGAACGGGACTCAGCACCCCCTATTCACCGCCCAAGAATATATCTGACTAGTAAGAATCTTAAAACCTATGTGTTGATATCTCTCTGTAAGTGACTCAAGTGGGTGTAAAGCGGCACACACACAGCTCTGAAAAGCAGCTAAACCCCATTATAAAAATCAATTACTTTTAAAAACCCGTGAAGCAAAGACAGTGAAAGAGAGAGAAATTCTTACAAAATTCGTTCAGGGGCTGTGATGCCACCTGGATTGACCATATCTAGACCCACAGCTGATTGAGACATAAGGGTGGACACTCCTGGGGCTGAGAGGTTTGGTGAGGTTGGGTGAGCAAACGCAGACCCTTTCAAGTAATACTGCGTGGTACCCATCCCATGGGTCCCAAATCTCCAGGTTCAAGGGCACCTTCCTACATCGAAAACATGCATGAGAAACCCAGAAGATGGTACACCGTGTGATCGGGAAAGGTTTCTAAAACGCACCTCATTTCTCATCTCCTTGTGCTCGGGTTCGCCATTCCAGCCGCTTTCCTAGCAATCTCCCTCCTTGGAGAATCAGCACCTTTAACCTCCTGTTCCGTACAGGTTGCAATTTGTCCTGAGGAGGAACGGGAAGAGGGGGAACCAATGGGAGACTAGCTCTAGGGCTTGGGACAGGCACAGCTCACTCTATTTTCCCGTCAGGAAGAAGAATTAACCACAGGCTCAGCCTGCCAGCCGGAAGCCGAATAGGGCCTGAAGCATTCCTGCGCTTTTGCGGCCAGCTCCCAAGGAAGCGAGTTGAAAAATGGAGCTCAGGGGCACTGCAATTCACAAACCTGCAGAGTTATAAATGATAACTCTCGTCCATAAATATACTGAGGGAAGGCAACGAAGAGGATTTGAAAGCAAGGCAGAATTGCAGGAAACAGGTTTCAGGAGGGAGATTCGAATCGCCTTTAAAGCACAGGAAAAGCGGCAAAACTTCGAAAATGATGCCCTTGGCCAAAAAGGGCGTATGCGTTTTTTCCTGAATATATTCAGGAAAATACGCATACGCCCTTTTTGGCCAACCAAGCAACCTGCAAATGCAAATCAGCGCTACAAAGAAGTCTCGCTTCCCATCGGTCAAAAGGACCATGCTGAATAAAGTGTCAAAACCAGAAATGCAGGACAGGCCATGGAGAAACGGGAGCCTTGCTACGCTGATGGGCGGGATGTAAATTGCCCACAGCCACTCTGGAGAAGTGTACGGTGTGTCTTGAAATATCTAAAAAGCTCAGCTTAGAGAGCATAGGGCACTTCCACTCATGGGCGTATAAATTGGGAAAACTAAATATCAGCAAGACACAGGCACCCCAAAGATTAGGGCTGCTCTGTTGACAAGAACCTCCACTTCGTTACACCTTAAATATCCCAGGAAAGAGAAAAATGGATAAAGAAGTTGTGGCCCTTATGTACAATGGAATATCACTCAGCCATGAAATCTACGTCATAAGGCTCGAAGCAGCATGATGAGTGGATTTAGGTATGACGATTCTAGGTGAAATAAGTCACACAGAAAAAAAAAAAAAACTTATCATAAGATATCACTTATAGAGGGTAAGTAAAAACCACTACACTTGAACTGAATTACAAAACAGAAGAGAGTCACACGTTTAGAAAACACACTATGGCTGCTTAACGGGAAAGGTGAGGTGGGGTGATGCATAAAACCAGGGTTACAAATTAGCTCAGATAGCGTTCCATAAACCCAATATGTAATAGACAAGACCTACTCCTTACTCAGTGAACGGGACCCAACACCCCCTATTCACCGACCAAGAATATATCTGACAAGTAACAATCTTAAAACCTATGTATTGAAATCTCTCTGTAAGTGAGTCAAGTGCGTGTAAAGCATCATAAACACAGCACTGAAAAGCAGCTAAACCCCATTATAAAAATCAATTACTTTTAAAAACCCGTGAAACAAAGACAGTGAAAGAGAGAGAAATTCTTACAAAATTCGTTCAGAGGCTGTGATGCCACCTGGGTTGACCATATCTAGACCCACAGCTGATTGAGACATAAGGGTGGACACTCTTGGGGCTGAGAGGTTTGCTGAGGTTGGGTGAGCAAATGCAGACCCTTTAAAGTAATACTGCGTGGTACCCATCCCATGGGTCCCAAATCTCCAGGTTCAAGGGCATCTTCCTACATCGAAAACATGCATGAGAAACCCAAAAAATGGTACACCGTGTGATCGGGAAAGGTTTCTAAAACGCACCTCATTTCTCATCTCCTTGTTCTCGGGTTCGCCATTCCAGCCGCTTTCCTAGCAATCTCCCTCCTTGGAGAATCAGCACCTTTAACCTCCTGTTCCGTACAGGTTGCAATTTGTCCTGAGGATGAAAGGGAAGAGGGGGAACCAATGAGAGACTAGCTCTAGGTCTTGGGACAGGCACAGGTCACTCTATTTTCCCATCAGGAAGAACAATTAACCACAGGCTCAGCCTGCCACCCGGAAGCAGAATAGGGCCTGAAGCAATCCTGCACTTTTGCGGCCAGCTCCCAAGAAAGCGAGTTGAAAAATGGAGCTCAGGGGCACTGCGATTCACAAACCTGCAGAGTTATAAATGATAACTCTCGTCCACAAATATATTGAGGGAAGGCAACGAAGAGGATTTGAAAGCAAGGCAGAATTGCAGGAAACAGATTTCAGGAGGGAGATTCGAATCGCCTTTAAAGCACAGGAAAAGCGGCAAAACCTCGACAATGATGCCCTGGGCCAAAAAGGGCGTATGCGTTTTTTCCTGAATATATTCAGGAAAAAACGCATACGCCCTTTTTGGCCAACCAAGCAACCTGGAAAGGCAAATCAGCGCCACAAAGAAGTCTCGCTTCCCATCGGTCAAAAGGGCCATGCTGAATAAAGTGTCAAAACCAGAAATGCAGGACAGGCCATGGAGAAACGGGAGCCTTGCTACGCTGATGGGCGAGATGTAAATTGCAAACAGCCACTCTGGAGAGGTGTACGGTGTGTCTTGAAACATCTAAAAAACTCAGCTTAGAGAGCATAGGGCACTTCCACTCATGGGCGTATAAACTGGGAACACTAAAAATCAGCAAGACACAGGCACCCCAAAGTTTAGGGCTGCTCTGTTGACAAAAACCTCCACTTCGTTACACCTTAAATATCCCAGGAAAGAGAAAAATGGATAAAGAAGTTGTGGTCCTTATGTACAATGGAATATCACTCATCCATGAAATCTACGTCATAATTCTCCTAGCAGCATGATGAGTGGATTTAGGTACGACGTTTCTACGTGAAATAAGTCATACAGAAAAAGACACTTATCATAAGATATCACTTATAGAGGGAATGTAAAAACCGCTACACATGAACTGAATTACAAAACAGAAGAGAGTCACACGTTTAGGAAACACACTATGGCTGCTTAACGGGAAAGGTGAGGTGGGGTGATGCATAAAACAAGGGTTTCAAATTAGCTCAGATACCGTTCCATAAACCCAATATATAATAGACAAGACCTACTCCTTGCTCAGTGAACGGGACTCAGCACCCCCTATTCACCGCCCAAGAATATATCTGACTAGTAAGAATCTTAAAACCTATGTGTTGATATCTCTCTGTAAGTGACTCAAGTGGGTGTAAAGCGGCACACACACAGCTCTGAAAAGCAGCTAAACCCCATTATAAAAATCAATTACTTTTAAAAACCCGTGAAGCAAAGACAGTGAAAGAGAGAGAAATTCTTACAAAATTCGTTCAGGGGCTGTGATGCCACCTGGATTGACCATATCTAGACCCACAGCTGATTGAGACATAAGGGTGGACACTCCTGGGGCTGAGAGGTTTGGTGAGGTTGGGTGAGCAAACGCAGACCCTTTCAAGTAATACTGCGTGGTACCCATCCCATGGGTCCCAAATCTCCAGGTTCAAGGGCACCTTCCTACATCGAAAACATGCATGAGAAACCCAGAAGATGGTACACCGTGTGATCGGGAAAGGTTTCTAAAACGCACCTCATTTCTCATCTCCTTGTGCTCGGGTTCGCCATTCCAGCCGCTTTCCTAGCAATCTCCCTCCTTGGAGAATCAGCACCTTTAACCTCCTGTTCCGTACAGGTTGCAATTTGTCCTGAGGAGGAACGGGAAGAGGGGGAACCAATGGGAGACTAGCTCTAGGGCTTGGGACAGGCACAGCTCACTCTATTTTCCCGTCAGGAAGAAGAATTAACCACAGGCTCAGCCTGCCAGCCGGAAGCCGAATAGGGCCTGAAGCATTCCTGCGCTTTTGCGGCCAGCTCCCAAGGAAGCGAGTTGAAAAATGGAGCTCAGGGGCACTGCAATTCACAAACCTGCAGAGTTATAAATGATAACTCTCGTCCATAAATATACTGAGGGAAGGCAACGAAGAGGATTTGAAAGCAAGGCAGAATTGCAGGAAACAGGTTTCAGGAGGGAGATTCGAATCGCCTTTAAAGCACAGGAAAAGCGGCAAAACTTCGAAAATGATGCCCTTGGCCAAAAAGGGCGTATGCGTTTTTTCCTGAATATATTCAGGAAAATACGCATACGCCCTTTTTGGCCAACCAAGCAACCTGCAAATGCAAATCAGCGCTACAAAGAAGTCTCGCTTCCCATCGGTCAAAAGGACCATGCTGAATAAAGTGTCAAAACCAGAAATGCAGGACAGGCCATGGAGAAACGGGAGCCTTGCTACGCTGATGGGCGGGATGTAAATTGCCCACAGCCACTCTGGAGAAGTGTACGGTGTGTCTTGAAATATCTAAAAAGCTCAGCTTAGAGAGCATAGGGCACTTCCACTCATGGGCGTATAAATTGGGAAAACTAAATATCAGCAAGACACAGGCACCCCAAAGATTAGGGCTGCTCTGTTGACAAGAACCTCCACTTCGTTACACCTTAAATATCCCAGGAAAGAGAAAAATGGATAAAGAAGTTGTGGCCCTTATGTACAATGGAATATCACTCAGCCATGAAATCTACGTCATAAGGCTCGAAGCAGCATGATGAGTGGATTTAGGTATGACGATTCTAGGTGAAATAAGTCACACAGAAAAAAAAAAAAAACTTATCATAAGATATCACTTATAGAGGGTAAGTAAAAACCACTACACTTGAACTGAATTACAAAACAGAAGAGAGTCACACGTTTAGAAAACACACTATGGCTGCTTAACGGGAAAGGTGAGGTGGGGTGATGCATAAAACCAGGGTTACAAATTAGCTCAGATAGCGTTCCATAAACCCAATATGTAATAGACAAGACCTACTCCTTACTCAGTGAACGGGACCCAACACCCCCTATTCACCGACCAAGAATATATCTGACAAGTAACAATCTTAAAACCTATGTATTGAAATCTCTCTGTAAGTGAGTCAAGTGCGTGTAAAGCATCATAAACACAGCACTGAAAAGCAGCTAAACCCCATTATAAAAATCAATTACTTTTAAAAACCCGTGAAACAAAGACAGTGAAAGAGAGAGAAATTCTTACAAAATTCGTTCAGAGGCTGTGATGCCACCTGGGTTGACCATATCTAGACCCACAGCTGATTGAGACATAAGGGTGGACACTCTTGGGGCTGAGAGGTTTGCTGAGGTTGGGTGAGCAAATGCAGACCCTTTAAAGTAATACTGCGTGGTACCCATCCCATGGGTCCCAAATCTCCAGGTTCAAGGGCATCTTCCTACATCGAAAACATGCATGAGAAACCCAAAAAATGGTACACCGTGTGATCGGGAAAGGTTTCTAAAACGCACCTCATTTCTCATCTCCTTGTTCTCGGGTTCGCCATTCCAGCCGCTTTCCTAGCAATCTCCCTCCTTGGAGAATCAGCACCTTTAACCTCCTGTTCCGTACAGGTTGCAATTTGTCCTGAGGATGAAAGGGAAGAGGGGGAACCAATGAGAGACTAGCTCTAGGTCTTGGGACAGGCACAGGTCACTCTATTTTCCCATCAGGAAGAACAATTAACCACAGGCTCAGCCTGCCACCCGGAAGCAGAATAGGGCCTGAAGCAATCCTGCACTTTTGCGGCCAGCTCCCAAGAAAGCGAGTTGAAAAATGGAGCTCAGGGGCACTGCGATTCACAAACCTGCAGAGTTATAAATGATAACTCTCGTCCACAAATATATTGAGGGAAGGCAACGAAGAGGATTTGAAAGCAAGGCAGAATTGCAGGAAACAGATTTCAGGAGGGAGATTCGAATCGCCTTTAAAGCACAGGAAAAGCGGCAAAACCTCGACAATGATGCCCTGGGCCAAAAAGGGCGTATGCGTTTTTTCCTGAATATATTCAGGAAAAAACGCATACGCCCTTTTTGGCCAAACCAAGCAACCTGGAAAGGCAAATCAGCGCCACAAAGAAGTCTCGCTTCCCATCGGTCAAAAGGGCCATGCTGAATAAAGTGTCAAAACCAGAAATGCAGGACAGGCCATGGAGAAACGGGAGCCTTGCTACGCTGATGGGCGAGATGTAAATTGCCAACAGCCACTCTGGAGAGGTGTACGGTGTGTCTTGAAACATCTAAAAAACTCAGCTTAGAGAGCATAGGGCACTTCCACTCATGGGCGTATAAACTGGGAACACTAAAAATCAGCAAGACACAGGCACCCCAAAGTTTAGGGCTGCTCTGTTGACAAAAACCTCCACTTCGTTACACCTTAAATATCCCAGGAAAGAGAAAAATGGATAAAGAAGTTGTGGTCCTTATGTACAATGGAATATCACTCATCCATGAAATCTACGTCATAATTCTCCTAGCAGCATGATGAGTGGATTTAGGTACGACATTTCTACGTGAAATAAGTCATACAGAAAAAGACACTTATCATAAGATATCACTTATAGAGGGAATGTAAAAACCGCTACACATGAACTGAATTACAAATCAGAAGAGAGTCACACGTTTAGGAAACACACTATGGCTGCTTAACGGGAAAGGTGAGGTGGGGTGATGCATAAAAGAAGGGTTTCAAATTAGCTCAGATACCGTTCCATAAACCCAATATGTAATAGACAAGACCTACTCCTTGCTCAGTGAACGGGACTCAACATCCCCTATACACCGCCCAAGAATATATCTGACTAGTAATAATCTTAAAACCTATGTGTTGATATCTCTCTGTAAGTGACTCAAGTGGGTGTAAAGCGGCATAAACACAGCAGTGAAAAGCAGCTAAACCCCATTATAAAAATCAATTACTTTTAAAAACCCGTGAAGTAAAGACAGTGAAAGAGAGAGAAATTGTTACAAAATTCGTTCAGGGGCTGTGATGCCACCTGGATTGACCATATCTAGACCCACAGCCGATTGAGACATAAGGGTGGACACTTTTGGAGCTGAGAGGTTTGGTGAGGTTGGGTGAGCAAACGCAGACCCTTTAAAGTAATACTGCGTGGTACCCATCCCATGGGTCCCAAATCTCCAGGTTCAAGGGCATCTTCCTACATCGAAAACGTGCATGAGAAACCCAGAAGATGATACACCGTGTGATCGAGAAAGGTTTCTAAATCACACCTCATTTCTCATCTCCTTGTGCTCGGGTTCGCCGTTCCAGCCGCTTTCCTAGCAATCTCCCTCCTTGGAGAATCAGCACCTTTAACCTCCTGTTCCGTACAGGTTGCAATATGTCCTGAGGAGGAACGGGAAGAGGGGGAACCAATGAGAGACTAGCTCTATGTCTTGGGACAGGAACAGCTCACACTATTTTCCCGTCAGGAAGAAGAATTAACCACAGGCTCAGCCTGCCGCCCGGAACCAAAATAGGGCCTGAAGCAATCCTGCGCTTTTGCGGCCAGCTCCCAAGGAAGCGAGTTGAAAAATGGAGCTCAGGGGCACTGCAATTCACAAACCTGCAGAGTTATAAATGATAACTCTCGTCCACAAATATACTGAGGGAAGGCAACGAAGAGGATTTGAAAGCAAGGCAGAATTGCAGGAAACAGGTTTCAGGAGGGAGATTCGAATCGCCTTTAAAGCACAGGAAAAGCGGCAAAACCTCGACAATGATGCCCTTGGCCAAAAAGGGCGTATGCGTTATTTCCTGAATATATTCAGGAAAAAACGCATACGCCCTTTTTGGCCAACCAAGCAACCTGCAAAGGCAAATCAGCGCTACAAAGAAGTCTCGCTTCCCATCGGTCAAAAGGGCCATGCTGAATAAAGTGTCAAAACCAGAAATGCAGGACAGGCCATGGAGAAACGGGAGCCTTGCTACGCTGTTGGGCGGGATGTAAATTGCCAACAGCCACTCTGGAGAGGTGTACGGTGTGTCTTGACACATCTAAAAAACTCAGCTTAGAGAGCATAGGGCACTTCCACTCGTGGGCGTATAAATTGGGAAAACTAAAAATCAGCAAGACACAGGCACCCCAAAGTTTAGGGCTGCTCTGTTGACAAGAACCTCCACTTCGTTACACCTTAAATATCCCAGGAAAGAGAAAAATGGATAAAGAAGTTGTGGTCCTTATGTACAATGGAATATCACTCAGCCATGAAATCTACGTCATAAGGCTCGTAGCAGCATGATGAGTGGATTTAGGTACGACGATTCTACATGAAATAAGTCACACAGAAAAAGACACTTATCATAAGATATCACTTATAGAGGGAATGTAAAAACCGCTACACTTGAATGAATTACAAAACAGAAGAGAGTCACACGTTTAGAAAACACACTATGGCTGCTTAACGGGAAAGGTGAGGTGGGGTGATGCATAAAACAAGGGTTTCAAATTAGCTCAGATACCGTTCCATAAACCCAATATATAATAGACAAGACCTACTCCTTGCTCAGTGAACGGGACTCAGCACCCCCTATTCACCGCCCAAGAATATATCTGACTAGTAAGAATCTTAAAACCTATGTGTTGATATCTCTCTGTAAGTGACTCAAGTGGGTGTAAAGCGGCACACACACAGCTCTGAAAAGCAGCTAAACCCCATTATAAAAATCAATTACTTTTAAAAACCCGTGAAGCAAAGACAGTGAAAGAGAGAGAAATTCTTACAAAATTCGTTCAGGGGCTGTGATGCCACCTGGATTGACCATATCTAGACCCACAGCTGATTGAGACATAAGGGTGGACACTCCTGGGGCTGAGAGGTTTGGTGAGGTTGGGTGAGCAAACGCAGACCCTTTCAAGTAATACTGCGTGGTACCCATCCCATGGGTCCCAAATCTCCAGGTTCAAGGGCACCTTCCTACATCGAAAACATGCATGAGAAACCCAGAAGATGGTACACCGTGTGATCGGGAAAGGTTTCTAAAACGCACCTCATTTCTCATCTCCTTGTGCTCGGGTTCGCCATTCCAGCCGCTTTCCTAGCAATCTCCCTCCTTGGAGAATCAGCACCTTTAACCTCCTGTTCCGTACAGGTTGCAATTTGTCCTGAGGAGGAACGGGAAGAGGGGGAACCAATGGGAGACTAGCTCTAGGGCTTGGGACAGGCACAGCTCACTCTATTTTCCCGTCAGGAAGAAGAATTAACCACAGGCTCAGCCTGCCAGCCGGAAGCCGAATAGGGCCTGAAGCATTCCTGCGCTTTTGCGGCCAGCTCCCAAGGAAGCGAGTTGAAAAATGGAGCTCAGGGGCACTGCAATTCACAAACCTGCAGAGTTATAAATGATAACTCTCGTCCATAAATATACTGAGGGAAGGCAACGAAGAGGATTTGAAAGCAAGGCAGAATTGCAGGAAACAGGTTTCAGGAGGGAGATTCGAATCGCCTTTAAAGCACAGGAAAAGCGGCAAAACTTCGAAAATGATGCCCTTGGCCAAAAAGGGCGTATGCGTTTTTTCCTGAATATATTCAGGAAAATACGCATACGCCCTTTTTGGCCAACCAAGCAACCTGCAAATGCAAATCAGCGCTACAAAGAAGTCTCGCTTCCCATCGGTCAAAAGGACCATGCTGAATAAAGTGTCAAAACCAGAAATGCAGGACAGGCCATGGAGAAACGGGAGCCTTGCTACGCTGATGGGCGGGATGTAAATTGCCCACAGCCACTCTGGAGAAGTGTACGGTGTGTCTTGAAATATCTAAAAAGCTCAGCTTAGAGAGCATAGGGCACTTCCACTCATGGGCGTATAAATTGGGAAAACTAAATATCAGCAAGACACAGGCACCCCAAAGATTAGGGCTGCTCTGTTGACAAGAACCTCCACTTCGTTACACCTTAAATATCCCAGGAAAGAGAAAAATGGATAAAGAAGTTGTGGCCCTTATGTACAATGGAATATCACTCAGCCATGAAATCTACGTCATAAGGCTCGAAGCAGCATGATGAGTGGATTTAGGTATGACGATTCTAGGTGAAATAAGTCACACAGAAAAAAAAAAAAAACTTATCATAAGATATCACTTATAGAGGGTAAGTAAAAACCACTACACTTGAACTGAATTACAAAACAGAAGAGAGTCACACGTTTAGAAAACACACTATGGCTGCTTAACGGGAAAGGTGAGGTGGGGTGATGCATAAAACCAGGGTTACAAATTAGCTCAGATAGCGTTCCATAAACCCAATATGTAATAGACAAGACCTACTCCTTACTCAGTGAACGGGACCCAACACCCCCTATTCACCGACCAAGAATATATCTGACAAGTAACAATCTTAAAACCTATGTATTGAAATCTCTCTGTAAGTGAGTCAAGTGCGTGTAAAGCATCATAAACACAGCACTGAAAAGCAGCTAAACCCCATTATAAAAATCAATTACTTTTAAAAACCCGTGAAACAAAGACAGTGAAAGAGAGAGAAATTCTTACAAAATTCGTTCAGAGGCTGTGATGCCACCTGGGTTGACCATATCTAGACCCACAGCTGATTGAGACATAAGGGTGGACACTCTTGGGGCTGAGAGGTTTGCTGAGGTTGGGTGAGCAAATGCAGACCCTTTAAAGTAATACTGCGTGGTACCCATCCCATGGGTCCCAAATCTCCAGGTTCAAGGGCATCTTCCTACATCGAAAACATGCATGAGAAACCCAAAAAATGGTACACCGTGTGATCGGGAAAGGTTTCTAAAACGCACCTCATTTCTCATCTCCTTGTTCTCGGGTTCGCCATTCCAGCCGCTTTCCTAGCAATCTCCCTCCTTGGAGAATCAGCACCTTTAACCTCCTGTTCCGTACAGGTTGCAATTTGTCCTGAGGATGAAAGGGAAGAGGGGGAACCAATGAGAGACTAGCTCTAGGTCTTGGGACAGGCACAGGTCACTCTATTTTCCCATCAGGAAGAACAATTAACCACAGGCTCAGCCTGCCACCCGGAAGCAGAATAGGGCCTGAAGCAATCCTGCACTTTTGCGGCCAGCTCCCAAGAAAGCGAGTTGAAAAATGGAGCTCAGGGGCACTGCGATTCACAAACCTGCAGAGTTATAAATGATAACTCTCGTCCACAAATATATTGAGGGAAGGCAACGAAGAGGATTTGAAAGCAAGGCAGAATTGCAGGAAACAGATTTCAGGAGGGAGATTCGAATCGCCTTTAAAGCACAGGAAAAGCGGCAAAACCTCGACAATGATGCCCTGGGCCAAAAAGGGCGTATGCGTTTTTTCCTGAATATATTCAGGAAAAAACGCATACGCCCTTTTTGGCCAAACCAAGCAACCTGGAAAGGCAAATCAGCGCCACAAAGAAGTCTCGCTTCCCATCGGTCAAAAGGGCCATGCTGAATAAAGTGTCAAAACCAGAAATGCAGGACAGGCCATGGAGAAACGGGAGCCTTGCTACGCTGATGGGCGAGATGTAAATTGCCAACAGCCACTCTGGAGAGGTGTACGGTGTGTCTTGAAACATCTAAAAAACTCAGCTTAGAGAGCATAGGGCACTTCCACTCATGGGCGTATAAACTGGGAACACTAAAAATCAGCAAGACACAGGCACCCCAAAGTTTAGGGCTGCTCTGTTGACAAAAACCTCCACTTCGTTACACCTTAAATATCCCAGGAAAGAGAAAAATGGATAAAGAAGTTGTGGTCCTTATGTACAATGGAATATCACTCATCCATGAAATCTACGTCATAATTCTCCTAGCAGCATGATGAGTGGATTTAGGTACGACATTTCTACGTGAAATAAGTCATACAGAAAAAGACACTTATCATAAGATATCACTTATAGAGGGAATGTAAAAACCGCTACACATGAACTGAATTACAAATCAGAAGAGAGTCACACGTTTAGGAAACACACTATGGCTGCTTAACGGGAAAGGTGAGGTGGGGTGATGCATAAAAGAAGGGTTTCAAATTAGCTCAGATACCGTTCCATAAACCCAATATGTAATAGACAAGACCTACTCCTTGCTCAGTGAACGGGACTCAACATCCCCTATACACCGCCCAAGAATATATCTGACTAGTAATAATCTTAAAACCTATGTGTTGATATCTCTCTGTAAGTGACTCAAGTGGGTGTAAAGCGGCATAAACACAGCAGTGAAAAGCAGCTAAACCCCATTATAAAAATCAATTACTTTTAAAAACCCGTGAAGTAAAGACAGTGAAAGAGAGAGAAATTGTTACAAAATTCGTTCAGGGGCTGTGATGCCACCTGGATTGACCATATCTAGACCCACAGCCGATTGAGACATAAGGGTGGACACTTTTGGAGCTGAGAGGTTTGGTGAGGTTGGGTGAGCAAACGCAGACCCTTTAAAGTAATACTGCGTGGTACCCATCCCATGGGTCCCAAATCTCCAGGTTCAAGGGCATCTTCCTACATCGAAAACGTGCATGAGAAACCCAGAAGATGATACACCGTGTGATCGAGAAAGGTTTCTAAATCACACCTCATTTCTCATCTCCTTGTGCTCGGGTTCGCCGTTCCAGCCGCTTTCCTAGCAATCTCCCTCCTTGGAGAATCAGCACCTTTAACCTCCTGTTCCGTACAGGTTGCAATATGTCCTGAGGAGGAACGGGAAGAGGGGGAACCAATGAGAGACTAGCTCTATGTCTTGGGACAGGAACAGCTCACTCTATTTTCCCGTCAGGAAGAAGAATTAACCACAGGCTCAGCCTGCCGCCCGGAACCAAAATAGGGCCTGAAGCAATCCTGCGCTTTTGCGGCCAGCTCCCAAGGAAGCGAGTTGAAAAATGGAGCTCAGGGGCACTGCAATTCACAAACCTGCAGAGTTATAAATGATAACTCTCGTCCACAAATATACTGAGGGAAGGCAACGAAGAGGATTTGAAAGCAAGGCAGAATTGCAGGAAACAGGTTTCAGGAGGGAGATTCGAATCGCCTTTAAAGCACAGGAAAAGCGGCAAAACCTCGACAATGATGCCCTTGGCCAAAAAGGGCGTATGCGTTTTTTCCTGAATATATTCAGGAAAAAACGCATACGCCCTTTTTGGCCAACCAAGCAACCTGCAAAGGCAAATCAGCGCTACAAAGAAGTCTCGCTTCCCATCGGTCAAAAGGGCCATGCTGAATAAAGTGTCAAAACCAGAAATGCAGGACAGGCCATGGAGAAACGGGAGCCTTGCTACGCTGTTGGGCGGGATGTAAATTGCCAACAGCCACTCTGGAGAGGTGTACGGTGTGTCGTGACACATCTAAAAAACTCAGCTTAGAGAGCATAAGGCACTTCCACTCGTGGGCGTATAAATTGGGAAAACTAAAAATCAGCAAGACACAGGCACCCCAAAGTTTAGGGCTGCTCTGTTGACAAGAACCTCCACTTCGTTACACCTTAAATATCCCAGGAAAGAGAAAAATGGATAAAGAAGTTGTGGTCCTTATGTACAATGGAATATCACTCAGCCATGAAATCTACGTCATAAGGCTCGTAGCAGCATGATGAGTGGATTGAGGTACGACGATTCTACATGAAATAAGTCACACAGAAAAAGACACTTATCATAAGATATCACTTATAGAGGGAATGTAAAAACCGCTACACTTGAATGAATTACAAAACAGAAGAGAGTCACACGTTTAGAAAACACACTATGGCTGCTTAACGGGAAAGGTGAGGTGGGGTGATGCATAAAACAAGGGTTTCAAATTAGCTCAGATACCGTTCCATAAACCCAATATATAATAGACAAGACCTACTCCTTGCTCAGTGAACGGGACTCAGCACCCCCTATTCACCGCCCAAGAATATATCTGACTAGTAAGAATCTTAAAACCTATGTGTTGATATCTCTCTGTAAGTGACTCAAGTGGGTGTAAAGCGGCACACACACAGCTCTGAAAAGCAGCTAAACCCCATTATAAAAATCAATTACTTTTAAAAACCCGTGAAGCAAAGACAGTGAAAGAGAGAGAAATTCTTACAAAATTCGTTCAGGGACTGTGATGCCACCTGGATTGACCATATCTAGACCCACAGCTGATTGAGACATAAGGGTGGACACTCCTGGGGCTGAGAGGTTTGGTGAGGTTGGGTGAGCAAACGCAGACCCTTTCAAGTAATACTGCGTGGTACCCATCCCATGGGTCCCAAATCTCCAGGTTCAAGGGCACCTTCCTACATCGAAAACATGCATGAGAAACCCAGAAGAGGGTACACCGTGTGATCGGGAAAGGTTTCTAAAACGCACCTCATTTCTCATCTCCTTGTGCTCGGGTTCGCCATTCCAGCCGCTTTCCTAGCAATCTCCCTCCTTGGAGAATCAGCACCTTTAACCTCCTGTTCCGTACAGGTTGCAATTTGTCCTGAGGAGGAACGGGAAGAGGGGGAACCAATGGGAGACTAGCTCTAGGGCTTGGGACAGGCACAGCTCACTCTATTTTCCCGTCAGGAAGAAGAATTAACCACAGGCTCAGCCTGCCAGCCGGAAGCCGAATAGGGCCTGAAGCATTCCTGCGCTTTTGCGGCCAGCTCCCAAGGAAGCGAGTTGAAAAATGGAGCTCAGGGGCACTGCAATTCACAAACCTGCAGAGTTATAAATGATAACTCTCGTCCATAAATATACTGAGGGAAGGCAACGAAGAGGATTTGAAAGCAAGGCAGAATTGCAGGAAACAGGTTTCAGGAGGGAGATTCGAATCGCCTTTAAAGCACAGGAAAAGCGGCAAAACTTCGAAAATGATGCCCTTGGCCAAAAAGGGCGTATGCGTTTTTTCCTGAATATATTCAGGAAAATACGCATACGCCCTTTTTGGCCAACCAAGCAACCTGCAAATGCAAATCAGCGCTACAAAGAAGTCTCGCTTCCCATCGGTCAAAAGGACCATGCTGAATAAAGTGTCAAAACCAGAAATGCAGGACAGGCCATGGAGAAACGGGAGCCTTGCTACGCTGATGGGCGGGATGTAAATTGCCCACAGCCACTCTGGAGAAGTGTACGGTGTGTCTTGAAATATCTAAAAAGCTCAGCTTAGAGAGCATAGGGCACTTCCACTCATGGGCGTATAAATTGGGAAAACTAAATATCAGCAAGACACAGGCACCCCAAAGATTAGGGCTGCTCTGTTGACAAGAACCTCCACTTCGTTACACCTTAAATATCCCAGGAAAGAGAAAAATGGATAAAGAAGTTGTGGCCCTTATGTACAATGGAATATCACTCAGCCATGAAATCTACGTCATAAGGCTCGAAGCAGCATGATGAGTGGATTTAGGTATGACGATTCTAGGTGAAATAAGTCACACAGAAAAAAAAAAAAAACTTATCATAAGATATCACTTATAGAGGGTAAGTAAAAACCACTACACTTGAACTGAATTACAAAACAGAAGAGAGTCACACGTTTAGAAAACACACTATGGCTGCTTAACGGGAAAGGTGAGGTGGGGTGATGCATAAAACCAGGGTTACAAATTAGCTCAGATAGCGTTCCATAAACCCAATATGTAATAGACAAGACCTACTCCTTACTCAGTGAACGGGACCCAACACCCCCTATTCACCGACCAAGAATATATCTGACAAGTAACAATCTTAAAACCTATGTATTGAAATCTCTCTGTAAGTGAGTCAAGTGCGTGTAAAGCATCATAAACACAGCACTGAAAAGCAGCTAAACCCCATTATAAAAATCAATTACTTTTAAAAACCCGTGAAACAAAGACAGTGAAAGAGAGAGAAATTCTTACAAAATTCGTTCAGAGGCTGTGATGCCACCTGGGTTGACCATATCTAGACCCACAGCTGATTGAGACATAAGGGTGGACACTCTTGGGGCTGAGAGGTTTGCTGAGGTTGGGTGAGCAAATGCAGACCCTTTAAAGTAATACTGCGTGGTACCCATCCCATGGGTCCCAAATCTCCAGGTTCAAGGGCATCTTCCTACATCGAAAACATGCATGAGAAACCCAAAAAATGGTACACCGTGTGATCGGGAAAGGTTTCTAAAACGCACCTCATTTCTCATCTCCTTGTTCTCGGGTTCGCCATTCCAGCCGCTTTCCTAGCAATCTCCCTCCTTGGAGAATCAGCACCTTTAACCTCCTGTTCCGTACAGGTTGCAATTTGTCCTGAGGATGAAAGGGAAGAGGGGGAACCAATGAGAGACTAGCTCTAGGTCTTGGGACAGGCACAGGTCACTCTATTTTCCCATCAGGAAGAACAATTAACCACAGGCTCAGCCTGCCACCCGGAAGCAGAATAGGGCCTGAAGCAATCCTGCACTTTTGGGGCCAGCTCCCAAGAAAGCGAGTTGAAAAATGGAGCTCAGGGGCACTGCGATTCACAAACCTGCAGAGTTATAAATGATAACTCTCGTCCACAAATATATTGAGGGAAGGCAACGAAGAGGATTTGAAAGCAAGGCAGAATTGCAGGAAACAGATTTCAGGAGGGAGATTCGAATCGCCTTTAAAGCACAGGAAAAGCGGCAAAACCTCGACAATGATGCCCTGGGCCAAAAAGGGCGTATGCGTTTTTTCCTGAATATATTCAGGAAAAAACGCATACGCCCTTTTTGGCCAACCAAGCAACCTGGAAAGGCAAATCAGCGCCACAAAGAAGTCTCGCTTCCCATCGGTCAAAAGGGCCATGCTGAATAAAGTGTCAAAACCAGAAATGCAGGACAGGCCATGGAGAAACGGGAGCCTTGCTACGCTGATGGGCGAGATGTAAATTGCCAACAGCCACTCTGGAGAGGTGTACGGTGTGTCTTGAAACATCTAAAAAACTCAGCTTAGAGAGCATAGGGCACTTCCACTCATGGGCGTATAAACTGGGAACACTAAAAATCAGCAAGACACAGGCACCCCAAAGTTTAGGGCTGCTCTGTTGACAAAAACCTCCACTTCGTTACACCTTAAATATCCCAGGAAAGAGAAAAATGGATAAAGAAGTTGTGGTCCTTATGTACAATGGAATATCACTCATCCATGAAATCTACGTCATAATTCTCCTAGCAGCATGATGAGTGGATTTAGGTACGACGTTTCTACGTGAAATAAGTCATACAGAAAAAGACACTTATCATAAGATATCACTTATAGAGGGAATGTAAAAACCGCTACACATGAACTGAATTACAAAACAGAAGAGAGTCACACGTTTAGAAAACACACTATGGCTGCTTAACGGGAAAGGTGAGGTGGGGTGATGCATAAAACAAGGGTTTCAAATTAGCTCAGATACCGTTCCATAAACCCAATATGTAATAGACAAGACCTACTCCTTGCTCAGTGAACGGGACTCAACATCCCCTATACACCGCCCAAGAATATATCTGACTAGTAATAATCTTAAAACCTATGTGTTGATATCTCTCTGTAAGTGACTCAAGTGGGTGTAAAGCGGCATAAACACAGCACTGAAAAGCAGCTAAACCCCATTATAAAAATCAATTACTTTTAAAAACCCGTGAAGTAAAGACAGTGAAAGAGAGAGAAATTGTTACAAAATTCGTTCAGGGGCTGTGATGCCACCTGGATTGACCATAACTAGACCCACAGCTGATTGAGACATAAGGGTGGACACTTTTGGGGCTGAGAGGTTTGGTGAGTTTGGGTGAGCAAACGCAGACCCTTTCAAGTAATACTGCGTGGTACCCATCCCATGGGTCCCAAATCTCCAGGTTCAAGGGCATCTTCCTACATCGAAAACATGCATGAGAAACCCAGAAGATGATACACCGTGTGATCGAGAAAGGTTTCTAAATCACACCTCATTTCTCATCTCCTTGTGCTCGGGTTCGCCGTTCCAGCCGCTTTCCTAGCAATCTCCCTCCTTGGAGAATCAGCACCTTTAACCTCCTGTTCCGTACAGGTTGCAATATGTCCTGAGGAGGAACGGGAAGAGGGGGAACCAATGAGAGACTAGCTCTATGTCTTGGGACAGGAACAGCTCACACTATTTTCCCGTCAGGAAGAAGAATTAACCACAGGCTCAGCCTGCCGCCCGGAACCAAAATAGGGCCTGAAGCAATCCTGCGCTTTTGCGGCCAGCTCCCAAGGAAGCGAGTTGAAAAATGGAGCTCAGGGGCACTGCAATTCACAAACCTGCAGAGTTATAAATGATAACTCTCGTCCACAAATATACTGAGGGAAGGCAACGAAGAGGATTTGAAAGCAAGGCAGAATTGCAGGAAACAGGTTTCAGGAGGGAGATTCGAATCGCCTTTAAAGCACAGGAAAAGCGGCAAAACCTCGACAATGATGCCCTTGGCCAAAAAGGGCGTATGCGTTATTTCCTGAATATATTCAGGAAAAAACGCATACGCCCTTTTTGGCCAACCAAGCAACCTGCAAAGGCAAATCAGCGCTACAAAGAAGTCTCGCTTCCCATCGGTCAAAAGGGCCATGCTGAATAAAGTGTCAAAACCAGAAATGCAGGACAGGCCATGGAGAAACGGGAGCCTTGCTACGCTGTTGGGCGGGATGTAAATTGCCAACAGGCACTCTGGAGAGGTGTACGGTGTGTCTTGACACATCTAAAAAACTCAGCTTAGAGAGCATAGGGCACTTCCACTCGTGGGCGTATAAATTGGGAAAACTAAAAATCAGCAAGACACAGGAACCCCAAAGTTTAGGGCTGCTCTGTTGACAAGAAACTCCACTTCGTTACACCTTAAATATCCCAGGAAAGAGAAAAATGGATAAAGAAGTTGTGGTCCTTATGTACAATGGAATATCACTCAGCCATGAAATCTACGTCATAAGGCTCGTAGCAGCATGATGAGTGGATTTAGGTACGACGATTCTACATGAAATAAGTCACACAGAAAAAGACACTTATCATAAGATATCACTTATAGAGGGTAAGTAAAAACCACTACACTTGAACTGAATTACAAAACAGAAGAGAGTCACACGTTTAGAAAACACACTATGGCTGCTTAACGGGAAAGGTGAGGTGGGGTGATGCATAAAACCAGGGTTACAAATTAGCTCAGATAGCGTTCCATAAACCCAATATGTAATAGACAAGACCTACTCCTTACTCAGTGAACGGGACCCAACACCCCCTATTCACCGACCAAGAATATATCTGACAAGTAACAATCTTAAAACCTATGTATTGAAATCTCTCTGTAAGTGAGTCAAGTGCGTGTAAAGCATCATAAACACAGCAC
Source organism: Eschrichtius robustus (assembly GCF_028021215.1). NCBI lineage: Eukaryota > Metazoa > Chordata > Mammalia > Artiodactyla > Eschrichtiidae > Eschrichtius > Eschrichtius robustus. The sequence goes on from NC_090832.1 coordinate 96,473,056, forward strand.
TGAAAAGCAGCTAAACCCCATTATAAAAATCAATTACTTTTAAAAACCCGTGAAACAAAGACAGTGAAAGAGAGAGAAATTCTTACAAAATTCGTTCAGAGGCTGTGATGCCACCTGGGTTGACCATATCTAGACCCACAGCTGATTGAGACATAAGGGTGGACACTCTTGGGGCTGAGAGGTTTGCTGAGGTTGGGTGAGCAAATGCAGACCCTTTAAAGTAATACTGCGTGGTACCCATCCCATGGGTCCCAAATCTCCAGGTTCAAGGGCATCTTCCTACATCGAAAACATGCATGAGAAACCCAAAAAATGGTACACCGTGTGATCGGGAAAGGTTTCTAAAACGCACCTCATTTCTCATCTCCTTGTTCTCGGGTTCGCCATTCCAGCCGCTTTCCTAGCAATCTCCCTCCTTGGAGAATCAGCACCTTTAACCTCCTGTTCCGTACAGGTTGCAATTTGTCCTGAGGATGAAAGGGAAGAGGGGGAACCAATGAGAGACTAGCTCTAGGTCTTGGGACAGGCACAGGTCACTCTATTTTCCCATCAGGAAGAACAATTAACCACAGGCTCAGCCTGCCACCCGGAAGCAGAATAGGGCCTGAAGCAATCCTGCACTTTTGCGGCCAGCTCCCAAGAAAGCGAGTTGAAAAATGGAGCTCAGGGGCACTGCGATTCACAAACCTGCAGAGTTATAAATGATAACTCTCGTCCACAAATATACTGAGGGAAGGCAACGAAGAGGATTTGAAAGCAAGGCAGAATTGCAGGAAACAGATTTCAGGAGGGAGATTCGAATCGCCTTTAAAGCACAGGAAAAGCGGCAAAACCTCGACAATGATGCCCTGGGCCAAAAAGGGCGTATGCGTTTTTTCCTGAATATATTCAGGAAAAAACGCATACGCCCTTTTTGGCCAACCAAGCAACCTGGAAAGGCAAATCAGCGCCACAAAGAAGTCTCACTTCCCATCGGTCAAAAGGGCCATGCTGAATAAAGTGTCAAAACCAGAAATGCAGGACAGGCCATGGAGAAACGGGAGCCTTGCTACGCTGATGGGCGAGATGTAAATTGCCAACAGCCACTCTGGAGAGGTGTACGGTGTGTCTTGAAACATCTAAAAAACTCAGCTTAGAGAGCATAGGGCACTTCCACTCATGGGCGTATAAACTGGGAACACTAAAAATCAGCAAGACACAGGAACCCCAAAGTTTAGGGCTGCTCTGTTGACAAAAACCTCCACTTCGTTACACCTTAAATATCCCAGGAAAGAGAAAAATGGATAAAGAAGTTGTGGTCCTTATGTACAATGGAATATCACTCATCCATGAAATCTACGTCATAATTCTCCTAGCAGCATGATGAGTGGATTTAGGTACGACGTTTCTACGTGAAATAAGTCATACAGAAAAAGACACTTATCATAAGATATCACTTATAGAGGGAATGTAAAAACCGCTACACATGAACTGAATTACAAAACAGAAGAGAGTCACACGTTTAGAAAACACACTATGGCTGCTTAACGGGAAAGGTGAGGTGGGGTGATGCATAAAACAAGGGTTTCAAATTAGCTCAGATACCGTTCCATAAACCCAATATGTAATAGACAAGACCTACTCCTTGCTCAGTGAACGGGACCCAACATCCCCTATACACTGCCCAAGAATATATCTGACTAGTAATAATCTTAAAACCTATGTGTTGATATCTCTCTGTAAGTGACTCAAGTGGGTGTAAAGCGGCATAAACACAGCAGTGAAAAGCAGCTAAACCCCATTATAAAAATCAATTACTTTTAAAAACCCGTGAAGTAAAGACAGTGAAAGAGAGAGAAATTGTTACAAAATTCGTTCAGGGGCTGTGATGCCACCTGGATTGACCATAACTAGACCCACAGCTGATTGAGACATAAGGGTGGACACTCTTGGGGCTGAGAGGTTTGGTGAGTTTGGGTGAGCAAACGCAGACCCTTTAAAGTAATACTGCGTGGTACCCATCCCATGGGTCCCAAATCTCCAGGTTCAAGGGCATCTTCCTACATCGAAAACATGCATGAGAAACCCAGAAGATGATACACCGTGTGATCGAGAAAGGTTTCTAAATCACACCTCATTTCTCATCTCCTTGGGCTCGGGTTCGCCGTTCCAGCCGCTTTCCTAGCAATCTCCCTCCTTGGAGAATCAGCACCTTTAACCTCCTGTTCCGTACAGGTTGCAATATGTCCTGAGAAGGAACGGGAAGAGGGGGAACCAATGAGAGACTAGCTCTATGTCTTGGGACAGGAACAGCTCACTCTATTTTCCCGTCAGGAAGAAGAATTAACCACAGGCTCAGCCTGCCGCCCGGAACCAAAATAGGGCCTGAAGCAATCCTGCGCTTTTGCGGCCAGCTCCCAAGGAAGCGAGTTGAAAAATGGAGCTCAGGGGCACTGCAATTCACAAACCTGCAGAGTTATAAATGATAACTCTCGTCCACAAATATACTGAGGGAAGGCAACGAAGAGGATTTGAAAGCAAGGCAGAATTGCAGGAAACAGGTTTCAGGAGGGAGATTCGAATCGCCTTTAAAGCACAGGAAAAGCGGCAAAACCTCGACAATGATGCCCTTGGCCAAAAAGGGCGTATGCGTTATTTCCTGAATATATTCAGGAAAAAACGCATACGCCCTTTTTGGCCAACCAAGCAACCTGCAAAGGCAAATCAGCGCTACAAAGAAGTCTCGCTTCCCATCGGTCAAAAGGGCCATGCTGAATAAAGTGTCAAAACCAGAAATGCAGGACAGGCCATGGAGAAACGGGAGCCTTGCTACGCTGTTGGGCGGGATGTAAATTGCCAACAGCCACTCTGGAGAGGTGTACGGTGTGTCTTGAAACATCTAAAAAACTCAGCTTAGAGAGCATAGGGCACTTCCACTCGTGGGCGTATAAATTGGGAAAACTAAAAATCAGCAAGACACAGGAACCCCAAAGTTTAGGGCTGCTCTGTTGACAAGAAACTCCACTTCGTTACACCTTAAATATCCCAGGAAAGAGAAAAATGGATAAAGAAGTTGTGGTCCTTATGTACAATGGAATATCACTCAGCCATGAAATCTACGTCATAAGGCTCGTAGCAGCATGATGAGTGGATTTAGGTACGACGATTCTACATGAAATAAGTCACACAGAAAAAGACACTTATCATAAGATATCACTTATAGAGGGAATGTAAAAACCGCTACACTTGAATGAATTACAAAACAGAAGAGAGTCACACGTTTAGAAAACACACTATGGCTGCTTAACGGGAAAGGTGAGGTGGGGTGATGCATAAAACAAGGGTTTCAAATTAGCTCAGATACCGTTCCATAAACCCAATATATAATAGACAAGACCTACTCCTTGCTCAGTGAACGGGACTCAGCACCCCCTATTCACCGCCCAAGAATATATCTGACTAGTAAGAATCTTAAAACCTATGTGTTGATATCTCTCTGTAAGTGACTCAAGTGGGTGTAAAGCGGCACACACACAGCTCTGAAAAGCAGCTAAACCCCATTATAAAAATCAATTACTTTTAAAAACCCGTGAAGCAAAGACAGTGAAAGAGAGAGAAATTCTTACAAAATTCGTTCAGGGGCTGTGATGCCACCTGGATTGACCTTATCTAGACCCACAGCTGATTGAGACATAAGGGTGGACACTCCTGGGGCTGAGAGGTTTGGTGAGGTTGGGTGAGCAAACGCAGACCCTTTCAAGTAATACTGCGTGGTACCCATCCCATGGGTCCCAAATCTCCAGGTTCAAGGGCACCTTCCTACATCGAAAACATGCATGAGAAACCCAGAAGATGGTACACCGTGTGATCGGGAAATGTTTCTAAAACGCACCTCATTTCTCATCTCCTTGTGCTCGGGTTCGCCATTCCAGCCGCTTTCCTAGCAATCTCCCTCCTTGGAGAATCAGCACCTTTAACCTCCTGTTCCGTACAGGTTGCAATTTGTCCTGAGGAGGAACGGGAAGAGGGGGAACCAATGGGAGACTAGCTCTAGGGCTTGGGACAGGCACAGCTCACTCTATTTTCCCGTCAGGAAGAAGAATTAACCACAGGCTCAGCCTGCCAGCCGGAAGCCGAATAGGGCCTGAAGCATTCCTGCGCTTTTGCGGCCAGCTCCCAAGGAAGCGAGTTGAAAAATGGAGCTCAGGGGCACTGCAATTCACAAACCTGCAGAGTTATAAATGATAACTCTCGTCCATAAATATACTGAGGGAAGGCAACGAAGAGGATTTGAAAGCAAGGCAGAATTGCAGGAAACAGGTTTCAGGAGGGAGATTCGAATCGCCTTTAAAGCACAGGAAAAGCGGCAAAACTTCGAAAATGATGCCCTTGGCCAAAAAGGGCGTATGCGTTTTTTCCTGAATATATTCAGGAAAATACGCATACGCCCTTTTTGGCCAACCAAGCAACCTGCAAATGCAAATCAGCGCTACAAAGAAGTCTCGCTTCCCATCGGTCAAAAGGACCATGCTGAATAAAGTGTCAAAACCAGAAATGCAGGACAGGCCATGGAGAAACGGGAGCCTTGCTACGCTGATGGGCGGGATGCAAATTGCCCACAGCCACTCTGGAGAAGTGTACGGTGTGTCTTGAAATATCTAAAAAACTCAGCTTAGAGAGCATAGGGCACTTCCACTCATGGGCGTATAAATTGGGAAAACTAAATATCAGCAAGACACAGGCACCCCAAAGATTAGGGCTGCTCTGTTGACAAGAACCTCCACTTCGTTACACCTTAAATATCCCAGGAAAGAGAAAAATGGATAAAGAAGTTGTGGCCCTTATGTACAATGGAATATCACTCAGCCATGAAATCTACGTCATAAGGCTCGAAGCAGCATGATGAGTGGATTTAGGTATGACGATTCTAGGTGAAATAAGTCACACAGAAAAAAAAAAACAAACTTATCATAAGATATCACTTATAGAGGGTAAGTAAAAACCACTACACTTGAACTGAATTACAAAACAGAAGAGAGTCACACGTTTAGAAAACACACTATGGCTGCTTAACGGGAAAGGTGAGGTGGGGTGATGCATAAAACCAGGGTTACAAATTAGCTCAGATAGCGTTCCATAAACCCAATATGTAATAGACAAGACCTACTCCTTACTCAGTGAACGGGACCCAACACCCCCTATTCACCGACCAAGAATATATCTGACAAGTAACAATCTTAAAACCTATGTATTGAAATCTCTCTGTAAGTGAGTCAAGTGCGTGTAAAGCATCATAAACACAGCACTGAAAAGCAGCTAAACCCCATTATAAAAATCAATTACTTTTAAAAACCCGTGAAACAAAGACAGTGAAAGAGAGAGAAATTCTTACAAAATTCGTTAAGAGGCTGTGATGCCACCTGGATTGACCATATCTAGACCCACAGCTGATTGAGACATAAGGGTGGACACTTTTGGGGCTGAGAGGTTTGGTGAGGTTGGGTGAGCAAACGCAGACCCTTTAAAGTAATACTGCGTGGTACCCATCCCATGGGTCCCAAATCTCCAGGTTCAAGGGCATCTTCCTACATCGAAAACATGCATGAGAAACCCAGAAGATGATACACCGTGTGATCGAGAAAGGTTTCTAAATCACACCTCATTTCTCATCTACTTGTGCTCGGGTTCGCCGTTCCAGCCGCTTTCCTAGCAATCTCCCTCCTTGGAGAATCAGCACCTTTAACCTCCTGTTCCGTACAGGTTGCAATATGTCCTGAGGAAGAACGGGAAGAGGGGGAACCAATGAGAGACTAGCTCTATGTCTTGGGACAGGAACAGCTCACTCTATTTTCCCATCAGGAAGAAGAATTAACCACAGGCTCAGCCTGCCGCCCGGAACCAAAATAGGGCCTGAAGCAATCCTGCGCTTTTGCGGCCAGCTCCCAAGGAAGCGAGTTGAAAAATGGAGCTCAGGGGCACTGCAATTCACAAACCTGCAGAGTTATAAATGATAACTCTCGTCCACAAATATACTGAGGGAAGGCAACGAAGAGGATTTGAAAGCAAGGCAGAATTGCAGGAAACAGGTTTCCGGAGGGAGATTCGAATCGCCTTTAAAGCACAGGAAAAGCGGCAAAACCTCGACAATGATGCCCTTGGCCAAAAAGGGCGTATGCGTTTTTTCCTGAATATATTCAGGAAAAAACGCATACGCCCTTTTTGGCCAACCAAGCAACCTGCAAAGGCAAATCAGCGCTACAAAGAAGTCTCGCTTCCCATCGGTCAAAAGGGCCATGCTGAATAAAGTGTCAAAACCAGAAATGCAGGACAGGCCATGGAGAAACGGGAGCCTTGCTACGCTGTTGGGCGGGATGTAAATTGCCAACAGCCACTCTGGAGAGGTGTACGGTGTGTCTTGACACATCTAAAAAACTCAGCTTAGAGAGCATAGGGCACTTCCACTCGTGGGCGTATAAATTGGGAAAACAAAAAATCAGCAAGACACAGGCACCCCAAAGTTTAGGGCTGCTCTGTTGACAAGAACCTCCACTTCGTTACACCTTAAATATCCCAGGAAAGAGAAAAATGGATAAAGAAGTTGTGGTCCTTATGTACAATGGAATATCACTCAGCCATGAAATCTACGTCATAAGGCTCGTAGCAGCATGATGAGTGGATTTAGGTACGACGATTCTACATGAAATAAGTCACACAGAAAAAGACACTTATCATAAGATATCACTTATAGAGGGAATGTAAAAACCGCTACACTTGAATGAATTACAAAACAGAAGAGAGTCACACGTTTAGAAAACACACTATGGCTGCTTAACGGGAAAGGTGAGGTGGGGTGATGCATAAAACAAGGGTTTCAAATTAGCTAAGATACCGTTCCATAAACCCAATATATAATAGACAAGACCTACTCCTTGCTCAGTGAACGGGACTCAGCACCCCCTATTCACCGCCCAAGAATATATCTGACTAGTAAGAATCTTAAAACCTATGTGTTGATATCTCTCTGTAAGTGACTCAAGTGGGTGTAAAGCGGCACACACACAGCTCTGAAAAGCAGCTAAACCCCATTATAAAAATCAATTACTTTTAAAAACCCGTGAAGCAAAGACAGTGAAAGAGAGAGAAATTCTTACAAAATTCGTTCAGGGGCTGTGATGCCACCTGGATTGACCATATCTAGACCCACAGCTGATTGAGACATAAGGGTGGACACTCCTGGGGCTGAGAGATTTGGTGAGGTTGGGTGAGCAAACGCAGACCCTTTAAAGTAATACTGCGTGGTACCCATCCCATGGGTCCCAAATCTCCAGGTTCAAGGGCACCTTCCTACATCGAAAACATGCATGAGAAACCCAGAAGATGGTACACCGTGTGATCGGGAAAGGTTTCTAAAACGCACCTCATTTCTCATCTCCTTGTGCTCGGGTTCGCCATTCCAGCCGCTTTCCTAGCAATCTCCCTCCTTGGAGAATCAGCACCTTTAACCTCCTGTTCCGTACAGGTTGCAATTTGTCCTGAGGAGGAACGGGAAGAGGGGGAACCAATGGGAGACTAGCTCTAGGGCTTGGGACAGGCACAGCTCACTCTATTTTCCCGTCAGGAAGAAGAATTAACCACAGGCTCAGCCTGCCAGCCGGAAGCCGAATAGGGCCTGAAGCATTCCTGCGCTTTTGCGGCCAGCTCCCAAGGAAGCGAGTTGAAAAATGGAGCTCAGGGGCACTGCAATTCACAAACCTGCAGAGTTATAAATGATAACTCTCGTCCATAAATATACTGAGGGAAGGCAACGAAGAGGATTTGAAAGCAAGGCAGAATTGCAGGAAACAGGTTTCAGGAGGGAGATTCGAATCGCCTTTAAAGCACAGGAAAAGCGGCAAAACTTCGAAAATGATGCCCTTGGCCAAAAAGGGCGTATGCGTTTTTTCCTGAATATATTCAGGAAAATACGCATACGCCCTTTTTGGCCAACCAAGCAACCTGCAAATGCAAATCAGCGCTACAAAGAAGTCTCGCTTCCCATCGGTCAAAAGGACCATGCTGAATAAAGTGTCAAAACCAGAAATGCAGGACAGGCCATGGAGAAACGGGAGCCTTGCTACGCTGATGGGCGGGATGTAAATTGCCCACAGCCACTCTGGAGAAGTGTACGGTGTGTCTTGAAATATCTAAAAAGCTCAGCTTAGAGAGCATAGGGCACTTCCACTCATGGGCGTATAAATTGGGAAAACTAAATATCAGCAAGACACAGGCACCCCAAAGATTAGGGCTGCTCTGTTGACAAGAACCTCCACTTCGTTACACCTTAAATATCCCAGGAAAGAGAAAAATGGATAAAGAAGTTGTGGCCCTTATGTACAATGGAATATCACTCAGCCATGAAATCTACGTCATAAGGCTCGAAGCAGCATGATGAGTGGATTTAGGTATGACGATTCTAGGTGAAATAAGTCACACAGAAAAAAAAAAAAAAAACTTATCATAAGATATCACTTATAGAGGGTAAGTAAAAACCACTACACTTGAACTGAATTACAAAACAGAAGAGAGTCACACGTTTAGAAAACACACTATGGCTGCTTAACGGGAAAGGTGAGGTGGGGTGATGCATAAAACCAGGGTTACAAATTAGCTCAGATAGCGTTCCATAAACCCAATATGTAATAGACAAGACCTACTCCTTACTCAGTGAACGGGACCCAACACCCCCTATTCACCGACCAAGAATATATCTGACAAGTAACAATCTTAAAACCTATGTATTGAAATCTCTCTGTAAGTGAGACAAGTGCGTGTAAAGCATCATAAACACAGCACTGAAAAGCAGCTAAACCCCATTATAAAAATCAATTACTTTTAAAAACCCGTGAAACAAAGACAGTGAAAGAGAGAGAAATTCTTACAAAATTCGTTCAGAGGCTGTGATGACACCTGGGTTGACCATATCTAGACCCACAGCTGATTGAGACATAAGGGTGGACACTCTTGGGGCTGAGAGGTTTGCTGAGGTTGGGTGAGCAAATGCAGACCCTTTAAAGTAATACTGCGTGGTACCCATCCCATGGGTCCCAAATCTCCAGGTTCAAGGGCATCTTCCTACATCGAAAACATGCATGAGAAACCCAAAAAATGGTACACCGTGTGATCGGGAAAGGTTTCTAAAACGCACCTCATTTCTCATCTCCTTGTTCTCGGGTTCGCCATTCCAGCCGCTTTCCTAGCAATCTCCCTCCTTGGAGAATCAGCACCTTTAACCTCCTGTTCCGTACAGGTTGCAATTTGTCCTGAGGATGAAAGGGAAGAGGGGGAACCAATGAGAGACTAGCTCTAGGTCTTGGGACAGGCACAGGTCACTCTATTTTCCCATCAGGAAGAACAATTAACCACAGGCTCAGCCTGCCACCCGGAAGCAGAATAGGGCCTGAAGCAATCCTGCACTTTTGCGGCCAGCTCCCAAGAAAGCGAGTTGAAAAATGGAGCTCAGGGGCACTGCGATTCACAAACCTGCAGAGTTATAAATGATAACTCTCGTCCACAAATATATTGAGGGAAGGCAACGAAGAGGATTTGAAAGCAAGGCAGAATTGCAGGAAACAGATTTCAGGAGGGAGATTCGAATCGCCTTTAAAGCACAGGAAAAGCGGCAAAACCTCGACAATGATGCCCTGGGCCAAAAAGGGCGTATGCGTTTTTTCCTGAATATATTCAGGAAAAAACGCATACGCCCTTTTTGGCCAACCAAGCAACCTGGAAAGGCAAATCAGCGCCACAAAGAAGTCTCGCTTCCCATCGGTCAAAAGGGCCATGCTGAATAAAGTGTCAAAACCAGAAACGCAGGACAGGCCATGGAGAAACGGGAGCCTTGCTACGCTGATGGGCGAGATGTAAATTGCCAACAGCCACTCTGGAGAGGTGTACGGTGTGTCTTGAAACATCTAAAAAACTCAGCTTAGAGAGCATAGGGCACTTCCACTCATGGGCGTATAAACTGGGAACACTAAAAATCAGCAAGACACAGGCACCCCAAAGTTTAGGGCTGCTCTGTTGACAAAAACCTCCACTTCGTTACACCTTAAATATCCCAGGAAAGAGAAAAATGGATAAAGAAGTTGTGGTCCTTATGTACAATGGAATATCACTCATCCATGAAATCTACGTCATAATTCTCCTAGCAGCATGATGAGTGGAATTAGGTACGACGTTTCTACGTGAAATAAGTCATACAGAAAAAGACACTTATCATAAGATATCACTTATAGAGGGAATGTAAAAACCGCTACACATGAACTGAATTACAAAACAGAAGAGAGTCACACGTTTAGAAAACACACTATGGCTGCTTAACGGGAAAGGTGAGGTGGGGTGATGCATAAAACAAGGGTTTCAAATTAGCTCAGATACCGTTCCATAAACCCAATATGTAATAGACAAGACCTACTCCTTGCTCAGTGAACGGGACTCAACATCCCCTATACACTGCCCAAGAATATATCTGACTAGTAATAATCTTAAAACCTATGTGTTGATATCTCTCTGTAAGTGACTCAAGTGGGTGAAAAGCGGCATAAACACAGCAGTGAAAAGCAGCTAAACCCCATTATAAAAATCAATTACTTTTAAAAACCCGTGAAGTAAAGACAGTGAAAGAGAGAGAAATTGTTACAAAATTCGTTCAGGGGCTGTGATGCCACCTGGATTGACCATAACTAGACCCACAGCTGATTGAGACATAAGGGTGGACACTTTTGGGGCTGAGAGGTTTGGTGAGTTTGGGTGAGCAAACGCAGACCCTTTAAAGTAATACTGCGTGGTACCCATCCCATGGGTCCCAAATCTCCAGGTTCAAGGGCATCTTCCTACATCGAAAACATGCATGAGAAACCCAGAAGATGATACACCGTGTGATCGAGAAAGGTTTCTAAATCACACCTCATTTCTCATCTCCTTGTGCTCGGGTTCGCCATTCCAGCCGCTTTCCTAGCAATCTCCCTCCTTGGAGAATCAGCACCTTTAACCTCCTGTTCCGTACAGGTTGCAATATGTCCTGAGGAGGAACGGGAAGAGGGGGAACCAATGAGAGACTAGCTCTATGTCTTGGGACAGGAACAGCTCACTCTATTTTCCCGTCAGGAAGAAGAATTAACCACAGGCTCAGCCTGCCGCCCGGAACCAAAAAAGGGCCTGAAGCAATCCTGCGCTTTTGCGGCCAGCTCCCAAGGAAGCGAGTTGAAAAATGGAGCTCAGGGGCACTGCAATTCACAAACCTGCAGAGTTATAAATGATAACTCTCGTCCACAAATATACTGAGGGAAGGCAACGAAGAGGATTTGAAAGCAAGGCAAAATTGCAGGAAACAGGTTTCAGGAGGGAGATTCGAATCGCCTTTAAAGCACAGGAAAAGCGGCAAAACCTCGACAATGATGCCCTTGGCCAAAAAGGGCGTATGCGTTTTTTCCTGAATATATTCAGGAAAAAACGCATACGCCCTTTTTGGCCAACCAAGCAACCTGCAAAGGCAAATCAGCGCTACAAAGAAGTCTCGCTTCCCATCGGTCAAAAGGGCCATGCTGAATAAAGTGTCAAAACCAGAAATGCAGGACAGGCCATGGAGAAACGGGAGCCTTGCTACGCTGATGGGCGGGATGTAAATTGCCAACAGCCACTCTGGAGAGGTGTACGGTGTGTCTTGACACATCTAAAAAACTCAGCTTAGAGAGCATAGGGCACTTCCACTCTTGGGCGTATAAATTCGGAAAACTAAAAATCAGCAAGACACAGGCACCCCAAAGTTTAGGGCTGCTCTGTTGACAAGAACCTCCACTTCGTTACACCTTAAATATCCCAGGAAAGAGAAAAATGGATAAAGAAGTTGTGGTCCTTATGTACAATGGAATATCACTCAGCCATGAAATCTACGTCATAAGGCTCGTAGCAGCATGATGAGTGGATTTAGGTACGACGATTCTACATGAAATAAGTCACACAGAAAAAGACACTTATCATAAGATATCACTTATAGAGGGAATGTAGAAACCGCTACACTTGAATGAATTACAAAACAGAAGAGAGTCACACGTTTAGAAAACACACTATGGCTGCTTAACGGGAAAGGTGAGGTGGGGTGATGCATAAAACAAGGGTTTCAAATTAGCTCAGATACCGTTCCATAAACCCAATATATAATAGACAAGACCTACTCCTTGCTCAGTGAACGGGACTCAGCACCCCCTATTCACCGCCCAAGAATATATCTGACTAGTAAGAATCTTAAAACCTATGTGTTGATATCTCTCTGTAAGTGACTCAAGTGGGTGTAAAGCGGCACACACACAGCTCTGAAAAGCAGCTAAACCCCATTATAAAAATCAATTACTTTTAAAAACCCGTGAAGCAAAGACAGTGAAAGAGAGAGAAATTCTTACAAAATTCGTTCAGGGGCTGTGATGCCACCTGGATTGACCATATCTAGACCCACAGCTGATTGAGACATAAGGGTGGACACTCCTGGGGCTGAGAGGTTTGGTGAGGTTGGGTGAGCAAACGCAGACCCTTTCAAGTAATACTGCGTGGTACCCATCCCATGGGTCCCAAATCTCCAGGTTCAAGGGCACCTTCCTACATCGAAAACATGCATGAGAAACCCAGAAGATGGTACACCGTGTGATCGGGAAAGGTTTCTAAAACGCACCTCATTTCTCATCTCCTTGTGCTCGGGTTCGCCATTCCAGCCGCTTTCCTAGCAATCTCCCTCCTTGGAGAATCAGCACCTTTAACCTCCTGTTCCGTACAGGTTGCAATTTGTCCTGAGGAGGAACGGGAAGAGGGGGAACCAATGGGAGACTAGCTCTAGGGCTTGGGACAGGCACAGCTCACTCTATTTTCCCGTCAGGAAGAAGAATTAACCACAGGCTCAGCCTGCCAGCCGGAAGCCGAATAGGGCCTGAAGCATTCCTGCGCTTTTGCGGCCAGCTCCCAAGGAAGCGAGTTGAAAAATGGAGCTCAGGGGCACTGCAATTCACAAACCTGCAGAGTTATAAATGATAACTCTCGTCCATAAATATACTGAGGGAAGGCAACGAAGAGGATTTGAAAGCAAGGCAGAATTGCAGGAAACAGGTTTCAGGAGGGAGATTCGAATCGCCTTTAAAGCACAGGAAAAGCGGCAAAACTTCGAAAATGATGCCCTTGGCCAAAAAGGGCGTATGCGTTTTTTCCTGAATATATTCAGGAAAATACGCATACGCCCTTTTTGGCCAACCAAGCAACCTGCAAATGCAAATCAGCGCTACAAAGAAGTCTCGCTTCCCATCGGTCAAAAGGACCATGCTGAATAAAGTGTCAAAACCAGAAATGCAGGACAGGCCATGGAGAAACGGGAGCCTTTCTACGCTGATGGGCGGGATGTAAATTGCCCACAGCCACTCTGGAGAAGTGTACGGTGTGTCTTGAAATATCTAAAAAGCTCAGCTTAGAGAGCATAGGGCACTTCCACTCATGGGCGTATAAATTGGGAAAACTAAATATCAGCAAGACACAGGCACCCCAAAGATTAGGGCTGCTCTGTTGACAAGAACCTCCACTTCGTTACAACTTAAATATCCCAGGAAAGAGAAAAATGGATAAAGAAGTTGTGGCCCTTATGTACAATGGAATATCACTCAGCCATGAAATCTACGTCATAAGGCTCGAAGCAGCATGATGAGTGGATTTAGGTATGACGATTCTAGGTGAAATAAGTCACACAGAAAAAAAAAAACAAACTTATCATAAGATATCACTTATAGAGGGTAAGTAAAAACCACTACACTTGAACTGAATTACAAAACAGAAGAGAGTCACACGTTTAGAAAACACACTATGGCTGCTTAACGGGAAAGGTGAGGTGGGGTGATGCATAAAACCAGGGTTACAAATTAGCTCAGATAGCGTTCCATAAACCCAATATGTAATAGACAAGACCTACTCCTTACTCAGTGAACGGGACCCAACACCCCCTATTCACCGACCAAGAATATATCTGACAAGTAACAATCTTAAAACCTATGTATTGAAATCTCTCTGTAAGTGAGTCAAGTGCGTGTAAAGCATCATAAACACAGCACTGAAAAGCAGCTAAACCCCATTATAAAAATCAATTACTTTTAAAAACCCGTGAAACAAAGACAGTGAAAGAGAGAGAAATTCTTACAAAATTCGTTCAGAGGCTGTGATGCCACCTGGGTTGACCATATCTAGACCCACAGCTGATTGAGACATAAGGGTGGACACTCTTGGGGCTGAGAGGTTTGCTGAGGTTGGGTGAGCAAATGCAGACCCTTTAAAGTAATACTGCGTGGTACCCATCCCATGGGTCCCAAATCTCCAGCTTCAAGGGCATCTTCCTACATCGAAAACATGCATGAGAAACCCAAAAAATGGTACACCGTGTGATCGGGAAAGGTTTCTAAAACGCACCTCATTTCTCATCTCCTTGTTCTCGGGTTCGCCATTCCAGCCGCTTTCCTAGCAATCTCCCTCCTTGGAGAATCAGCACCTTTAACCTCCTGTTCCGTACAGGTTGCAATTTGTCCTGAGGATGAAAGGGAAGAGGGGGAACCAATGAGAGACTAGCTCTAGGTCTTGGGACAGGCACAGGTCACTCTATTTTCCCATCAGGAAGAACAATTAACCACAGGCTCAGCCTGCCACCCGGAAGCAGAATAGGGCCTGAAGCAATCCTGCACTTTTGCGGCCAGCTCCCAAGAAAGCGAGTTGAAAAATGGAGCTCAGGGGCACTGCGATTCACAAACCTGCAGAGTTATAAATGATAACTCTCGTCCACAAATATATTGAGGGAAGGCAACGAAGAGGATTTGAAAGCAAGGCAGAATTGCAGGAAACAGATTTCAGGAGGGAGATTCGAATCGCCTTTAAAGCACAGGAAAAGCGGCAAAACCTCGACAATGATGCCCTGGGCCAAAAAGGGCGTATGCGTTTTTTCCTGAATATATTCAGGAAAAAACGCATACGCCCTTTTTGGCCAACCAAGCAACCTGGAAAGGCAAATCAGCGCCACAAAGGAGTCTCGCTTCCCATCGGTCAAAAGGGCCATGCTGAATAAAGTGTCAAAACCAGAAACGCAGGACAGGCCATGGAGAAACGGGAGCCTTGCTACGCTGATGGGCGAGATGTAAATTGCCAACAGCCACTCTGGAGAGGTGTACGGTGTGTCTTGAAACATCTAAAAAACTCAGCTTAGAGAGCATAGGGCACTTCCACTCATGGGCGTATAAACTGGGAACACTAAAAATCAGCAAGACACAGGCACCCCAAAGTTTAGGGCTGCTCTGTTGACAAAAACCTCCACTTCGTTACACCTTAAATATCCCAGGAAAGAGAAAAATGGATAAAGAAGTTGTGGTCCTTATGTACAATGGAATATCACTCATCCATGAAATCTACGTCATAATTCTCCTAGCAGCATGATGAGTGGATTTAGGTACGACGTTTCTACGTGAAATAAGTCATACAGAAAAAGACACTTATCATAAGATATCACTTATAGAGGGAATGTAAAAACCGCTACACATGAACTGAATTACAAAACAGAAGAGAGTCACACGTTTAGAAAACACACTATGGCTGCTTAACGGGAAAGGTGAGGTGGGGTGATGCATAAAACAAGGGTTTCAAATTAGCTCAGATACCGTTCCATAAACCCAATATGTAATAGACAAGACCTACTCTTGCTCAGTGAACGGGACTCAACATCCCCTATACACTGCCCAAGAATATATCTGACTAGTAAGAATCTTAAAACCTATGTGTTGATATCTCTCTGTAAGTGACTCAAGTGGGTGTAAAGCGGCATAAACACAGCAGTGAAAAGCAGCTAAACCCCATTATAAAAATCAATTACTTTTAAAAACCCGTGAAGTAAAGACAGTGAAAGAGAGAGAAATTGTTACAAAATTCGTTCAGGGGCTGTGATGCCACCTGGATTGACCATAACTAGACCCACAGCTGATTGAGACATAAGGGTGGACACTTTTGGGGCTGAGAGGTTTGGTGAGTTTGGGTGAGCAAACGCAGACCCTTTAAAGTAATACTGCGTGGTACCCATCCCATGGGTCCCAAATCTCCAGGTTCAAGGGCATCTTCCTACATCGAAAACATGCATGAGAAACCCAGAAGATGATACACCGTGTGATCGAGAAAGGTTTCTAAATCACACCTCATTTCTCATCTCCTTGTGCTCGGGTTCGCCGTTCCAGCCGCTTTCCTAGCAATCTCCCTCCTTGGAGAATCAGCACCTTTAACCTCCTGTTCCGTACAGGTTGCAATATGTCCTGAGGAGGAACGGGAAGAGGGGGAACCAATGAGAGACTAGCTCTATGTCTTGGGACAGGAACAGCTCACTCTATTTTCCCGTCAGGAAGAAGAATTAACCACAGGCTCAGCCTGCCGCCCGGAACCAAAATAGGGCCTGAAGCAATCCTGCGCTTTTGCGGCCAGCTCCCAAGGAAGCGAGTTGAAAAATGGAGCTCAGGGGCACTGCAATTCACAAACCTGCAGACTTATAAATGATAACTCTCGTCCACAAATATACTGAGGGAAGGCAACGAAGAGGATTTGAAAGCAAGGCAAAATTGCAGGAAACAGGTTTCAGGAGGGAGATTCGAATCGCCTTTAAAGCACAGGAAAAGCGGCAAAACCTCGACAATGATGCCCTTGGCCAAAAAGGGCGTATGCGTTATTTCCTGAATATATTCAGGAAAAAACGCATACGCCCTTTTTGGCCAACCAAGCAACCTGCAAAGGCAAATCAGCGCTACAAAGAAGTCTCGCTTCCCATCAGTCAAAAGGGCCATGCTGAATAAAGTGTCAAAACCAGAAATGCAGGACAGGCCATGGAGAAACGGGAGCCTTGCTACGCTAATGGGCGGGATGTAAATTGCCAACAGCCACTCTGGAGAGGTGTACGGTGTGTCTTGAAACATCTAAAAAACTCAGCTTAGAGAGCATAGGGCACTTCCACTCGTGGGCGTATAAATTGGGAAAACTAAAAATCAGCAAGACACAGGAACCCCAAAGTTTAGGGCTGCTCTGTTGACAAGAAACTCCACTTCGTTACACCTTAAATATCCCAGGAAAGAGAAAAATGGATAAAGAAGTTGTGGTCCTTATGTACAATGGAATATCACTCAGCCATGAAATCTACGTCATAAGGCTCGTAGCAGCATGATGAGTGGATTTAGGTACGACGATTCTACATGAAATAAGTCACACAGAAAAAGACACTTATCATAAGATATCACTTATAGAGGGAATGCAAAAACCGCTACACTTGAATGAATTACAAAACAGAAGAGAGTCACACGTTTAGAAAACACACTATGGCTGCTTAACGGGAAAGGTGAGGTGGGGTGATGCATAAAACAAGGGTTTCAAATTAGCTCAGATACCGTTCCATAAACCCAATATATAATAGACAAGACCTACTCCTTGCTCAGTGAACGGGACTCAGCACCCCCTATTCACCGCCCAAGAATATATCTGACTAGTAAGAATCTTAAAACCTATGTGTTGATATCTCTCTGTAAGTGACTCAAGTGGGTGTAAAGCGGCACACACACAGCTCTGAAAAGCAGCTAAACCCCATTATAAAAATCAATTACTTTTAAAAACCCGTGAAGCAAAGACAGTGAAAGAGAGAGAAATTCTTACAAAATTCGTTCAGGGGCTGTGATGCCACCTGGATTGACCTTATCTAGACCCACAGCTGATTGAGACATAAGGGTGGACACTCCTGGGGCTGAGAGGTTTGGTGAGGTTGGGTGAGCAAACGCAGACCCTTTCAAGTAATACTGCGTGGTACCCATCCCATGGGTCCCAAATCTCCAGGTTCAAGGGCACCTTCCTACATCGAAAACATGCATGAGAAACCCAGAAGATGGTACACCGTGTGATCGGGAAAGGTTTCTAAAACGCACCTCATTTCTCATCTCCTTGTGCTCGGGTTCGCCATTCCAGCCGCTTTCCTAGCAATCTCCCTCCTTGGAGAATCAGCACCTTTAACCTCCTGTTCCGTACAGGTTGCAATTTGTCCTGAGGAGGAACGGGAAGAGGGGGAACCAATGGGAGACTAGCTCTAGGGCTTGGGACAGGCACAGCTCACTCTATTTTCCCGTCAGGAAGAAGAATTAACCACAGGCTCAGCCTGCCAGCCGGAAGCCGAATAGGGCCTGAAGCATTCCTGCGCTTTTGCGGCCAGCTCCCAAGGAAGCGAGTTGAAAAATGGAGCTCAGGGGCACTGCAATTCACAAACCTGCAGAGTTATAAATGATAACTCTCGTCCATAAATATACTGAGGGAAGGCAACGAAGAGGATTTGAAAGCAAGGCAGAATTGCAGGAAACAGGTTTCAGGAGGGAGATTCGAATCGCCTTTAAAGCACAGGAAAAGCGGCAAAACTTCGAAAATGATGCCCTTGGCCAAAAAGGGCGTATGCGTTTTTTCCTGAATATATTCAGGAAAATACGCATACGCCCTTTTTGGCCAACCAAGCAACCTGCAAATGCAAATCAGCGCTACAAAGAAGTCTCGCTTCCCATCGGTCAAAAGGACCATGCTGAATAAAGTGTCAAAACCAGAAATGCAGGACAGGCCATGGAGAAACGGGAGCCTTGCTACGCTGATGGGCGGGATGTAAATTGCCCACAGCCACTCTGGAGAAGTGTACGGTGTGTCTTGAAATATCTAAAAAACTCAGCTTAGAGAGCATAGGGCACTTCCACTCATGGGCGTATAAATTGGGAAAACTAAATATCAGCAAGACACAGGCACCCCAAAGATTAGGGCTGCTCTGTTGACAAGAACCTCCACTTCGTTACACCTTAAATATCCTAGGAAAGAGAAAAATGGATAAAGAAGTTGTGGCCCTTATGTACAATGGAATATCACTCAGCCATGAAATCTACGTCATAAGGCTCGAAGCAGCATGATGAGTGGATTTAGGTATGACGATTCTAGGTGAAATAAGTCACACAGAAAAAAAAAAAAAACTTATCATAAGATATCACTTATAGAGGGTAAGTAAAAACCACTACACTTGAACTGAATTACAAAACAGAAGAGAGTCACACGTTTAGAAAACACACTATGGCTGCTTAACGGGAAAGGTGAGGTGGGGTGATGCATAAAACCAGGGTTACAAATTAGCTCAGATAGCGTTCCATAAACCCAATATGTAATAGACAAGACCTACTCCTTACTCAGTGAACGGGACCCAACACCCCCTATTCACCGACCAAGAATATATCTGACAAGTAACAATCTTAAAACCTATGTATTGAAATCTCTCTGTAAGTGAGTCAAGTGCGTGTAAAGCATCATAAACACAGCACTGAAAAGCAGCTAAACCCCATTATAAAAATCAATTACTTTTAAAAACCCGTGAAACAAAGACAGTGAAAGAGAGAGAAATTCTTACAAAATTCGTTAAGAGGCTGTGATGCCACCTGGATTGACCATATCTAGACCCACAGCTGATTGAGACATAAGGGTGGACACTTTTGGGGCTGAGAGGTTTGGTGAGGTTGGGTGAGCAAACGCAGACCCTTTAAAGTAATACTGCGTGGTACCCATCCCATGGGTCCCAAATCTCCAGGTTCAAGGGCATCTTCCTACATCGAAAACATGCATGAGAAACCCAGAAGATGATACACCGTGTGATCGAGAAAGGTTTCTAAATCACACCTCATTTCTCATCTCCTTGTGCTCGGGTTCGCCGTTCCAGCCGCTTTCCTAGCAATCTCCCTCCTTGGAGAATCAGCACCTTTAACCTCCTGTTCCGTACAGGTTGCAATATGTCCTGAGGAGGAACGGGAAGAGGGGGAACCAATGAGAGACTAGCTCTATGTCTTGGGACAGGAACAGCTCACTCTATTTTCCCGTCAGGAAGAAGAATTAACCACAGGCTCAGCCTGCCACCCGGAACCAAAATAGGGCCTGAAGCAATCCTGCGCTTTTGCGGCCAGCTCCCAAGGAAGCGAGTTGAAAAATGGAGCTCAGGGGCACTGCAATTCACAAACCTGCAGAGTTATAAATGATAACTCTCGTCCACAAATATACTGAGGGAAGGCAACGAAGAGGATTTGAAAGCAAGGCAGAATTGCAGGAAACAGGTTTCAGGAGGGAGATTCGAATCGCCTTTAAAGCACAGGAAAAGCGGCAAAACCTCGACAATGATGCCCTTGGTCAAAAAGGGCATATGCGTTATTTCCTGAATATATTCAGGAAAAAACGCATACGCCCTTTTTGGCCAACCAAGCAACCTGCAAAGGCAAATCAGCGCTACAAAGAAGTCTCGCTTCCCATCGGTCAAAAGGGCCATGCTGAATAAAGTGTCAAAACCAGAAATGCAGGACAGGCCATGGAGAAACGGGAGCCTTGCTACGCTGTTGGGCGGGATGTAATTGCCAACAGCCACTCTGGAGAGGTGTACGGTGTGTCTTGAAACATCTAAAAAACTCAGCTTAGAGAGCATAGGGCACTTCCACTCGTGGGCGTATAAATTGGGAAAACTAAAAATCAGCAAGACACAGGAACCCCAAAGTTTAGGGCTGCTCTGTTGACAAGAAACTCCACTTCGTTACACCTTAAATATCCCAGGAAAGAGAAAAATGGATAAAGAAGTTGTGGTCCTTATGTACAATGGAATATCACTCAGCCATGAAATCTACGTCATAAGGCTCGTAGCAGCATGATGAGTGGATTTAGGTACGACGATTCTACATGAAATAAGTCACACAGAAAAAGACACTTATCATAAGATATCACTTATAGAGGGAATGTAAAAACCGCTACACTTGAATGAATTACAAAACAGAAGAGAGTCACACGTTTAGAAAACACACTATGGCTGCTTAACGGGAAAGGTGAGGTGGGGTGATGCATAAAACAAGGGTTTCAAATTAGCTCAGATACTGTTCCATAAACCCAATATATAATAGACAAGACCTACTCCTTGCTCAGTGAACGGGACTCAGCACCCCCTATTCACCGCCCAAGAATATATCTGACTAGTAAGAATCTTAAAACCTATGTGTTGATATCTCTCTGTAAGTGACTCAAGTGGGTGTAAAGCGGCACACACACAGCTCTGAAAAGCAGCTAAACCCCATTATAAAAATCAATTACTTTTAAAAACCCGTGAAGCAAAGACAGTGAAAGAGAGTCTTTCTTTTACAAAATTCGTTCAGGGGCTGTGATGCCACCTGGATTGACCTTATCTAGACCCACAGCTGATTGAGACATAAGGGTGGACACTCCTGGGGCTGAGAGATTTGGTGAGGTTGGGTGAGCAAACGCAGACCCTTTCAAGTAATACTGCGTGGTACCCATCCCATGGGTCCCAAATCTCCAGGTTCAAGGGCACCTTCCTACATCGAAAACATGCATGAGAAACCCAGAAGATGGTACACCGTGTGATCGGGAAAGGTTTCTAAAACGCACCTCATTTCTCATCTCCTTGTGCTCGGGTTCGCCATTCCAGCCGCTTTCCTAGCAATCTCCCTCCTTGGAGAATCAGCACCTTTAACCTCCTGTTCCGTACAGGTTGCAATTTGTCCTGAGGAGGAACGGGAAGAGGGGGAACCAATGGGAGACTAGCTCTAGGGCTTGGGACAGGCACAGCTCACTCTATTTCCCGTCAGGAAGAAGAATTAACCACAGGCTCAGCCTGCCAGCCGGAAGCCGAATAGGGCCTGAAGCATTCCTGCGCTTTTGCGGCCAGCTCCCAAGGAAGCGAGTTGAAAAATGGAGCTCAGGGGCACTGCAATTCACAAACCTGCAGAGTTATAAATGATAACTCTCGTCCATAAATATACTGAGGGAAGGCAACGAAGAGGATTTGAAAGCAAGGCAGAATTGCAGGAAACAGGTTTCAGGAGGGAGATTCGAATCGCCTTTAAAGCACAGGAAAAGCGGCAAAACTTCGAAAATGATGCCCTTGGCCAAAAAGGGCGTATGCGTTTTTTCCTGAATATATTCAGGAAATACGCATACGCCCTTTTTGGCCAACCAAGCAACCTGCAAATGCAAATCAGCGCTACAAAGAAGTCTCGCTTCCCATCGGTCAAAAGGACCATGCTGAATAAAGTGTCAAAACCAGAAATGCAGGACAGGCCATGGAGAAACGGGAGCCTTGCTACGCTGATGGGCGGGATGTAAATTGCCCACAGCCACTCTGGAGAAGTGTACGGTGTGTCTTGAAATATCTAAAAAACTCAGCTTAGAGAGCATAGGGCACTTCCACTCATGGGCGTATAAATTGGGAAAACTAAATATCAGCAAGACACAGGCACCCCAAAGATTAGGGCTGCTCTGTTGACAAGAACCTCCACTTCGTTACACCTTAAATATCCCAGGAAAGAGAAAAATGGATAAAGAAGTTGTGGCCCTTATGTACAATGGAATATCACTCAGCCATGAAATCTACGTCATAAGGCTCGAAGCAGCATGATGAGTGGATTTAGGTATGACGATTCTAGGTGAAATAAGTCACACAGAAAAAAAAAAAAAAACTTATCATAAGATATCACTTATAGAGGGTAAGTAAAAACCACTACACTTGAACTGAATTACAAAACAGAAGAGAGTCACACGTTTAGAAAACACACTATGGCTGCTTAACGGGAAAGGTGAGGTGGGGTGATGCATAAAACCAGGGTTACAAATTAGCTCAGATAGCGTTCCATAAACCCAATATGTAATAGACAAGACCTACTCCTTACTCAGTGAACGGGACCCAACACCCCCTATTCACCGACCAAGAATATATCTGACAAGTAACAATCTTAAAACCTATGTATTGAAATCTCTCTGTAAGTGAGTCAAGTGCGTGTAAAGCATCATAAACACAGCACTGAAAAGCAGCTAAACCCCATTATAAAAATCAATTACTTTTAAAAACCCGTGAAACAAAGACAGTGAAAGAGAGAGAAATTCTTACAAAATTCGTTCAGAGGCTGTGATACCACCTGGATTGACCATATCTAGACCCACAGCTGATTGAGACATAAGGGTGGACACTTTTGGGGCTGAGAGGTTTGGTGAGGTTGGGTGAGCAAACGCAGACCCTTTAAAGTAATACTGCGTGGTACCCATCCCATGGGTCCCAAATCTCCAGGTTCAAGGGCATCTTCCTACATCGAAAACATGCATGAGAAACCCAGAAGATGATACACCGTGTGATCGAGAAAGGTTTCTAAATCACACCTCATTTCTCATCTCCTTGTGCTCGGGTTCGCCGTTCCAGCCGCTTTCCTAGCAATCTCCCTCCTTGGAGAATCAGCACCTTTAACCTCCTGATCCGTACAGGTTGCAATATGTCCTGAGGAGGAACGGGAAGAGGGGGAACCAATGAGAGACTAGCTCTATGTCTTGGGACAGGAACAGCTCACTCTATTTTCCCGTCAGGAAGAAGAATTAACCACAGGCTCAGCCTGCCGCCCGGAACCAAAATAGGGCCTGAAGCAATCCTGCGCTTTTGCGGCCAGCTCCCAAGGAAGCGAGTTGAAAAATGGAGCTCAGGGGCACTGCAATTCACAAACCTGCAGAGTTATAAATGATAACTCTCGTCCACAAATATATTGAGGGAAGGCAACGAAGAGGATTTGAAAGCAAGGCAGAATTGCAGGAAACAGGTTTCAGGAGGGAGATTCGAATCGCCTTTAAAGCACAGGAAAAGCGGCAAAACCTCGACAATGATGCCCTTGGTCAAAAAGGGCGTATGCGTTATTTCCTGAATATATTCAGGAAAAAACGCATACGCCCTTTTTGGCCAACCAAGCAACCTGCAAAGGCAAATCAGCGCTACAAAGAAGTCTCGCTTCCCATCGGTCAAAAGGGCCATGCTGAATAAAGTGTCAAAACCAGAAATGCAGGACAGGCCATGGAGAAACGGGAGCCTAGCTACACTGTTGGGCGGGATGTAAATTGCCAACAGCCACTCTGGAGAGGTGTACGGTGTGTCTTGAAACATCTAAAAAACTCAGCTTAGAGAGCATAGGGCACTTCCACTCGTGGGCGTATAAATTGGGAAAACTAAAAATCAGCAAGACACAGGCACCCCAAAGTTTAGGGCTGCTCTGTTGACAAGAAACTCCACTTCGTTACACCTTAAATATCCCAGGAAAGAGAAAAATGGATAAAGAAGTTGTGGTCCTTATGTACAATAGAATATCACTCAGCCATGAAATCTACGTCATAAGGCTCGTAGCAGCATGATGAGTGGATTTAGGTACGACGATTCTACATGAAATAAGTCACACAGAAAAAGACACTTATCATAAGATATCACTTATAGAGGGAATGCAAAAACCGCTACACTTGAATGAATTACAAAACAGAAGAGAGTCACACGTTTAGAAAACACACTATGGCTGCTTAACGGGAAAGGTGAGGTGGGGTGATGCATAAAACAAGGGTTTCAAATTAGCTCAGATACCGTTCCATAAACCCAATATATAATAGACAAGACCTACTCCTTGCTCAGTGAACGGGACTCAGCACCCCCTATTCACCGCCCAAGAATATATCTGACTAGTAAGAATCTTAAAACCTATGTGTTGATATCTCTCTGTAAGTGACTCAAGTGGGTGTAAAGCGGCACACACACAGCTCTGAAAAGCAGCTAAACCCCATTATAAAAATCAATTACTTTTAAAAACCCGTGAAGCAAAGACAGTGAAAGAGAGAGAAATTCTTACAAAATTCGTTCAGGGGCTGTGATGCCACCTGGATTGACCTTATCTAGACCCACAGCTGATTGAGACATAAGGGTGGACACTCCTGGGGCTGAGAGGTTTGGTGAGGTTGGGTGAGCAAACGCAGACCCTTTCAAGTAATACTGCGTGGTACCCATCCCATGGGTCCCAAATCTCCAGGTTCAAGGGCACCTTCCTACATCGAAAACATGCATGAGAAACCCAGAAGATGGTACACCGTGTGATCGGGAAAGGTTTCTAAAACGCACCTCATTTCTCATCTCCTTGTGCTCGGGTTCGCCATTCCAGCCGCTTTCCTAGCAATCTCCCTCCTTGGAGAATCAGCACCTTTAACCTCCTGTTCCGTACAGGTTGCAATTTGTCCTGAGGAGGAACGGGAAGAGGGGGAACCAATGGGAGACTAGCTCTAGGGCTTGGGACAGGCACAGCTCACTCTATTTTCCCGTCAGGAAGAAGAATTAACCACAGGCTCAGCCTGCCAGCCGGAAGCCGAATAGGGCCTGAAGCATTCCTGCGCTTTTGCGGCCAGCTCCCAAGGAAGCGAGTTGAAAAATGGAGCTCAGGGGCACTGCAATTCACAAACCTGCAGAGTTATAAATGATAACTCTCGTCCATAAATATACTGAGGGAAGGCAACGAAGAGGATTTGAAAGCAAGGCAGAATTGCAGGAAACAGGTTTCAGGAGGGAGATTCGAATCGCCTTTAAAGCACAGGAAAAGCGGCAAAACTTCGAAAATGATGCCCTTGGCCAAAAAGGGCGTATGCGTTTTTTCCTGAATATATTCAGGAAAATACGCATACGCCCTTTTTGGCCAACCAAGCAACCTGCAAATGCAAATCAGCGCTACAAAGAAGTCTCGCTTCCCATCGGTCAAAAGGACCATGCTGAATAAAGTGTCAAAACCAGAAATGCAGGACAGGCCATGGAGAAACGGGAGCCTTGCTACGCTGATGGGCGGGATGTAAATTGCCCACAGCCACTCTGGAGAAGTGTACGGTGTGTCTTGAAATATCTAAAAAACTCAGCTTAGAGAGCATAGGGCACTTCCACTCATGGGCGTATAAATTGGGAAAACTAAATATCAGCAAGACACAGGCACCCCAAAGATTAGGGCTGCTCTGTTGACAAGAACCTCCACTTCGTTACACCTTAAATATCCCAGGAAAGAGAAAAATGGATAAAGAAGTTGTGGCCCTTATGTACAATGGAATATCACTCAGCCATGAAATCTACGTCATAAGGCTCGAAGCAGCATGATGAGTGGATTTAGGTATGACGATTCTAGGTGAAATAAGTCACACAGAAAAAAAAAAAACTTATCATAAGATATCACTTATAGAGGGTAAGTAAAAACCACTACACTTGAACTGAATTACAAAACAGAAGAGAGTCACACGTTTAGAAAACACACTATGGCTGCTTAACGGGAAAGGTGAGGTGGGGTGATGCATAAAACCAGGGTTACAAATTAGCTCAGATAGCGTTCCATAAACCCAATATGTAATAGACAAGACCTACTCCTTACTCAGTGAACGGGACCCAACACCCCCTATTCACCGACCAAGAATATATCTGACAAGTAACAATCTTAAAACCTATGTATTGAAATCTCTCTGTAAGTGAGTCAAGTGCGTGTAAAGCATCATAAACACAGCACTGAAAAGCAGCTAAACCCCATTATAAAAATCAATTACTTTTAAAAACCCGTGAAACAAAGACAGTGAAAGAGAGAGAAATTCTTACAAAATTCGTTAAGAGGCTGTGATGCCACCTGGATTGACCATATGTAGACCCACAGCTGATTGAGACATAAGGGTGGACACTTTTGGGGCTGAGAGGTTTGGTGAGGTTGGGTGAGCAAACGCAGACCCTTTAAAGTAATACTGCGTGGTACCCATCCCATGGGTCCCAAATCTCCAGGTTCAAGGGCATCTTCCTACATCGAAAACATGCATGAGAAACCCAGAAGATGATACACCGTGTGATCGAGAAAGGTTTCTAAATCACACCTCATTTCTCATCTCCTTGTGCTCGGGTTCGCCATTCCAGCCGCTTTCCTAGCAATCTCCCTCCTTGGAGAATCAGCACCTTTAACCTCCTGTTCCGTACAGGTTGCAATATGTCCTGAGGAGGAACGGGAAGAGGGGGAACCAATGAGAGACTAGCTCTATGTCTTGGGACAGGAACAGCTCACTCTATTTTCCCGTCAGGAAGAAGAATTAACCACAGGCTCAGCCTGCCACCCGGAACCAAAATAGGGCCTGAAGCAATCCTGCGCTTTTGCGGCCAGCTCCCAAGGAAGCGAGTTGAAAAATGGAGCTCAGGGGCACTGCAATTCACAAACCTGCAGAGTTATAAATGATAACTCTCGTCCACAAATATACTGAGGGAAGGCAACGAAGAGGATTTGAAAGCAAGGCAGAATTGCAGGAAACAGGTTTCAGGAGGGAGATTCGAATCGCCTTTAAAGCACAGGAAAAGCGGCAAAACCTCGACAATGATGCCCTTGGTCAAAAAGGGCATATGCGTTATTTCCTGAATATATTCAGGAAAAAACGCATACGCCCTTTTTGGCCAACCAAGCAACCTGCAAAGGCAAATCAGCGCTACAAAGAAGTCTCGCTTCCCATCGGTCAAAAGGGCCATGCTGAATAAAGTGTCAAAACCAGAAATGCAGGACAGGCCATGGAGAAACGGGAGCCTTGCTACGCTGTTGGGCGGGATGTAATTGCCAACAGCCACTCTGGAGAGGTGTACGGTGTGTCTTGAAACATCTAAAAAACTCAGCTTAGAGAGCATAGGGCACTTCCACTCGTGGGCGTATAAATTGGGAAAACTAAAAATCAGCAAGACACAGGAACCCCAAAGTTTAGGGCTGCTCTGTTGACAAGAAACTCCACTTCGTTACACCTTAAATATCCCAGGAAAGAGAAAAATGGATAAAGAAGTTGTGGTCCTTATGTACAATGGAATATCACTCAGCCATGAAATCTACGTCATAAGGCTCGTAGCAGCATGATGAGTGGATTTAGGTACGACGATTCTACATGAAATAAGTCACACAGAAAAAGACACTTATCATAAGATATCACTTATAGAGGGAATGTAAAAACCGCTACACTTGAATGAATTACAAAACAGAAGAGAGTCACACGTTTAGAAAACACACTATGGCTGCTTAACGGGAAAGGTGAGGTGGGGTGATGCATAAAACAAGGGTTTCAAATTAGCTCAGATACTGTTCCATAAACCCAATATATAATAGACAAGACCTACTCCTTGCTCAGTGAACGGGACTCAGCACCCCCTATTCACCGCCCAAGAATATATCTGACTAGTAAGAATCTTAAAACCTATGTGTTGATATCTCTCTGTAAGTGACTCAAGTGGGTGTAAAGCGGCACACACACAGCTCTGAAAAGCAGCTAAACCCCATTATAAAAATCAATTACTTTTAAAAACCCGTGAAGCAAAGACAGTGAAAGAGAGAGAAATTCTTACAAAATTCGTTCAGGGGCTGTGATGCCACCTGGATTGACCTTATCTAGACCCACAGCTGATTGAGACATAAGGGTGGACACTCCTGGGGCTGAGAGATTTGGTGAGGTTGGGTGAGCAAACGCAGACCCTTTCAAGTAATACTGCGTGGTACCCATCCCATGGGTCCCAAATCTCCAGGTTCAAGGGCACCTTCCTACATCGAAAACATGCATGAGAAACCCAGAAGATGGTACACCGTGTGATCGGGAAAGGTTTCTAAAACGCACCTCATTTCTCATCTCCTTGTGCTCGGGTTCGCCATTCCAGCCGCTTTCCTAGCAATCTCCCTCCTTGGAGAATCAGCACCTTTAACCTCCTGTTCCGTACAGGTTGCAATTTGTCCTGAGGAGGAACGGGAAGAGGGGGAACCAATGGGAGACTAGCTCTAGGGCTTGGGACAGGCACAGCTCACTCTATTTTCCCGTCAGGAAGAAGAATTAACCACAGGCTCAGCCTGCCAGCCGGAAGCCGAATAG
Source organism: Eschrichtius robustus (assembly GCF_028021215.1). Taxonomy (NCBI): domain Eukaryota; kingdom Metazoa; phylum Chordata; class Mammalia; order Artiodactyla; family Eschrichtiidae; genus Eschrichtius; species Eschrichtius robustus. The sequence goes on from NC_090832.1 coordinate 96,501,838, forward strand.
GGCCTGAAGCATTCCTGCGCTTTTGCGGCCAGCTCCCAAGGAAGCGAGTTGAAAAATGGAGCTCAGGGGCACTGCAATTCACAAACCTGCAGAGTTATAAATGATAACTCTCGTCCATAAATATACTGAGGGAAGGCAACGAAGAGGATTTGAAAGCAAGGCAGAATTGCAGGAAACAGGTTTCAGGAGGGAGATTCGAATCGCCTTTAAAGCACAGGAAAAGCGGCAAAACTTCGAAAATGATGCCCTTGGCCAAAAAGGGCGTATGCGTTATTTCCTGAATATATTCAGGAAAATACGCATACGCCCTTTTTGGCCAACCAAGCAACCTGCAAATGCAAATCAGCGCTACAAAGAAGTCTCGCTTCCCATCGGTCAAAAGGACCATGCTGAATAAAGTGTCAAAACCAGAAATGCAGGACAGGCCATGGAGAAACGGGAGCCTTGCTACGCTGATGGGCGGGATGTAAATTGCCCACAGCCACTCTGGAGAAGTGTACGGTGTGTCTTGAAATATCTAAAAAACTCAGCTTAGAGAGCATAGGGCACTTCCACTCATGGGCGTATAAATTGGGAAAACTAAATATCAGCAAGACACAGGCACCCCAAAGATTAGGGCTGCTCTGTTGACAAGAACCTCCACTTCGTTACACCTTAAATATCCCAGGAAAGAGAAAAATGGATAAAGAAGTTGTGGCCCTTATGTACAATGGAATATCACTCAGCCATGAAATCTACGTCATAAGGCTCGAAGCAGCATGATGAGTGGATTTAGGTATGACGATTCTAGGTGAAATAAGTCACACAGAAAAAAAAAAAAAAACTTATCATAAGATATCACTTATAGAGGGTAAGTAAAAACCACTACACTTGAACTGAATTACAAAACAGAAGAGAGTCACACGTTTAGAAAACACACTATGGCTGCTTAACGGGAAAGGTGAGGTGGGGTGATGCATAAAACCAGGGTTACAAATTAGCTCAGATAGCGTTCCATAAACCCAATATGTAATAGACAAGACCTACTCCTTACTCAGTGAACGGGACCCAACACCCCCTATTCACCGACCAAGAATATATCTGACAAGTAACAATCTTAAAACCTATGTATTGAAATCTCTCTGTAAGTGAGTCAAGTGCGTGTAAAGCATCATAAACACAGCACTGAAAAGCAGCTAAACCCCATTATAAAAATCAATTACTTTTAAAAACCCGTGAAACAAAGACAGTGAAAGAGAGAGAAATTCTTACAAAATTCGTTCAGAGGCTGTGATACCACCTGGATTGACCATATCTAGACCCACAGCTGATTGAGACATAAGGGTGGACACTTTTGGGGCTGAGAGGTTTGGTGAGGTTGGGTGAGCAAACGCAGACCCTTTAAAGTAATACTGCGTGGTACCCATCCCATGGGTCCCAAATCTCCAGGTTCAAGGGCATCTTCCTACATCGAAAACATGCATGAGAAACCCAGAAGATGATACACCGTGTGATCGAGAAAGGTTTCTAAATCACACCTCATTTCTCATCTCCTTGTGCTCGGGTTCGCCGTTCCAGCCGCTTTCCTAGCAATCTCCCTCCTTGGAGAATCAGCACCTTTAACCTCCTGTTCCGTACAGGTTGCAATATGTCCTGAGGAGGAACGGGAAGAGGGGGAACCAATGAGAGACTAGCTCTATGTCTTGGGACAGGAACAGCTCACTCTATTTTCCCGTCAGGAAGAAGAATTAACCACAGGCTCAGCCTGCCGCCCGGAACCAAAATAGGGCCTGAAGCAATCCTGCGCTTTTGCGGCCAGCTCCCAAGGAAGCGAGTTGAAAAATGGAGCTCAGGGGCACTGCAATTCACAAACCTGCAGAGTTATAAATGATAACTCTCGTCCACAAATATATTGAGGGAAGGCAACGAAGAGGATTTGAAAGCAAGGCAGAATTGCAGGAAACAGGTTTCAGGAGGGAGATTCGAATCGCCTTTAAAGCACAGGAAAAGCGGCAAAACCTCGACAATGATGCCCTTGGTCAAAAAGGGCGTATGCGTTATTTCCTGAATATATTCAGGAAAAAACGCATACGCCCTTTTTGGCCAACCAAGCAACCTGCAAAGGCAAATCAGCGCTACAAAGAAGTCTCGCTTCCCATCGGTCAAAAGGGCCATGCTGAATAAAGTGTCAAAACCAGAAATGCAGGACAGGCCATGGAGAAACGGGAGCCTAGCTACACTGTTGGGCGGGATGTAAATTGCCAACAGCCACTCTGGAGAGGTGTACGGTGTGTCTTGAAACATCTAAAAAACTCAGCTTAGAGAGCATAGGGCACTTCCACTCGTGGGCGTATAAATTGGGAAAACTAAAAATCAGCAAGACACAGGCACCCCAAAGTTTAGGGCTGCTCTGTTGACAAGAAACTCCACTTCGTTACACCTTAAATATCCCAGGAAAGAGAAAAATGGATAAAGAAGTTGTGGTCCTTATGTACAATAGAATATCACTCAGCCATGAAATCTACGTCATAAGGCTCGTAGCAGCATGATGAGTGGATTTAGGTACGACGATTCTACATGAAATAAGTCACACAGAAAAAGACACTTATCATAAGATATCACTTATAGAGGGAATGCAAAAACCGCTACACTTGAATGAATTACAAAACAGAAGAGAGTCACACGTTTAGAAAACACACTATGGCTGCTTAACGGGAAAGGTGAGGTGGGGTGATGCATAAAACAAGGGTTTCAAATTAGCTCAGATACCGTTCCATAAACCCAATATATAATAGACAAGACCTACTCCTTGCTCAGTGAACGGGACTCAGCACCCCCTATTCACCGCCCAAGAATATATCTGACTAGTAAGAATCTTAAAACCTATGTGTTGATATCTCTCTGTAAGTGACTCAAGTGGGTGTAAAGCGGCACACACACAGCTCTGAAAAGCAGCTAAACCCCATTATAAAAATCAATTACTTTTAAAAACCCGTGAAGCAAAGACAGTGAAAGAGAGAGAAATTCTTACAAAATTCGTTCAGGGGCTGTGATGCCACCTGGATTGACCTTATCTAGACCCACAGCTGATTGAGACATAAGGGTGGACACTCCTGGGGCTGAGAGGTTTGGTGAGGTTGGGTGAGCAAACGCAGACCCTTTCAAGTAATACTGCGTGGTACCCATCCCATGGGTCCCAAATCTCCAGGTTCAAGGGCACCTTCCTACATCGAAAACATGCATGAGAAACCCAGAAGATGGTACACCGTGTGATCGGGAAAGGTTTCTAAAACGCACCTCATTTCTCATCTCCTTGTGCTCGGGTTCGCCATTCCAGCCGCTTTCCTAGCAATCTCCCTCCTTGGAGAATCAGCACCTTTAACCTCCTGTTCCGTACAGGTTGCAATTTGTCCTGAGGAGGAACGGGAAGAGGGGGAACCAATGGGAGACTAGCTCTAGGGCTTGGGACAGGCACAGCTCACTCTATTTTCCCGTCAGGAAGAAGAATTAACCACAGGCTCAGCCTGCCAGCCGGAAGCCGAATAGGGCCTGAAGCATTCCTGCGCTTTTGCGGCCAGCTCCCAAGGAAGCGAGTTGAAAAATGGAGCTCAGGGGCACTGCAATTCACAAACCTGCAGAGTTATAAATGATAACTCTCGTCCATAAATATACTGAGGGAAGGCAACGAAGAGGATTTGAAAGCAAGGCAGAATTGCAGGAAACAGGTTTCAGGAGGGAGATTCGAATCGCCTTTAAAGCACAGGAAAAGCGGCAAAACTTCGAAAATGATGCCCTTGGCCAAAAAGGGCGTATGCGTTTTTTCCTGAATATATTCAGGAAAATACGCATACGCCCTTTTTGGCCAACCAAGCAACCTGCAAATGCAAATCAGCGCTACAAAGAAGTCTCGCTTCCCATCGGTCAAAAGGACCATGCTGAATAAAGTGTCAAAACCAGAAATGCAGGACAGGCCATGGAGAAACGGGAGCCTTGCTACGCTGATGGGCGGGATGTAAATTGCCCACAGCCACTCTGGAGAAGTGTACGGTGTGTCTTGAAATATCTAAAAAACTCAGCTTAGAGAGCATAGGGCACTTCCACTCATGGGCGTATAAATTGGGAAAACTAAATATCAGCAAGACACAGGCACCCCAAAGATTAGGGCTGCTCTGTTGACAAGAACCTCCACTTCGTTACACCTTAAATATCCCAGGAAAGAGAAAAATGGATAAAGAAGTTGTGGCCCTTATGTACAATGGAATATCACTCAGCCATGAAATCTACGTCATAAGGCTCGAAGCAGCATGATGAGTGGATTTAGGTATGACGATTCTAGGTGAAATAAGTCACACAGAAAAAAAAAAAACTTATCATAAGATATCACTTATAGAGGGTAAGTAAAAACCACTACACTTGAACTGAATTACAAAACAGAAGAGAGTCACACGTTTAGAAAACACACTATGGCTGCTTAACGGGAAAGGTGAGGTGGGGTGATGCATAAAACCAGGGTTACAAATTAGCTCAGATAGCGTTCCATAAACCCAATATGTAATAGACAAGACCTACTCCTTACTCAGTGAACGGGACCCAACACCCCCTATTCACCGACCAAGAATATATCTGACAAGTAACAATCTTAAAACCTATGTATTGAAATCTCTCTGTAAGTGAGTCAAGTGCGTGTAAAGCATCATAAACACAGCACTGAAAAGCAGCTAAACCCCATTATAAAAATCAATTACTTTTAAAAACCCGTGAAACAAAGACAGTGAAAGAGAGAGAAATTCTTACAAAATTCGTTAAGAGGCTGTGATGCCACCTGGATTGACCATATGTAGACCCACAGCTGATTGAGACATAAGGGTGGACACTTTTGGGGCTGAGAGGTTTGGTGAGGTTGGGTGAGCAAACGCAGACCCTTTAAAGTAATACTGCGTGGTACCCATCCCATGGGTCCCAAATCTCCAGGTTCAAGGGCATCTTCCTACATCGAAAACATGCATGAGAAACCCAGAAGATGATACACCGTGTGATCGAGAAAGGTTTCTAAATCACACCTCATTTCTCATCTCCTTGTGCTCGGGTTCGCCATTCCAGCCGCTTTCCTAGCAATCTCCCTCCTTGGAGAATCAGCACCTTTAACCTCCTGTTCCGTACAGGTTGCAATATGTCCTGAGGAGGAACGGGAAGAGGGGGAACCAATGAGAGACTAGCTCTATGTCTTGGGACAGGAACAGCTCACTCTATTTTCCCGTCAGGAAGAAGAATTAACCACAGGCTCAGCCTGCCACCCGGAACCAAAATAGGGCCTGAAGCAATCCTGCGCTTTTGCGGCCAGCTCCCAAGGAAGCGAGTTGAAAAATGGAGCTCAGGGGCACTGCAATTCACAAACCTGCAGAGTTATAAATGATAACTCTCGTCCACAAATATACTGAGGGAAGGCAACGAAGAGGATTTGAAAGCAAGGCAGAATTGCAGGAAACAGGTTTCAGGAGGGAGATTCGAATCGCCTTTAAAGCACAGGAAAAGCGGCAAAACCTCGACAATGATGCCCTTGGTCAAAAAGGGCATATGCGTTATTTCCTGAATATATTCAGGAAAAAACGCATACGCCCTTTTTGGCCAACCAAGCAACCTGCAAAGGCAAATCAGCGCTACAAAGAAGTCTCGCTTCCCATCGGTCAAAAGGGCCATGCTGAATAAAGTGTCAAAACCAGAAATGCAGGACAGGCCATGGAGAAACGGGAGCCTTGCTACGCTGTTGGGCGGGATGTAATTGCCAACAGCCACTCTGGAGAGGTGTACGGTGTGTCTTGAAACATCTAAAAAACTCAGCTTAGAGAGCATAGGGCACTTCCACTCGTGGGCGTATAAATTGGGAAAACTAAAAATCAGCAAGACACAGGAACCCCAAAGTTTAGGGCTGCTCTGTTGACAAGAAACTCCACTTCGTTACACCTTAAATATCCCAGGAAAGAGAAAAATGGATAAAGAAGTTGTGGTCCTTATGTACAATGGAATATCACTCAGCCATGAAATCTACGTCATAAGGCTCGTAGCAGCATGATGAGTGGATTTAGGTACGACGATTCTACATGAAATAAGTCACACAGAAAAAGACACTTATCATAAGATATCACTTATAGAGGGAATGTAAAAACCGCTACACTTGAATGAATTACAAAACAGAAGAGAGTCACACGTTTAGAAAACACACTATGGCTGCTTAACGGGAAAGGTGAGGTGGGGTGATGCATAAAACAAGGGTTTCAAATTAGCTCAGATACTGTTCCATAAACCCAATATATAATAGACAAGACCTACTCCTTGCTCAGTGAACGGGACTCAGCACCCCCTATTCACCGCCCAAGAATATATCTGACTAGTAAGAATCTTAAAACCTATGTGTTGATATCTCTCTGTAAGTGACTCAAGTGGGTGTAAAGCGGCACACACACAGCTCTGAAAAGCAGCTAAACCCCATTATAAAAATCAATTACTTTTAAAAACCCGTGAAGCAAAGACAGTGAAAGAGAGAGAAATTCTTACAAAATTCGTTCAGGGGCTGTGATGCCACCTGGATTGACCTTATCTAGACCCACAGCTGATTGAGACATAAGGGTGGACACTCCTGGGGCTGAGAGATTTGGTGAGGTTGGGTGAGCAAACGCAGACCCTTTCAAGTAATACTGCGTGGTACCCATCCCATGGGTCCCAAATCTCCAGGTTCAAGGGCACCTTCCTACATCGAAAACATGCATGAGAAACCCAGAAGATGGTACACCGTGTGATCGGGAAAGGTTTCTAAAACGCACCTCATTTCTCATCTCCTTGTGCTCGGGTTCGCCATTCCAGCCGCTTTCCTAGCAATCTCCCTCCTTGGAGAATCAGCACCTTTAACCTCCTGTTCCGTACAGGTTGCAATTTGTCCTGAGGAGGAACGGGAAGAGGGGGAACCAATGGGAGACTAGCTCTAGGGCTTGGGACAGGCACAGCTCACTCTATTTTCCCGTCAGGAAGAAGAATTAACCACAGGCTCAGCCTGCCAGCCGGAAGCCGAATAGGGCCTGAAGCATTCCTGCGCTTTTGCGGCCAGCTCCCAAGGAAGCGAGTTGAAAAATGGAGCTCAGGGGCACTGCAATTCACAAACCTGCAGAGTTATAAATGATAACTCTCGTCCATAAATATACTGAGGGAAGGCAACGAAGAGGATTTGAAAGCAAGGCAGAATTGCAGGAAACAGGTTTCAGGAGGGAGATTCGAATCGCCTTTAAAGCACAGGAAAAGCGGCAAAACTTCGAAAATGATGCCCTTGGCCAAAAAGGGCGTATGCGTTATTTCCTGAATATATTCAGGAAAATACGCATACGCCCTTTTTGGCCAACCAAGCAACCTGCAAATGCAAATCAGCGCTACAAAGAAGTCTCGCTTCCCATCGGTCAAAAGGACCATGCTGAATAAAGTGTCAAAACCAGAAATGCAGGACAGGCCATGGAGAAACGGGAGCCTTGCTACGCTGATGGGCGGGATGTAAATTGCCCACAGCCACTCTGGAGAAGTGTACGGTGTGTCTTGAAATATCTAAAAAACTCAGCTTAGAGAGCATAGGGCACTTCCACTCATGGGCGTATAAATTGGGAAAACTAAATATCAGCAAGACACAGGCACCCCAAAGATTAGGGCTGCTCTGTTGACAAGAACCTCCACTTCGTTACACCTTAAATATCCCAGGAAAGAGAAAAATGGATAAAGAAGTTGTGGCCCTTATGTACAATGGAATATCACTCAGCCATGAAATCTACGTCATAAGGCTCGAAGCAGCATGATGAGTGGATTTAGGTATGACGATTCTAGGTGAAATAAGTCACACAGAAAAAAAAAAAAAAACTTATCATAAGATATCACTTATAGAGGGTAAGTAAAAACCACTACACTTGAACTGAATTACAAAACAGAAGAGAGTCACACGTTTAGAAAACACACTATGGCTGCTTAACGGGAAAGGTGAGGTGGGGTGATGCATAAAACCAGGGTTACAAATTAGCTCAGATAGCGTTCCATAAACCCAATATGTAATAGACAAGACCTACTCCTTACTCAGTGAACGGGACCCAACACCCCCTATTCACCGACCAAGAATATATCTGACAAGTAACAATCTTAAAACCTATGTATTGAAATCTCTCTGTAAGTGAGTCAAGTGCGTGTAAAGCATCATAAACACAGCACTGAAAAGCAGCTAAACCCCATTATAAAAATCAATTACTTTTAAAAACCCGTGAAACAAAGACAGTGAAAGAGAGAGAAATTCTTACAAAATTCGTTCAGAGGCTGTGATACCACCTGGATTGACCATATCTAGACCCACAGCTGATTGAGACATAAGGGTGGACACTTTTGGGGCTGAGAGGTTTGGTGAGGTTGGGTGAGCAAACGCAGACCCTTTAAAGTAATACTGCGTGGTACCCATCCCATGGGTCCCAAATCTCCAGGTTCAAGGGCATCTTCCTACATCGAAAACATGCATGAGAAACCCAGAAGATGATACACCGTGTGATCGAGAAAGGTTTCTAAATCACACCTCATTTCTCATCTCCTTGTGCTCGGGTTCGCCGTTCCAGCCGCTTTCCTAGCAATCTCCCTCCTTGGAGAATCAGCACCTTTAACCTCCTGTTCCGTACAGGTTGCAATATGTCCTGAGGAGGAACGGGAAGAGGGGGAACCAATGAGAGACTAGCTCTATGTCTTGGGACAGGAACAGCTCACTCTATTTTCCCGTCAGGAAGAAGAATTAACCACAGGCTCAGCCTGCCGCCCGGAACCAAAATAGGGCCTGAAGCAATCCTGCGCTTTTGCGGCCAGCTCCCAAGGAAGCGAGTTGAAAAATGGAGCTCAGGGGCACTGCAATTCACAAACCTGCAGAGTTATAAATGATAACTCTCGTCCACAAATATATTGAGGGAAGGCAACGAAGAGGATTTGAAAGCAAGGCAGAATTGCAGGAAACAGGTTTCAGGAGGGAGATTCGAATCGCCTTTAAAGCACAGGAAAAGCGGCAAAACCTCGACAATGATGCCCTTGGTCAAAAAGGGCGTATGCGTTATTTCCTGAATATATTCAGGAAAAAACGCATACGCCCTTTTTGGCCAACCAAGCAACCTGCAAAGGCAAATCAGCGCTACAAAGAAGTCTCGCTTCCCATCGGTCAAAAGGGCCATGCTGAATAAAGTGTCAAAACCAGAAATGCAGGACAGGCCATGGAGAAACGGGAGCCTAGCTACACTGTTGGGCGGGATGTAAATTGCCAACAGCCACTCTGGAGAGGTGTACGGTGTGTCTTGAAACATCTAAAAAACTCAGCTTAGAGAGCATAGGGCACTTCCACTCGTGGGCGTATAAATTGGGAAAACTAAAAATCAGCAAGACACAGGCACCCCAAAGTTTAGGGCTGCTCTGTTGACAAGAACCTCCACTTCGTTACACCTTAAATATCCCAGGAAAGAGAAAAATGGATAAAGAAGTTGTGGTCCTTATGTACAATGGAATATCACTCAGCCATGAAATCTACGTCATAAGGCTCGTAGCAGCATGATGAGTGGATTTAGGTACGACGATTCTACATGAAATAAGTCACACAGAAAAAGACACTTATCATAAGATATCACTTATAGAGGGAATGTAAAAACCGCTACACTTGAATGAATTACAAAACAGAAGAGAGTCACACGTTTAGAAAACACACTATGGCTGCTTAACGGGAAAGGTGAGGTGGGGTGATGCATAAAACAAGGGTTTCAAATTAGCTCAGATACCGTTCCATAAACCCAATATATAATAGACAAGACCTACTCCTTGTTCAGTGAACGGGACTCAGCACCCCCTATTCACCGCCCAAGAATATATCTGACTAGTAAGAATCTTAAAACCTATGTGTTGATATCTCTCTGTAAGTGACTCAAGTGGGTCTAAAGCGGCACACACACAGCTCTGAAAAGCAGCTAAACCCCATTATAAAAATCAATTACTTTTAAAAACCCGTGAAGCAAAGACAGTGAAAGAGAGAGAAATTCTTACAAAATTCGTTCAGGGGCTGTGATGCCACCTGGATTGACCATATCTAGACCCACAGCTGATTGAGACATAAGGGTGGACACTCCTGGGGCTGAGAGGTTTGGTGAGGTTGGGTGAGCAAACGCAGACCCTTTCAAGTAATACTGCGTGGTACCCATCCCATGGGTCCCAAATCTCCAGGTTCAAGGGCACCTTCCTACATCGAAAACATGCATGAGAAACCCAGAAGATGGTACACCGTGTGATCGGGAAAGGTTTCTAAAACGCACCTCATTTCTCATCTCCTTGTGCTCGGGTTCGCCATTCCAGCCGCTTTCCTAGCAATCTCCCTCCTTGGAGAATCAGCACCTTTAACCTCCTGTTCCGTACAGGTTGCAATTTGTCCTGAGGAGGAACGGGAAGAGGGGGAACCAATGGGAGACTAGCTCTAGGGCTTGGGACAGGCACAGCTCACTCTATTTTCCCGTCAGGAAGAAGAATTAACCACAGGCTCAGCCTGCCAGCCGGAAGCCGAATAGGGCCTGAAGCATTCCTGCGCTTTTGCGGCCAGCTCCCAAGGAAGCGAGTTGAAAAATGGAGCTCAGGGGCACTGCAATTCACAAACCTGCAGAGTTATAAATGATAACTCTCGTCCATAAATATACTGAGGGAAGGCAACGAAGAGGATTTGAAAGCAAGGCAGAATTGCAGGAAACAGGTTTCAGGAGGGAGATTCGAATCGCCTTTAAAGCACAGGAAAAGCGGCAAAACTTCGAAAATGATGCCCTTGGCCAAAAAGGGCGTATGCGTTTTTTCCTGAATATATTCAGGAAAATACGCATACGCCCTTTTTGGCCAACCAAGCAACCTGCAAATGCAAATCAGCGCTACAAAGAAGTCTCGCTTCCCATCGGTCAAAAGGACCATGCTGAATAAAGTGTCAAAACCAGAAATGCAGGACAGGCCATGGAGAAACGGGAGCCTTGCTACGCTGATGGGCGGGATGTAAATTGCCCACAGCCACTCTGGAGAAGTGTACGGTGTGTCTTGAAATATCTAAAAAACTCAGCTTAGAGAGCATAGGGCACTTCCACTCATGGGCGTATAAATTGGGAAAACTAAATATCAGCAAGACACAGGCACCCCAAAGATTAGGGCTGCTCTGTTGACAAGAACCTCCACTTCGTTACACCTTAAATATCCCAGGAAAGAGAAAAATGGATAAAGAAGTTGTGGCCCTTATGTACAATGGAATATCACTCAGCCATGAAATCTACGTCATAAGGCTCGAAGCAGCATGATGAGTGGATTTAGGTATGACGATTCTAGGTGAAATAAGTCACACAGAAAAAAAAAAAACTTATCATAAGATATCACTTATAGAGGGTAAGTAAAAACCACTACACTTGAACTGAATTACAAAACAGAAGAGAGTCACACGTTTAGAAAACACACTATGGCTGCTTAACGGGAAAGGTGAGGTGGGGTGATGCATAAAACCAGGGTTACAAATTAGCTCAGATAGCGTTCCATAAACCCAATATGTAATAGACAAGACCTACTCCTTACTCAGTGAACGGGACCCAACACCCCCTATTCACCGACCAAGAATATATCTGACAAGTAACAATCTTAAAACCTATGTATTGAAATCTCTCTGTAAGTGAGTCAAGTGCGTGTAAAGCATCATAAACACAGCACTGAAAAGCAGCTAAACCCCATTATAAAAATCAATTACTTTTAAAAACCCGTGAAACAAAGACAGTGAAAGAGAGAGAAATTCTTACAAAATTCGTTCAGAGGCTGTGATGCCACCTGGGTTGACCATATCTAGACCCACAGCTGATTGAGACATAAGGGTGGACACTCTTGGGGCTGAGAGGTTTGCTGAGGTTGGGTGAGCAAATGCAGACCCTTTAAAGTAATACTGCGTGGTACCCATCCCATGGGTCCCAAATCTCCAGGTTCAAGGGCATCTTCCTACATCGAAAACATGCATGAGAAACCCAAAAAATGGTACACCGTGTGATCGGGAAAGGTTTCTAAAACGCACCTCATTTCTCATCTCCTTGTTCTCGGGTTCGCCATTCCAGCCGCTTTCCTAGCAATCTCCCTCCTTGGAGAATCAGCACCTTTAACCTCCTGTTCCGTACAGGTTGCAATTTGTCCTGAGGATGAAAGGGAAGAGGGGGAACCAATGAGAGACTAGCTCTAGGTCTTGGGACAGGCACAGGTCACTCTATTTTCCCATCAGGAAGAACAATTAACCACAGGCTCAGCCTGCCACCCGGAAGCAGAATAGGGCCTGAAGCAATCCTGCACTTTTGCGGCCAGCTCCCAAGAAAGCGAGTTGAAAAATGGAGCTCAGGGGCACTGCGATTCACAAACCTGCAGAGTTATAAATGATAACTCTCGTCCACAAATATATTGAGGGAAGGCAACGAAGAGGATTTGAAAGCAAGGCAGAATTGCAGGAAACAGATTTCAGGAGGGAGATTCGAATCGCCTTTAAAGCACAGGAAAAGCGGCAAAACCTCGACAATGATGCCCTGGGCCAAAAAGGGCGTATGCGTTTTTTCCTGAATATATTCAGGAAAAAACGCATACGCCCTTTTTGGCCAACCAAGCAACCTGGAAAGGCAAATCAGCGCCACAAAGTCTCGCTTCCCATCGGTCAAAAGGGCCATGCTGAATAAAGTGTCAAAACCAGAAATGCAGGACAGGCCATGGAGAAACGGGAGCCTTGCTACGCTGATGGGCGAGATGTACATTGCCAACAGCCACTCTGGAGAGGTGTACGGTGTGTCTTGAAACATCTAAAAAACTCAGCTTAGAGAGCATAGGGCACTTCCACTCATGGGCGTATAAACTGGGAACACTAAAAATCAGCAAGACACAGGCACCCCAAAGTTTAGGGCTGCTCTGTTGACAAAAACCTCCACTTCGTTACACCTTAAATATCCCAGGAAAGAGAAAAATGGATAAAGAAGTTGTGGTCCTTATGTACAATGGAATATCACTCATCCATGAAATCTACGTCATAATTCTCCTAGCAGCATGATGAGTGGATTTAGGTACGACGTTTCTACGTGAAATAAGTCATACAGAAAAAGACACTTATCATAAGATATCACTTATAGAGGGAATGTAAAAACCGCTACACATGAACTGAATTACAAATCAGAAGAGAGTCACACGTTTAGGAAACACACTATGGCTGCTTAACGGGAAAGGTGAGGTGGGGTGATGCATAAAACAAGGGTTTCAAATTAGCTCAGATACCGTTCCATAAACCCAATATGTAATAGACAAGACCTACTCCTTGCTCAGTGAACGGGACTCAACATCCCCTATACACCGCCCAAGAATATATCTGACTAGTAATAATCTTAAAACCTATGTGTTGATATCTCTCTGTAAGTGACTCAAGTGGGTGTAAAGCGGCATAAACACAGCAGTGAAAAGCAGCTAAACCCCATTATAAAAATCAATTACTTTTAAAAACCCGTGAAGTAAAGACAGTGAAAGAGAGAGAAATTGTTACAAAATTCGTTCAGGGGCTGTGATGCCACCTGGATTGACCATATCTAGACCCACAGCTGATTGAGACATAAGGGTGGACACTTTTGGAGCTGAGAGGTTTGGTGAGGTTGGGTGAGCAAACGCAGACCCTTTAAAGTAATACTGCGTGGTACCCATCCCATGGGTCCCAAATCTCCAGGTTCAAGGGCATCTTCCTACATCGAAAACATGCATGAGAAACCCAGAAGATGATACACCGTGTGATCGAGAAAGGTTTCTAAATCACACCTCATTTCTCACCTCCTTGTGCTCGGGTTCGCCATTCCAGCCGCTTTCCTAGCAATCTCCCTCCTTGGAGAATCAGCACCTTTAACCTCCTGTTCCGTACAGGTTGCAATTTGTCCTGAGGATGAAAGGGAAGAGGGGGAACCAATGAGAGACTAGCTCTAGGTCTTGGGACAGGCACAGGTCACTCTATTTTCCCATCAGGAAGAACAATTAACCACAGGCTCAGCCTGCCACCCGGAAGCAGAATAGGGCCTGAAGCAATCCTGCACTTTTGCGGCCAGCTCCCAAGAAAGCGAGTTGAAAAATGGAGCTCAGGGGCACTGCGATTCACAAACCTGCAGAGTTATAAATGATAACTCTCGTCCACAAATATATTGAGGGAAGGCAACGAAGAGGATTTGAAAGCAAGGCAGAATTGCAGGAAACAGATTTCAGGAGGGAGATTCGAATCGCCTTTAAAGCACAGGAAAAGCTGCAAAACCTCGACAATGATGCCCTGGGCCAAAAAGGGCGTATGCGTTTTTTCCTGAATATATTCAGGAAAAAACGCATACGCCCTTTTTGGCCAACCAAGCAACCTGGAAAGGCAAATCAGCGCCACAAAGAAGTCTCGCTTCCCATCGGTCAAAAGGGCCATGCTGAATAAAGTGTCAAAACCAGAAACGCAGGACAGGCCATGGAGAAACGGGAGCCTTGCTACGCTGATGGGCGAGATGTAAATTGCCAACAGCCACTCTGGAGAGTTGTACGGTGTGTCTTGAAACATCTAAAAAACTCAGCTTAGAGAGCATAGGGCACTTCCACTCATGGGCGTATAAACTGGGAACACTAAAAATCAGCAAGACACAGGCACCCCAAAGTTTAGGGCTGCTCTGTTGACAAGAACCTCCACTTCGTTACACCTTAAATATCCCAGGAAAGAGAAAAATGGATAAAGAAGTTGTGGCCCTTATGTACAATGGAATATCACTCAGCCATGAAATCTACGTCATAAGGCTCGAAGCAGCATGATGAGTGGATTTAGGTATGACGATTCTAGGTGAAATAAGTCACACAGAAAAAAAAAAAACTTATCATAAGATATCACTTATAGAGGGTAAGTAAAAACCACTACACTTGAACTGAATTACAAAACAGAAGAGAGTCACACGTTTAGAAAACACACTATGGCTGCTTAACGGGAAAGGTGAGGTGGGGTGATGCATAAAACCAGGGTTACAAATTAGCTCAGATAGCGTTCCATAAACCCAATATGTAATAGACAAGACCTACTCCTTACTCAGTGAACGGGACCCAACACCCCCTATTCACCGACCAAGAATATATCTGACAAGTAACAATCTTAAAACCTATGTATTGAAATCTCTCTGTAAGTGAGTCAAGTGCGTGTAAAGCATCATAAACACAGCACTGAAAAGCAGCTAAACCCCATTATAAAAATCAATTACTTTTAAAAACCCGTGAAACAAAGACAGTGAAAGAGAGAGAAATTCTTACAAAATTCGTTCAGAGGCTGTGATGCCACCTGGGTTGACCATATCTAGACCCACAGCTGATTGAGACATAAGGGTGGACACTCTTGGGGCTGAGAGGTTTGCTGAGGTTGGGTGAGCAAATGCAGACCCTTTAAAGTAATACTGCGTGGTACCCATCCCATGGGTCCCAAATCTCCAGGTTCAAGGGCATCTTCCTACATCGAAAACATGCATGAGAAACCCAAAAAATGGTACACCGTGTGATCGGGAAAGGTTTCTAAAACGCACCTCATTTCTCATCTCCTTGTTCTCGGGTTCGCCATTCCAGCCGCTTTCCTAGCAATCTCCCTCCTTGGAGAATCAGCACCTTTAACCTCCTGTTCCGTACAGGTTGCAATTTGTCCTGAGGATGAAAGGGAAGAGGGGGAACCAATGAGAGACTAGCTCTAGGTCTTGGGACAGGCACAGGTCACTCTATTTTCCCATCAGGAAGAACAATTAACCACAGGCTCAGCCTGCCACCCGGAAGCAGAATAGGGCCTGAAGCAATCCTGCACTTTTGCGGCCAGCTCCCAAGAAAGCGAGTTGAAAAATGGAGCTCAGGGGCACTGCGATTCACAAACCTGCAGAGTTATAAATGATAACTCTCGTCCACAAATATATTGAGGGAAGGCAACGAAGAGGATTTGAAAGCAAGGCAGAATTGCAGGAAACAGATTTCAGGAGGGAGATTCGAATCGCCTTTAAAGCACAGGAAAAGCGGCAAAACCTCGACAATGATGCCCTGGGCCAAAAAGGGCGTATGCGTTTTTTCCTGAATATATTCAGGAAAAAACGCATACGCCCTTTTTGGCCAACCAAGCAACCTGGAAAGGCAAATCAGCGCCACAAAGTCTCGCTTCCCATCGGTCAAAAGGGCCATGCTGAATAAAGTGTCAAAACCAGAAATGCAGGACAGGCCATGGAGAAACGGGAGCCTTGCTACGCTGATGGGCGAGATGTACATTGCCAACAGCCACTCTGGAGAGGTGTACGGTGTGTCTTGAAACATCTAAAAAACTCAGCTTAGAGAGCATAGGGCACTTCCACTCATGGGCGTATAAACTGGGAACACTAAAAATCAGCAAGACACAGGCACCCCAAAGTTTAGGGCTGCTCTGTTGACAAAAACCTCCACTTCGTTACACCTTAAATATCCCAGGAAAGAGAAAAATGGATAAAGAAGTTGTGGTCCTTATGTACAATGGAATATCACTCATCCATGAAATCTACGTCATAATTCTCCTAGCAGCATGATGAGTGGATTTAGGTACGACGTTTCTACGTGAAATAAGTCATACAGAAAAAGACACTTATCATAAGATATCACTTATAGAGGGAATGTAAAAACCGCTACACATGAACTGAATTACAAATCAGAAGAGAGTCACACGTTTAGGAAACACACTATGGCTGCTTAACGGGAAAGGTGAGGTGGGGTGATGCATAAAACAAGGGTTTCAAATTAGCTCAGATACCGTTCCATAAACCCAATATGTAATAGACAAGACCTACTCCTTGCTCAGTGAACGGGACTCAACATCCCCTATACACCGCCCAAGAATATATCTGACTAGTAATAATCTTAAAACCTATGTGTTGATATCTCTCTGTAAGTGACTCAAGTGGGTGTAAAGCGGCATAAACACAGCAGTGAAAAGCAGCTAAACCCCATTATAAAAATCAATTACTTTTAAAAACCCGTGAAGTAAAGACAGTGAAAGAGAGAGAAATTGTTACAAAATTCGTTCAGGGGCTGTGATGCCACCTGGATTGACCATATCTAGACCCACAGCTGATTGAGACATAAGGGTGGACACTTTTGGAGCTGAGAGGTTTGGTGAGGTTGGGTGAGCAAACGCAGACCCTTTAAAGTAATACTGCGTGGTACCCATCCCATGGGTCCCAAATCTCCAGGTTCAAGGGCATCTTCCTACATCGAAAACATGCATGAGAAACCCAGAAGATGATACACCGTGTGATCGAGAAAGGTTTCTAAATCACACCTCATTTCTCACCTCCTTGTGCTCGGGTTCGCCATTCCAGCCGCTTTCCTAGCAATCTCCCTCCTTGGAGAATCAGCACCTTTAACCTCCTGTTCCGTACAGGTTGCAATTTGTCCTGAGGATGAAAGGGAAGAGGGGGAACCAATGAGAGACTAGCTCTAGGTCTTGGGACAGGCACAGGTCACTCTATTTTCCCATCAGGAAGAACAATTAACCACAGGCTCAGCCTGCCACCCGGAAGCAGAATAGGGCCTGAAGCAATCCTGCACTTTTGCGGCCAGCTCCCAAGAAAGCGAGTTGAAAAATGGAGCTCAGGGGCACTGCGATTCACAAACCTGCAGAGTTATAAATGATAACTCTCGTCCACAAATATATTGAGGGAAGGCAACGAAGAGGATTTGAAAGCAAGGCAGAATTGCAGGAAACAGATTTCAGGAGGGAGATTCGAATCGCCTTTAAAGCACAGGAAAAGCTGCAAAACCTCGACAATGATGCCCTGGGCCAAAAAGGGCGTATGCGTTTTTTCCTGAATATATTCAGGAAAAAACGCATACGCCCTTTTTGGCCAACCAAGCAACCTGGAAAGGCAAATCAGCGCCACAAAGAAGTCTCGCTTCCCATCGGTCAAAAGGGCCATGCTGAATAAAGTGTCAAAACCAGAAACGCAGGACAGGCCATGGAGAAACGGGAGCCTTGCTACGCTGATGGGCGAGATGTAAATTGCCAACAGCCACTCTGGAGAGTTGTACGGTGTGTCTTGAAACATCTAAAAAACTCAGCTTAGAGAGCATAGGGCACTTCCACTCATGGGCGTATAAACTGGGAACACTAAAAATCAGCAAGACACAGGCACCCCAAAGTTTAGGGCTGCTCTGTTGACAAGAACCTCCACTTCGTTACACCTTAAATATCCCAGGAAAGAGAAAAATGGATAAAGAAGTTGTGGTCCTTATGTACAATGGAATATCACTCATCCATGAAATCTACGTCATAATTCTCCTAGCAGCATGATGAGTGGATTTAGGTACGACGTTTCTACGTGAAATAAGTCATACAGAAAAAGACACTTATCATAAGATATCACTTATAGAGGGAATGTAAAAACCGCTACACATGAACTGAATTACAAAACAGAAGAGAGTCACACGTTTAGGAAACACACTATGGCTGCTTAACGGGAAAGGTGAGGTGGGGTGATGCATAAAACAAGGGTTTCAAATTAGCTCAGATACCGTTCCATAAACCCAATATGTAATAGACTAGACCTACTCCTTGCTCAGTGAACGGGACTCAACCTCCCCTATACACTGCCCAAGAATATATCTGACTAGTAATAATCTTAAAACCTATGTGTTGATATCTCTCTGTAAGTGACTCAAGTGGGTGTAAAGCGGCATAAACACAGCAGTGAAAAGCAGCTAAACCCCATTATAAAAATCAATTACTTTTAAAAACCCGTGAAGTAAAGACAGTGAAAGAGAGAGAAATTGTTACAAAATTCGTTCAGGGGCTGTGATGCCACCTGGATTGACCATATCTAGACCCACAGCTGATTGAGACATAAGGGTGGACACTCTTGGGGCTGAGAGGTTTGGTGAGGTTGGGTGAGCAAACGCAGACCCTTTAAAGTAATACTGCGTGGTACCCATCCCATGGGTCCCAAATCTCCAGGTTCAAGGGCATCTTCCTACATCGAAAACATGCATGAGAAACCCAGAAGATGATACACCGTGTGATCGAGAAAGGTTTCTAAATCACACCTCATTTCTCATCTCCTTGTGCTCGGGTTCGCCGTTCCAGCCGCTTTCCTAGCAATCTCCCTCCTTGGAGAATCAGCACCTTTAACCTCCTGTTCCGTACAGGTTGCAATATGTCCTGAGGAGGAACGGGAAGAGGGGGAACCAATGAGAGACTAGCTCTATGTCTTGGGACAGGAACAGCTCACTCTATTTTCCCGTCAGGAAGAAGAATTAACCACAGGCTCAGCCTGCCGCCCGGAACCAAAATAGGGCCTGAAGCAATCCTGCGCTTTTGCGGCCAGCTCCCAAGGAAGCGAGTTGAAAAATGGAGCTCAGGGGCACTGCAATTCACAAACCTGCAGAGTTATAAATGATAACTCTCGTCCACAAATATACTGAGGGAAGGCAACGAAGAGGATTTGAAAGCAAGGCAGAATTGCAGGAAACAGGTTTCAGGAGGGAGATTCGAATCGCCTTTAAAGCACAGGAAAAGCGGCAAAACCTCGACAATGATGCCCTTGGCCAAAAAGGGCGTATGCGTTATTTCCTGAATATATTCAGGAAAAAACGCATACGCCCTTTTTGGCCAACCAAGCAACCTGCAAAGGCAAATCAGCGCTACAAAGAAGTCTCGCTTCCCATCGGTCAAAAGGGCCATGCTGAATAAAGTGTCAAAACCAGAAATGCAGGACAGGCCATGGAGAAACGGGAGCCTTGCTACGCTGTTGGGCGGGATGTAAATTGCCAACAGCCACTCTGGAGAGGTGTACGGTGTGTCTTGAAACATCTAAAAAACTCAGCTTAGAGAGCATAGGGCACTTCCACTCGTGGGCGTATAAATTGGGAAAACTAAAAATCAGCAAGACACAGGAACCCCAAAGTTTAGGGCTGCTCTGTTGACAAGAAACTCCACTTCGTTACACCTTAAATATCCCAGGAAAGAGAAAAATGGATAAAGAAGTTGTGGTCCTTATGTACAATGGAATATCACTCAGCCATGAAATCTACGTCATAAGGCTCGTAGCAGCATGATGAGTGGATTTAGGTACGACGATTCTACATGAAATAAGTCACACAGAAAAAGACACTTATCATAAGATATCACTTATAGAGGGAATGTAAAAACCGCTACACTTGAATGAATTACAAAACAGAAGAGAGTCACACGTTTAGAAAACACACTATGGCTGCTTAACGGGAAAGGTGAGGTGGGGTGATGCATAAAACAAGGGTTTCAAATTAGCTCAGATACCGTTCCATAAACCCAATATATAATAGACAAGACCTACTCCTTGCTCAGTGAACGGGACTCAGCACCCCCTATTCACCGCCCAAGAATATATCTGACTAGTAAGAATCTTAAAACCTATTGTTGATATCTCTCTGTAAGTGACTCAAGTGGGTGTAAAGCGGCACACACACAGCTCTGAAAAGCAGCTAAACCCCATTATAAAAATCAATTACTTTTAAAAACCCGTGAAGCAAAGACAGTGAAAGAGAGAGAAATTCTTACAAAATTCGTTCAGGGGCTGTGATGCCACCTGGATTGACCTTATCTAGACCCACAGCTGATTGAGACATAAGGGTGGACACTCCTGGGGCTGAGAGGTTTGGTGAGGTTGGGTGAGCAAACGCAGACCCTTTAAAGTAATACTGCGTGGTACCCATCCCATGGGTCCCAAATCTCCAGGTTCAAGGGCACCTTCCTACATCGAAAACATGCATGAGAAACCCAGAAGATGGTACACCGTGTGATCGGGAAAGGTTTCTAAAACGCACCTCATTTCTCATCTCCTTGTGCTCGGGTTCGCCATTCCAGCCGCTTTCCTAGCAATCTCCCTCCTTGGAGAATCAGCACCTTTAACCTCCTGTTCCGTACAGGTTGCAATTTGTCCTGAGGAGGAACGGGAAGAGGGGGAACCAATGGGAGACTAGCTCTAGGTCTTGGGACAGGCACAGCTCACTCTATTTTCCCGTCAGGAAGAAGAATTAACCACAGGCTCAGCCTGCCAGCCGGAAGCCGAATAGGGCCTAAAGCATTCCTGCGCTTTTGCGGCCAGCTCCCAAGGAAGCGAGTTGATAAATGGAGCTCAGGGGCACTGCAATTCACAAACCTGCAGAGTTATAAATGATAACTCTCGTCCATAAATATACTGAGGGAAGGCAACGAAGAGGATTTGAAAGCAAGGCAGAATTGCAGGAAACAGGTTTCAGGAGGGAGATTCGAATCGCCTTTAAAGCACAGGAAAAGCGGCAAAACTTCGAAAATGATGCCCTTGGCCAAAAAGGGCGTATGCGTTTTTTCCTGAATATATTCAGGAAAATACGCATACGCCCTTTTTGGCCAACCAAGCAACCTGCAAATGCAAATCAGCGCTACAAAGAAGTCTCGCTTCCCATCGGTCAAAAGGACCATGCTGAATAAAGTGTCAAAACCAGAAATGCAGGACAGGCCATGGAGAAACGGGAGCCTTGCTACGCTGATGGGCGGGATGTAAATTGCCAACAGCCACTCTGGAGAAGTGTACGGTGTGTCTTGAAATATCTAAAAAACTCAGCTTAGAGAGCATAGGGCACTTCCACTCATGGGCGTATAAATTGGGAAAACTAAATATCAGCAAGACACAGGCACCCCAAAGATTAGGGCTGCTCTGTTGACAAGAACCTCCACTTCGTTACACCTTAAATATCCCAGGAAAGAGAAAAATGGATAAAGAAGTTGTGGCCCTTATGTACAATGGAATATCACTCAGCCATGAAATCTACGTCATAAGGCTCGAAGCAGCATGATGAGTGGATTTAGGTATGACGATTCTAGGTGAAATAAGTCACACAGAAAAAAAAAAAAAAAACTTATCATAAGATATCACTTATAGAGGGTAAGTAAAAACCACTACACTTGAACTGAATTACAAAACAGAAGAGAGTCACACGTTTAGAAAACACACTATGGCTGCTTAACGGGAAAGGTGAGGTGGGGTGATGCATAAAACCAGGGTTACAAATTAGCTCAGATAGCGTTCCATAAACCCAATATGTAATAGACAAGACCTACTCCTTACTCAGTGAACGGGACCCAACACCCCCTATTCACCGACCAAGAATATATCTGACAAGTAACAATCTTAAAACCTATGTATTGAAATCTCTCTGTAAGTGAGTCAAGTGCGTGTAAAGCATCATAAACACAGCACTGAAAAGCAGCTAAACCCCATTATAAAAATCAATTACTTTTAAAAACCCGTGAAACAAAGACAGTGAAAGAGAGAGAAATTCTTACAAAATTCGTTCAGAGGCTGTGATGCCACCTGGGTTGACCATATCTAGACCCACAGCTGATTGAGACATAAGGGTGGACACTCTTGGGGCTGAGAGGTTTGCTGAGGTTGGGTGAGCAAATGCAGACCCTTTAAAGTAATACTGCGTGGTACCCATCCCATGGGTCCCAAATCTCCAGGTTCAAGGGCATCTTCCTACATCGAAAACATGCATGAGAAACCCAAAAAATAGTACACCGTGTGATCGGGAAAGGTTTCTAAAACGCACCTCATTTCTCATCTCCTTGTTCTCGGGTTCGCCGTTCCAGCCGCTTTCCTAGCAATCTCCCTCCTTGGAGAATCAGCACCTTTAACCTCCTGTTCCGTACAGGTTGCAATATGTCCTGAGGAGGAACGGGAAGAGGGGGAACCAATGAGAGACTAGCTCTATGTCTTGGGACAGGAACAGCTCACTCTATTTTCCCGTCAGGAAGAAGAATTAACCACAGGCTCAGCCTGCCGCCCGGAACCAAAATAGGGCCTGAAGCAATCCTGCGCTTTTGCGGCCAGGTCCCATGAAAGCGAGTTGAAAAATGGAGCTCAGGGGCACTGCAATTCACAAACCTGCAGAGTTATAAATGAAAACTCTCGTCCACAAATATACTGAGGGAAGGCAACGAAGAGGATTTGAAAGCAAGGCAGAATTGCAGGAAACAGGTTTCAGGAGGGAGATTCGAATCGCCTTTAAAGCACAGGAAAAGCGGCAAAACCTCGACAATGATGCCCTTGGCCAAAAAGGGCGTATGCGTTATTTCCTGAATATATTCAGGAAAAAACGCATACGCCCTTTTTGGCCAACCAAGCAACCTGCAAAGGCAAATCAGCGCTACAAAGAAGTCTCGCTTCCCATCGGTCAAAAGGGCCATGCTGAATAAAGTGTCAAAACCAGAAATGCAGGACAGGCCATGGAGAAACGGGAGCCTTGCTACGCTGTTGGGCGGGATGTAAATTGCCAACAGCCACTCTGGAGAGGTGTACGGTGTGTCTTGAAACATCTAAAAAACTCAGCTTAGAGAGCATAGGGCACTTCCACTCATGGGCGTATAAATTGGGAAAACTAAAAATCAGCAAGACACAGGCACCCCAAAGTTTAGGGCTGCTCTGTTGGCAAGAAGCTCCACTTCGTTACACCTTAAATATCCCAGGAAAGAGAAAAATGGATACAGAAGTTGTGGTCCTTATGTACAATGGAATATCACTCAGCCATGAAATCTACGTCATAATGCTCGTAGCAGCATGATGAGTGGATTTAGGTACGACGATTCTACATGAAATAAGTCACACAGAAAAAGACACTTATCATAAGATATCACTTATAGAGGGAATGTAAAAACCGCTACACTTGAATGAATTACAAAACAGAAGAGAGTCACACGTTTAGAAAACACACTATGGCTGCTTAACGGGAAAGGTGAGGTGGGGTGATGCATAAAACAAGGGTTTCAAATTAGCTCAGATACCGTTCCATAAACCCAATATATAATAGACAAGACCTACTCCTTGCTCAGTGAACGGGACTCAGCACCCCCTATTCACCGCCCAAGAATATATCTGACTAGTAAGAATCTTAAAACCTATGTGTTGATATCTCTCTGTAAGTGACTCAAGTGGGTGTAAAGCGGCACACACACAGCTCTGAAAAGCAGCTAAACCCCATTATAAAAATCAATTACTTTTAAAAACCCGTGAAGCAAAGACAGTGAAAGAGAGAGAAATTCTTACAAAATTTGTTCAGGGTCTGTGATGCCACCTGGATTGACCATATCTAGACCCACAGCTGATTGAGACATAAGGGTGGACACTCCTGGGGCTGAGAGGTTTGGTGAGGTTGGGTGAGCAAACGCAGACCCTTTAAAGTAATACTGCGTGGTACCCATCCCATGGGTCCCAAATCTCCAGGTTCAAGGGCACCTTCCTACATCGAAAACATGCATGAGAAACCCAGAAGATGGTACACCGTGTGATCGGGAAAGGTTTCTAAAACGCACCTCATTTCTCATCTCCTTGTGCTCGGGTTCGCCATTCCAGCCGCTTTCCTAGCAATCTCCCTCCTTGGAGAATCAGCACCTTTAACCTCCTGTTCCGTACAGGTTGCAATTTGTCCTGAGGAGGAACGGGAAGAGGGGGAAACAATGGGAGACTAGCTCTAGGTCTTGGGACAGGCACAGCTCACTCTATTTTCCCGTAAGGAAGAAGAATTAACCACAGGCTCAGCCTGCCAGCCGGAAGCCGAATAGGGCCTGAAGCATTCCTGCGCTTTGGCGGCCAGCTCCCAAGGAAGCGAGTTGAAAAATGGAGCTCAGGGGCACTGCAATTCACAAACCTGCAGAGTTATAAATGATAACTCTCGTCCACAAATATACTGAGGGAAGGCAACGAAGAGGATTTGAAAGCAAGGCAGAATTGCAGGAAACAGGTTTCAGGAGGGAGATTCGAATCGCCTTTAAAGCACAGGAAAAGCGGCAAAACCTCGACAATGATGCCCTTGGCCAAAAAGGGCGTATGCGTTATTTCCTGAATATATTCAGGAAAAAACGCATACGCCCTTTTTGGCCAACCAAGCAACCTGCAAAGGCAAATCAGCGCTACAAAGAAGTCTCGCTTCCCATCGGTCAAAAGGGCCATGCTGAATAAAGTGTCAAAACCAGAAATGCAGGACAGGCCATGGAGAAACGGGAGCCTTGCTACGCTGTTGGGCGGGATGTAAATTGCCAACAGCCACTCTGGAGAGGTGTACGGTGTGTCTTGAAACATCTAAAAAACTCAGCTTAGAGAGCATAGGGCACTTCCACTCGTGGGCGTATAAATTGGGAAAACTAAAAATCAGCAAGACACAGGAACCCCAAAGTTTAGGGCTGCTCTGTTGACAAGAAACTCCACTTCGTTACACCTTAAATATCCCAGGAAAGAGAAAAATGGATAAAGAAGTTGTGGTCCTTATGTACAATGGAATATCACTCAGCCATGAAATCTACGTCATAATGCTCGTAGCAGCATGATGAGTGGATTTAGGTACGACGATTCTACATGAAATAAGTCACACAGAAAAAGACACTTATCATAAGATATCACTTATAGAGGGAATGTAAAAACCGCTACACTTGAATGAATTACAAAACAGAAGAGAGTCACACGTTTAGAAAACACACTATGGCTGCTTAACGGGAAAGGTGAGGTGGGGTGATGCATAAAACAAGGGTTTCAAATTAGCTCAGATACCGTTCCATAAACCCAATATATAATAGACAAGACCTACTCCTTGCTCAGTGAACGGGACTCAGCACCCCCTATTCACCGCCCAAGAATATATCTGACTAGTAAGAATCTTAAAACCTATGTGTTGATATCTCTCTGTAAGTGACTCAAGTGGGTGTAAAGCGGCACACACACAGCTTTGAAAAGCAGCTAAACCCCATTATAAAAATCAATTACTTTTAAAAACCCGTGAAGCAAAGACAGTGAAAGAGAGAGAAATTCTTACAAAATTCGTTCAGGGTCTGTGATGCCACCTGGATTGACCATATCTAGACCCACAGCTGATTGAGACATAAGGGTGGACACTCCTGGGGCTGAGAGGTTTGGTGAGGTTGGGTGAGCAAACGCAGACCCTTTAAAGTAATACTGCGTGGTACCCATCCCATGGGTCCCAAATCTCCAGGTTCAAGGGCACCTTCCTACATCGAAAACATGCATGAGAAACCCAGAAGATGGTACACCGTGTGATCGGGAAAGGTTTCTAAAACGCACCTCATTTCTCATCTCCTTGTGCTCGGGTTCGCCATTCCAGCCGCTTTCCTAGCAATCTCCCTCCTTGGAGAATCAGCACCTTTAACCTCCTGTTCCGTACAGGTTGCAATTTGTCCTGAGGAGGAACGGGAAGAGGGGGAACCAATGGGAGACTAGCTCTAGGTCTTGGGACAGGCACAGCTCACTCTATTTTCCCGTCAGGAAGAAGAATTAACCACAGGCTCAGCCTGCCAGCCGGAAGCCGAATAGGGCCTGAAGCATTCCTGCGCTTTTGCGGCCAGCTCCCAAGGAAGCGAGTTGAAAAATGGAGCTCAGGGGCACTGCAATTCACAAACCTGCAGAGTTATAAATGATAACTCTCGTCCACAAATATACTGAGGGAAGGCAACGAAGAGGATTTGAAAGCAAGGCAGAATTGCAGGAAACAGATTTCAGGAGGGAGATTCGAATCGCCGTTAAAGCACAGGAAAAGCGGCAAAACCTCGACAATGATGCCCTTGGCCAAAAAGGTTGTATGCGTTTTTTCCTGAATATATTCAGGAAAAAACGCATACGCCCTTTTTGGCCAACCAAGCAACCTGGAAAGGCAAATCAGCGCTACAAAGAAGTCTCGCTTCCCATCGGTCAAAAGGGCCATGCTGAATAAAGTGTCAAAACCAGAAATGCAGGACAGGCCATGGAGAAACGGGAGCCTTGCTACGCTGATGGGTGGGATGTACATTGCCAACAGCCACTCTGGAGAGGTGTACGGTGTATCCTGAGACATCTAAAAAACTCAGCTTAGAGAGCATAGGGCACTTCCACTCATGGGCGTATAAATTGGGAAAACTAAAAATCAGCAAGACACAGGCACCCCAAAGTTTAGGGCTGCTCTGTTGGCAAGAATCTCCACTTCGTTACACCTTAAATATCCCAGGAAAGAGAAAAATGGATACAGAAGTTGTGGTCCTTATGTACAATGGAATATCACTTAGCCACGAAATCTACGTCATAAGGCTCGTAGCAGCATGATGAGTGGATTTAGATACGACGATTCTACGTGAAATAAGTCACACAGAAAAAAAAAACTTATCATAAGATATCACTTATAGAGGGAATGTAAAAACCGCTACACTTGAACTGAATTACAAAACAGAAGAGAGTCACACGTTTAGAAAACACACTATGGCTGCTTAACGGGAAAGGTGAGGTGGGGTGATGCATAAAACAAGGGTTTCAAATTAGCTCAGATACCGTTCCATAAACCCAACATGTAATAGACAAGACCTACTCCTTGCTCAGTGAACGGGACTCAACACCCCCTATTCACCGCCCAAGAATATATCTGACCAGTAAGAATCTTAAAACCTATGTATTGAAATCTCTCTGTAAGTGAGTCAAGTGGGTGTAAAGCGGCATAAACACAGCATTGAAAAGCAGCTATACCCCATTATAAAAATCAATTACTTTTAAAAACCCGTGAAACAAAGACAGTGAAAGAGAGAGAAATTCTTACAAAATTCGTTCAGAGGCTGTGATGCCACCAGGATTGACCATATCTAGACCCACAGCTGATTGAGACATAGGGGTGGACACTCTTGGGGCTGAGAGATTTGGTGAGGTTGGGTGAGCAAATGCAGACCCTTTAAAGTAATACTGCGTGGTACCCATCCCATGGGTCCCAAATCTCCAGGTTCAAGGGCATCTTCCTACATCGAAAACATGCAGGAGAAACCCAGAAGATGGTACACCATGTAATCGGGAAAGGTTTCTAAAACGCACCTCATTTCTCATCTCCTTCTGCTTGGGTTCGCCATTCCAGCCGCTTTCCTAGCAATCTCCCTCCTTGGAGTATCAGCACCTTTAACCTCCTGTTCCGTACAGGTTGCAATTGGTCCTGAGGATGAACGGGAAGACGGGGAACCAATGAGAGACTAGCTCTAGGTGTTGGGACAAGAACAGGTCACGCTATTTTCCCATCAGAAAGAAGAATTAACCAAAGGCTCAGCCTACCGCCCGGAAACAGAATAGGGCCTGAAGCAATCCTGCGCTTTTGCGGCCAGCTCCCAAGAAAGCGAGTTGAGAAATGGAGCTCAGGGGCACTGCAATTCACAAACCTGCAGAGTTATAAATGATAACTCTCATCCACAAATATATTGAGGGAAGGCAACGAAGAGGATTTGAAAGCAAGGCAGAATTGCAGGAAACAGATTTCAGGAGGGAGATTCGAATCGCCGTTAAAGCACAGGAAAAGCGGCAAAACCTCGACAATAATGCCCTTGGCCAAAAAGGTTGTATGCGTTTTTTCCTGAATATATTCAGGAAAAAACGCATACGCCCTTTTTGGCCAACCAAGCAACCTGGAAAGGCAAATCAGCGCTACAAAGAAGTCTCGCTTCCCATCGGTCAAAAGGGCCATGCTGAATAAAGTGTCAAAACCAGAAATGCAGGACAGGCCATGGAGAAACGGGAGCCTTGCTACGCTGATGGGCGGGATGTAAATTGCCAACAGCCACTCTGCAGAGGTGTACGTTGTATCCTGAGACATCTAAAAAACTCAGCTTAGAGAGCATAGGGCACTTCCACTCATGGGCGTATAAATTGGGAAAACTAAAAATCAGCAAGACACAGGCACCCCAAAGTTTAGGGCTGCTCTGTTGGCAAGAATCTCCACTTCGTTACACCTTAAATATCCCAGGAAAGAGAAAAATGGATACAGAAGTTGTGGTCCTTATGTACAATGGAATATCACTCAGCCATGAAATCTACGTCATAAGGCTCGAAGCAGCATGATGAGTGGATTTAGGTATGACGATTCTAGGTGAAATAAGTCACACAGAAAAAAAAAAAAACTTATCATAAGATATCACTTATAGAGGGAAAGTAAAAACCACTACACTTGAACTGAATTACAAAACAGAAGAGAGTCACACGTTTAGAAAACACACTATGGCTGCTTAACGGGAAAGGTGAGGTGGGGTGATGCATAAAACCAGGGTTACAAATTAGCTCAGATAGCGTTCCATAAACCCAATATGTAATAGACAAGACCTACTCCTTACTCAGTGAACGGGACCCAACACCCCCTATTCACCGACCAAGAATATATCTGAAAAGTAACAATCTTATAACCTATGTATTGAAATCTCTCTGTAAGTGAGTCAAGTGCGTGTAAAGCATCATAAACACAGCACTGAAAAGCAGCTAAACCCCATTATAAAAATCAATTACTTTTAAAAACCCGTGAAGCAAAGACAGTGAAAGAGAGAGAAATTCTTACAAAATTCGTTCAGGGGCTGTGATGCCACCTGGATTGACCATATCTAGACCCACAGCTGATTGAGACATAAGGGTGGACACTTTTGAGGCTGAGAGGTTGGGTGAGGTTGGGTGAGCAAACGCAGACCCTTTAAAGTAATACTGCGTGGTACCCATCCCATGGGTCCCAAATCTCCAGGTTCAAGGGCATCTTCCTACATCGAAAACATGCATGAGAAACCCAGAAGATGGTACACCGTGTGATCGGGAAAGGTTTCTAAAACGCACCTCATTTCTCATCTAATTGTGCTTGGATTCGCAATTCCAGCCGCTTTCCTAGCAATCTCCCTCCTTGGAGAATCAGCACCTTTAACCTCCTGTTCCGTACAGGTTGCAATTTGTCCTGAGGATGAAAGGGAAGAGGGGGAACCAATGAGAGACTAGCTCTAGGTCTTGGGACAGGCACAGGTCACTCTATTTTCCCATCAGGAAGAAGAATTAACCACAGGCTCAGCCTGCCGCCCGGAAGGAGAATAGGGCCTGAAGCAATCCTGCGCTTTTGCGGCCAGCTCCCAAGAAAGCGAGTTGAAAAATGGAGCTCAGGGGCACTGCAATTCACAAACCTGCAGAGTTATAAATGATAACTCTCGTCCACAAATATACTGAGGAAAGGCAATGAAGAGGATTTGAAAGCAAGGCAGAATTGCAGGAAACAGGTTTCAGGAGGGAGATTCGAATCGCCTTTAAAGCACAGGAAAAGCGGCAAAACCTCGACAATGATGCCCTTGGCCAAAAAGGGCGTATGCGTTTTTTCCTGAATATATTCAGGAAAAAACGCATACGCCCTTTTTGGCCAACCAAGCAACCTGCAAAGGCAAATCAGCGCTACAAAGAAGTCTCGCTTCCCATCGGTCAAAAGGGCCATGCTGAAAAAAGTGTCAAAACCAGAAATGCAGGACAGGCCATGGAGAAACGGGAGCCTTGCTACGCTGTTGGGCGGGATGTAAATTGCCAACAGCCACTCTGGAGAGGTGTACGGTGTGTCTTGAAACATCTAAAAAACTCAGCTTAGAGAGCATAGGGCACTTCCACTCATGGGCGTATAAAATGGGAAAACTAAAAATCAGCAAGACACAGGCACCCCAAAGTTTAGGGCTGCTCTGTTGACAAGAACCTCCACTTCGTTACACCTTAAATATCCCAGGAAAGAGAAAAATGGATAAAGAAGTTGTGGTCCTTATGTACAATGGAATATCACTCAGCCATGAAATCTACGTCATAAGGCTCGTAGCAGCATGATGAGTGGATTTAGGTACGACGATTCTACATGAAATAAGTCACACAGAAAAAGACACTTATCATAAGATATCACTTATAGAGGGAATGTAAAAACCGCTACACTTGAATGAATTACAAAACAGAAGAGAGTCACACGTTTAGAAAACACACTATGGCTGCTTAACGGGAAAGGTGAGGTGGGGTGATGCATAAAACAAGGGTTTCAAATTAGCTCAGATACCGTCCCATAAACCCAATATATAATAGATAAGACCTACTCCTTGTTCAGTGAACGGGACTCAGCACCCCCTATTCACCGCCCAAGAATATATCTGACTAGTAAGAATCTTAAAACCTATGTGTTGATATCTCTCTGTAAGTGACTCAAGTGGGTGTAAAGCGGCACACACACAGCTCTGAAAAGCAGCTAAACCCCATTATAAAAATCAATTACTTTTAAAAACCCGTGAAGCAAAGACAGTGAAAGAGAGAGAAATTCTTACAAAATTCGTTCAGGGGCTGTGATGCCACCTGGATTGACCATATCTAGACCCACAGCTGATTGAGACATAAGGGTGGACACTCCTGGGGCTGAGAGATTTGGTGAGGTTGGGTGAGCAAACGCAGACCCTTTCAAGTAATACTGCGTGGTACCCATCCCATGGGTCCCAAATCTCCAGGTTCAAGGGCACCTTCCTACATCGAAAACATGCATGAGAAACCCAGAAGATGGTACACCGTGTGATCGGGAAAGTTTTCTAAAACGCACCTCATTTCTCATCTCCTTGTGCTCGGGTTCGCCATTGCAGCCGCTTTCCTAGCAATCTCCCTCCTTGGAGAATCAGCACCTTTAACCTCCTGTTCCGTACAGGTTGCAATTGGTCCTGAGGAGGAACGGGAAGAGGGGGAACCAATGGGAGACTAGCTCTAGGTCTTGGGACAGGCACAGCTCACTCTATTTTCCCGTCAGGAAGAAGAATTAACCACAGGCTCAGCCTGCCAGCCGGAAGCCGAATAGGGCCTGAAGCAATCCTGCGCTTTTGCGGCCAGCTCCCAAGGAAGCGAGTTGAAAAATGGAGCTCAGGGGCACTGCAATTCACAAACCTGCAGAGTTATAAATGATAACTCTCCTCCATAAATATACTGAGGGAAGGCAACGAAGAGGATATGAAAGCAAGGCAGAATGGCAGGAAACAGGTTTCAGGAGGGAGATTCGAATCGCCTTTAAAGCACAGGAAAAGCGGCAAAACTTCGAAAATGATGCCCTTGGCCAAAAAGGGCGTATGCGTTTTTTCCTGAATATATTCAGGAAAAAACGCATACGCCCTTTTTGGCCAACCAAGCAACCTGCAAAGGCAAATCAGCGCTACAAAGAAGTCTCACTTCCCATCGGTCAAAAGGACCATGCTGAATAAAGTGTCAAAACCAGAAATGCAGGACAGGCCATGGAGAAATGGGAGCCTTGCTATGCTGATGGGCGGGATGTAAATTGCCCACAGCCACTCTGGAGAAGTGTACGGTGTGTCTTGAAACATCTAAAAAACTCAGCTTAGAGAGCATAGGGCACTTCCACTCATGGGCGTATAAATTGGGAAAACTAAATATCAGTAAGACACAGGCACCCCAAAGATTAGGGCTGCTCTGTTGACAAGAACCTCCACTTCGTTACACCTTAAATATCCCAGGAAAGAGAAAAATGGATAAAGAAGTTGTGGTCCTTATGTACAATGGAATATCACTCAGCCATGAAATCTAGGTCATAAGGCTCCTAGCAGCATGATGAGTGGATTTAGGTACGACGATTCTACGTGAAATAAGTCACACAGAAAAAGACACTTATCATAAGGTATCACTTATAGAGGGAATGTAAAAACCGCTACACTTGAACTGAATTACAAAACAGAAGAGAGTCACACGTTTAGAAAACACACTATGGCTGCTTAACGGGAAAGGTGAGGTGGGGTGATGCATAAAACCAGGGTTTCAAATTAGCTCAGATACCGTTCCATAAACCCAATATGTAATAGACAAGACCTACTCCTTGCTCAGTGAACGGGACTCAACACCCCCTATTCACCGCCCAAGAATATATCTGACTAGTAAGAATCTTAAAACCTATGTATTGAAATCTCTCTGTAAGTGAGTCAAGTGGGTGTGAAGCGGCATAAACACAGCACTGAAAAGCAGCTAAACCCCATTATAAAAATCAATTACTTTTAAAAACCCGTGAAACAAAGACAGTGAAAGAGAGAGAAATTCTTACAAAATTCGTTCAGAGGCTGTGATGCCACCAGGATTGACCATATCTAGACCCACAGCTGATTGAGACATAAGGGTGGACACTCTTGGGGCTGAGAGTTTTGGTGAGGTTGGGTGAGCAAACGCAGACCCTTTAAAGTAATACTGCGTGGTACCCATCCCATGGGTCCCAAATCTCCAGGTTCAAGGGCACCTTCCTACATCGAAAACATGCATGAGAAACCCAGAAGATGGTACACCGTGTGATCGGGAAAGGTTTCTAAAACGCACCTCATTTCTCATCTAATTGTGCTCGGGTTCGCCATTCCAGCCGCTTTCCTAGCAATCTCCCTCCTTGGAGAATCAGCACCTTTAACCTCCTGTTCCGTACAGGTTGCAATTTGTCCTGAGGATGAAAGGGAAGAGGGGGAACCAATGAGAGACTAGCTCTAGGTCTTGGGACAGGCACAGGTCACTCTATTTTCCCATCAGGAAGAAGAATTAACCACAGGCTCAGCCTGCCGCCCGGAAGGAGAATAGGGCCTGAAGCAATCCTGCGCTTTTGCGGCCAGCTCCCAAGAAAGCGAGTTGAAAAATGGAGCTCAGGGGCACTGCGATTCACAAACCTGCAGAGTTATAAATCATAACTCTCGTCCACAAATATATTGAGGGAAGGCAACAAAGAGGATTTGAAAGCAAGGCAGAATTGCAGGAAACAGATTTCAGGAGGGAGATTCGAATCGCTGTTAAAGCACAGGAAAAGCGGCAAAACCTCGACAATGATGCCCTTGGCCAAAAAGGTTGTATGCGTTTTTTCCTGAATATAATCAGGAAAAAACGCATACGCCCTTTTTGGCCAACCAAGCAACCTGGAAAGGCAAATCAGCGCTACAAAGAAGTCTCGCTTCCCATCGGTCAAAAGGGCCATGCTGAATAAAGTGTCAAAACCAGAAATGCAGGACAGGCCATGGAGAAACGGGAGCCTTGCTACGCTGTTGGGCGGGATGTAAATTGCCAACAGCCACTCTGGAGAGGTGTACGGTGTGTCTTGAAACATCTAAAAAACTCAGCTTAGAGAGCATAGGGCACTTCCACTCGTGGGCGTATAAATTGGGAAAACTAAAAATCAGCAAGACACAGGCACCCCAAAGTTTAGGGCTGCTCTGTTGACAAGAACCTCCACTTCGTTACACCTTAAATATCCCAGGAAAGAGAAAAATGGATAAAGAAGTTGTGGTCCTTATGTACAATGGAATATCACTCAGCCATGAAATCTACGTCATAAGGCTCGTAGCAGCATGATGAGTGGATTTAGGTACGACGATTCTACATGAAATAAGTCACACAGAAAAAGACACTTATCATAAGATATCACTTATAGAGGGAATGTAAAAACCGCTACACTTGAATGAATTACAAAACAGAAGAGAGTCACACGTTTAGAAAACACACTATGGCTGCTTAACGGGAAAGGTGAGGTGGGGTGATGCATAAAACAAGGGTTTCAAATTAGCTCAGATACCGTCCCATAAACCCAATATATAATAGACAAGACCTACTCCTTGCTCAGTGAACGGGACTCAGCACCCCCTATTCACCGCCCAAGAATATATCTGACTAGTAAGAATTTTAAAACCTATGTGTTGATATCTCTCTGTAAGTGACTCAAGTGGGTGTAAAGCGGCACACACACAGCTCTGAAAAGCAGCTAAACCCCATTATAAAAATCAATTACTTTTAAAAACCCGTGAAGCAAAGACAGTGAAAGAGAGAGAAATTCTTACAAAATTCGTTCAGGGGCTGTGATGCCACCTGGATTGACCATATCTAGACCCACAGCTGATTGAGACATAAGGGTGGACACTCCTGGGGCTGAGAGATTTGGTGAGGTTGGGTGAGCAAACGCAGACCCTTTAAAGTAATACTGCGTGGTACCCATCCCATGGGTCCCAAATCTCCAGGTTCAAGGGCACCTTCCTACATCGAAAACATGCATGAGAAACCCAGAAGATGGTACACCGTGTGATCGGGAAAGGTTTCTAAAACGCACCTCATTTCTCATCTCCTTGTGCTCGGGTTCGCCATTCCAGCCGCTTTCCTAGCAATCTCCCTCCTTGGAGAATCAGCACCTTTAACCTCCTGTTCCGTACAGGTTGCAATTGGTCCTGAGGAGGAACGGGACGAGGGGGAACCAATGGGAGACTAGCTCTAGGTCTTGGGACAGGCACAGGTCACTCTATTTTCCCATCAGGAAGAAGAATTAACCACAGGCTCAGGCTGCCAGCCGGAAGCCGAATAGGGCCTGAAGCATTCCTGCGCTTTTGCGGCCAGCTCCCAAGGAAGCGAGTTGAAAAATGGAGCTCAGGGGCACTGCAATTCACAAACCTGCAGAGTTATAAATGATAACTCTCGTCCACAAATATACTGAGGGAAGGCAACGAAGAGGGTTTGAAAGCAAGGCAGAATTGCAGGAAACAGGTTTCAGGAGGGAGATTCGAATCGCCTTTAAAGCACAGGAAAAGCGGCAAAACTTCGAAAATGATGCCCTTGGCCAAAAAGGGCGTATGCGTTTTTTCCTGAATATATTCAGGAAAAAACGCATACGCCCTTTTTGGCCAACCAAGCAACCTGCAAATGCAAATCAGCGCTACAAAGAAGTCTCGCTTCCCATCGGTCAAAAGGACCATGCTGAATAAAGTGTCAAAACCAGAAATGCAGGACAGGCCATGGAGAAATGGGAGCCTTGCTATGTTGATGGGCGGGATGTAAATTGCCCACAGCCACTCTGGAGAAGTGTACGGTGTGTCTTGAAACATCTAAAAAACTCAGCTTAGAGAGCATAGGGCACTTCCACTCATGGGCGTATAAATTGGGAAAACTAAATATCAGCAAGACACAGGCACCCCAAAGATTAGGGCTGCTCTGTTGACAAGAACCTCCACTTCGTTACACCTTAAATATCCCAGGAAAGAGAAAAATGGATAAAGAAGTTGTGGCCCTTATGTACAATGGAATATCACTCAGCCATGAAATCTACGTCATAAGGCTCCTAGCAGCATGATGAGTGGATTTAGGTACGACGATTCTACGTGAAATAAGTCACACAGAAAAAGACACTTATCATAAGGTATCACTTATAGAGGGAATATAAAAACCGCTACACTTGAACTGAATTACAAAACAGAAGAGAGTCACACGTTTAGAAAACACACTATGGCTGCTTAACGGGAAAGGTGAGGTGGGGTGATGCATAAAACCAGGGTTTCAAATTAGCTAAGATACCGTTCCATAAACCCAATATGTAATAGACAAGACCTACTCCTTGCTCAGTGAACGGGACTCAACACCCCCTATTCACCGCCCAAGAATATATCTGACTAGTAAGAATCTTAAAACCTATGTATTGAAATCTCTCTGTAAGTGAGTCAAGTGGGTGTAAAGCGGCATAAACACAGCACTGAAAAGCAGCTAAACCCCATTATAAAAATCAATTACTTTTAAAAACCCGTGAAACAAAGACAGTGAAAGAGAGAGAAATTCTTACAAAATTCGTTCAGAGGCTGTGATGCCACCAGGATTGACCATATCTAGACCCACAGCTGATTGAGACATAAGGGTGGACCCTCCTGGGGCTGAGAGATTTGGTGAGGTTGGGTGAGCAAACGCAGACCCTTTCAAGTAATACTGCGTGGTACCCATCCCATGGGTCCCAAATCTCCAGGTTCAAGGGCATCTTCCTACATCGAAAACATGCATGAGAAACCCAGAAGATGGTACACCGTGTGATCGGGAAAGGTTTCTAAAACGCACCTCATTTCTCATCTAATTGTGCTCGGGTTCGCCATTCCAGCCGCTTTCCTAGCAATCTCCCTCCTTGGAGAATCAGCACCTTTAACCTCCTGTTCCGTACAGGTTGCAATTTGTCCTGAGGATGAAAGGGAAGAGGGGGAACCAATGAGAGACTAGCTCTAGGTCTTGGGACAGGCACAGGTCACTCGATTTTCCCATCAGGAAGAAGAATTAACCACAGGCTCAGCCTGCCGCCCGGAAGCAGAATAGGGCCTGAAGCAATCCTGCGCTTTTGCGGCCAGCTCCCAAGAAAGCGAGTTGAAAAATGGAGCTCAGGGGCACTGCGATTCACAAACCTGCAGAGTTATTAATGATAACTCTCGTCCACAAATATATTGAGGGAAGGCAACAAAGAGGATTTGAAAGCAAGGCAGAATTGCAGGAAACAGATTTCAGGAGGGAGATTCGAATCGCCGTTAAAGCACAGTAAAAGCGGCAAAACCTCGACAATGATGCCCTTGGCCAAAAAGGTTGTATGCGTTTTTTCCTGAATATAATCAGGAAAAAACGCATACGCCCTTTTTGGCCAACCAAGCAACCTGGAAAGGCAAATCAGCGCTACAAAGAAGTCTCGCTTCCCATCGGTCAAAAGGGCCATGCTGAATAAAGTGTCAAAACCAGAAATGCAGGACAGGCCATGGAGAAACGGGAGCCTTGCTACGCTGTTGGGCGGGATGTAAATTGCCAACAGCCAGTCTGGAGAGGTGTACGGTGTGTCTTGAAACATCTAAAAAACTCAGCTTAGAGAGCATAGGGCACTTCCACTCATGGGCGTATAAATTGGGAAAACTAAAAATCAGCAAGACACAGGCACCCCAAAGTTTAGGGCTGCTCTGTTGACAAGAACCTCCACTTCGTTACACCTTAAATATCCCAGGAAAGAGAAAAATGGATACAGAAGTTGTGGTCCTTATGTACAATGGAATATCACTCAGCCATGAAATCTACGTCATAAGGCTCGTAGCAGCATGATGAGTGGATTTAGGTACGACGATTCTACATGAAATAAGTCACACAGAAAAAGACACTTATCATAAGATATCACTTATACAGGGAATGTAAAAACCGCTACACTTGAATGAATTACAAAACAGAAGAGAGTCACACGTTTAGAAAACACACTATGGCTGCTTAACGGGAAAGGTGAGGTGGGGTGATGCATAAAACAAGGGTTTCAAATTAGCTCAGATACCGTCCCATAAACCCAATATATAATAGACAAGACCTACTCCTTGCTCAGTGAACGGGATTCAGGACCCCCTATTCACCGCCCAAAAATATATCTGACTAGTAAGAATCTTAAAACCTATGTGTTGATATCTCTCTGTAAGTGACTCAAGTGGGTGTAAAGCGGCACACACACAGCTCTGAAAAGCAGCTAAACCCCATTATAAAAATCAATTACTTTTAAAAACCCGTGAAGCAAAGACAGTGAAAGAGAGAGAAATTCTTACAAAATTCGTTCAGGGGCTGTGATGCCACCTGGATTGACCATATCTAGACCCACAGCTGATTGAGACATAAGGGTGGACACTCCTGGGGCTGAGAGATTTGGTGAGGTTGGGTGAGCAAACGCAGACCCTTTCAAGTAATACTGCGTGGTACCCATCCCATGGGTCCCAAATCTCCAGGTTCAAGGGCACCTTCCTACATCGAAAACATGCATGAGAAACCCAGAAGATGGTACACCGTGTGATCGGGAAAGGTTTCTAAAACGCACCTCATTTCTCATCTCCTTGTGCTCGGGTTCGCCATTCCAGCCGCTTTCCTAGCAATCTCCCTCCTTGGAGAATCAGCACCTTTAACCTCCTGTTCCGTACAGGTTGCAATTGGTCCTGAGGAGGAACGGGAAGAGGGGGAACCAATGGGAGACTAGCTCTAGGTCTTGGGACAGGCACAGCTCACTCTATTTTCCCGTCAGGAAGAAGAATTAACCACAGGCTCAGCCTGCCAGCCGGAAGCCGAATAGGGCCTGAAGCAATCCTGCGCTTTTGCGGCCAGCTCCCAAGGAAGCGAGTTGAAAAATGGAGCTCAGGGGCACTGCAATTCACAAACCTGCAGAGTTATAAATGATAACTCTCGTCCACAAATATACTGAGGGAAGGCAACGAAGAGGATTTGAAAGCAAGGCAGAATTGCAGGAAACAGGTTTCAGGAGGGAGATTCGAATCGCCTTTAAAGCACAGGAAAAGCGGCATAACTTCGAAAATGATGCCCTTGGCCAAAAGGGCGTATGCGTTTTTTCCTGAATATATTCAGGAAAAAACGCATACGCCCTTTTTGGCCAACCAAGCAACCTGCAAAGGCAAATCAGCGCTACAAAGAAGTCTCGCTTCCCATCGGTCAAAAGGACCATGCTGAATAAAGTGTCAAAACCAGAAATGCAGGACAGGCCATGGAGAAATGGGAGCCTTGCTATGCTGATGGGCGGGATGTAAATTGCCCACAGCCACTCTGGAGAAGCGTACGGTGTGTCTTGAAACATCTAAAAAACTCAGCTTAGAGAGCATAGGGCACTTCCACTCATGGGCGTATAAATTGGGAAAACTAAATATCAGCAAGACACAGGCACCCCAAAGATTAGGGCTGCTCTGTTGACAAGAACCTCCACTTCGTTACACCTTAAATATCCCAGGAAAGAGAAAAATGGATAAAGAAGTTGTGGCCCTTATGTACAATGGAATATCACTCAGCCATGAAATCTACGTCATAAGGCTCGTAGCAGCATGATGAGTGGATTTAGGTACGACGATTCTACGTGAAATAAGTCACACAGAAAAAAAAAAAACTTATCATAAGATATCACTTATAGAGGGAAAGTAAAAACCGCTACACTTGAACTGAATTACAAAACAGAAGAGAGTCACACGTTTAGAAAACACACTATGGCTGCTTAACGGGAAAGGTGAGGTGGGGTGATGCATAAAACAAGGGTTTCAAATTAGCTCAGATACCGTTCCATAAACCCAACATGTAATAGACAAGACCTACTCCTTGCTCAGTGAACGGGACTCAACACCCCCTATTCACCGCCCAAGAATATATCTCACTAGTAAGAATCTTAAAACCTATGTATTGAAATCTCTCTGTAAGTGAGTCAAGTGGGTGTAAAGCGGCATAAACACGGCATTGAAAAGCAGCTAAACCCCATTATAAAAATCAATTACTTTTAAAATCCCGTGAAACAAAGACAGTGAAAGAGAGAGAAATTCTTACAAAATTCGTTCAGAGGCTGTGATGACACCTGGGTTGACCATATCTAGACCCACAGCTGATTGAGACATAAGGGTGGACACTCTTGGGGCTGAGAGGTTTGGTGAGGTTGGGTGAGCAAACGCAGACCCTTGAAAGTAATACTGCGTGGTACCCATCCCATGGGTCCCAAATCTCCAGGTTCAAGGGCATCTTCCTACATCGAAAACATGCATGGGAAACCCAGAAAATGGTACACCGTGTGATCAGGAAAGGTTTCTAAAACGCACCTCATTTCTCATCTCCTTGTGCTCGGGTTCGCCATTCCAGCCGCTTTCCTAGCAATCTCCCTCCTTGGAGAATCAGCACCTTTAACCTACTGTTCCGTACAGGTTGCAATTAGTCCTGACGAGGAACGGGAAGAGGGGGAACCAATGAGAGACTAGCTCTAGGTCTTGGGACAGGCACAGGTCACTCTATTTTCCCATCAGGAAGAAGAATTAACCACAGGCTCAGCCTGCCACCCGGAAGCAGAATAGGGCCTGAAGCAATCCTGCGCTTTTGCGGCCAGCTCCCAAGAAAGCGAGTTGAAAAATGGAGCTCAGGGGCACTGCAATTCACAAACCTGCAGAGTTATAAATGATAACTCTCGTCCACAAATATATTGAGGGAAGGCAACCAAGAGGATTTGAAAGCAAGGCAGAATTGCAGGAAACAGATTTCAGGAGGGAGATTCGAATCGCCTTTAAAGCACAGGAAAAGCGGCAAAACCTCGACAATGATGTCCTTGGCCAAAAAGGGCGTATGCGTTTTTTCCTGAATATATCCAGGAAAAAACGCATACGCCCTTTATGGCCAACCAAGCAACCTGGAAAGGCAAATCAGCGCTACAAAGAAGTCTCGCTTCCCATCGGTCAAAAGGGCCATGCTGAATAAAGTGTCAAAACCAGAAATGCAGGACAGGCCATGGAGAAACGGGAGCCTTGCTACGCTGATGGGCGGGATGTAAATTGCCAACAGCCACTCTGGAGAGGTGTACGGTGTGTCCTGAGACATCTAAAAAACTCAGCTTAGAGAGCATAGGGCACTTCCACTCATGGGCGTATAAATTGGGAAAATTAAAAATCAGCAAGACACAGGCACCCCAAAGATTAGGGCTGCTCTGTTGGCAAGAATCTCCACTTCGTTACACCTTAAATATCCCAGGAAAGAGAAAAATGGATACAGAAGTTGTGGTCCTTATGTACAATGGAATATCACTCAGCCATGAAATCTACGTCATAAGGCTCGTAGCAGCATGATGAGTGGATTTAGGTATGACGATTCTAGGTGAAATAAGTCACACAGAAAAAAAAAAAAAACTTATCATAAGTTATCACTTATAGAGGGAAAGTAAAAACCACTACACATGAACTGAATTACAAAACAGAAGAGAGTCACACGTTTAGAAAACACACTATGGCTGCTTAACGGGAAAGGTGAGGTGGGGTGATGCATAAAACCAGGGTTACAAATTAGCTCAGATAGCGTTCCATAAACCCAATATGTAATAGACACGACCTACTCCTTACTCAGTGAACGGGACCCAACACCCCCTATTCACCGACCAAGAATATATCTAACAAGTAACAATCTAAAAACCTATGTATTGAAATCTCTCTGTAAGTGAGTCAAGTGCGTGTAAAGCATCATAAACACAGCACTGAAAAGCAGCTAAACCCCATTATAAAAATCAATTACTTTTAAAAACCCGTGAAACAAAGACAGTGAAAGAGAGAGAAATTCTTACAAAATTCGTTCAGAGGCTGTGATGCCACCTGGGTTGACCATATCTAGACCCACAGCTGATTGAGACATAAGGGTGGACACTCTTGGGGCTGAGAGGTTTGCTGAGGTTGGGTGAGCAAATGCAGACCCTTTAAAGTAATACTGCGTGGTACCCATCCCATGGGTCCCAAATCTCCAGGTTCAAGGGCATCTTCCTACATCGAAAACATGCATGAGAAACCCAAAAAATGGTACACCGTGTGATCGGAAAAGGTTTCTAAAACGCACCTCATTTCTCATCTCCTTGTTCTCGGGTTCGCCATTCCAGCCGCTTTCCTAGCCATCTCCCCCCTTGGAGAATCAGCACCTTTAACCTCCTGTTCCGTACAGGTTGCAATTTGTCCTGAGGAGGAACGGGAAGAGGGGGAACCAATGAGAGACTAGCTCTAGGTTTTGGGACAGGCACAGGTCACTCTATTTTCCCATCAGGAAGAAGAATTAACCACAGGCTCAGCCTGCCACCCGGAAGCAGAATAGGGCCTGAAGCAATCCTGCGCTTTTGCGGCCAGCTCCCAAGAAAGCGAGTTGAAAAATGGAGCTCAGGGTCACTGCGATTCACAAACCTGCAGAGTTATAAATGATAACTCTCGTCCAGAAATATATAGAGGGAAGGCAACGAAGAGGATTTGAAAGCAAGGCAGAATTGCAGGAAACAGATTTCAGGAGGGAGATTCGAATCGCCTTTAAAGCACAGGAAAAGCGGCAAAACCTCGACAATGATGCCCTGGGCCAAAAAGGGCGTATGCGTTTTTTCCTGAATATACTCAGGAAAAAACGCATACGCTCTTTTGGCCAACCAAGCAACCTGGAAAGGCAAATCAGCGCCAGAAAGAAGTCTCGCTTCCCATCGGTCAAAAGGGCCATGCTGAATAAAGTGTCAAAACCAGAAATGCAGGACAGGCCATGGAGAAACGGGAGCCTTGCTACGCTGATG
Organism: Eschrichtius robustus; assembly: GCF_028021215.1. Lineage (NCBI taxonomy): Eukaryota > Metazoa > Chordata > Mammalia > Artiodactyla > Eschrichtiidae > Eschrichtius > Eschrichtius robustus. Next base: position 96,544,558 of record NC_090832.1, read on the forward strand.
GGCGAGATGTAAATTGCCCACAGCCACTCTGGAGAGGCGTACGGTGTGTCTTGAAACATCCAAAAAACTCAGCTTAGAGAGCATAGGGCACTTCCACTCATGGGCGTATAAATTGGGAAAACTAAAAATCAGCAAGACACAGGCACCCCAAAGTTTAGGGCTGCTCTGTTGACAAGAACCTCCACTTCGTTACACCTTAAATATCCCAGGAAAGAGAAAAATGGATACAGAAGTTGTGGTCCTTATGTACAATGGAATATCACTGAGCCATGAAATCTACGTCATAAGGCTCGTAGCAGCATGATGAGTGGATTTAGGTACGACGATTCTACGTGAAATAAGTCACACAGAAAAAAAAAACTTATCATAAGATATCACTTATAGAGGGAATGTAAAAACCGCTACACTTGAACTGAATTACAAAACAGAATTGAGTCACACGTTTAGGAAACACACTATGGCTCCTTAACGGGAAAGGTGAGGTGGGGTGATGCATAAAACAAGGGTTACAAATTAGCTCAGATACCGTTCCATAAACCCAATATGTAATAGACAACACCTACTCCTTGCTCAGTGAACGGGACCCAACACCCCCTATTCACCGCCCAAGAATATATCTGACTAGTAAGAATCTTAAAACCTATGTATTGCAATCTCTCTGTAAGTGAGTCAAGTGGGTGTAAAGCGGCATAAACACAGCACTGAAAAGCAGCTAAACCCCATTATAAAAATCAATTACTTTTAAAAACCCGTGAAACAAAGACAGTGAAAGAGAGAGAAATTCTTACAAAATTCGTTCAGAGGCTGTGATGCCACCAGGATTGACCATATCTAGACCCACCGCTGATTGAGACATAGGGGTGGACACTCTTGGGGCTGAGAGGTTTGGTGAGGTTGGGTGAGCAAATGCAGACCCTTTAAAGTAATACTGCGTGGTACCCATCCCATGGGTCCCAAATCTCCAGGTTCAAGGGCATCTTCCTACATCGAAAACATGCATGAGAAACCCAGAAGATGGTACACCGTGTGATCGGGAAAGGTTTCTAAAACGCACCTCTTTTCTCATCTCCTTCTGCTCGGGTTCGCCATTCCAGCCGCTTTCCTAGCAATCTCCCTCCTTGGAGAATCAGCACCTTTAACCTCCTGTTCCGTACAGGTTGCAATTGGTCCTGAGGATGAACGGGAAGACGGGGAACCAATGAGAGACTAGCTCTAGGTGTTGGGACAAGAACAAGTCACGCTATTTTCCCATCAGAAAGAAGATTTAACCAAAGGCTCAGCCTACCGCCCGGAAGCAGAATAGGGCCTGAAGCAATCCTGCGCTTTTGCGGCCAGCTCCCAAGAAAGCGAGTTGAGAAATGGAGCTCAGGGGAACTGCAATTCACAAACCTGCAGAGTTATAAATGATAACTCTCGTCCACAAATATATTGAGGGAAGGCAACGAAGAGGATTTGAAAGCAAGGCAGAATTGCAGGAAACAGATTTCAGGAGGGAGATTCGAATCACCTTTAAAGCACAGGAAAAGCGGCAAAACCTCGACAATGATGCCCTTGGCCAAAAAGGTTGTATGCGTTTTTTCCTGAATATATTCAGGAAAAAACGCATACGCCCTTTTTGGCCAACCAAGCAACCTGGAAAGGCAAATCAGCGCTACAAAGAAGTCTCGCTTCCCATCGGTCAAAAGGGCCATGCTGAATAAAGTGTCAAAACCAGAAATGCAGGACAGGCCATGGAGAAACGGGAGCCTTGCTACGCTGATTGGCGGGATGTAAATTGCCAACAGCCAATCTGGAGAGGTGTACGATGTGTCCTGAGACATCTAAAATCTCAGCTTAGAGAGCATAGGGCACTTCCACTCATGGGCGTATAAATTGGGAAAACTAAAAATCAGCAAGACACAGGCACCCCAAAGTTTAGAGCTGCTCTGTTTGCAAGAACCTCCACTTCGTTACACCTTAAATATCCCAGGAAAGAGAAAAATGGATACAGAAGTTGTGGTCCTTATGTACAATGGAATATCACTCAGCCATGAAATCTACGTCATAAGGCTCGTAGCAGCATGATGAGTGGATTTAGGTACGACGATTCTACGTGAAATAAGTCACAAAGAAAAAAAAAAAAAAACTTATCATAAGATATCACTTATAGAGGGAAAGAAAAACCGCTACACTTGAACTGAATTACAAAACAGAAGAGAGTCACACGTTTAGAAAACACACTATGGCTGCTTAACGGGAAAGGTGAGGTGGGGTGATGCATAAAACCAGGGTTACAAATTAGCTCAGATACCGTTCCATAAACCCAATATGTAATAGACAAGACCTACTCCTTGCTCAGTGAACGGGACCCAACACCCCCTATTCACCGCCCAAGAATATATCTGACTAGTAAGAATCTTAAAACCTATGTATTGAAATCTCTCTGTAAGTGAGTCAAGTGGGTGTAAAGCGTCATAAACACAGCCCTGAAAAGCAGCTAAACCCCATTATAAAAATCAATTACTTTTAAAAACCCGTGAAACAAAGACAGTGAAAGAGAGAGAAATTCTTACAAAATTCGTTCAGAGGCTGTGATGCCACATGGGTTGACCATATCTAGACCCACAGCTGATTGAGACATAGGGGTGGACACTCTTGGGGCTGAGAGGTTTGGTGAGGTTGGGTGAGCAAATGCAGACCCTTTAAAGTAATACTGCGTGGTACCCATCCCATGGGTCCCAAATCTCCAGGTTCAAGGGCATCTTCCTACATCGAAAACATGCATGAGAAACCCAGAAAATGGTACACCGTGTGATCGGGAAAGGTTTATAAAACGCACCTCATTTCTCATCTCCTTGTGCTCGGGTTCGCCATTCCAGCCGCTTTCCTAGCAATCTCCCTCCTTGGAGAATCAGCACCTTTAAACTCCTGTTCCGTACAGGTTGCAATTTGTCCTGAGGAGGAACGGGAAGAGGGGGAACCAATGAGAGACTAGCTCTAGGTCTTGGGACAGGCACAGGTCACTCTATTTTCCCATCAGGAAGAAGAATTAACCACAGGCTCAGCCTGCCGCCCGGAAGGAGAATAGGGCCTGAAGCAATCCTGCGCTTTTGCGGCCAGCTCCCAAGAAAGCGAGTTGAAAAATGGAGCTCAGGGGCACTGCGATTCACAAACCTGCAGAGTTATAAATGATAACTCTCGTCCACAAATATATTGAGGGAAGGCAAAGAAGAGGATTTGAAAGTAAGGCAGAATTGCAGGAAACAGATTTCAGGAGGGAGATTCGAAACGCCTTTAAAGCACAGGAAAAGCGGCATAACCTCGACAATGATGCCCTTGGCCAAAAAGGGCGTATGCGTTTTTTCCTAAATATATTCAGGAAAAAACGCATATGCCCTTTTCGGCCAACCAAGCAACCTGGAAAGGCAAATCAGCGCTACAAAGAAGTCTCGCTTCCCATCGGTCAAAAGGGCCATGCTGAATAAAGTGTCAAAACCAGAAATGCATGACAGGCCACGGAGAAACGGGAGCCTTGCTACGCTGATGGGCGGGATGTAAATTGCCAACAGCCACTCTGGAGAGGTGTACGGTGTGTCCTGAAACATCTAAAAAACTCAGCTTAGAGAGCATAGGGCACTTCCACTCATGGGCGTATATATTGGGAAAACTAAAAATCAGCAAGACACAGGCACCCCAAAGTTTAGGGCTGCTCTGTTGGCAAGAACCTCCACTTCATTACACCTTAAATATCCCAGGAAAGAGAAAAATGGATAAAGAAATTGTGGTCCTTATGTACAATGGAATATCACTCAGCCATTAAATCTACGTCATAAGGCTCGTAGCAGCATGATGAGTGGATTTAGGTACGACGATTCTACGTGAAATAAGTTACACAGAAAAAGACACTTATCATAAGATATCACTTATAGAGAGAATGTAAAAACCGCTACACTTGAGCTGAATTACAAAACAGAAGAGAGTCACACGTTTAGAAAACACACTATGGCTGCTTAACGGGAAAGGTGAGGTGGGGTGATGCATAAAACAAGGGTTACAAATTAGCTCAGATACCGTTCCAAAAACCCAATATGTAATAGACAAGACCTACTCCTTGCTCAGTGAACGGGACCCAACACCCCCTATTCACCGCCCAAGAATATATCTGACTAGTAAGAATCTTAAAACCTATGTATTGAAATCTCTCTGGAAGTGAGTCAAGTGGGTGTAAAGCGTCATAAACACAGCACTGAAAAGCAGCTAAACCCCATTATAAAAATCAATTACTTTTAAAAACCCGTGAAACAAAGACAGTGAAAGAGAGAAATTCTTACAAAATTCGTTCAGAGGCTCTGATGCCACCTGGGTTGACCATATCTAGACCCACAGCTGATTGAGACATAAGGGTGGACACTCTTGGGGCTGAGAGGTTTGCTGAGGTTGGGTGAGCAAATGCAGACCCTTTAAAGTAATACAGCGTGGTACCCATCCCATGGGTCCCAAATCTCCAGGTTCAAGGGCATCTTCCTACATCGAAAACATGCATGAGAAACCCAAAAAATGGTACACCGTGTGATCGGGAAAGGTTTCTAAAACGCACCTCATTTCTCATCTCCTTGTGCTCGGGTTCGCCATTCCAGCCACTTTCCTAGCAATCTCCCTCCTTGGAGAATCAGCACCTTTAACCTCCTGTTTCGTACAGGTTGCAATATGTCCTGAGGATGAACGGGAAGAGGGGGAACCAATGAGAGACTAGCTCTAGGTCTTGGGACAGGCACAGGTCACTCTATTTTCCCATCAGGAAGAAGAATTAACCACAGGCTCAGCCTGCCGCCCGGAAGCAGAATAGGGCCTGAAGCAATCCTGCGCTTTTGCGGCCAGCTCCCAAGAAAGCGAGTTGAAAAATGGAGCTCAGGGGCACTGCAATTCACAAACCTGCAGAGTTATAAATGGTAACTCTCGTCCACAAATATATTGAGGGAAGGCAACGAAGAGGATTTGAAACCAAGGCAGAATTGCAGGAAACAGATTTCAGGATGGAGATTCGAATCGCCTTTAAAGCACAGGAAAAGCGGCAAAACCTCGACAATGATGCCCTTGGCCAAAAAGGGCGTATGCGTTTTTTCCTGAATATATTCAGGAAAAAACGCATACGCCCTTTTTGGCCAACCAAGCAACCTGGAAAGGCAAATCAGCGCCACAAAGAAGTCTCGCTTCCCATCGGTCAAAAGGGCCATGCTGAATAAAGTGTCAAAACCAGAAATGCCGGACAGGCCATGGAGAAACGGGAGCCTTGCTACGCTGATGGACGAGATGTAAATTGCCAACAGCCACTCTGGAGAGGTGTACGGTGTGTCTTGAAACATCTAAAAAACTCAGCTTAGAGAGCATAGGGCACTTCCACTCATGGGCGTATAAATTGGGAAAACTAAAAATCAGCAAGACACAGGCACCCCAAAGTTTAGGGCTGCTCTGTTGACAAGAAGATCCACTTCGTTACACCTTAAATATCCCAGGAAAGAGAAAAATGGATAAAGAAGTTGTGGTCCTTATGTACAATGGAATATCACTGAGCCATGACATCTACGTCATAAGGCTCGTAGCAGCATGATGAGTGGATTTAGGTACGACGATTCTACGTGAAATAATTCACACAGAAAAAAAAAAAAACTTATCATAAGATATCACTTATAGAGGGAATGTAAAAACCGCTACACTTGAACTGAATTACAAAACAGAAGAGAGTCACACGTTTAGGAAACACACTATGGCTCCTTAACGGGAAAGGTGAGGTGGGGTGATGCATAAAACAAGGGTTACAAATTAGCTCAGATACCGTTCCATAAACCCAATATGTAATAGACAAGACCTACTCCTTGCTCATTGAACGGGACCCAACACCCCCTATTCACCGCCCAAGAATATATCTGACTAGTAAGAATCTTAAAACCTATGTATTGCAATCTCTCTGTAAGTGAGTCAAGTGGGTGTAAAGCGGCATAAACACAGCACTGAAAAGCAGCTAAACCCCATTATAAAAATCAATTACTTTTAAACACCCGTGAAACAAAGACAGTGAAAGAGAGAGAAATTCTTACAAAATTCGTTCAGAGGCTGTGATGCCACCAGGATTGACCATATCTAGACCCACAGCTGATTGAGACATAGGGGTGGACACTCTTGGGGCTGAGAGGTTTGGTGAGGTTGGGTGAGCAAATGCAGACCCTTTAAAGTAATACTGCGTGGTACCCATCAGATGGGTCCCAAATCTCCAGGTTCAAGGGCATCTTCCTACATCGAAAACATGCATGAGAAACCCAGAAGATGGTACACCGTGTGATCGGGAAAGGTTTCTAAAACGCACCTCATTTCTCATCTCCTTCTGCTCGGGTTCGCCATTCCAGCCGCTTTCCTAGCAATCTCCCTCCTTGGAGAATCAGCACCTTTAACCTCCTGTTCTGTACAGGTTGCAATTGGTCCTGAGGATGAACGGGAAGACGGGGAACCAATGAGAGACTAGCTCTAGGTGTTGGCACAAGAACAAGTCACGCTATTTTCCCATCAGAAAGAAGAATTAACCAAAGGCTCAACCTACCGCCCGGAAGCAGAATAGGGCCTGAAGCAATCCTGCGCTTTTGCGGCCAGCTCCCAAGAAAGCGAGTTGAGAAATGGAGCTCAGGGGAACTGCAATTCACAAACCTGCAGAGTTATAAATGATAACTCTCGTCCACAAATATATTGAGGGAAGGCAACGAAGAGGATTTGAAAGCAAGGCAGAATTGCAGGAAACAGATTTCAGGAGGGAGATTCGAATCACCTTTAAAGCACAGGAAAAGCGGCAAAACCTCGACAATGATGCCCTTGGCCAAAAAGGTTGTATGCGTTTTTTCCTGAATATATTCAGGAAAAAACGCATACGCCCTTTTTGGCCAACCAAGCAACCTGGAAAGGCAAATCAGCGCTACAAAGAAGTCTCGCTTCCCATCGGTCAAAAGGGCCATGCTGAATAAAGTGTCAAAACCAGAAATGCAGGACAGGCCATGGAGAAACGGGAGCCTTGCTACGCTGATGGGCGGGATGTAAATTGCCAACAGCCACTCTGGAGAGGTGTACGATGTGTCCTGAGACATCTAAAAAACTCAGCTTAGAGAGCATAGGGCACTTCCACTCATGGGCGTATAAATTGGGAAAACTAAAAATCAGCAAGACACAGGCACCCCAAAGTTTAGGGCTGCTCTGTTGACAAGAAGATCCACTTCGTTACACCTTAAATATCCCAGGAAAGAGAAAAATGGATACAGAAGTTGTGGTCCTTATGTACAATGGAATATCACTCAGCCATGAAATCTACGTCATAAGGCTCGTAGCAGCATGATGAGTGGATTTAGGTACGACGATTCTACGTGAAATAAGTCACACAGAAAAAAAAAAAAAACTTATCATAAGATATCACTTATAGAGGGAAAGTAAAAACCGCTACACTTGAACTGAATTAGAAAACAGAAGAGAGTCACACGTTTAGAAAACACACTATGGCTGCTTAACGGGAAAGGTGAGGTGGGGTGATGCATAAAACAAGGGTTACAAATTAGCTCAGATACCGTTCCATAAACCCAATATGTAATAGACAAGACCTACTCCTTGCTCAGTGAACGGGACCCAACACCCCCTATTCACCGCCCAAGAATATATCTGACTAGTAAGAATCTTAAAACCTATGTATTGAAATCTCTCTGTAAGTGAGTCAAGTGGGTGTAAAGCGTCATAAACACAGCACTGAAAAGCAGCTAAACCCCATTATAAAAATCAATTACTTTTAAAAACCCGTGAAACAAAGACAGTGAAAGAGAGAGAAATTCTTACAAAATTTGTTCAGAGGCTGTGATGCCACATGGGTTGACCATATCTAGACCCACAGCTGATTGAGACATAGGGGTGGACACTCTTGGGGCTGAGAGGTTTGGTGAGGTTGGGTGAGCAAATGCAGACCCTTTAAAGTAATACTGTGTGGTACCCATCCCATGTGTCCCAAATCTCCAGGTTCAAGGGCATCTTCCTACATCGAAAACATGCATGAGAAACCCAGAAAATGGTACACCGTGTGATCGGGAAAGGTTTCTAAAACGCACCTCATTTCTCATCTCCTTGTGCTCGGGTTCGCCATTCCAGCCGCTTTCCTAGCAATCTCCCTCCTTGGAGAATCAGCACCTTTAAACTCCTGTTCCGTACAGGTTGCAATTTGTCCTGAGGAGGAACGGGAAGAGGGGGAACCAATGAGAGACTAGCTCTAGGTCTTGGGACAGGCACAGGTCACTCTATTTTCCCATCAGGAAGAAGAATTAACCACAGGCTCAGCCTGCCGCCTGGAAGCAGTATAGGGCCTGAAGCAATCCTGCGCTTTTGCGGCCAGCTCCCAAGAAATCGAGTTGAAAAATGGAGCTCAGGGGCACTGCAATTCACAAACCTGCAGAGTTATAAATGATAACTCTCGTCCACAAATATATTGAGGGAAGGCAAAGAAGAGGATTTGAAAGTAAGGCAGAATTGCAGGAAACAGATTTCAGGAGGGAGATTCGAATCGCCTTTAAAGCACAGGAAAAGCTGCAAAACCTCGACAATGATGCCCTTGGCCAAAAAGGGCGTATGCGTTTTTTCCTAAATATATTCAGGAAAAAACGCATACGCCCTTTTTGGCCAACCAAGCAACCTGGAAAGGCAAATCAGCGCTACAAAGAAGTCTCGCTTCCCATCGGTCAAAAGGGCCATGCTGAATAAAGTGTCAAAACCAGAAATGCAGGACAGGCCACGGAGAAACGGGAGCCTTGCTACGCTGATGGGCGGGATGTAAATTGCCAACAGCCACTCTGGAGAAGTGTACGGTGTGTCCTGAAACATCTAAAAAACTCAGCTTAGAGAGCATAGGGCTCTTCCACTCATGGGCGTATAAATTGGGAAAACTAAAAATCAGCAAGACACAGTCACCCCAAAGTTTAGGGCTGCTCTGTTGGCAAGAACCTCCACTTCGTTACACCTTAAATATCCCAGGAAAGAGAAAAATGGATAAAGAAGTTGTGGTCCTTATGTACAATGGAATATCACTCAGCCATTAAATCTACGTCATAAGGCTCGTAGCAGCATGATGAGTGGATTTAGGTACGACGATTCTACGTGAAATAAGTTACACAGAAAAAGACACTTATCATAAGATATCACTTATAGAGAGAATGTAAAAACCGCTACACTTGAGCTGAATTACAAAACAGAAGAGAGTCACACGTTTAGAAAACACACTATGGCTGCTTAACGGGAAAGGTGAGGTGGGGTGATGCATAAAACAAGGGTTACAAATTAGCTCAGATACCGTTCCAAAAACCCAATATGTAATAGACAAGACCTACTCCTTGCTCAGTGAACGGGACCCAACACCCCCTATTCACCGCCCAAGAATATATCTGACTAGTAAGAATCTTAAAACCTATGTATTGAAATCTCTATGGAAGTGAGTCAAGTGGGTGTAAAGCGTCATAAACACAGCACTGAAAAGCAGCTAAACCCCATTATAAAAATCAATTACTTTTAAAAACCCGTGAAACAAAGACAGTGAAAGAGAGAGAAATTCTTACAAAATTCGTTCAGGGGCTGTGATGCCACCTGGATCAACCATATCTAGACCCACAGCTGATTGAGACATAAGGGTGGACACTCCTGGGGCTGAGAGGTTTGATGAGGTTGGGTGAGCAAACGCAGACCCTTTCAAGTAATACTGTGTGGTACCCATCCCATGGGTCCCAAATCTCCAGGTTCAAGGGCACCTTCCTACATCGAAAATATGCATGAGAAACCCAGAAGATGGTACACCGTGTGATCGGGAAAGGTTTCTAAAACGCACCTCATTTCTCATCTCCTTGTGCTCGGGTTCGCCGTTCCAACCGCTTTCCTAGCAATCTCCCTCCTTGGAGAATCAGCACCTTTAACCTCCTGTTCCGTACAGGTTGCAATTTGTCCTGAGGAGGAACGGGAAGAGGGGGAACCAATGAGAGACTAGCTCTAGGTCTTGGGACAGGCACAGCTCACTCTATTTTCCCAACAGGAAGAAGAATTAACCACATGCTCAGCCTGCCGCCTGGAAGGAGAATAGGGCCTGAAGCAATCCTGCACTTTTGCGGCCAGCTCCCAAGAAAGCGAGTTGAAAAATGGAGCTCAGGGGCACTGCAATTCACAAACCTGCAGAGTTATAAATGATAACTCTCGTCCACAAATATACTGAGGGAAGGCAACGAAGAGGATTTGAAAGCAAGGCAGAATTGCAGGAAACAGGTTTCAGGAGGGAGATTCGAATCGCCTTTAAAGCACAGGAAAAGCGGCAAAACCTCGACAATGATGCCCTTGGCCAAAAAGGGCGTATGCGTTTTTTCCTGAATATATTCAGGAAAAAACGCATACGCCCTTTTTGGCCAACCAAGCAACCTGCAAAGGCAATTCAGCGCTACAAAGAATTCTCGTTTCCCATCGGTCAAAAGGGCCATGCTGAATAAAGTGTCAAAACCAGAAATGCAGGACAGGCCATGGAGAAACGGGAGCCTTGCTACGCTGATGGGCGGGATGTAAATTGCCAACAGCCACTCTGGAGAGGTGTACGGTGTGTCTTGAAACATCTAAAAATCTCAGCTTAGAGAGCATAGGGCACTTCCACTCATGGGCGTATAAATTGGGAAAACTAAAAATCAGCAAGACACAGGCACCCCAAAGTTTAGGGCTGCTCTGTTGACAAGAACCTCCACTTCGTTACACCTTAAATATCCCAGGAAAGAGAAAAATGGATAAAGAAGTTGTGGTCCTTATGTACAATGGAATATCACTCAGCCATGAAATCTACGTCATAAGGCTCGTAGCAGCATGATGAGTTGATTTAGGTACGACGATTCTACGTGAAATAAGTCACACAGAAAAAGACACTTATCATAAGATATCACTTATAGAGGGAATGTAAAAACCGCTACACTTGAACTGAATTACAAAACAGAAGAGAGTCACACGTTTAGAAAACACACTATGGCTGCTTAACGGGAAAGGTGAGGTGGGGTGATGCATAAAACAAGGGTTTCAAATTAGCTCAGATACCGTTCCATAAACCCAATATGTAATAGACAAGACCTACTCCTTGCTCAGTGAACGGGACTCAACACCCCCTATTCACCGCCCAAGAATATATCTGACTAGTAAGAATCTTAAAACCTATGTGTTGATATCTCTCTGTAAGTGACTCAAGTGGGTGTAAAGCGGCATAAACACAGCAGTGAAAAGCAGCTAAACCCCATTATAAAAATCAATTACTTTTAAAAACCCGTGAAGCAAAGACAGTGAAAGAGAGAGAAATTCTTACAAAATTCGTTCAGAGGCTGTGATGCCACCAGGATTGACCATATCTAGACCCACAGCTGATTGAGACATAAGGGTGGACACTCTTGGGGCTGAGAGGTTTGGTGAGGTTGGGTGAGCAAACGCAGACCCTTTAAATTAATACTGCGTGGTACCCATCCCATGGGTTCCAAATCTCCAGGTTCAAGGGCATATTCCTACATCGAAAACATGCATGAGAAACCCAGAAGATGGTACACCGTGTGATCGGGAAAGGTTTCTAAAACGCACCTCATTTCTCATCTCCTTTTGCTTGGGTTCGCCATTCCAGCCGATTTCCTAGCAATCTCCCTCCTTGGAGAATCAGCACCTTTAACCTCCTGTTCCGTACAGGTTGCAATTTGTCCTGAGGATGAAAGGGAAGAGGGGGAACCAATGGGAGACTAGCTCTAGGTGTTGGCACAAGAACAAGTCACGCTATTTTCCCATCAGAAAGAAGAATTAACCAAAGGCTCAACCTACCGCCCGGAAGCAGAATAGGGCCTGAAGCAATCCTGCGCTTTTGCGGCCAGCTCCCAAGAAAGCGAGTTGAGAAATGGAGCTCAGGGGAACTGCAATTCACAAACCTGCAGAGTTATAAATGATAACTCTCGTCCACAAATATATTGAGGGAAGGCAACGAAGAGGATTTGAAAGCAAGGCAGAATTGCAGGAAACAGATTTCAGGAGGGAGATTCGAATCACCTTTAAAGCACAGGAAAAGCGGCAAAACCTCGACAATGATGCCCTTGGCCAAAAAGGTTGTATGCGTTTTTTCCTGAATATATTCAGGAAAAAACGCATACGCCCTTTTTGGCCAACCAAGCAACCTGGAAAGGCAAATCAGCGCTACAAAGAAGTCTCGCTTCCCATCGGTCAAAAGGGCCATGCTGAATAAAGTGTCAAAACCAGAAATGCAGGACAGGCCATGGAGAAACGGGAGCCTTGCTACGCTGATGGGCGGGATGTAAATTGCCAACAGCCACTCTGGAGAGGTGTACGATGTGTCCTGAGACATCTAAAAAACTCAGCTTAGAGAGCATAGGGCACTTCCACTCATGGGCGTATAAATTGGGAAAACTAAAAATCAGCAAGACACAGGCACCCCAAAGTTTAGGGCTGCTCTGTTGACAAGAAGATCCACTTCGTTACACCTTAAATATCCCAGGAAAGAGAAAAATGGATACAGAAGTTGTGGTCCTTATGTAAAATGGAATATCACTCAGCCATGAAATCTACGTCATAAGGCTCGTAGCAGCATGATGAGTGGATTTAGGTACGACGATTCTACGTGAAATAAGTCACACAGAAAAAAAAAAAAAACTTATCATAAGATATCACTTATAGAGGGAAAGTAAAAACCGCTACACTTGAACTGAATTAGAAAACAGAAGAGAGTCACACGTTTAGAAAACACACTATGGCTGCTTAACGGGAAAGGTGAGGTGGGGTGATGCATAAAACAAGGGTTACAAATTAGCTCAGATACCGTTCCATAAACCCAATATGTAATAGACAAGACCTACTCCTTGCTCAGTGAACGGGACCCAACACCCCCTATTCACCGCCCAAGAATATATCTGACTAGTAAGAATCTTAAAACCTATGTATTGAAATCTCTCTGTAAGTGAGTCAAGTGGGTGTAAAGCGTCATAAACACAGCACTGAAAAGCAGCTAAACCCCATTATAAAAATCAATTACTTTTAAAAACCCGTGAAACAAAGACAGTGAAAGAGAGAGAAATTCTTACAAAATTTGTTCAGAGGCTGTGATGCCACATGGGTTGACCATATCTAGACCCACAGCTGATTGAGACATAGGGGTGGACACTCTTGGGGCTGAGAGGTTTGGTGAGGTTGGGTGAGCAAATGCAGACCCTTTAAAGTAATACTGTGTGGTACCCATCCCATGTGTCCCAAATCTCCAGGTTCAAGGGCATCTTCCTACATCGAAAACATGCATGAGAAACCCAGAAAATGGTACACCGTGTGATCGGGAAAGGTTTCTAAAACGCACCTCATTTCTCATCTCCTTGTGCTCGGGTTCGCCATTCCAGCCGCTTTCCTAGCAATCTCCCTCCTTGGAGAATCAGCACCTTTAAACTCCTGTTCCGTACAGGTTGCAATTTGTCCTGAGGAGGAACGGGAAGAGGGGGAACCAATGAGAGACTAGCTCTAGGTCTTGGGACAGGCACAGGTCACTCTATTTTCCCATCAGGAAGAAGAATTAACCACAGGCTCAGCCTGCCGCCTGGAAGCAGTATAGGGCCTGAAGCAATCCTGCGCTTTTGCGGCCAGCTCCCAAGAAATCGAGTTGAAAAATGGAGCTCAGGGGCACTGCAATTCACAAACCTGCAGAGTTATAAATGATAACTCTCGTCCACAAATATATTGAGGGAAGGCAAAGAAGAGGATTTGAAAGTAAGGCAGAATTGCAGGAAACAGATTTCAGGAGGGAGATTCGAATCGCCTTTAAAGCACAGGAAAAGCTGCAAAACCTCGACAATGATGCCCTTGGCCAAAAAGGGCGTATGCGTTTTTTCCTAAATATATTCAGGAAAAAACGCATACGCCCTTTTTGGCCAACCAAGCAACCTGGAAAGGCAAATCAGCGCTACAAAGAAGTCTCGCTTCCCATCGGTCAAAAGGGCCATGCTGAATAAAGTGTCAAAACCAGAAATGCAGGACAGGCCACGGAGAAACGGGAGCCTTGCTACGCTGATGGGCGGGATGTAAATTGCCAACAGCCACTCTGGAGAAGTGTACGGTGTGTCCTGAAACATCTAAAAAACTCAGCTTAGAGAGCATAGGGCTCTTCCACTCATGGGCGTATAAATTGGGAAAACTAAAAATCAGCAAGACACAGTCACCCCAAAGTTTAGGGCTGCTCTGTTGGCAAGAACCTCCACTTCGTTACACCTTAAATATCCCAGGAAAGAGAAAAATGGATAAAGAAGTTGTGGTCCTTATGTACAATGGAATATCACTCAGCCATTAAATCTACGTCATAAGGCTCGTAGCAGCATGATGAGTGGATTTAGGTACGACGATTCTACGTGAAATAAGTTACACAGAAAAAGACACTTATCATAAGATATCACTTATAGAGAGAATGTAAAAACCGCTACACTTGAGCTGAATTACAAAACAGAAGAGAGTCACACGTTTAGAAAACACACTATGGCTGCTTAACGGGAAAGGTGAGGTGGGGTGATGCATAAAACAAGGGTTACAAATTAGCTCAGATACCGTTCCAAAAACCCAATATGTAATAGACAAGACCTACTCCTTGCTCAGTGAACGGGACCCAACACCCCCTATTCACCGCCCAAGAATATATCTGACTAGTAAGAATCTTAAAACCTATGTATTGAAATCTCTATGGAAGTGAGTCAAGTGGGTGTAAAGCGTCATAAACACAGCACTGAAAAGCAGCTAAACCCCATTATAAAAATCAATTACTTTTAAAAACCCGTGAAACAAAGACAGTGAAAGAGAGAGAAATTCTTACAAAATTCGTTCAGGGGCTGTGATGCCACCTGGATCAACCATATCTAGACCCACAGCTGATTGAGACATAAGGGTGGACACTCCTGGGGCTGAGAGGTTTGATGAGGTTGGGTGAGCAAACGCAGACCCTTTCAAGTAATACTGTGTGGTACCCATCCCATGGGTCCCAAATCTCCAGGTTCAAGGGCACCTTCCTACATCGAAAATATGCATGAGAAACCCAGAAGATGGTACACCGTGTGATCGGGAAAGGTTTCTAAAACGCACCTCATTTCTCATCTCCTTGTGCTCGGGTTCGCCGTTCCAACCGCTTTCCTAGCAATCTCCCTCCTTGGAGAATCAGCACCTTTAACCTCCTGTTCCGTACAGGTTGCAATTTGTCCTGAGGAGGAACGGGAAGAGGGGGAACCAATGAGAGACTAGCTCTAGGTCTTGGGACAGGCACAGCTCACTCTATTTTCCCAACAGGAAGAAGAATTAACCACATGCTCAGCCTGCCGCCTGGAAGGAGAATAGGGCCTGAAGCAATCCTGCACTTTTGCGGCCAGCTCCCAAGAAAGCGAGTTGAAAAATGGAGCTCAGGGGCACTGCAATTCACAAACCTGCAGAGTTATAAATGATAACTCTCGTCCACAAATATACTGAGGGAAGGCAACGAAGAGGATTTGAAAGCAAGGCAGAATTGCAGGAAACAGGTTTCAGGAGGGAGATTCGAATCGCCTTTAAAGCACAGGAAAAGCGGCAAAACCTCGACAATGATGCCCTTGGCCAAAAAGGGCGTATGCGTTTTTTCCTGAATATATTCAGGAAAAAACGCATACGCCCTTTTTGGCCAACCAAGCAACCTGCAAAGGCAATTCAGCGCTACAAAGAATTCTCGTTTCCCATCGGTCAAAAGGGCCATGCTGAATAAAGTGTCAAAACCAGAAATGCAGGACAGGCCATGGAGAAACGGGAGCCTTGCTACGCTGATGGGCGGGATGTAAATTGCCAACAGCCACTCTGGAGAGGTGTACGGTGTGTCTTGAAACATCTAAAAATCTCAGCTTAGAGAGCATAGGGCACTTCCACTCATGGGCGTATAAATTGGGAAAACTAAAAATCAGCAAGACACAGGCACCCCAAAGTTTAGGGCTGCTCTGTTGACAAGAACCTCCACTTCGTTACACCTTAAATATCCCAGGAAAGAGAAAAATGGATAAAGAAGTTGTGGTCCTTATGTACAATGGAATATCACTCAGCCATGAAATCTACGTCATAAGGCTCGTAGCAGCATGATGAGTTGATTTAGGTACGACGATTCTACGTGAAATAAGTCACACAGAAAAAGACACTTATCATAAGATATCACTTATAGAGGGAATGTAAAAACCGCTACACTTGAACTGAATTACAAAACAGAAGAGAGTCACACGTTTAGAAAACACACTATGGCTGCTTAACGGGAAAGGTGAGGTGGGGTGATGCATAAAACAAGGGTTTCAAATTAGCTCAGATACCGTTCCATAAACCCAATATGTAATAGACAAGACCTACTCCTTGCTCAGTGAACGGGACTCAACACCCCCTATTCACCGCCCAAGAATATATCTGACTAGTAAGAATCTTAAAACCTATGTGTTGATATCTCTCTGTAAGTGACTCAAGTGGGTGTAAAGCGGCATAAACACAGCAGTGAAAAGCAGCTAAACCCCATTATAAAAATCAATTACTTTTAAAAACCCGTGAAGCAAAGACAGTGAAAGAGAGAGAAATTCTTACAAAATTCGTTCAGAGGCTGTGATGCCACCAGGATTGACCATATCTAGACCCACAGCTGATTGAGACATAAGGGTGGACACTCTTGGGGCTGAGAGGTTTGGTGAGGTTGGGTGAGCAAACGCAGACCCTTTAAATTAATACTGCGTGGTACCCATCCCATGGGTTCCAAATCTCCAGGTTCAAGGGCATATTCCTACATCGAAAACATGCATGAGAAACCCAGAAGATGGTACACCGTGTGATCGGGAAAGGTTTCTAAAACGCACCTCATTTCTCATCTCCTTTTGCTTGGGTTCGCCATTCCAGCCGATTTCCTAGCAATCTCCCTCCTTGGAGAATCAGCACCTTTAACCTCCTGTTCCGTACAGGTTGCAATTTGTCCTGAGGATGAAAGGGAAGAGGGGGAACCAATGGGAGACTACCTCTAGGTCTTGGCACAGGCACAGGTCACACTATTTTCCCATCAGGAAGAAGAATTAACCACAGGCTCAGCCTGCCACCAAGAAGCAGAATAGGGCCTGAAGCAATCCTGCGCTTTTGCGGCCAGCTCCCAAGAAAGCGAGTTGAAAAATGGAGCTCAGGGGCACTGCAATTCACAAACCTGCTGAGTTATAAATGATAACTCTCGTCCACAAATATATTGAGGGAAGGCAACGAAGGGGATTTGAAAGGAGGCAGAATTGCAGGAAACAGATTTCAGGAGGGAGATTCGAATCGCCTTTAAAGCACAGGAAAAGCGGCAAATCCTCGACAATGATGCCCTTGGCCAAAAAGGGCGTATGCGTTTTTTCCTGAATATATTCAGGAAAAAACGCATACGCCCTTTTTGGCCAACCAAGCAACCTGCAAAGGCATATCAGCGCTACAAAGAAGTCTCGCTTCCCATCGGTCAAAAGGGCCATGCTGAATAAAGTGTCAAAACCAGAAATGCAGGACAGGCCATGGAGAAACGGGAGCCTTGCTACGCTGATGGGCGGGATGTAAATTGCCAACAGCCACTCTGGAGAGGTGTCCGGTGTGTCTTGAAACATCTAAAAAACTCAGCTTAGAGAGCATAGGGCACTGCCACTCATGGGCATATAAATTGGGAAAACTAAAAATCAGCAAGACACAGGCACCCCAAAGTTTAGGGCTGCTCTGTTGACAAGAACCTCCACTTCGTTACACCTTAAATATCCCAGGAAAGAGAAAAATGGATAAAGAAGTTGTGGTCCTTATGTACAATGGAATATCACTCAGCCATGAAATCTACGTCATAAGGCTCGTAGCAGCATGATGAGTGGATTTAGATACGACGATTCTACGTGAAATAAGTCACACAGAAAAAAAAAAAAAACTTATCATAAGATATCACTTATAGAGGGAATGTAAAAACCGCTACACTTGAACTGAATTACAAAACAGAAGAGAGTCACACGTTTAGAAAACACACTATGGCTGCTTAACGGGAAAGGTGAGGTGGGGTGATGCATAAAACCAGGGTTTCAAATTAGCTCAGATACCGTTCCATAAACCCAATATGTAATAGACAAGACCTACTCCTTGCTCAGTGAACGGGACCCAACACCCCCTATTCACCGCCCAAGAATATATCTGACTAGTAAGAATCTTAAAACCTATGTATTGAAATCTCTCTGTAAGTGAGTCAAGTGTGTGTAAAGCGGCATAAACACAGCACTGAAAAGCAGCTAAACCCCATTATAAAAATCAATTACTTTTAAAAACCCGTGAAACAAAGACAGTGAAAGAGAGAGAAATTCTTACAAATTTCGTTCAAGGGCTGTGATGCCACCTGGGTTGACCATATCTAGACCCACAGCTGATTGAGACATAAGGGTGGACACTCTTGGGGCTGAGAGGTTTGGTGAGGTTGGGTGAACAAACGCAGACCCTTTAAAGTAATACTGCGTGGTACCCATCCCATGGGTCCCAAATCTCCAGGTTCAAGGGCATCTTCCTACATCGAAAACATGCATGAGAAACCCAGAAGATGGTACACCGTGTGATCGGGAAAGGTTTCTAAAACGCACCTCATTTCTCATCTCCTTGTGCTCGGGTTCGCCATTCCAGCCGCTCTCCTAGCAATCTCCCTCCTTGGAGAATCAGCACCTTTAACCTCCTGTTCCGTACAGGTTGCAATTTGTCCTGAGGATGAACTGGAAGAGGGGGAACCAATGAGAGACTACCTCTAGGTCTTGGCATAGGCACAGGTCACTCTATTTTCCCATCAGGAAGAAGAATTAACCACAGGCTCAGCCTGCCGCCCGGAAGCAGAATAGGGCCTGAAGCAATCCTGCACTTTTGCGGCCAGCTCCCAAGAAAGCGAGTTGAAAAATGGACCTCAGGGGCACTGCAATTCACAAACCTGCAGAGGTATAAATGATAACTCTCGTCCACAAATATACTGAGGGAAGGCAACGAAGAGGATTTGAAAGCAAGGCAGAATTGCAGGAAACAGATTTCAGGAGGGAGATTCGAATCGCCTTTAAAGCACAGGAAAAGCGGCAAAACCTCGACAATGATGCCCTTGGCGAAAAAGGGCATATGCGTTTTTTCATGAATATATTCAGGAAAAAACGCATACGCCCTTTTTGGCCAACCAAGCAACCTGGAAAGGCAAATCAGCGCTACAAAGAAGTCTCGCTTCCCATCGGTGAAAAGGGCCATGCTGAATAATGTGTCAAAACCAGAAATGCAGGACACGCCATGGAGAAACAGGAGCCTTGCTACGCTGATGGGCGGGATGTAAATTGCCAACAGCCACTCTGGAGAAGTGTACGGTGTGTCTTGAAACATCTAAAAAACTCAGCTTAGAGAGCATAGGGCCCTTCCACTCGTGGGCGTATAAAATGGGAAAACTAAAAATCAACAAGACAAAGGCACCCCAAAGTTTAGGTCTGCTCTGTTTATAAGAACCTCCACTTCAGTACACCTTAAATATGCCAGGATAGAGAAAAATGGATAAAGAAGTGTGGTACTTATGTACAATGGAATATCACTCAGCCATGAAATCAATGTCATACGGCTACTAGCAGCATGATGAGTGGATTTAGGTACGACGATTCTAAGTGAAATATGTCACACAGAAAAAGACACGTATCATAAGATATCACTTATAGAGGGAAAGTAAAAATCGCTACACATGACCGGATTACAAAACAGAACAGAGTCACCCATTGAGAAAACACTGGATGGCTGCTTAACTGGAAAGGTGAGGTGGGGTGAGGCATAAAACAAGG
Source organism: Eschrichtius robustus (assembly GCF_028021215.1). Lineage (NCBI taxonomy): Eukaryota > Metazoa > Chordata > Mammalia > Artiodactyla > Eschrichtiidae > Eschrichtius > Eschrichtius robustus. The sequence goes on from NC_090832.1 coordinate 96,564,441, forward strand.
GTTTGGAATTAGCACACATACCATTCCATAAACCAAATATGTAACAGAAAACACCTACCCCTTGCTCAGTGAACTGGACTCAACGCCCCCTATTCACCGCACAAGAGTATATCTGACTAGTAAGATTCTTAAAACCTATATATTGATATCTCTCTGTAAATGAATCAAGTGGGTGTAAAGCGGCATAAACACAGCAGTAAAAATCAGCTAAACCCCATTATAAAAATAGATTACAAAAAAAAACCCCAACAAAGACAGTGAAAGAGAGAGTAATTCGTACAAAGTTCGTTCAGGGGCAGTGAAGCAACCTGGATCGACCATATCTAGACCCACTGCTGGATTAGATATAAGGCTGGACACTCTTTGGGCTGAGAGGATTGGTGAGGTTGGGTGAGCAAACGCCTACCCTTTAAATTGATAGTGCGTGGTACCCATTCTATGGGTCCCAACTCTCCAGGTTCAAGGGAATCTTCTTACAGCGAAAAAATGCATGGGAAACACAGTGGATGGTATACAGTGTGATCGGGAAAGGTTTCTGAAACGCACCTCATTCCTCATCCCCTGGTGCTCGGGTTCGCCATTCCAGCCGCTTTACTAACAATCTCCCCACTTAGAGAATCAGCACCTTTAACCTCCTGTTTCGTATAGGTTGCAATTTGTCCTGAGGATGAACGGGAAGAGGGGGAACCCATGAGAGGGTAGCTCTAGGTGTTGGGACAGGCACAGGTCACTCTAATTTCCATCAGGAAGAAGAATTAACCACAGGCTCAGCCTGTCCCCCCAACCAGAATAGGGCCTGAAGCCATCCTCCTGGTTTGCGGCCAGCTCCCAAAAAAGCGATTTGGAGAACGGAGCTCAGGAGCACGGCAATTCACAAATCTGCAGAGTTATAAATGATCACTCTCGTCTAAAAATGTATTGAGGTAAGGCAACGAAGAGGATTTCAAAGCAAGACAGAATTGCAGGAAACACTTTTTCACAGGTGGATTGGACTCGCCTTTAAAGCACATGAAATTCCGCAGAACTTCGACAATGATGCAGTTGGCCAAAAAGGGCGTCTGAGTTCTTTCCTGAATAAATTTTGGAAAAAACGCAGATGCTCTTTTTGGCCAACTAAACAAGCGGGCAATGCAAATCAGCATTACAAAAATGTCTCACTTTGCATTGGTCAAAAGGCTCATGCTGAAAAAGTGTAAAACCCAGAAATGCAGGACAGGCCATGGAGAACAGGGAGCCTTGTTATGCTGATCGGCGGGATGTAAATTGCCACCGGCCACTCTGGAGAAGTGTATGCTGTATCTTAAAACTTCTAAAACACAGAGCTACAGAGCATACAGCACTTCCCCTCATGGGCGTATATCTTGGGAAAACCAAAAAATCGACAAGACACAGGCACCCCAAAGTTTAGGGCTGCTCTGTTTAGAAATGCCTCGATTTGGGTACAACTTACATGTCCTTGGAAGGAAAAAATGGATAAAGAAGATGTGGTACTTATGTACAATGGAATATTACTCAGCAATTAAATCAATGAAATAAGGCCAGTGGCAGCAACTCGTGGAGACTGAGGTACGATCATTCTAAGTGACTTAAGTCAGACATAAAAAGAGACTTATCATAAGGTATCACTTATAGATAGTATCTAAAAATGCCTTCACATGAACGCAATTACAAAACAGAAACGGAGTCACGCATTTAGAAAACACACTTATGGCTGCTAAAGGAGAAAGGTGGGGCGGGGTGATGCATAAACCAGGAGGTTGAAATTAGCACAGATACGGTTCCATAAACAAAATAGGTATTCGACAGGACCTACTCTATAGCTCAAAGAGCTGGACTCAGCACACTGTTGTCACCAGAAAAGGATATATAAGACTGGTAAGAATCTGTAAAAGAATTTATTGATGTCTCTCTTTAAGTGAATCAAGTGGATAGATGTAGAGCAGGAAGAAACACAGTATTGAAAATCAGCTATACCCCATTATAAAATTAAATAACAAGAACAAAATAAAGACAGTGAGAGAGAGAGAAATTCTTACAAAATTTGTTCAAGGGCTGTGATGCAACCTGGACTGACCATATCTAGACACAGAGCTGGATGGGACCTAAGGCTCTACACTCGTTGGTCTGAGAGGCTTCGTGAGGATGGGACAGCAAATGCAGCACTTTTAGAGTAATACTGCCTGGCCCCCATTCCATGGGTCCCATACCTCCAGGTGCAGGGGACCCTTCCTACAGCTAAAACATGCATGGCACATCCAGAGGATGGTACACCGTCTGATCGGGAAGAGTTTGGAAAAGTCACCTCATCTCCACGTCTCCTGGTAGTCGGGTTCCCCAGCTCCTTTCCTTAGAGTCTCCCCACTTTGGGAAGGCTGCACACTCAACAGCCGGTTTTGCACGGCTTGGAATTTTCCGGTGAAGAAGGGGAATGGCGGGATGGAATGAGATACAAGCCTTAGATGTTTGGACAGGCATATGCCACTCTAGTTTCCTACCTGGAAGAAGAAATTCCCTATCCTTCAGGTGCCCCAGTAACTGGAATGGGTCTGTAGAAATCCTGCCCCTTTGTGTCTGCTTCCCTAAACAAGTTGAAAACCGGTGCTCAGGGGCACTGCAATTCACAAACATGCAGGGTTGTAATTGACACCTCTAATGGAGTCATTTCTTGAGCCAAGTATTCGTAAAGGCCTTGTAAGCAAGGCAGAATTGCAGGAAAGGGATTTCAAGGGGTGGTTTGCACTCGTCATTAAAGCACATGCAAAGCTGCTGAACATCGCCAATGATGCAGTGTGCCAAAAAGGCCGTATGCGTTATTCCTTAATATATTCAGGAAAAACCCTTACTCCATTGTTGGCCAACAAAACAGGCGGGCGATGTAAATTAATACTACAAAGAGATATCACTTCGCACCAGTCAGAATGGCCAACCTCACAAACTGTAAAACCTGAAATGCAGGACAGGGCGTGGAGAAAAGGGAACCCTGACAAGCTGATGGTGGGAATGTAAATTGCTAACAGCCACTCTGGAGAAGTGGGTGGTGATTCCTTAAAAATCTAAAAACCAGAGCTTCAGAGCATATGGCGCTTCCACTCCTGGGCCTGTATCTTGGAAAAAACGTAAATTGACAGGACCCAGGCACTCTAAAATTTATGCAGCCCTGTGTACAAGAGCCTCTACTCGGAAGCTACCTAAAAGTCCTTGGAAGGAAGAATGGATAAAGAAATTATGGTAGATATGTACAATGGAATATTACTCAGCCATGAAGTGAATGAAATAAGGCCATTTAGGGCCACTCAGAAGGACCTACATACATTCATACTAAGTGTCATAAATCAGGCAATGAAAAATATCATATGATATTACTTATCGGTGGAATCTAAAAATTGATAGAAAGGTACTATCTTACAACACAGAAACAGAGTCCCAGACTTAGAACACAAACTTATGGTTACCAAACTGGAAAGGTGTGTTGGAGGCATAAATCATGAGGTTGGAGTTAGTATATACATATTTACAGAGAGAAAACTTGTAATCAACATGGACCTGCTGTAGAGCACTTGGAACTCTTCTCAACAACCTTTAGTAACCTCAATGGGAAAATAATTCTAAAAAGAATATATAGTTATCTCTGTATAAATGAATCATGTTGGTGTATGTCAAAAATGAACACAACATGATAAATCAACTATATACTCCATTATAAATTTAAAATTAAATTAAAGAAAAGAAAAATGATCACTAAATTTGTTTAGTCGCAGTGAACGTACTAGGGTCACATCCCTGGACACAGACACAATTTGGTCCCAAGGCTGGACTGTTGTGGGCCTGAGGACCTCGGGAGGATATGCCAGCTAATTCGCCCCCCTTGAACATGTAGTACCTGGTCCCCTCTGCATGGGATCACTATCTCCAGATCTAAGTGTGCCCTCATACTACTAAACCAACCCTCTGACACCCAAAGGATGGTGGACTCTCTGGGCTGGATGACATTTGGAAAATCACCTGCTCTCAACATATCCTGGTGTTTGGGTTCCGACCTCCCGACTCCTTCGTAAGGGTCATCCCACTCTACAAGACGGCACCCTCAACAGGTGATTTTGCAGGGGTTTATACTTGTTCGGGGGATGAAGGGTAAGGGGGAAGAAGGAATGGGACAGAAGCCCTTACATGTGTGGTCAGGCACATTCCACTCTAATTTAATACCCAAGAACAGGACTTGCCCTACATCTAAGGTTGTGTCAGTAACCAGAGAGGGGCAGTAGAAATCCTGCCGCCTTCTGTTTCCCATAACAACAATTCTAAAACTGGACCTTATACGCACTTCATATTCACAATTCCTGGGGAGCTGTAAATGACAACAGCCCTCAAAAAATGTCTTGGGGTAGGTAATCGAAGTAGACTTCAAAACAAGGCAACCTTTCAATAACCCTTTTTCAAGGGATAAATCTTACTGACACTGTTCAAAAAAAAAAAGCACATATGAAGATACTCACCATTGCTTTATGTTAGACAAATGCAAATCAGATGTACAAAGAAGTATCACCTGGAACCACTCAGAATAGCCATCATCACAATGTCTACAAACAAGAAATGCTTCAGAGGGTGTGGAAAAAAGAGAAACCTACTACTTTTTTTTTTTTTTAATCTGCGTTGGGTCTTCGTTGCTGCGCGCGGCTTTTCTATATTTGCAGCAAGCGGGGGCTACTCATCGTTGTGGTACGAAGCCTTCTCTTTGTGGTGGCTTCTCTTGTTGTGGAGCACAAGCTGTAGGCACACAGGCTTCAGTAGTTGTGGCTCGTGGGCTCTAGAGCGCAGACTGAGTAGTTGTGGTGCACGGGCTTACTTGTTCTGTGGCATGTGAGATCTTCCCGGGCCAGGGCTCGAACCTGTGTCCCCTGAACTGGCAGGCAGATTCTTAACCCCTGTGCCACCAATTCTATGCTATCGGTGGCAATGCCAATTGGTAACAGCCACTATGGAGCACAGAATGGAGGTTACCAGAGTAAGGGGAGGTGGGAGGGATAAATTGGAAATTGGGATTGACATATACACACCACTATATATAAAAGAGATAACAAATAAGGGCTTACTGTATAGCACAGGGAACTCTACTCAATACTCTGTAATGACCTGTATGGGAAAGGAATCCAAAAAGGATTGGATATATGTATAACTGCTTAACTGTGCTGTAACACACAACATTGTAAATCAACTCTATTCCAAAAAAATTGAAATTGAAATGAAATGAAGTAAAATAAAATAAAATAGAGCTACCAGATGATCCAGCAAGTTCACTCCTGTGTGCATATCTGGAGGAAAGCATAAATCGAAAAGACACATCTTCCCCAATGTTCACTGCAACACTCTTTACAATAGCGAAGACATGGAAGCAACCAAAATGTCCATCAACATATGAATATAGGTAAAGAATATGTGATACATATATATAATGGAATATGACTCAGCCATAAAATAGAAGAAAATAATGCCAGCTGCAGTAACATGGATGGACCTAGAGATGATTGTACTAAGTGAAGTAAGTCAGACAGAGTAAGACAAATATTGGATGATATCACTTCTAGGTGGAAGCTAAAAATTGATACAAATGAACTAACTTACAAAACAGAGGCAGACACACAGACTTGGAAAACAAACTTACGGTTACCAAAGGGGAGAGGTGGGGTGTAGGGATAAATCAGGAGCTTGGGGTAAACATACGAATACTACTATATATAACAGATAAGCAACAAGGACCTACTGTATAGCACAGGGAGCTCTACTCAGTATTCTGGGAATACTGTTATCAGAAAAGAATCTGAAAAAGAATGAATATATGCATATGTGTAACTGAATCACTTGCTGTGCAGCTGAAATGAACACAACATTGTAAGTCAACTATACTCCAATAAAATTTAAATTTCAAAATAAAGAAAATCACCTATATTTCAAAAGAAAAAAAAAAGAATTCCCATCTCTTTATATGGCTTGATAGCTTACTTTTTTAGTGCTCAATATTATCCCATTCCCAGAATATATTAATACTATATCATTTCATTCACCTATTGGAGGACACCTTAGTTTCATTCACATTTTGGCAATATTGAATTAGGTGCTATAAATATCCATATGCAGATTTTCCTCTGGAAGTATGTTTTAAACTACTTTCAGTAAATATCCATGAGAACACTTGACGGATTGTACAGTGAGGGAACGCTCAATATTCTAGCAAGTGTCAATCAGACTACCAAAGTAGCTGTATTATTTTTCATTTCCACCAATGACAAATGACATTTCCTATTGTTCCACATCTCCTACAGAATTTGTTCTTGTCATTGTTCACATTTTAGCCATTCTAAGTGTTACATAGTGGTATGTAATTGTATTTTTAATTTGCTTTTTCATGGCAGCATGTAATCTGGATTATTCTTCTGTATACTTATATGCATAGTGTCTATTTTCTTTGGTGAGGTGTCCATAAAGTATATTGGTCCACATTTTATTTAGGTTGCTTTCATTTTTCTCTACCCAATCTGTATTTGTTTTATTTATTTTCGTGCCTTGTTGCATTAGCAAGGACTTGGAGTAAAATATGGAAAAGGAGTCATGAAAGGGGACATCCTTGCTTTTACCTGAACTTAGTGGAAAAGCTTCATGGTTTTGACCATTAATCATGATGTAAGATAAAAGTTTCCTGTAAATCTTTGTTATCAACTTGAGAAAGCTCCAGTCTATTTCTTTAACTGAGAGTTTTTATGAAGAATGGGTGTTAGATTTTTTCAAAGGTCTTCTGAATCTATTGATATGCTAATGATTGTCTTTAAGGTGTTGATATGATGGATATAATTATTTGATTCTAGAATGTTGAAGCAGCCTTTCATACCTGGGATTATTTCCTCTCATTCATGATATAAAATTCTCTCAAAATATTGTTGGATTCGATTTGGTAATATTTTGTTGAGGATTTTTGCATTGATGTTCCTGAGAGATATTGGTCAGTTTTCTTTACTATTCATATGTTCTTTTAAGTTTCGATGTTGTGGATTTAGTGTCAGACATTCATTTGGAGAGATTCTCAGTCATTTTTTAAAAAATATTTTCTGTTCTTTATTATCTTTATTCTCCTCCTGCTATACCCATTATGTATAGGTCACAGCATTTTTCATTGTTCCACAATTATTGATTACTCTGTTCTGTTGATTTCTTTCCTGCCCATTTTCTCTTTTCTTTTGAGATTTAAAGGTTTCTCCTCATATGTCTTCAAGCTCACAGATATTTCTCCTCAGCCAGCTCTTTGACTGCTAAAACAAAATACGAGAGACTTGGTATTTTATAAACAACAGAATATTTTTTGTTTTCTCATAATTGCTGAGGCTGAAAAGTTCAAGAACAAGTAACCAGGGGCTTCCCTGGAGGTGCAGTGGTTAAGAATCTGCCTACCAATAAAAGGGACAAGGGTTCGAGCCCTGGTCCAGGAAGATCCCACATGCCATGGAACAACTAAGCCCGTGCACCACAAATACTGAGCCTGTGCTCTAGAGTCCACAGGCCACAACTACTGAGCCCGTGAGCCACAACTACTGAAACTCACACGCCTAGAGCCCGTGCTCCGCAACAAGAGAAGCCACTCAATGAGAAGCCCGCGCACCGCACCAAAGACCCAACACAGCCAAAAAATTAATTAATTAATTATCTAATTATTTTTTTTTAAAAAAGAACAAGTTGCCAGCTGACTTAGTGTCTGGCGAGGGACCAACTTCTGGTTCATAATGTGGGTCTTCTCGCTCGGCAATGGAATCATGGAATGGGCGTAAGATCTTCTGTGTGCTACATTTATTAGGTCACTAATCCCATGTTTGAGGTCTCTGGCCTCATAACCTAATCACCTCCCAAAAGCCCCACCTCCTAATACCATCAACATGGGAGCTGGGTTTCAAAATTTTAAAATTAGAGGTACAAAATATTTACACCATAACAGGGACCACAGAGTTAACTGATTTTTCCTTTCATGTTAAAGGTTTGCACATTTATATTTATTATATAATTCCAAAACCCTTGGTTTTTTTTATAAGATTCTTTTTCCGTATACGCCAGTACAGACCACTGAGTAGAGTTCCCTGTGCTATAAAGCAGGTCTTTATCAATACTTACCTATTTTATATATAGTAGTGTGTATAAGTCAGTCCCAATCTCCCAATTTATCCCTTCCCCACTTATCCCCTGGTAACCATAAGTTTGTTTTCTATATCCATGATTGTATTTCTGTTGTGTAAATAAGTTCATTTGTACCTTTTTTTTTTCTTTTTTAGATTCCTCATATAAGCAATATCATATGATGTCAGTCTTTCTGTGTCTGACTTGCTTCACTCAGTATAACAATCTCTAGGTCCATCCATGTTGCTACAAAACCCTTAATTGTTAAGGATAACTCTCAATTTTTCCCAGTATCATCAGCAATTCTTTCTGGCAGACACGTGATATCACTTTTTAAACAGGGATATTGAGACCAAGGCTCCTGACCTGCAAACAAACAAAACATCATTCATATAGTGAAAACTTTGCAAATCAAAGGATGAAAGCACTTGGTCTAAATCCCTTTGCACCCACTGCTGACAGAGGGCAGAGGAGTTTGACTCACTAATCTTCCTTACGTGCACTTCTTCCTAATGGGGTATTCCATCTAACACTTATAAGAAGCGGGGATGTATCATGGAACACACCAATCGCTACTACAGATTCTGAAGAAGCAAAAAACAAAAAACAAACAAAAAAAAAAAACCATGATGAATCCATCCAAAGGGTTCTGTCCACATTGTTACAATAGTTTCCGTCACACTGTGAACCCTTTTCAAACCCTATCACTTGAACCTATTTTTATTTTTTCAACAAAAATAATGTTAATCTGCAGTCAGACACTCCAGTAATATTACACTATCCCTTGTGCAAGTATGTAGGGATTTGAGGAGCTATGGGAGGCCACCATGAGAGGTTGCCTAGAGTAATTAGGACATTTCATTTAATGTTGGTTCTTCTCCCTAAGATGTCTGCTATCCTCTTCTTTTTGTAGCTACTAGCATTGAGAAAGTGACCAAGATAAGGCCCTTCTCTTTTACTGCCCATGAATGCAACTGTGATTAACCCCACAGAACTTGGTGCTTCCAGAATCCCCTGAACCTACTGACCCTCCATGCATGGCATGACATAGATAAGGATGGTGACGTGTATCCTTGTATAGAGCATGTTATAAAATGTTTGACTCTTCCCTTCCTCATAATTCCAAAGAATAGACTTCTTTGGATTTCTGCTTAATGCTGCTGGAGTTGGTACATAAGTTGAGGGAGGTATCAGGGCACACCAAAAGAGACGGTAACTGCACAGAAAATACAAGCAGGTACGTTTCTGTGTAGTTTCAAGCAGCTTATTTGCTATATCAACCATGGTGACATGTTGACCCTTCCTCTTTCTACTAGTAGTACAACAAACATAAAGGATATTTAGGCTGCTTGTTTTATCCCCACCTCTCACAATTGATCTGCATTAACATATAGGACAATGAAGGGCCCTTTCTACCATCTTAACCAATATTTGAGAACTAGAAAATGTCCAGATTTTTCTGGGGTTTATTTTCATATTCCCCAATCAGGCCTATGAAGGAATCTTACCTATTGTGTTTAATGAAGTCATATCTCTGACGGCATCCCATCATCAACAAAACTGGAAAGAAATTTGAAGGGTCTTCGATTTTGCCATATTTGAAATAACAATAGTTTAGCCTGACACGTTTTTGGATTTTAGAAAAAAATATTTTAAATGAGACAAAAAATCATTTTTATGACACAAAAAGACAGCAATAGTTTTATATTTTTATCTGTTCCACTTGCACACAAGTGTCTCATGGGGTTATGTAAAGCTCTCCTGTTGGGTGCTGTGCATGGTGCAAGTATGGATTAAAGTTTAGGAATCTTAAGCTTCAGTCACATGAAACATTTAAATTAGGATGCAAGCAATCCTGTCCAACATTTGAAAAGAGCAAGACACTCTCTTTATTTTATTTGTTAGGTAATTAATCTGTCTTTTCCCCAAGGAGAGAAACAAGTGGCATCTTCCATCAATGTGTTGCACAAATATCTTTGAACAGAGAGTGCAAGCAGAGGCTGATACAGGATGTGAAAAAAAAAAAAAAAAGAGAGACCCTTGTGGCATTTTCTCCTAACTTATTGCAATCTCCCATTTAAAATGTGGGAATAATCAATCTTCTGAGGAAAAAGGCCCAAGGAAGGTTTTTGCTTCTGTGGAATAATGGGATTGCTAAAGATTTCAGGAGGCAAGACGAATTAGTGAGAATGACCATGAGAAACCAGAGAAAAGTCAGATCCATGGATGAAGTGATGTTTACCACTGTGAATCAATGAGAAGTAGGAGCAAATGAAAAGAAAGCTGATACAACATTTTCTGAATAAATGTAACCTTTCAGCTGTCATAGAAACATTAATACTCACTATGATACAACATATTTAGTTTAGAAAGTTAACTTAAATTTAAAGCTTAATAATTACATTTATTGAAGAAATGAAAACATATTTGTGGTTTAGAATAAATAATGTGTTCTGCTACAGGTAAGAAGACTACATAAATAAATAGAAATAAGACTAAATAAATAAAGAGGAAAATAACAAATTAGATGTTATTAACATTAAAAACTGACACTCATCTAAAGAAAGAGAAGGAGAGACAGAAAGAGAGAAGAACTCATCTCAAGCATGTATTAAAAACTCCTAAATAAGAAGTCTTCAGATGTTAAAAAAAAAAGGAAGTCTTCAATAAGACGATAATGGAATAGCAAAATGGGGGAAATATACCAAAAGATATTTCAAAAAAGAGAGTACAGAATGTTAAGTAAACATATCAAAAGATGCTTGGCTTCTTAGTAGTCAATTAAATGCAAAAGCGTGATACCTGGAATTATCACTCACCAACCAGAAAGTTCAAATGAAAATGACAGGTATTATCAAGTTTGACAAGAATGTGTATAATCCTTGAATCTCATTCACTGCTGCTGAAGATGAAAAATCATACAAAAGTTTTGAAAATATTTAGAAATATCTAAAAAGATAAACACAAGAAAGCTATGACTCGAAAATTTTACTACTACGTGTATACTGAACAATAATTTATAGACACACCACCAAAGCTCAAGTTCTAGAATTTATATACCAGTGCTGTTCTCAATAGACACAAACTGAAAATCACTCATATTGTAATACACATTGGAATAAATTAATTAATAGTTAAATATTTACATTATGGAATCCGATGCAACAGTGGCAATGCATGATCACAACAACAGGCAACCATATAGGCATATTCACAAACAACATAAAATAAAAAAGCCCAATCCAAAAGTGATTTTACTGTGCCATAACATTTATATAAAATACAAAATACAGGTAAAGTTATCTTTTTGTTAGATACCAGAACAATATTAAACCTTAAGGGGAGTCACTGGAATGGGACCAGGGGGCCTCTGAGTATCTGGCAATTTTCTGTGTCTTTATCTAGAAGCTATGTTTACAGTGTATTCAGATGCTGAATTTTCTGAAATTTGTCATTTCCTTACAAACCATGCATGTTTTTCGTTGTTTTTTATACATAACAAAAACTAAAAAAGATAGACCAGGGAAGGTAATTGTATTAGCACTTTAATATCCATGCTTTTCAAGGTGGAAGTGAAAAGTATTAAATACTTGACATTGTGATTACTTCTTAAAAGTAAGGTGAAAATTTGAGGTTAATAAATAAGACATACTTCTTCATATATAATCCTCAAAGAGGAGGGGTAGAAAGGAGTATTATTTTTTTTTTCTTTAATACAGAATCGTTAAGATAGAAAATAGTGAAAACTGACTAGGTTTAAAAAAGAGCACACTGGACTTCCCTGGTGGCACAGTGGGTAAAAATTTGCCTGCCAATGCAGGGAACAGGGGTTCCATCCCTGGTCTGGGAAGATCCCACATGCCGCAGAGCAACTAAGCCCGTGTGCCACAAGTACTGAGCCTGTGCTCTAGAGCCTTCAAGCAACAACTATTGAGCCTGCATGACACAACTACTGAAGCCCATGCACCTAGAGCCCATACTCCACAACAAGAGAAACCACCGCAAGGAGCAGCCCGTGCACCACAACGATGAGTAACCCCTGCTTCTCTAGTAACAACTGGAGAAACCCTGTGCAGCAACGAAGACCCAACACAACCAAAAATTTAAAAAATTAAATCTTTTGACTTCTGAGATGACTCACTCACGTGGCTGTAGGTAAGAGGCCTCAGTTCCTTGCCACATGGATCTCTCCTTAGGGCTGCTTGAGTGTCCTCATGACATGGCAGCTGGCTTACCACAGGATGAGTGATCTAGCAGAAACCAAAGCAGAAGCTGCAATGTCTTTTATAACTTTGGAAGCTGCACTTTGTCATTTCTGCAATTTCTTATTAGTTAAACAGTCAACCCTTTTCAAGTGCGAGGAGCCACACTGGTACATGGAGACTGGGAGATAATTAGGGGATAATTAGGTCCATCTTGGAGGCTGGCTACCAAAGTGGCTGACTAGCCAAAGTCTGAATTTTGTTTTCTTCACTTCTGGAGAGAAAATGGTCAGTGAACCTCATTGGTGGTCTTTGAGATGTACCAAAGCTACCTCTTGCTCTCACCCCCAGCTGTGTGGCTGACAGGGTCTTGGTGCTCCAGCCGGGTGTCAAGCCTGTGCCTCTGAGGTGAGAGAGCCGAGTTCAGGACATTGGTCTACCAGAGACCTCTGGCACCTTGTAATATCAAATGGCGAAAGCTCTCCCAGAGATATCCGTCTCAACGCTAAGACCCAGCTCCACTCAGAGACCAGCAAGATCCAGTGCTGGACATCCCATGCCAAACAACTAGCAAGACAGGAATGCAGGCCCACCCATTAGCAGAGAGGCTGCCGAAAATCACAATAAGGTCACGGACACCCCAAAACACACCACCAGATGCGGATCTGTCCACCAGAAAGACAAGATCCAGACACACCCACAAGAACACAGGCACCAGTCCCCTCCATCAGAAAGCCTACACAACCCACTGAACCAACCTTAGCCACTGGGGGCAGACACCAAATACAACGGGAACTACGAATCTGCAGCCTCTGAAAAGGAGACCCCCAAACAGAGTCCCCAAAGCCAAATGAGAAGACACAGAAACACACAGCAGATGAAGGAGCAAGGTAAAAACCCACCAGACCAAACAAATGTGGAGGAAATAGGCAGTCTACCTGAAAAAGAATTCAGAGTAATGATAGTAAAGATGATCCCAAATCTTGGAACTGGAATGGAGAGTAGACAAGAAACGTTTAACAAGGACCTAGAAGAACTAAAGAGCAAACAAACAATGATGAACAACACAATAAATGGAATTAAAAATTCTCTAGAAGGAAACAATAGCAGAATAACTGAGGCAGAAGAATGGATAAATGACCTGGAAGATAAAATAGTGGAAATAACTACTGCAAAGCAAAATAAAGAAAAAAGAATGAAAAGAATTGAGGACAACCTGAGACATCTCTGGGAAAACGTTAAACACACCAACATTCGAATATAGGGGTCCCAGAAGTAGAAGAGAAAAAGAAAGACACTGAGAAAATATTTAAAGAGATTATAGTTGAAAACTTCCCTAATATGGGAAAGGAAATCGTTAATCAAGTCCAGGAAGCGCAGGGAGTCCCATACAAGATAAACCCAAGGAGAAACATGCCAAAACATATATTAATCAAACTATCAAAAATTAAATACAAAGAAAAAAATATTAAAAGCAGCAAGGGAAAAACAACAAATAACATACAAGGGAATCCCCATAAGGTGAACAGCTGAACTTTCAGCAGAAACTCTGCAAGCCAGAAGGGACTGGCAGGACATATTTAAAGTAATGAAAGGGGAAAAGCTACAACCAAGATTACTCGACCCACCAAGGATCTCGTTCAGATTCGACAGAGAAATTAAAACCTTTACAGACAAGCAAAAGCTAAGACAATTCTGCACCACCAAACCCACTTTACAACAAATGCTAAAGGAACTTCTCTAGGCAGGAAACACAAGAGAAGGGAAAGACCTACAATAAGAAACCCAAAACAGTTAAGAAAATGGTAATAAGAACATACATATCAATAATTACCTTAAATGTAAATGGATTAAATGCTCCAACCAAAAGACATAGACTGGCTGAATGGATCCGAAAACACGACCGGTATGTATGTGGTCTACAAGAGACCCACTTCAGACATAGGGACACATACAGATGGAAAGTGAGGGGATGGAATAAGATATTCCATGCAAATGGAAATCAAAAGAAAGCTAGAGCAGCAATTCTCATATCAGACAAAAAAGACTTTAAAATAAAGACTATTACAGGAGACAAAGAAGGACACTACATAATGATCAAGGGATCAATCCAAGAAGAAGATATAACAATTGTATATATTTATGCACCCAACATAGGAGCACCTCAATACATAAGGCAAATGCTAACAGCCATAAAAGGGGAAATCGCCAGTAACACAATCATACTAGGGGACTTTAGCACCCCTCTTTCACCAATGAACAGATCGTCCACAAATGAAAATAAATAAGGAAACACAAGCTTTAAATGATACATTAAACAAGATGGACTTAATTGATATTTATAGGACATTCCATCCAAAAACAACAGAATACACTTTTTCTCAAGTGCTCCTGGAACATTCTCCAGGATAGATCATATCTTGGGTCACAAATCAAGCCTTGGTAAATATAAGAAAATTGAAATCGTATCAAGTATCTTTTCCGACCACAATGCTATCAGACTAGATATCAATTACAGGAAAAAAATCTGTAAAAATTAGAAACACATGGACGCTCAACAATACACTACTTAATAACCAAGACATCACTGAAGAACTCAAAGAGGAAATAAAAAAATACCTAGAAACAAATGACAATGAAAACATGAAGACCCAAAACCTATGGGATGCAGCAAGAGCAGTTCTAAGAGAGAAGTTCATAGCAATACAATCCTACCTCAAGAAACAAGAAATATCTCAAATAAACAAGTTAACCTTACACTTAAAGCAATTAGAGAAAGAAAGGAAAAAAAAAAAAAAAAAAAACAAAGTCAGCAGAGGAAAGACATCACAAAGATCAGACCAGAAATAAATGAAAAAGAAATGAAGGAAACAACAGCAAAGATCAAAAAAACTAAAAGCTGGTTCTTTGAGAAGATAAACCAAATTGACAAACCATTAGCCAGACTCATCAAGAAAAAAAGGGAGACGACTCAAATCAATAGAATTACAAATGAAAAAGGAGAAGTAACAACTGACACTGCAGACATACAAAGGATCATGAGAGATTACTGCAAGCAACTATATGCCAATAAAATGGACAACCTGGAAGAAATGGACACATTCTTAGAAAAGCACAACCTTCCAAGACTGAACCAGGAAGAAATAGAAACTACAAACCAACCAATCCCAAGCACTGAACTTGAGACTGTGATTAAAAATCTTCCAACAAACAAAAGCCCAGGACCAGATGGCTTCACAGGCAAATTCTATCAAACATTTAGAGAAGAGTTAACACCTATCCTTCTCAAACTCTTCCAAAATATAGCAGAGGGAGGAACTCTCCCAAACTTATTCTATGAGACCACCATCTCCCTGACACCAAAACCAGACAAAGATGTCACAAAGAAAGAAAACTACAGGTCAATATCACTGATGAACATAGCTGCAAAAATCTACTGCACAATACTAGCAAAAAGAATCCAACAGAGCCTTAAAAGGATCATACACCATGATCAAGTGGGGTTTATCCCAGGGATGCAAGGATTCTTCAATACATGCAAATCAATGTGATACACCATATTAAAAAACTGAAGGATAAAAACCATATGGTCATCTCAATAGATGGAGAAAATGCTTTCGACAATATTAAACACCCATTTATCATAAAAACACTCCAGAAAGTAGGCATAGAGGGAACTTTCCTCAACATAATAAAGGCCATATATGACAAACCCACAGCCAGCATCGTTCTCAATGGTGAAAAAGTGAAACCATTTCCACCAAGATCAGGAACAAGACAAGGTTGCCCACTCTCACCACTATTATTCCACGCACTTTTGGAATTTTTAGCTACAGCAATCAGAGAAGAAAAAGAAATAAAAGGAATCCAAATCGGAAAAGAAGAAGTTAAGCTCTCACTGTTTGCAGATGACATGATACTATACATAGAGAATCCTAAAGATGCTACCAGAAACCTACTAGAGTTAATCAATGAACTGGTAAGGTTGCAGGATACAAAATTAATGTACAGATATCTCTTTCATTCCTATACACTAAAGATGAAAATTCTGAAAGAGAAATTAGGGAAACACTCCCATTTACCACTGCAACACAAAGAATAAAATACCTAGGAATAAACCTACCTAAGGAGACAAAAGACGGTTACTCAACAAACTATAAGACACTGATGAAAGAAATCAAAGATGACACAAACAGATACAGAGATATACCATGTTCTTCGATTGGAAGAATCAACATTGTGAAAATGACTCTACTACCCAAAGCAATCTACAGATTCAATGCAATCCCTATCAAACTACCAATGGAATTTTTCAGAGAACTAGAACAAAAAAAAAAATCACAATTTGTATGGAAACACAAAAGACCCCGAACAGCCAAAGCAATCTTGAGAAGAAAAACAGAGCTGAAGGAATCAGGCTCCCTGACTGCAGACAATACTAAAAACCTACAGTAGTCAAGACAGTATGGTACTGGCACAAAAACAGAAATATAGAGCAATGGAACAGGAGAGAAAGCCCAGACATAAACCCATACACATATGGTCACCTTATTTTTGATAAAGGAGGCAAGAATATACAATGGAGAAATCACAGCCTCTTCAATAAGTGGTGCTGGGAAAACTGGACAGCTACTGGTAAAAGAATGAAATTAGAAGACTCCCTAACACCATACACAAAAATAAACTCAAAATGGATTAAAGACCTAAATGTAATGCCAGACACTATCAAACTCTTAGAGGAAAACATAGGCAGAACACTCTATGACATCAATCACAGCAAGATCCTTTTTGACCCACCTCCTAGAAAACGGAAATTAAAAAGAAACATAAACAAATGAGACCTAAGGAGACTTAAAAGCTTCTGCACAGCAAAGGAAAACGTAAACAAGACGAAAAGGCCACCCTCAGAATGGGAGAAAATATTTGCCAACGAAGCAGCTGGCAAAGGATTAATCTCCAAACTTTACAAGCAGCCCATGCAGCTCAATATCAAAAAAAAACAAACAAACAAACAACCCAATCCATAAATGGGCAGAAGACCTAAATAGACATTTCTCCAAAGAAGATATACAGATTGCCAACAAACACATGAAAGAATGCTCAACATCACTGATCATTAGAGAAATGCAACTCGAAATTACAATGAGGTATCACCACACACAGGTAAGAATGGCCATCATCAAAAAAATCTACAAACAATAAATGCTGCAGAGGTGTGAAAAAAAGGGAACCCTCTTGCACCGTTGGTGGGAGTGTAAATTGATACAGCCACTATCGAGAACAGTATGGAGGTTCCTTAAAAAACTAAAAATAGAACTACCATATGACACAGCAATCCCACTACTGGGCATATACCTGGAGAAAACCATAATTCAAAAAGAGTCATGTTCCACAATGTTCACTGCAGCTCTATTTGCAATAGCCAGGACATGGAAGCAACCTAAGTGTCCATCAACTGATGAATGGGTAAAAAAGATGTTGCACATCTTCAATATAAAATGGAATATTACTCAGCCATAAAAAGAAATGAAATTGAGTTATTTGTAGTGAGATGGATGGACCTAGAGTCTGTCATACAGAGTGAAGTAAGTCAGAAAGAGAAAAACAAATACTGTATGCTAACACATATATGTGGAATCTAAAAAGAAAAGGAAAAGAAACGGTTGGGAAGAACCTAGGGACAGGACAGGAATAAAGACGCAGACATAGAGAATGGACTTGAGGACATGGGGAGGGGGAAGGGTAAGCTGGGACGAAGTGAGAGAGTGGCATGGACTTATATATACTACCAAATGTAAAATAGCTAGCTAGTAGGAAACAGCTGCATAGAAGAGAGAGATCAGCTCAGTGCTTTTTGACCACTTAGAGGGGTGGGATAGGGAGGGCGGGAGGGAGACGCAACAGGGAGGAGATATGGGGATATATGGATATGTATAGCTCATTCACTTTGTTCTAAAGCAGAGACTAACACACCATTGTAAAGCAATTATAGTCCAATAAAGATGTTAAAATTAAATAAATAAATAAATGAATAATTTATGCCCCCCCCTCCAAATTAAATCTTTTTTAAAAATAAATAAATAAAAAAGAGCACTCAATGACATGGAACGCTAAACCTAAGTATTTTCAGTACTATAGTAAATGTACATGGATTAATATCTCCTATTAAAGTGTAATTTTTTATATTATGTGCAACTAAATTTTTTTCACAATATACAGGTAAAATAAAATAATTACATTAGAAAGGAGAAAACATTCCATGTATTTAAAAACATTAAAACAATAAGCATATAATATGCATTTTAGATATAAGTAGTCTTTAAGTTCAGAACAATTTGTCATTATTGTAATCAGTATGATTATACCAATTTCTTTAAAACATTTCAATACTTGCTGTATTTGAAAAAATATTTTAATATTTTTTCTTCTCTCTTTTGTGGTCTAATACATGGTAAGTATTTAGCTGCTAACATAACTTAAAAATATATTTTGTTTTTTTACAGCCGAACAAAACTGAATCAAGAAGAAATAGATAACTTGAGCATACTGATCACTAAAAGCAAAATAGAGGGCTTCCCTGGTGGTGCGGTGGTTGAGAATCTGCCTGCCAATGCAGGGGACACGGGTTCGAGCCCTGGTCTAGGAAGATCCCACATGCCGCAGAGCAACTGGGCCCATGAGCCACAACTACTGAGCCTGAGCGTCTGGAGCCCGTGCCCCACAACAAGAGAGGTCACGATAGCGAGAGGCCCACACACCGTGATGAAGAGTGGCCCCCGCTCGCTGCAACTAGAGAAAGCCCTCGCACAGAAACGAAGACCCAACACAGCCAAAATAAATAAATAAATAAATACAATTTTTTTAAAAAAATAGAATCTGTAATTTAAAAAAACTCCCTACCAACAGAAGTCCAGGATCAGATGGTTTCACAGGCAAATTCTACCAAATATAAAAAGCAGAACTTACACTGATTCTTCTCAAACTCTTCGAAAAGATTGAAGAGTAAGGAATACTTCCAAAGACATTCTATGAAGCCACTATCACGCTGATATCAAAAACAGATGGGGAGGGGGGACTTCCCTGGTGGCACAGTGGTTAAGAATCTGTCTGCCACTGCAGGGGACATAGGTTCGAGACCTGGTCTGGAAAGATCCCACATGCCATGGAGCAACTAAGCCTGTGTGCCACAACTACTGAGCCCGATAGCCACAACTGCTGAAGCCCACGCACCTAGAGCCCATGATCTGCAACAAAAGAAGCCACCACAATGAACAGCCTGCACACCACAACGAAGAGTAGCCCCCGCTCACCGCAACTAGAGAGAGCCCGAGCACAGCAACGAATGCCCAATGCATCCAAAAATAAATAAAGAAAGAAATTTACTTAAAAAAAAAACCAAATAAGACAGATGGGGACTTTTCTGGTGGTCCAGCAGTTAAGATTTCGCCTTCCAGTGCAGGGGTTGCGGGTTCGATCCCTGGTTTTGGAGCTAAGATCCCACATGCCTCACAAACAAGAAACCAAAACATAAAACAGAAGCAATATTGGAACAAATTCAGTAAAGAATTTAAAAAAAAACACAGAGAAAGACACTACCAAAAAAGAAAACTGCAGGCCAATATCGTTGATAAATATAGATGCAAAAATTCTGAACTGAATATTAGAAAACCGAATCCGACAACACATGAGAGGATCATACACCATGACAAAATTTGATTCACCCCAGTTTCACAAAGCTGTTTCAACATATGCCAATCAATCAACATGATACACCCCATCGACAAAGGAAAAACAAGAAGTAAACGATCATCTCAATAGATGGCGAAAAAGCATTTGAAAAGCTTCAACATCCATTCATGGTAAAAACACTTACCAACGTGGGTACAGAGGAAACATATCTCAACATAATAAAAGCTATTTATGACAAACCCACAGCCGATATAATACTCAACGTTCATAAGCTGAAAGCCTTCCCGCTAAAATCTGGAACAAGACAAGGATGCCCACTCTCACGTCTTCTCTTCAACATAGTATTCGAAGTCCTAGCCACAACAATCAGACAAGAAAAAGAAATAAAATCCAAACATATTGGAAGGGAAGAGGTAAATTTGTCATTATATGCAGATGACATGATAATATATATAAAGGAAACCCTAAAAATTCCACACAAACACTACTAGAACTGATAAACAAATTCCGCAAAGTAGCAGGATACAAGATTAACATATATAAATTGGTTGCATTTCCTGGTTTTTCTTTCTTTTTTTTTTTAAATTTATTTTGGCTGCATTGGGTCTTCATTGCTGTGCACGGGCTTTCTCTAGTTGTGGCCAGTGGGGACTAGACTTTCTTGTGGTGCACAGGCTTCTCATTGCAGTGGCTTCTCTTGTTGTGGAGCACGGGCTCTAGGCATGTAGGCTTAAGTAGTTGTGGCACATGGGCTCAGTATTTGTGGCTCACTGGCTCTAGAGTGCAGGCTAAGTAGTTGTGGCACACAGGTTTAGTTGCTCCACGGCATGTGAGATCTTCCTGCATCAGGGCTCAAACCCGTGTCCCCTGTATTGGCAGGCGGATTCTCAACCACGGAGCCACCAGGGAAGTCCCTGGTTGCATTTCTTTACACTAACAATGAAATATCAGAAAGGAAATGTAAACAAGCAATCCTTTTTTTAATGGCATCAAAAAAATAAAATGCTTAGGGATAAACCTCACCAAGGAGGTGAAAGACTTATATACTGAGAACTACAAAACATTAGTAAAGGAAGCTGAAGATGATTCAAAGAAATGGAAAGACATCCCACGCTCTTGGATGGGAGGAATTAATACTGTTAAAATGGCTATACTACCCAAAGCAATCTACAGATTTAATGTGATCCCTATCAAATTACCCATGACATTTTCCCCAGAACTAGAACAAATAATCCTAAAATGTATCTGGAACCATAAAAAGTCAGAAATGTGAACACAATCTCCAGGAAAAAGAACAAAGCAGGAGGCATAACCCTCCTAAACTTCAGAAAATACTACAAAGTTACAGTAATCAAAGCCGCATTGTACTGGCACAGAAAGAGATACATGGATCAATGGAATAGAATAGAGAGCTAAGAAATAAACCCACACACCTATGGTCAATTAACCTTTGACAAAGGAGGCAAGAATATACAATGGGGAAAAGACAGTCTCTTCAGCAAGTGGTGTTTTGAAAGTTGGAGAGCCGTATGCAAATCAGTGAAGTCAGAACATACCCTCACACCATACACAAAAATAAACTCAAAACGGCTTATATGCTTAAATATAAGATAGGACACCTTATAACTCCTAGAAGAGAACATAAGCAAAACATTCTCTGACAAAAGTCATACCAAAATTTTCCTAGGTAGTTCTCCCTAGGCAGTACAAATACAGTAAGTCACCTACATACGAACCTTCACGTTGCAAACTTTCAAAGATGCAAACGTCCATTCGCGTGTCCAATCCTGTAAGTTAGTTCACGTGTCTGGCATACATTGTCACGTACGTGCTTCCTCTATATGTGGTTGTGCTTTTGTGTACTTTACAGTACTGTATAGAGTACAGTAGTACAGTACCTTTATTTCAAGCCCAAGATGTCTGGAAGCAAGCGTAAAAGCAGAGGTGATGTAGCTGGTACTGTTAAGAAGCGCCAAGCAATAATGACGGAAACAAAAGTGAAAGTAATTGAGAGAGTAGAGCGAGGCAAATAGATGTTAGACATCGCTCATTCTTATAATATGAATCATTCAATCATTGGCACGAATCTAAAGAACAAGGACAAGATCATGGAACATGTGAAGTCTGCTGTGCCGACGATGTTGACACAATATCCAAGAAGCATGGAAAAGTGATGGAGGAGATGGAGAAACTTCTCAGTGTGCGGATGCAGGATCAACATCAGCGCTGAGTCCTGCTCAACTTAACGCTGATTCAAGAGAAAGCTAAAAGCCTTTATGAAGACTTGAAGAAGAAACACGGCAAAGAATCAGAGGGCACATCTTTTAATGCCAGCCATGGCTGGTTTCATCGGTTCAAGGCTAGAGCCAGCCTTCACAATGTAAAAGTAAGTGGAGACCATTGCAACAAAAAGAATAAAATACTTAGGAATAAACCTACCTAGGGAGACAAAAGACCTGTATGCAGAAAACTATAAGACACTGATGAAAGAAATTAAAGATGATACCAACAGATGGAGAGATATACCATGTTCTTGGATTGGAGGAATCAACATTGTGAAAATGAGTATAATACCTAAAGCAATCTACAGATTCAATGCAATCCCTATCAAAATACCAATGGCATTTTTTACGGAGCTAGAACAAATCATCTTAAAATTTGTATGGAGACACAAAAGACCCCGAATAGCCAAAGCAGTCTTGAGGCAAAAAAAATGGAGCTGGAGGAATCAGACTCCCTGACTTCAGACTATACTACAAAGCTACAATAATCAAGACAATATGGTACTGGCACAAAAACAGAAACATAGATCAATGGAACAAGATAGAAAGCCCAGAGATTAACTCACGCACCTATGGTCAACTAATCTATGACAAAGGAGGCAAAGATATACAATGGAGAAAAGACAGTCTCTTCAATAAGTGGTGCTGGGAAAACTGGACAGCTACATGTAAAAGAATGAAATTAGAATACTCCCTAACACCATACACAAAAATAAACTCAAAATGGACTAGAGACCTAAATATAAGACTGGACACTATAAAACTCTTAGAGGAAAACATAGGAAGAACACTCTTTGACATAAATCACAGCAAGATCTTTTTTGATCCACCTCCTAGAGTAATGGAAATAAAAACAAAAATAAACAAGTGGGACCTAATGAAACTTCAAAGCTTTTGCACAGCAAAGGAAACCATAAACAAGACGAAAAGACAACCCTCAGAATGGGAGAAAATATTTGCAAATGAATCAACGGACAAAGGATTAATCTCCAAAATATATAAACAGCTCATTCAGATCAATATCAAAGAAACAAACACCCCAATCCAAAAATGGGCAGAAGACCTAAATAGACATTTCTCCAAAGAAGACATACAGACGGCCATGAAGCACATGAAAAGCTGCTCAACATCACTAATTATTAGAGAAATGCAAATCAAAACTACAATGAGGTATCACCTCACTCCTGTTAGAATGGGCGTCATCAGAAAATCTACAAACAACAAATGCTGGAGAGGGTGTGGAGAAAAGGGAACCCTCTTGCACTGTTGGTGGGAATGTAAATTGATACAGCCACTATGGAGAACAATATGGAGGTTCCTTAAAAAACTAAAAATAGAATTACCATATGACCCAGCAATCCCACTACTGGGCATATACCCAGAGAAAACCGTAATTCAAAAAGACACATGCACCCGAATGTTCATTGCAGCACTATTTACAATAGCCAGGTCATGGAAGCAACCTAAATGCCCATCAGCAGACGAATGGATAAAGAAGTTGTGGTACATATATACAATGGAATATTACTCAGCCATAAAAAGGAACAAAATTGAGTCATTTGTTGAGACGTGGATGGATCTAGAGACTGTCATACAGAGTGAAGTAAGTCAGAAAGAGAAAAACAAATATCGTATATTAATGCATGTATGTGGAACCTAGAAAAATGGTACAGATGAGCCAGTTTGCAGTGCAGAAGTTGAGACACAGATGTAGAGAATGGACATATGGACACCAAGGGGGAAAACTGCGGTGAGGTGGGGATGGTGGTGTGCTGAATTGGGCGATTGGGATTGACATGTATACACTGATGTGTACAAAATTGATGCCTAATAAGAACCTGCAGTATAAAAAAAACAAACAAAACAACTAATACTAAACTTTCATTGGGTTATTTGTATGGAAATATGTTAATATAAATGTTTCAGACATTACATGAAATTTCTAAAAATCTTATATGTTCTGGTATAATGTTATAAGTAATAATCCTAGTTATTACTTTCAAATGTATATCTCAGAAATAACTAATTTTCTTGTCAACTGCATTATTATGAACTTTCATCAAATCTTTAACCGTGGTCATTTTTAAGTCTTTTGTCATTTACAGACAGTTCTGGGTGTACTCTGATGATTTTGCAAATATGTTCCTATAAAAGGGTTTCATCTTCAAGAAATTCATGGAAAAGACTCTGACAAGTACAGGTTTCTGGTAACTGACTGTACTGCTGAACTGAATGAATAAGCATTTTCAGAACTCTAATGAAAAACTGATGAACTCATAAAAGTGCTAACAAAAGATCAAGATGAAAAAAACAAATTAATTACATGGGACTGAGTGAACTGATGAGGATGAGTATAATTTTTGTGACTTTCTGTCTGAATTTAAAAAAAAAAAATCCCACAAGGACTCAGAGGCAAAGAATATACAAATCAATTTTCACTGCAAAGTAAAGGAGCTGTTACAGTGGAGGATTACTGGACTGAATGCCAATATTATGACATAGTATGAGTGTGTTTCATGTTTGGTAATTGCAATCATTGTTGCTTTTGTTGTGGTCACCCATGTACAATACTTGGTGTCAGTCTATTTATCCCTTGTAAAAAAAAAAAAAAAAAATAAGTGGAGAGACAGCAAGTGCAGATAGGGTAGCTGTCCAGGAACTTCCAGAAACACTTTGAGAAATTATTGATGATGGTGTGTATTTACCCAACCAGGTTTTTAATGTGGATGAGACACAACTGTACTGGAAGAGGATGCCAGACCGAAGTTACGTCAGTAAGGAGGAAAAGTTGATGCCGGGCTGTAAAGCAGCAAAGGATAGGCTAACTGTTGTTTGGTGGCAATGCTTCCGGTGGATTGAAGCTGAAACCTCTCTTAGTTTATCATTCACAGAACCCAAGAACCCTTAAAAACATAGCCAAGGGCTCTCTTCCTGTTGTGTGGAAGCATAACCCCAAATCCCGGATTACACAGGCCACGTTCCAGGACTGGTTTTGCCACCACTTTATCCCAGATGTAGAGAAATATTGCTTGGAGAAGGACGTTCCAGCAAAACATTCTTTTGCTGCTCGACTATGCTCTGGGCCACCCCCATTCATGGATGACTTTCATCCCAACGTCAAAGTACTGCATCTGTCACCAAATACTACGTTGCTCATCCAACCTATGGACCAGGGCATTATAGCGACTTTCAAGAAATATTATTTATGTCACACTTTTTGTCAGGCAGTAAAGGTAAGTGACAAATCAGGAGCAACCTAGGGACAACTTTGGGAGGACTATAACATCTACAAGACCATAAAAAACATTGACTTTGCATGGTGTGAGGGTATGGCGGTCACGATGAATGGGGTTTGGAAGAACCTTTGCCCACAGTTTGTTCATGATTTTTGTGGATTTGAGAAGGTAGATCAGAAGTCCGAAGAGGTCTTCAGCAACGTAGTGACCCTCAGCGAGAAGCTGGAGCTAGATCTGCAAGAGGACGATTTCGCTGAACTCCTTGCTGTGCAACATGAGGAGCTTACTGATGGAATTGGAGGCCCAGAGAAAGGATGAAGAGGGACAGGAGGAAGAAAAAGTAACTGAAGAACTGAAGAGATTCACGACACAGAAAATGGCAAGGGAATCTTCGTTATTTGAGGAAGCACTGTTAGTTTTTGAGGCACAGGACCCGAACCTAGAATGGGACCCAAAGGTGGCAGCAGCCATTCAGATTGCAATCCAGTGTTACCTTGTCATCTATGATGAGAAAAAAAAAAAGAGCTACTACCCAGACATCAATGGATCATTCTTTCAAGAGGGCAGATAGAATTAAATCCAGCAAGGAACCAGAACCTTTGCCATCAACGTCAGGTATGAGTGAAATTGCAGCTTGCCCTCTGTCTCCTACTGCTGATAATCCTTCACCCCTACCATCTCCCACCTCCCCTCCCTCCTCCAATCAGTAACTCTGCTCGCCTGTTCCCTCGATGCCAGCCCGAGTATCCCAGCTGTTGTACTGTATTACTGTACTTTTCAAGTTACTGTACTGTAAGATTAAAAATGCTTTCTTTGTTTTTGTGCTTGTTTTTTATGTATTGTTTGTGTGAAAAGTATTATAAACCTATTACGGTACAATACCATATAGCCGACTGTGTAAGTTGGGTACCTAGGCGAACTTTGTTGGACTTACAAACAAATTGAACTTACAAACGCACTCTTGGAACAGAACTTGTTCATATGTAGGGGACTTACTGTAAAAGCAAAAAAAGAAACAGGAACTAATCAAACTTATAAGCTTTTGCACAGCAAAGGAAACCATAATCAAAATGAAAATACAACCTATGGACTGGGAGAAAATATTAGCAAATGATGAGACTGACAAGGGCTTAATTTGCAAACTATACAAACAGCTCATACAACTCAATAACAAAATAACAAATAACTCAATGGAAAAATGGGTAGAAGACCTAAATAAACATTTCTCCAAAGAAGACATACAGAGAGCCAATAGGCACATGAAAAGATGCTCATCATCACTAATTATTAGATAAATGCAAATCCAAATTACAATGAGGTATCACTTCACACTGATCAGAATGGCCATCATTAAAAAAAAAAAATCTACAATTAACAAATGCTGGAGGGGGTATGGAGAAAAGGGAACCCTTCTACACTGTCGGTGGCCATGTAAGTTGGTGCAGCCACTATGGAAAACAGTATGGAGGTTCCTCAAAAAAACTATAAAGAGAGTTGCCATATGATCTAGCAATCCCACTTGTGGACATATATCTAGACAAAACTATAATTCAAAAAGATACATGAAACCCTATGTTCATAGCAGCACTATTTATAACAGCCAAGACATGGAAACAACCTAAATGGTCATTGAAAAATGAGTGTATAAAGATGGTGTGGTATACGTATACAAAAGATATTACTCAGACATAAAAAAGAATGAAATAATGCCATTTGCAGCAACATGGATGGACCTAGAGATAATGCTACTAAGTGAAGTAAGTCAGAGAGAGAAAGACAAATACCATATAATATCACTTATATGTGGAATCGAAAACAGGACACAAATGAGCATGTCAGCGAAACAGAAACAAACACACAGATATAGAAAAGAGAGTTGTGGTTGCCAAGGAGAGAGTGAAGGAAAGATTGGGAGTTTTGGAATAGCAGAAGCAAACTATTCTACATAGGATGGACAACCCACCAAGACCTACTGTATAGCACAGGAAACTATATTCAATATCCTGTGATAAACCATAATGGAAAAGAATATATATAGATATATAGATATAGATATATAGATATAGATAGATATATAGATAGGTATATATAAAACTGAATCACTTTGCTGCACAGCAGAAATTAATACAACAATGTGTAAAGGCTGCAGAGGGTGTGGAGAAAAGGGAACCCTCCTGAACTGTTGGTGGGAATGTAAACTGATACAGCCACTATGGAGAACAGTATGGAGATTCCTTAAAAGCTAAAAAATAGAACTACCATATGACCCAGCAATCCCACTACTGGGCATATACCCGGAGAAAACCATAATTCAAAAAGATACATGTACCACAATGTTCACTGTAGCACTATTTACAATAGCCAGGACATAGAAGCAACCTAAATGTCCATCGACAGATGAATATATAAAGAAGATGTGGCACATCTATACAATGGAGTATTACTCAGCCATAAAAAGGAACAAAATTGAGTTATTTGCAGTGAGGTGGTTGGACCTAGAGTCTGTCATACAGAGTGAAGTAAGTCAGAAAGAGAAAAACAAATACCGTACGCTAACACATATGTATGGAATCTAGAAAAATGGTACTGACGAACCTAGTGACAGGGCAGGAATAAAGACACAGATGTAGAGAACGGACTTAAGGACACAGGGGGCAAGGGGAGACAGGGACGTAGTGAGAGAGTAGCACTGACATATATACACTACCAAATGTAAAATAGCTAGTGGTAAGCTGCCGCATAGCACAGGGAGATCAGCTCGGTGCTTTATGTCCCCCAGAGGGGTGTGATAGGGAGTGTGGGAGGGAGGCTCAAGGAGGGGGGGGGGTGGAAATGGGGAATATATGTGTACATATAGCTGATTCACTTTGTTGTAAAGCAGAAACTAATACAGTGTTATAAAGTAAGTATACTCCAATAAACATGTATTTAAAAACCCCACAGCATTGTAAATCAACTACACTTGAAAATATTTCTTAAGTGCAAACAATTTTCTGAATGTAAGTTTTACTGTGTGTGTGTGTACCACAGGTTCAATATATATGAATTATGTCAAATTGATTACATTGCTTTTCAAAATAAAGAATTTTTGATATGTTACATCAGCCTCATGTTATAAATGCAGAAAAACTATATTATTTTTTTCTAAAGTTCAGAAATAGCCATTTTGCTCATTCGGTATACTATAAACCACTAACTATTAAAAAGGGATTCGTGACTTCTTCCTTCCAAAGAAATATTTCTCCACTCACACAAGTTTAATAGAATGTTCCACCATGAACTGACTTCCCACCTTAGAGACACGAGATTTGCATCCTGAAACCTCTTTCTTGCAAAAATGTCCAAATATCATCCTAGCATTACAGAAAAGAAATGCTTTTTTCCAGATCTCAAATTCCATACAACTTTAGTCAAGACATCATGTATGTTTTTTTTTTTCACACACACACAGACTGTATTTTATTTTTACAAGAGATAAATCAACTGACACCAAGCACTGTAAATCGATGACCACAACAAAAGCAACAATGATTGCGATTACCAAACACGAAACACACTCATACTATGTCATAGTATTGACATTCAGTCCAGTAATCCTCCACTGTAACAGCTCCTTTACTTTGCAGTGAAAGACATCATGCATTTTTAAATAATCAGCACTCACCTGAGGTCTTTAAAAATCAACATAAACATAATTTTGTGTTCTCTTTCATTTACTCTGGTTCTAAGTGGTCATTTCTAAACGAAAGTATTTAAATATGTTAACGTCGTCTTATAACATCATAATTTCAAATGACTACCGTGTCTCCAAAGATGAAATATGAGGAACTCACAATTAGGCTCTCCAAAGTTTTGCTCTCTGAATGTGTATGACCCTTCTGCTGAACTCCACACTGTTCATTATTCTCTGAGAATATTCTTTTTCTTGTATGGCCATCTCACATGCTCTTTCATTTCATGAAGTTTTTTTTCCTACAATGTTATGCCTAGTTTATTTCTGAGAATATGCATTATTTCAGAATGATATTTATAGACACAAAGACTTCTCTATAATTCCCTGAGAGTTTCAAGAACTCCTTCTTTTTTTTTTTTAATACCTAGATTCTGAAGCTCTCCACAAAGCATTACTAAACTTGCATTTACATAAGTATCTACATATTAATCACACATTAATGCATTCACAATTGTATTATGATTTATTGCTAATTTTGGAGCTGTCTTATTTACCACCCTCTTGGACATCACTTTAATATTTGCACTTAGGACTTGAAAGAGAATGGATAAATAAAAACCTGAAGAATATGCAAATACAATTTATATATTTCTCATAAAATTAGGTGATTATCTAAACTTTATCCAGAAAAAAAAGAAGAGCCCAGATACTCTGCAGGCATGATCCTCGAGAATGTGTGGTCTTCCAGCAGGAAAACATGCAGTAATCCATGTGGCAGAGTTTACCTGTGACCAGCTGGGGTTAGTGACCTACGCATTCCTTACATGCAACATATCAGGAGTGGGAAAAGGGAATTTGTCCGTTGTGGCAATAAGTATAATGAAGATTTGTAGCAGGTCATGCTCATATGTTCAACACAGGTACAATCAAAAGTTTGCTCAATTCTGGTAGATCTAAGTCTGTATCTGTTACCTTGTCTTTAACGAGGAAATGTCAGAACTGACTTACCAAAAACAAAAGTGCTTTGTTTGTTTGTTTGTTTTAATTAGAGTCACGGTGAGTAAGGCAGAGTTCAGAACAGCTAATGTGACTTAGTGATTCTGTCATCAGGAAACACAGTTTCTACTTCCCTGTTTATTCTCCACATCCTGTAGTAAGTAAAGTTTCAATGAAAGATAAATCTACAGCGTGAAAGGAAAAGAAAACTTACATGTGTTGATAAGGTCATTTTGACAGGTTTTACCACGTATGTCAGTTTTTCCGGGGAGGGACACAAGCCAGAGCTCCCTACTCTGACATTTTCACTGATGTCATTCCCCTTGATCCTCAATTTGAAAGTGGATAAAAATGTTTTCTATGCTTTCTTCTTTAAGAAATTAAATAAAGAATGCTTTCTAGACATGATCCTCTAATGATTTGCAGTCAGTGGTCATCAACAGAGGAAAAGCACAGAATCTCATCCCCACAGAAGGGTGACATTCAGTCAGGTAAGAAAATTCTCCCCGAAATCAGAGCTTCATCTTTAACATGCAATCAAAGGCTTTCACAGGTTCTTCATCACTCTGCACTCAGCCCTACCATATGGGATTGGCTCTGAGAATCTCACATCAGATGACTGACAAACATGTCATAGTACACTGATCTGGTACCAGATCCTGCCTCTCTTAATGATCTCCCACAGGGACATTGGAATGTTCTAGGATATTTCCTGGAGCCCTCTATTCTACACAGGTACACTTCCAAGTAGAAACAGGAGCTTGGATTCTCACTGGGACCCCTGCTCTGTCCAACCAACCTCTCTAGAAATATGATGTTCTAATCTCTCCTGATTAGAACATTTCAAGGTCTCTCCCTGTGCTAATTTAGTAAAGGTAAAAGAGAAACAAGAAAGAGCGAACTATGCAGGGAGCAATATATAAGATTCCTTTACTTAACGTATTTATCTGATATACCCAAATACTGAGAAATATAGATTCATTTCATAATGTTCAAGAAAAGAGGAGGAGGAACCTCCATGCCAACAGTATATATAAAATGGAATCAATATTGCATAAGCTCCAGCTTAAGCTTAGCTACGAGGTACTAACCCTTCTCATAAAGAAGCAATAGTTCTCCATCATTTGAAGCACACTGAGGACTCAGACAGCTGGACACTGAAGGTGTAGCCTCCTCACTCGAATTCTGTACCTGCATCACAGAGCAGTGAAATATTCCCAAAGAATTATTAAGGATGAGGGGGGGAGGCGAAATAAAAAAGATGAATCCATAGTCTGTCCTACCTTCTGTTCTGTTGGATATTACCACCATCTTGGCCCAATATGATCTTCCCACTTTTCTCTGGGTCTCCCTACTTTCCACCTCCATCCTCTCATTATATCTTACCTACACTTGGGAACGACTCTAGTTTTTCCACTTATCTTTATCAACAAGTAATCCAAATAGCAACTGTGTATATAACTCCTTAGAAACCTCAGGTTTGACTCAGTAATAATACATGACCTTCAAAGTCCAAAGTTTTCCTAATTCCCTTTATTATTATTTTTTTTCTAATTTCCATGTACTTACACTCTTAAGACCTCCACTGTTCTCAGGTTCGTCTTCCCTGCAAAATCTGTCAACCTAGACATAGACTTAAGTACCACCCTCTAATTATCTCCTAGGGAATCCAGTTTTTAAAAAAGCCTCAGCAAGCCTTATGGACTTTATTAAAGACTCTTTAAGATAACCCATGGGAGATAGCAGCACACCCACAGATATCTATCTAATACACCCTCAGAGTAATTTTTTTTTCCCTTTTATAAAGTCTCTTCTGGCCAATGAAGACTCTCAGCTCTTCTTCTTCAACATATGCAGTGTCTCACCCTTCTGATTACTCTCTGCTCTATCCCAGGTCCACTCCCTTTCCTGATATTACATTCTTTCCCAATTTTGTATGTTGGTAAAATCAAATAACATAAAATATAACATGTTAGTTATTATAAAGTGCACCGTTCAGTGATATTAAATGCATTCATATTATTGGGCGATCAACATCACCATTTATCTTTCTAATTCTTTTCTACGTTTTAAAAGTGTAACTCTATATCCTTTAAATATAACTTTCCTTTTTGTGCCATAACAACCTGAAAAGCGTCATTACCCTCCCAATTTCTATGGTTTTGACTACACTAAGTACCCCCATATAATTGAAATAAGTAGTTGTATTGTTATGATTCACTAAAAGTCACAAAAATGGCATTTTTGGTAGCTAAATTTCCTCAAGATTCATCCATGTTGTAGCATATTCCTAGATCTTTTCCTTTTTAACACTGAATAATATTGTATTATATGGGTATACCACACTTTGCTTATCCAGAAACTAGTGGATGAACACTTAGGTTGCTTTCATATTTTAGCTACTGTGATTATTACTGCTCTAAACACTGGAGTACAAATATTTCTTTAAGACCCTGATTTCAATACCTTTGGGTATACCTCATAGTAAAATTCCTGGATCATGTAGTAATTCTATTTTTCAATATCTGAAAAATTGTCATACTCTTTTGCAAAGCAGCTGTATCATTCTGCATTCCCTCTGACATAGCACAATGGTTCCAACTCCCTCACATCCTCACCAATAGTTGTTTTCTGCTTGTGTATGTGTGTGTGTGCTTGTGTGTATATGCATGCACACAAATATATAAACATGCATTTAGTGATATGGAGCATCTATTCAAGTGCTTAGTCATTTGTACATCTTTTTGAAGAACCATCTATTCAGGTATTTTATCCATTTTTGAATCAGGGTGTTTGCTTTTTGTTCAGTTGTAGGAGTTCTCTGTATATTCTGAATAGAAATCTCTTGTCAGATAGATGGCTCTGAAATATTTTCTCCCATCTTGTGGGTTGCCATTTTATTCTGTTTACATTTCTTTGATACACATTTTTTTTTAACTTCTGTACTGCAAATTGTTTATTTTTTTGTTAGCTGTACCTTGGTTGTTCCTTCGTTTCATATGGAGGAAAACACTGCCAAATCCAATATCATGAAGCTCTTGTCCTGTAACTTCTTCTAAGACTTTTTATATTACTAGGTTTTATATTTAGTTTCTTGATACGTTTTCATTAATTTTTGCATATGATGTTAGGTAAGGGTCCATCTTCCTTCTTTTGCATGTTGCCCACAAGACTTCTCAGCACCATGTGTTGAAAATACTATCCTTTCTACTTTGAAAAGTCTTGGCAACTTGTCAAAAATCATTTGGCCATATATCAGGGTTTATTTCTGGGTGTTGTATTCTATTCTATTCTATTGGTCTTGAATAAGGGAGAAAATAGTATAACCTATCCAGGTTGATGAAGAACATAAAGAAAGACCAGGACTGAGAATTAGGAGGGCAATATAAAACAGCAGGGAGTAAAAGACAGTGTGAGAGAAGATCTTGTATTTGCGAGTTCATGGAAATAGGATCATGCTAAAACCACCAAACGCCTGACTTTGAACAATACGGTAAATGTGCCAGCAAGAAACATAACACTTACCCATCTCTGGGAAATATAGTATGGGCATAAAGATAAACTACACACAAATATATTAAAAAGGGACGGGTTTTCATGGTATGAGAATATTGTGGCATTTGAAATACAATTTACTTCTGTTCTACCATTGTCTCTAAAATTTATCAAAGTGTATATACAAGCAATTCCAATTCTGGTAATGTGCTTGACAGGTTTATATATGAACTTCAGTAGAGCAGTAAATGTACATTCGTAGTAGGACTGTTCCCTAAACCAAAAAACCAAACACAAAAACTGCAAAGACTAGCGTTCACTTTGTCAACACACATACAGATGCAATGATGGTTAACGGTCCGAAAACAGAAGGTGAGCATGGGTGCAAGAGGTTAATCCCCAGGCTGGGGTGGGGTGCAGAGTTTGAGGGTAACACAAGTAGAAAAGGCTTTTTTCCTATCCTTGATTTTTGAGGTATGGAAATTCACAGGTCACTACCTTCATTTCAAACTGAATGAATGCACTATTCAATTTTTTTAAACAGGCGAAGTAAACATGAGTGATAATAAATTTCAAACTGTCGCTAATCAAATAAGATACTAAGAAAACTGAAATAATATGATTTAAGAATGAAGTAGAGAGATTGTCCAACATGGTAGCATTCAAAGACCCAGAGCTTGATGCCTCTCATGGGCACACCAAAGTCACAACTGTTTACGGAACAGCAATTGATGAAAAAGGCCGGGACCTACCCTAAAAGATATTTTACAGCTAAAGATATAAGGAAGGCACCTCGACAAGACAGAAAGGAAGGGCAAAATCTCAATAGAGTCAAGACCCATACCACCAAGTGGGTGGCCCACAAATGGGAGAATAATTACAATTTCAGAGGTGCTCCCAGGTAGCAAGGGGTATGAAGCCAACATCAGGCTCCCAAGCCCAGGGATCCTGTTGTGGAAAGAAGAGTTCCTAGAAAGTTGGGCTTTGAAGACCAGTAGTGCTTATTTTCCAGAGAGCCAGAGGGTTGTGGGAAATAGAGATTCCACTCTTAAAAGATGCTCACAAAATCCCACATGATCTGAGCATCAGAACAGAAGCAGTCATTTGAAAGGATCCCGGGTCACACCTACCTCCTGATCTTGGAGAGTCTCCCAGAGAGGCAAGAGGCAACTACAGCACAGCCTCAGGGACAGAGACACTGGCAGCAGCCATTCGGGGGAGCTCCTTCTACCTCGTGGACGCTGGTACCAGCAAGCATAATTTCAGAATCCTCCCTGTAGCTTATCAGCCCCAGGACCGAGCCCCACCCATTTCCACCAGACTACAGACACAAGTACTAGGATGCTGCAGGCCAAGCAACTAACTGAGCAGGGGCATAGCCCCATCCACCAGCAAACAGGCTGCCTTCAGATCCTCTCAGTGCACAGCTGCCCCTGGACATGGGTCCAGCCACCAAAAGCCCCAGGACCAGCCTCCACACCTCAGTGGACAGGCACCAGCCCCAGAGTCCCTGGCCCCTCTGACAAGTGAGCCTGCTCTGGCCTTGGAGTCAGCCTCACCATCGGCAGGTGGTAACTGCACACGGACTGGATGGAGCTTGGACCTGCTTTAGCAGTGGGATCAGCCTCATACACCAATAGGCACACACCAGCTCCAGGAATACCACAGCCCAGCAGCCTGTGTAACCAGGCCACTTAATTGCAGGCCAGAAGCAGCCATGGACTCAGCTGGGTCCTGACCCTGCCCATCAGAATGCCAACACAAGATTAGGGATATCCCCGGCCCTGCAGAGAGCTGTGTCAGGAACAGTGATCCAACACCAACTCTGTGGCTCCTGGGCCCTGCAGCCAGAACGCAGAACCTGTCTCTTCCTCCCAGTAGCCAGCATAGCCCCAGAACCAGTGACTGGGCACTAGCCCTGATATCACCTGGACTGCAATTCTACCCATAAGTGAACCAGCACCAGATTTGGTGTCCCCCAGAGTTGTGCAGCCAGCTGCCTTATGATTTAGTCTCACCAAGCAGCACAGACAGCCACCATACAAGGCAGAGCCTGGCAAACAAGCAGTCTGGGGGCAGCCAAGCCTACCAGACTACCCACAGTAGTCAGCCCACCACAGCAGAAGAGCCCAAGCAGCCCACATAGGGGGTACACCTAGAATATATAGCTCTAGTGACCAGGGGAGAGGGGGCTGCTGGGACCCATAGGACAGCTCCTACAAAAGGCCACTTCCCCAAGGTCAGGAAATGTAACGAACCTACTACACACATAGCAATAAAAACAGGAAGTTAAGAAAAATGAGGTGACACAGAAACACGATCCAAATGAAGGACCAAGATAAGAATTCAGAAGAAGATCGAAGTGAAGTAGAGATAGCCAATCTCCTCAACAAAGGGTTCAAAGTAATGACTGTAAAGATGATCAAAGAACTCAGGAGAAGAATGGACGACCAGAGCAAGAAGTTAGAATTTTTTTAAAAAGAGTTAGACCATTAAAGAACAACAAAACAGAGATGAGGAATACAACAACTGAAATGTAAAATACATTAAAGGAAACTACTGTAGACTAAATGATACAGAGGAATGAATCAGAAAACTGAAGGACAGAGTACTGGCAATCACTGGAGATGAACGGTAAAACAATAGATTAAAATGAAATGAGGAAAGTTGAACAGACTTGTGAAACAACATCAAGTGTACTAATATTTGCATTATACTGGTCCCAGAAGCAAAAAGGAAAGACAAAGCAGTGTAGAACATACGTGAAGACATAAGAGTTGAAAACTTCCCTAACCTGGGAAAGAAAACAGACATCCAAGTCCAGTAAACACAGTAAGGCCAAAACAGGATCAACCCAAAGAGGACCACACCAAGACTCATTGTAATTAAAATGGAAAAAAAAAATAAATAAAGAGAAAAAGACACTATTAAAAGGAGCAAAGGAAAAGCAACAAGTTACAAACATGGGAAATTGCATAAAGTTATCTGCTGACTTTTCAGGATAACCTCTGCATGCCAGAAGGGAGTGGCATGGTATATTTAAAGTCATGAAAGGGAAAAGCCTATAAGCAAAAATACTCTACCCAGCAAGGCTCTCCTTCAGATTTGATGGTGAGATCTAAAGTTTTACAGAGAAGCAAAACTAAAAGAGCTCAGCATCGCCAAACCAGCTTTATGAGAAATCTTAAAGGGGCTTTTCTAAGTGAAAAAGAAAAGGTCACGATTGAAACATAAAAATTAGGAAAGGAAACTTACTAAAGGAAAAACCTCATTGGTTAAGGCAAATATTCAACAAAGGTAGTAAATCAACCATGGACACAGCTAATAGGAAGGATAAAAAAAAAAAAAACACTAATAAAATCATCTATATTCACAATAAGAAGTTAAGGGACACACAAAACAAGTAGATGTAAAATATAAGGTCAAATTCAGTAACTGTGGGGGAGCAGAGTAACAATGCAGGGTTGTTAGTGTCCATGTGAAATTAAGAGCTCAGCAACTTAAATAATCACACACACACACACACACACACATAAACAAAACTGAAAGAAATCCAAACATAATATTAAAGATAGTCCTCACATCACAGATGAAGGGAATAAAAGGGGAAGAAAGGAACACTGAAGAAATTAAAGAGGGATTCTAAAAATACCCAAGACAAATGAAAATGAACACACAATGATCCAAAATCTATGGGACACAGCCAACGCAGTTCACAGGGGGAAGTTATAGTGATACAAGCTTATTCTTAGGAATCAAGAAAAATATCAAATAAACAACCTAACATTACACCTGAAGGAATTAGAAAAAGAAGAAAAAACAAAACTCAAAGATGTCAGAAAGAAAAATTAAGAAATCTATACCATATGCAATGACATCAAAAAGAATAAGATACCTAGGAATAAACACACCTAAGCAGGTAAAAGACATGTGCTCAGAAATCTATCAGCCATTGGTGAAAGAAGTTGAAGACCACACAAAAAGATGGAAAAATATAGCATGTGCATCGACTAGAAGAGTTAATACTGTTAAAATAACCATACTACCAAAGACAATCTACAGATTTAATGCAATCCCTATCAGAATACCAAAGCATTTTCACAGAACTTGAAAAAGTAATTTTAAAATTTGTATAGAAACACAAAGACCCCTAATAGCCAAACAATCTTGAGAAAGAACACAGCTGGAGGCATCACGCACCTTGACTTCAGACTATACTGCAAAGTGACAGTAATCAAAGAGAAAGGTACCAGAGCGAAAACAGACACAAAGATCACTGGAATAGAATAGAGATCCCAGAAATAAGCCCACACACTTATATTTAATTGATTTATGACAAAGCAGGCAATATGGAGAAAAAACTGTCTCTTCAATAAGTGGTACTGGGAAAACTGGTCAGCTACAAGGAGAAGAATAAAATTAGATTATTTTAGCACACCATATATAAAATAAATGCAAAACTGAATAAAGACCTAAATGTAGGACCAGAAACCATAAAACCCCTAGAGGAAAATATAGAACATTCTTCAACATAAATGATAGCAACAGTTTTAGGTTCAGTCTACTAAGGCAAATGAAACAAAAGCAAAAATAAACAAATGGGACTTCACTAAACTTAAAAGATTTTGCACAGCAAAGGAAACCAAAGACAAAATGAAAAGACAACCTGCTGAGGGAGAGACAATATTTGCACATGATAAGAGGTTAACATCAAAAAAGATGACCAAGCAAGGGTTCATACCTAAACTACAGAAACAGCACATACAACTCAATATCAAAAAAACACGCAAAATCTTTTTTAATAAAATGAGAAGACCTAAATAGACATTTTTTTCCAAGGAAAAACTACATATAGACAGCCAGAACTCACAAAGATGCTAAACATAGCTAATCGGCAGTAAAACGCAAATCAAAACTATGAGATATATCACCTCAGTCTTGTCAGAATGGCTGTCATCCAAAAGATCACAAATAACAAAGGTTAGTGAGGATGTGGAGAAAGGGAAACTCTTGTACACTCTTGATGTGAATGTGAAGTAGTGCAGCTACTGTGGAAAGCAGAATGGAGGTTCCACAAAAAAAACTAAAAATAGAACTACCATAATATCCAGCAATTTCACTGTTGGGTATATCAGAAGAAAACAAAAACAGTATTTCAAAAAAAAAATAACTGCACACCAATGTTCATAACAGTGTTATTTGCCATAGCCAAGATATAGAGTCAAACTAAGTGTTCATCAATAGCTTAGTGGATAAAAAAGAGTTTTTATGATGACTTCAGCAAAAAATGAAATTTTGCCATTTGGAAGAACATGGATGGATTTGGAGGGTATTATGCTTAGTAAAATAAGCCGCAGAGAAAACAAGCACGGCATGTTATGAGAAAAAAAGCATGGTATGGTATGAGAAAACAAGCATGGTATGTTATCACTTACACGTGGCATCTAAAAAATTGAATACAATAACAACAAAAAAACAGACTCACAGATTAAAGAACAGACTAGTGGTTACCAGCAGGGAGACATAGGGTGGAGGAGCAAAATAGTGGTAGGAGATTTTGAGGTACAATCCACTATGTATAAAATCAATAATCTACAGTGATGTACTGTATAGCATGGGAATATAGCCACTCTTTTATAATAACTATAAATGGAGAAGAACCTAAACATTTATGAATCACTATGCTGTACCTCTGAAACTAATATAATAATGTAAATTAACTATAGATCAATAAAATATAAAGTAAGAAACAATAAAGGGGAGACACAGATGATTAGATAGAAATCAATTAAATAAACACAAGTTTTGGAAATCAAGGAATTAAAAAAACAACACGTAAGACACAGCATTGGCATTTAAAGTGTACAATCTATTCATTTAAAAGAAATCATTTAAGTGGTAAAAAATGGTACCCATTCTCACAATTTTGTATATCTAGGATAAATTATTATCTACAAAAATATGTTACAAATATTCACTCAAAAAGAAAGAGAAAATTGGGATAAACCCATTTTAGTATACAAATTTAATATCAAAGTCTCTATGCAAAATTGATTTGAATAAGTTCTGTTAGCCACTTCTAGTTTCTTTGTGATGTAAAATCTTTTAAAGCATAAAAATCAGCCTTTCTACATTATTCCATTAGACATACATAGAAGTTAAAAGAAATGAGAAGACAGAACAATCAACCAGGAAGGTGAATTTACTGAGAAACAGTCATTCGTTCTCCCTCCTCCTTTTCTTTTCCTCCTTTTCCAGGTCTCTTTCGGTTCCGATCAAGAGAAATCTTGAGAATTCTGAGAATATTTCTTTGAGGGCTTCAAATCACCATACCTACATCCTCTGCCACAACTACACACACGGGAACAAAAATAAACCTCTGCTATCTACTCACGTAGGAGGGATTCATGCAAAATAAACTCCTACATGGAGACCAACAGGTGAGTTTTCTACCTGTTCTTTCTAATGTCCTTCCATTATAGTAAATCCCACACATTATGAGGAAGAAACGCTTATGTGAGCTTTTCCTTGAAGTCAAAAAACTTGCATTCATTTCAAGTACCTGGTGATCATAGGGTACAGCCAGGGAAGGTGCCATCCCCCTTGGGGGGAGGGGCGGTGGATGGGCTCCCGCACCCATGCACCTCCTGATGCACAGATTCTGGAGAAACAAAGGGCGGTCACACCGCAGTCAGCCTGTCAGGCTGTCGGGCCACTGGGCAACCCGACCAGCCTGGAAGTGCCCCATGAGTTTGCTGAAAGCAAAACCCTGTCCCCCCTGTGAAGCCAGGCAATTTGGGTCAGAGAGTCAGAGGAGACCGGTAATCAACTCCTCCTCTCTGCTCACCTCCTTGGGGTTACAGCAACCCCATCTCCAAACCCAAATCTGACCCTGGAGTGCCAAACTGGGAGTGGCAGGTGGGCTTTGCCGGTGCTTCAGCGCCCTCTGGAGGTTGTCTGCTCTAATGGCAACTCTCAGCCCTTCCTCCTCCTCCTTCCCTAGTCCTGGGGGCTGCCTTGGCCTCCTGCAGCTGCTGGCCTGAATTCATTCTTCTTTTTTCTCCAATTACAATGAAGTGTCTTACAGAGGTTTGGAATCTCTTGAAGAAGGAAGATCTTTTAGCCAATACACCTTAACCGTGAGAAGTTGGTTTCAAGAATGAATCTGAAATACTGTATTTTTCTCCTGATGATTCCAAGGAGAGACAGCTCAAGTTTTCTAAATCATAAGAAAAACCAAGGTAAATATGATATTCTGAGCCAGAGATGAAAAAGCAGTTTTTAGCACCCTCTCCTCATGTCATATGACCGGGATGTAAATCAATCAACTGCCACTGGTTTTTAAATCAAGTGACCCAACTTTAAATCCATCAGCTGCTTCCCTGTAACTCACGTGACTTGGCTTTGAATAGTAAGAAATGCAGAGGTATAAAAATGATGTTCTGAACAATAAATGGAAAGACAACATTTTAGAAAGTTTTTTCCTTTTCGAATGGACCATTCATTGCCTACAGAATAAAGGATTCCCTTGTGGATTTCTTGAACTGTAAACACATACATTGTCTCCGTTGGCTTGATTGACTTAGATTTTGGGTTTTTTTTTTGTTGTTGTTGTTGTTGTTAACATCTTTATTGGAGCATAATTGCTTTACCTTGTTGTGTTAGCTTCTGCTGTATAACAAAGTGAATCAACTATTCGTATACATATATCCCCATATCCTCTCCCTCTTGTGTCTCCCTCCCACCTTCCCTATCCCACCCCTCTAGGTGGTCACAAAGCACTGAGCTGATCTCCCTGTGCTATATGCAGCTGCTTCCCAATAGCTATCTATTTCACCTTTGGTAGTGTATATATGTCCATGCCACTCTCTCACTTCATCCCAGCTTACCCTTCCCCCGCCCTGTGTCCTCAGGTCCGTTCTCTACATCTACGTCTTTATTCCTCTGCAGCGACTCCTGCTAGGGACGGATACTTCCTTTTATGCTCAGGGAAATCCCCTAGTTTGAATATGATTTGAGTTTGATCCTGTGAAACCATCAGAACTTCCCACCAGAGATAAATGAGGAGATTCTGGCCTTTATTAGTATGCATGATGAACACGGGTGTCCTGGCTGTACTTGCCAACCCTCCTATTTTACCCACCTATTTTTATCCACCTTCCTCCCTGTGAGTACCTTTGACCAACCCTGAGCTCAGACTCCTGACCTATCACAGTGACTTTGTCAGCCTTTCTTTAAAAATGGACAGGTAATAAAACGGATTTAACCTAGAAGCAGCAGCTCAGTAAGGGAAATAAAATCATCAGAAGTTATCTAATCACAGCCACAGCCATCCAGGGCTCTGTCTTACCTGCTGGGTCATAAGAATGGGAC
Source organism: Eschrichtius robustus (assembly GCF_028021215.1). Classification (NCBI taxonomy): domain Eukaryota; kingdom Metazoa; phylum Chordata; class Mammalia; order Artiodactyla; family Eschrichtiidae; genus Eschrichtius; species Eschrichtius robustus. The sequence goes on from NC_090832.1 coordinate 96,606,538, forward strand.
CTTCCTAAACTTGAAGGGCATCCAATCAAATAAGTAAAGGTCTGCTCACCTCTGGCTCTTGGAGGGATTGCTAGGCACTCTACCCAGTGTATACTAACTGCAAAACACTGTCATGGTTGTGAAACACCTATGTTCCAGGAAAGCTTTTTGGGGTGCATAGGGGAGGTTTCTTTTTGACATCAAGCAAAAAATAAATCACCAAGCTCTTTGAGCACAGGGGTTCTTAAGAGGGCAGTAGAAGGAAGGAATGGGCAGAAAAGACGATCTCCAGTGAACTGAAGGCCGTTTTTCCAAAAGAGTAGGATTTAGTCTCAGTTTAAGGAGAACACTTTTAAATAGCTGGGACAGCTCCAAACTGCAGTTTAGGGAACGAGTGCTTCAATAGAACAGTGCTTTAAAAGTCCTGGCAAGGCAGCAAGAGGATGAAGAGTTGGTTTTGCGTAGTTTTGAACACAGGAGTAAAGAAGCAGAGGCATCTCTGACTAAAAGGCCCTGAGATCCTATGGCATCAATGGGTCAGTTGCAGGGGCAGGGGGTGTGGGGGGCGATATTTCTCTCTCAACGTCTCCCAGGGCAGCCACCCCTCCCGACCCCACCACCCCCACTCCCTTCACCCTTCCTCCCTCCACTGTTGGGTCCCCAGGGACAGCACTTTTCAAGCTGGAGCCCTCAGGCACCATCTCTGCTGTCTGGATTCTTCCTGGAGCCTGGCAAGTTCTGGGACAGGAAGGCGGGTCTGCAAGGCCGCTGCGGTGCAGCCGGACCTGGAGGCCTGGAGGGGAACTGGAGCCCTGAAGCCCACCCACGTCCTTGAAGCCGAGGGAGGAACACATCCTCCTAACAGTACTTCTCAGGGGTCAGCGTGCTCCCCACCCGACGGTGATCCATACTCACTTGAGGCAGCAAGGACTGCCTCTAACTGGCCCCCTCGATTCCGCCTTAAGGGTCCTCGCACATGTGTGATAGCGCAGGCCCCGGATCTCTTTAGTCAGCTGAGGCCAGTGCTGCCGGCATCCCTCTAGTCCCATCCCCCAGCCCCTCTCTCTGGGACTGTATCTAATAGAAGAAAGAGCACAGAGGGATTGGCTGAATCAAGGGACCTGGGAGCCTGGGGATGAGTTTGAAGACCGAGAACCTAAGGCGCAATTACATATTATCGGAAACTCTTGTGGAGTGTGTGTGGGGGGGGGGAGGTTAGGAGGCTGAGAGGCTGAGTCGACCTGGTGAGTCCAGCCCCAGGACACTACACAGCCCTGTCCCCCTTTCCCTGCCATCAGACAAGCGGTGCCGCAACTCCAGCCGGGACTCTGCACTTCCCCCTCCCTGATTCTCCAGAAGAGCAGGTGGCCCCCCTCTGAGGGCAGGAGCAAGACAACGGAACAAGTCCCCCTGCACTAAGGCGCTACTGGAATCTCTTCCTGAACAGCAGTGCTGGCTTGGAGCGAACCCGTGCACCGCCAAAGTTGGTCTCGTCCTGCAGCTGAGGGATGCAGGCTTTAAGTCAGCTGCCTTGGCTTTAAATCAATCAGTCCCCCCTTTAAGTCAGGTGACCCGACTTTAAATCACTGTGTGCCCCTCAAGCCTGCCACTTCAAAAATTGGGAACTTCACTTTGATCCCAGCACCTCACACAGCTGAATGCACACTGTATTCACCCCCAAGCCTGGCTTAGAGGCAGGATATAAGGTAAGGGGATGGGCTGCACACATGGTGAGGAGGGTGCACTTCATGTACCAGAAGGGTCCAGGTACTCTGGGTACAGCAAGCAGTGCACGATACAGCAGCTCCCTGGCAAAGCTGGTGATGCACAGGGGGAGCAGGCACACCCAGGCACGCAGAGGTTCCAGGCCGGGAGCTGGGGCACAGCCAGCCGGGAGGGTGTGAAAGCCGAGGATCTGAGCCTTCTTGAGAAAGGCAGACACAGAGGATGGATGAGAAACAAAGACCAGATGAAACATGGGTTTGAAAAGCACACCCTGCTCTTGAAATTGGGGTGGGGTCACCCCAGATTTGAGTCTTCTTACGCCCCAGTACCTAGTGCTTTGGCATTTGCCCAATTACTTATAAAATGTGACTGATGATATCTAAACCATAGAATACTGCATTTGGAGTGGTTTTGCGTGTTTATGTTTCTATAGTGGAATAATCTTTTCTACAAGAAAAATGTACACAATCTGAAATAAATTCAAACCCCTCTTTAAAAAGTACTATATCGGACTTCCCTGGTGGCGCAGTGGTAAAGAATCTGCCTGCCAAGGCAGGGGACATGGGTTCGAGCCCTGGTCAGGGAAGATCCCACATGCCGCGGAGCAGCTACGCCCATGGGCCACAACTACTGAGCCTGCAGACCACAACTACTGAAGCCCGCGCGCCTAGAACCGGTGCTCCACAACAAGCGCAGCAAGAGAAGCCACCGCAATGAGAAGCCCGCGCACCGCAACAAAGAGTAGCCCCCGCTTGCCGCAACTAGAGAAAGCCTGTGCATAGCAATGAAGACCCAACGCAGCCAAGAACAAATTAATTAAATAATTAGTTTAACTATTTTAAAAAAGTACTATATCCTTCTGTACAGCTTCTCTGGGAAGAACAGAGAGATGGCGTAGGAGAGTGAGAAAGAGCAATATTTAGTGCACATCTCTCATGCAGGTGCTCTGCTGGCTCAGATAGATTTATCCCCACTTTACAAAGGAGGAAATAGTCTCAGAGAGGTTTAGTAATTTTCCCAAAGCCAAACAGCTATGGAGTGGCAGAACCAAGATCTGAACCAAGTCTGTTACCTTCAAAGCCTAAGTCCTCATCACAACAAAACTCAATTAATATTTACATTTATCGAATTACATTGCAACCTGGGGAGTACTTGGCACAATCCTGAATAAGAGTGAGAAAGAAAGAAATAGCATTGTTCCCACAGTCAACCCAAATTTTTGGAGCAGCTGCTAGATGCCTGGCCCTTTTTGGGGTTCAGCAGTGATCAAGACAGGAAGAGTCCTGCTTTCATGAACCACGTAGTGGGGAGGAGAGACGGGTGCAACTTGGGTGAGGGATTTCACCTTGCTGGACCTCTGTTTTGTCATCTGGAAAATGGGATGGGTGTTCCTCATTTTCTGGGATTGTCCAGCCCTCACATTCTCTGATTCCATAAGAAGCATTTGTTTTCCTGTTTCTTTAAAATTCATTCAGGCCGTGAGCTGTGATGAATGTTGTTAGCTGCTCCCCAAAGCACTCTATTCCCACCCTTTTCCTGTGATCAGGTCTTTCCCGAAACATGACTCACAGTCAGTCAGCCAAGTCACAGAACCTAAGGGGCACCCAGCAGAAAAATTCCAACCCTTGCTTCCCAGGAGCTCTGCGGTCTACCTGCCAGGTAAACTTAACTCACCTGGCACAAGGTGGCCATCCCTGGTTTCACAGCAACATGATCTCAGGCACAAACCTCCTTGTTTTTCCATTTTGTCTTTAAGTTACTTGTTGAAACAACTGCACAAATATGACAAAGGTATAAAATCAGGCATCTTCTGCCCCCAGTGCCTACTAATAAATGATTTTCTGCCACTTTAATGATAAAGATAGAACATTTCAACATTCTGCTACCCTTATTATTTGTCATTTTTGTTGATATTTCTATTGACTACATCTTTCAATATTTTAACAATGGAACATTTATTTAGCTTGTTCCAGACCCAGCCTTTAGTGGTAAAGGTTTTGTTGTTATATTTCTATTATGTTTCCTTTAAAAATCATTATCCTATTTAAATGGATTAAGTCAATTCTGTAAGCATTTATCTTATGATATTGATGAAATTGGCACATAGAGGGCAGTAGTACAAGTTGATTGGACTTGAGAACCTCTATTAGCACAGTTAAGTATAAATATTGTCTATATGTAAACCAAAGTACATGCCGAGTGAGATTCTCCGACTTTTTTTCACTGTCTGCCCCTCAAGCCTGTGGGAAATGGAATATTTCTTGCCCTATCAGTAAACAAAGGATGTCACAGTCTTCAGCACTTGCTGCCCTCCAATGTGAGCCGGCGGGCCCTGAGGCACTCAGGATATGCAAATACAAAATGCAGGCCCCAGAGAGCTGAGGTGCATATCAAAGGAAGGATTTCAGTGAGCCCATGCAAAGAAAAGCGCCGCATTCCTCACCTTGGGAGAGCTGGTTTTCCTCAGTTAACAATCACCTTTTGATGTTCCCCATTACCTGCGCCAGTTCCCTGCCCTGTCCCCTCCCCCCGGTACTTTAGCTCAGGGAGGAAGGAGCGCAGAGGGACTCGGCTGAATAAGGGGCCTGCGCGCCTCGGGGGGAGTTTTCAGCCGCTTTCCCCGCAGTCGGGAGGAGGGGCGCTGACGCTGCAGCCGGACCCTGCGCCTCCCTTGCCCCGTTTCCCCTCAGAACGCTCAGGCCGACCCCCTCCCCACGCCCACCAGGCCTCGCGAGCCAGGCCGAGGGCAGGGGCGAGGGGAGGGACCGAAGTTCCCGGGGACCAGACGCTGGAGGCCGTTCTTTCTGCACAGCGGCGGCGGGTGGCAGCGAACCCCTGCCCCTCAGAAGCTGGTCTTGTGCTGCCGCCCGGGCACCGGACCAGGCGGAGGGTCGGCGCCCACTTACCCGGCCCGCCGTCCCCGCGACTGTCACGGCTTCGGCCGCCGGGGCACCTCCAGAGCCGGCAGCCTCAGTGAGGTCGCCCTCCCCTCGGGCTCCGGGGCAGTTCCGTGACGGCGGAGGGAAGAGACCCCGCCCGAGCCGGGAGTTCCAGCTCTGAGGAAACGCGGGCTCTGTTCAGCGCGCAGTGGGTGGGACCGCTCTGCCCCGAGGCCTTCCGGGAGGGAGCGGGGCGGCGGGGGAGGGAGCCGACAGGAGCGCAGGGCCCCGTCGGGGGTCCTGGAGGGGCGGCCCGGCCTGGGGGCCACGCCCACTGTGGCCGCAGCCCAGGCCTTTTTCCTGGAATCCTACACGAAAAAGTTAGAAAGATACACATTCTATAGTAAATATTCACAAATGATTGTTGCTGCTGTGCTCACTATTCTATTAAAGGTGTAAAATCCATAAAACACTTTAAGTTCAAAATTAAATATGAATTTTTACCTTTCTAATTATGTCTCTGATATTCACAGTTGTGGTTAATGAATCAGAGACTGTGGCATCACTAGTTAAAAATGAGCTTGTTAAAAAAATAGAACTCAGGCCCACCGGACCTACTGAATCACAATCTGCACTTTTACAATCTCCCCAGTGTACTTGTGTACCCATGAATAGTTGAAAGGTACATTTCTACCTCGACAGGTCTTTTCTCTATGAGAAATACACACATTTTATCCAGTTTGATATAAATAAAACACTCAAAAATGCATATGCCTGTGTTGAAACCATCATTTTATCATTTCTTTTCCAGACAAGTATAGTCTCTATACTGGTTTTGTGGATCACATGCCATACTCTTTTCTTGTAGTTAGAAATAAGGTAGAGAAAGTTACTTTGTAAATATATATATATATACATATACATATATATATATATATATATATTAGTGGATAATTGAAGACACTCTTCTAAATTAAAAGCAGTTCTCTTAACTTGCTGTTTTCTTCTTGGGTCACATTATGAACTCTTCCCGTGGCCACATGCCATGTGTACTTTTAATTTCAGGGACTGCTGACATTCCAGGATGTGGCCATAGATTTCTCTCAAGAGGAGTGAGAATGCCTGGACCAAGATCAATGGGAATTGTACAGGGATGTGATGTTAGAGAAGTATAGGAACCTGCTCTCCTTGGGTGAGGATACCTTCCTTCCAGAATTCCTTATCCAACCACAGGGTTTGGAGTCCTTCATTTGTAGAATGTCTCCCGGAATCTTCTGCTTCCTACAGTAGGGTTTCAGATTGCAACGTTTCAGGAAAGATTGGGAGTTTGTGGGTATAATTTTTCTTATCCTTTTAAAATTGCAGCCTCCCTTTTAATATACTTTGTAACTGCTTGGGATGTGTCTATATGAACTGTGTACTATATCCTTCTGTTATAGTCCTTACAATATTTTATTGTCTTATTTTCTGTAACCATTTTCCATGGATTCTTTGGGCTTAAGGTATATTAAAAGGGAGACTGCGATTCTGCGACTTCCCTGGTGATGCAGTGATTAAGAATTCGCCTGCCAATGCAGGGGACCCGGTTCGCTCCCCGGTCCAGGAAGATCTCACGTGCCACGGAACAACTAAGCCAGTGGGCCACAACTACTGAGTCTGCACGCCACAACTACTGAAGCCGGTGTGCCTTGAGCCCGTGCGCCATTTATTTTTTGGAGAATAAAACCACTTCTGAGAGATTAAAATTTAGGCCAGCTAGTCAAAATGCTTTATCACCTGTTCTTCTAAAACACTGATCAATGGAACAAGTTTTACTAGGGATAACAGTGTAATTGTATTCTGGAGTTCATATGGGCAATATGGTTTATGACCTTGATGCTGGATCACGACATTTCAACGGTATAACTGCTCTTAATTGTCTGTTTGTTCAACGATTAAACTCTCACGTGATCTGAGTTCAGACTGGAGTCATCCTGGTTGGTTTCTGTCTATTGCAGATTTCTTCCAGTATGAAAGAAAGGACAAGAGCAATACGGCTTACTTTACAAAATGTCTTCAAACTAAATGATGATATAATCTACATTCAATTAATTTATACATACCCTACTGTAGAACAGGGTTCGTTACGCTGGCAGAGCCCGGTAATTATGTAAAACTGAAACTTTTTCTGCACTGGTTCAAGTCCTCTTCCTAAGAATATGTTTATAATCAACATTCTTTCACAAATTACCCAATTTAATTCACCATAGCATTCCTCATATTAACTAAATGGAAAATCCTAGGCTATATACAAATCCAGAAAGGGCCAAAAATCATCAGCCCCCTTGGATGATTACAACCCATTGCTGAGGCATTCAAATTACTTATTAAAGAACCACTATGTCCATCAACATCATCAATTTATATATTATTGCCCCAATGCTAGCCTTAACCCTGGCTCTCACAACATGAATTCCTCTTCCCATATCTTATCCACTAATTAATATAAATGTAGGCATATTATTTATATTAGCCATATCACACCTAGCCATTTATTCCATCCTCAGATCTGGATAAACTTCACATTCAAAATACTCACTCACTGGAGCTCTAGGAACAATAGCACAGACAATCATCTCATATGAAGTAATGTAGCAGTTATTCTATTCTCAGTCTTACTGATAAATGGATCATTTACACTTTCAACAGTAATTATTACACAAGAACACCTATGACTAATTTTCTCCTGACCCCTACCCAGAATTTGATTATCTCCGCAGTAGCAGAAATCCAATGAAGCCCCACTTGATTTAACAGAAGTAGCATCAAAACCTGTATATGTCTTCAATGTAGAAAATGTAGCAGGCCCATTCACCCCGTCCCTCCTAGAGAATATGTCAATTTCCCTATCATAAACATTTCCACAGCAATCTATTTTTAGGAGCATTCGACAATCCCTAGGTGCCAGAATTATATGCAACCCAAGTCATCATTAAAACACATCTAACAATCTCCTTTCTATGAACTTGAGCCTCCTACCAACAATTTTGATATGATCAACGCATACATCTCTTATAAAAAGTTTTTTTACGACTAACATTAACCCTATGTATATGAGAGTTTTCACCACTTGTCATCATACCAGGCAACCCACCACAAAGTTAAGAAATATGTCTGACAAAAGAGTTACTTTGATAGAGTAAATCATAGAGGTTTCAATGCTCTTATTCCTGGAATTGAATTCTTCCTAATAATTTTACATTCTCCATGCTACCTACCACATTACACCACATGCTATATAGTAAAGTTCTCTAAGTAAGCTTCAGGCCCATACCCCCAAAATATTTTTGTATATCCTTCCTGTGCTAATAAACTCTCATTGTTTTTACCATCATTCTACTGACCATTTTCTCAGGAAATATAATTGTATAACAAGCTCACACTGGTTAATGGTATCCCCATTCTAATAAAAAGCATGAACCCATAAGCTACAGAAGCATCCAACAAATATTTCCTAAAACAGTCCACCACATCAATACTACTTATAATGGCTATTATCATTAATCTAATATACTCTGGTCAAAGAGCACAATGAATAACAAAAATCTTTAATCCAGCAGCATCCACCCTCTTGACAATCGCCCTTGTCACAAAAGTAGGACTTTCCCCATTTCACTTCTGAGTGCCTGAAGTCACACAAGGCATCCCATGAACAGCAGACCTGATGCTATCAACATGACAAAATTGCACCCCTATCAGTTTTATACCACATGTCACCATCCATCAACCTAAATATACTATTAATCATAGTGATATTATAAATCATAGCTGGAGGCTGAGGCAGACTTCGCCATACTCACCTGGAAAATATTACACCCTCCTCACCAATTGCCCATATAGGATGAATAAACAGCTATTATAATGTATATTCAGATTATAACAATCCTAAACATACTAATTTATATCATAACAACACTATCTTCTTCTTATTTATGCCCAGATCATGTACTACAAGAGTATCATTATCACACACATGAGATAAAACACCTCCCATCACAATCATTTTCCTCACCATTATAGTATCATTAGGACATTGCCCATCACTATCAGGGTTTCTACCCAAATGAATAATTATCCAAGAGATAACAAAAACGACAACATCATTCTACCAACACTAATAGCCATCACAGCAGTCCTCAGCATATATTTCTACTTGCAGCTAACATACTCCACATCACTAACTATATTCCCTTCATTAAACAACACAAACACAAAACAATTTGAACATACAAAGAAATAACCTTCCTATCATTACCAATTATAATACCCACACGATTACTACACACAACACCCATTCTATCGGTGCTGGACTAGGAATTCAGGTTAGTTCAGACCAAGAGCTTTCAAAACCCTAAACAAGTGAAATTTACTTAATTCCTAAAAATAAGGATTGCAAGACTTTATTCTACATCAATTGAATGTAAAGCAAACACGGTATTTAAGCCAAATCTTTACCAGATTGATGAGTTTTAACCCCAGGAATCTTTAGTTAACAGGCAAATCCTCTAGTCAACTGGCTTCAGTCTACTTCTCCTTCATTTGAGAAAGAAAAAAAGAAAACAAAAAAGCAGGAAAATCACTGGCAGAATTGAAGCTGCTTCTCTGAAGTTACAATTCAATTTGTTGATTCACCACAGGGTTTGCCAGAAAGAGGGCTCAATCTCTGTCTTTAGATTTACAGTCTAATGCTAACTCAGTCATTTTACCTCTGTTCATACACTGCTGATTATTTTCAACAAATCACAAAGATATCGGCATTTTATATTTACTATTCGGTGCTTGAGCTGGAGTAGCAGGCAGCACCTTCATTATATTAATCCAGGCTGAGCTATGCTGACCTGGACCGCTACTTGGAGATGCCCAAATCTGTAAGGTAGTCATAACAGTCCCTGCACTTGTAATAATTTTCTTTATAGCTGTACCCGTTATGATTGCAGGCTTTGAAAACTGACTTGGGCCACTAATAACTCAGACACCTGAAGTAGCATTTCCCCCAATAAATCATATAAACTTTTGACTACTTCCCCCATCATTCTTACTCCTACTCATATCACCAATAGTAGAAGCTGGTTCTGGTACCAGTGGAACCGTGCATTCAGCTCTAGCCTGCAATCTGGCCCATGCAGGAGCCTCTGTCGACCTAACTGTTTTCTCCTTACATTTAGCAGGTGTCTCCTCAATTCTTGGTATTATTACTTTTATTACTATAGTCTTTAATACAAAACCAGCAGTCATATCCCAATACCAAACGCCATTATTTGTTTAATCTTCCCCAACTATAGCCATATTACTATAGTTACCAATCTCAGTCCAAGCAGCCAGAATTGCCACGCTGTTGAGAGATAGAAATCTAAACACTACTTTCTTTGACCCTGCAGGAGGAGACCGAATCCTATACCAACACCTATTTTGATACTTTGCTCACCCTGAAGTCTGTATTCATGGCCTAACAGGGTTTGTTATAAACTCACATATCATTACATACTATTTAGGACAAAAATTGCCCTTCAGCTATCTGGGAATAGTATGAGTCATGTCCACTGGTTTTTTAGGAGTTCTCTTGTGGGCCCATCATATGTTTACCATAGGGATAGCTGTGGACTCAGGAGCATACTTTGCATCAGCTACCGTAATTACTTCTATCCCTACAGGAGTAAAAGTATCTAGCTGATTAGCAACTCTTTATTTAATTTTTCTTTTTCTTTTCTTTTTCTTTTTTTTTTTTTTGGCTGAGTTGGGTCTTGGTTGCTGCACATGGGCTTTCTCTGGTTGCGGTGAGCGGCAGCGACTCTTCGTTGCGGTGTGCGGCCCTTTCACTGCAGTGGCTTCTCTTGTTGCAGAGCACGGCCTCTAGGCGCGTGGGCTTCAGTAGTTGTGGCTTGCGGGCTCTAGAGGGCAGGCTCAGTAGTTGTGGCACACGGGCTTTTTGCTCCGCGGCATGTGGAATCTTCCCAGACAAGGGCTCGAACCCGTGTCCCCTGCATTGGCAGGCGAATTCTTAACCACTGCGTCACCAGGGAAGTCCCTGGTTAGCAACTGTTCACGGAGGTAATACTATATGACCTCCCACTATATTATGAGTTTTAGGCTTTAGTTTTTCTTTTTACAGTAGGTGGTTTGACAGGAATCATCTTAGCCAACTCATCCCCAGACATTGTCCTCCAGGATACATACTATGTAGTAGCACACTTCCATGACCTAATGTCCATGGGAGCAGTCTTCACTATTATAGGAGGCTTCCTACACTGATTCCCACTATTCTCAGGTTATACAGTTAACTCAGCATGAGCAAAAATTCACTTCACAAGTATATTTGTAGTAGTAAATATGACTTCCTGCAGCACTTTCGTGGCCTCTCAGGATGTCACTACGTTAGACTGAGTACCCTGAGGCACACACAACATGAAATATTTTGTCTTTAGGCTCATTCATCTCAGTAGCAGCAGTAATGCTAATAATCTTCATACTTTGAAAAGCATTTGTGTCTAAACAAGAAGTCTTAGCAGTGGAAATTGCTACTCCTAACCGAGAATGGTTACACGGATGTCCTCCACCATATCCTATGTTTCAAGATCCTACCTATGTAAATGTAAAATAAGGAAGGACTCAAGTCCTTTTCAACCAGTTTCAAGCCAACACCATAACAATTATGTCTTCCTCAATAAATGAGATAAAAGTAAAAAGTGATGTAGCTTTGTCAAAGTTAAATGATACGCTAAAATCCTGTATATCACTAAGGCATATCAATTTCATCTAGGCTCTCAAGATACAACATCACCGATTATGGAAGAACTTTTACATTTTCTTCATCACACATTAATAGTGATTTTTAAAATAAGTTCTCTAGTCCTCTATATCATTTCACTAATATTGACATCTAAACTCATATGCATACAATAGATGCACAGGTAGAGAAAATGTGAACAATTTACTAGCTATTATTGTAATCTTAATTGCCCTATCATCATTGTGAATCCTTTACATGATACATGAAATCAATAACTCTTCCCAAACCATAAAAAAAAAAAAAAAACAAACTATGGGTCAGTAATGATACTGAAGCTACAAATACACAGATTATGAAGATTTAAATGTTGACTCCTCTGTAATCCCCACATCAGAGCTAAAACCAGGAGAATAATGACTAATAGAAATCAACAACTGAGTAGTTAGGGATAGTCATTGAATATTAGTTTCATCTGAAATTGTTGTACACTCCGGAGTTGTTCCTTCTCAGGCCTAAAAAGAGCTGCTATCCCAGGACGCCTAACTTAAAGAATCCTAATATCAACAGGACCAGGCCTATGTTGTGGACAAGAGAGCTCGTTTTCCTGAGTTCAAAGACAGGACAGAGGGATATGGCTGAGATATGGGGTGAATCTGGAGCCCATGGTGATGCACTCTCCGAGCTCCAGTATAGGAATGGGGCCTCTAGGGTCCCAGGCCAACCACCACGCCCTCTCGAGCAGGATCTGGGCAACATTCCCTGTCAGTGATGAGGCAGCCCTAGCACTTGTCACGCCCCGATGTCGTGTCCTATGTGGGCCCCATGCTCTTGGGACCACACCCCACACTCTGCAGGTCCATGCTACAGGGTCCTTCATGCCTCAGGAGTAGAGACCACACAGCAAGCAGTTCCCTCCCCAACCAGCAGGAGGAGGGGAGGAGAGCAGGGGCACCAGGGGAATCTCACTCAGACAACAACACCCCAGCGGTGCCAGCGGGGACAGTGATGGTGCAGATGAGGCACAGACCAAGAGATGGGACCAGAGGACCCAAAAGGCAGCTGGTCAGGTCCTGGCTCACCTGCACCCTGGACACCTTTGTCCCACATACACCCCCTTCCTCATACACCCTCTCCTTAAATGCAGATTCTTCAGATGCAAACAGGCAGAGCTTCAGACTGAAAGTCAGCTCTTCCAAAATGACCCGTCAGCAAACACTGCAGGATTCCACTCCAGTGGGTGCCCTGGAGTCGACAACTCAGGGACTGAAGTGGATATCGGTGCCAGGGGCAGTGGGAGGGAATGGGGAATGAGACTTTCATGGTTGTGGAATTTTGGTTTTGCAAGATGAAAAGTTCTAGGGATGGTGGTGATGGCTCCACGAGAAAGTGAATATATCTGATGCCTCAGAAACGTGCACTTAAAATGGTGATGATGGTAAAGGGTATGTGACGTGTGTTTTACTTCACTTAAAATAAATTCTTAAAATAATGTCTTGTTAATTGAGATTCCATTTCGACTCCCCTTCATCACAAATGTCGGAGGCCCAGACACAGTCCCCTACCTTAGGGGCCATCACGGTACCCTCACAGAGCACGTGGGAGACCATTCTTAGGGGGGGCTAGTCTGTGCTCACCTGACCTCTGTCCAGGGGGACCCAGGCTGTGGTGACCCCCATAGATTAGACATATGATATGCTATAGTATTAATATGATACCACCAAGTGTTGTCACTCACCGGAACACAGAGCAGCAACCCACTCAAACATGCCTGACCTCATATGATTGTGACAAGATTAAGAGAAGAAAAGGAACCACAGGTTAATCAGGACAACACCCTTAATGCAGAGGTTGGAAATCTCAAAGGGGACAGGACACACTGCAGGCAAAGAGCGCATATGTGGTCTCCCCATACATGTGATCCTGACCCATGCAGGTATGGTGAGACCCACACAGTCCCCGCACCCTATACCTGGGGCCACACATCCACACTCACCAGGGTGACCCACCTCCCCAGACCCCTCCACCTGGGTCACATGTCCACAGTCCCAGGGTGACCTCACCTCCCCAGACCCTGCACCTGGGGTCACACGTCCCCTTGGTCAGGACACCATGGCTCTGCAGGGGGCTCCCCCAATGTGGAAACAAGCTGGGTGCCTGCGACCTCCTGGGATGGGAAAAAGTGTCAGGTGGGTCTCCTTTCCCCACACTTGTCCCAGAGGAGTCCTCCTCTTCTCACTTTGGTTCTGTGTGATTTTAACTGTTTTTAAAGCTTTCATACTAGACTTGAACACTCGACCCTGGTGCTGGCATGCTCAGTCCTTTCTTGTCTCACTTACACGTTGAGAAAACCCACAGGACAGCAGGGCTGAAAGCCGAGGGGCAGCTCTGGACTCTGCTGAGTAGGGACGGTAGACTGGAGGGAGAGCTCAGCAGCAGCCTCAGCTGTCACCCATCGGCCTTTTGCCCGATCTGCGTGCCCTGCAATCAATTCACCAGCTAAACCTGCTTCCCTATGCACCATGCACGTGCTGGTAAATTGGAATTATTGCCAGGTAGTCCTCCTGAGGATTCTCCATGAGCCGCAGGGAAGGTGAACCTTGCAGGGATTAAGACTAAGGCCCCGACCATAGCACTGACCCTTGGGAGGACCAGGTCACCACACTCAGAAGAGAGGCTGTTACGTAGACAAGCCCACCTCAGCTCCAGACCCCAGACATCTAAGCACTGACATTCAGATGCAGGCACGGAGCTTCCCAGTACTGAGGCCAGGCCGGGTCTCTACCCAGGTCCCCATAGCCCTAGCGTACACAGAACATGGTCAGGTCTAAATCTTCTTATTATAGACAACACATGGTCAGCTCTAAACATAATCAGTAGACAGGACATGCAGAGCTCTAAATCTACCATGTAGACACAACTTGATCATGTTTAAACTAGCTTAGGGCTGATCTCATAGGAGGTATAGATCACACACATGGGTCTCTCATCTTTGGACACCCACATCAGGAAACTGAACAAAATCTTTGTCATTAAACATTTCAACAGGCAAAACAGAAATGTTCCCAATTTCTCTGGTCACCTGATGGTCAATATCCACGGGCGAGCCACGAACTTCTTAGAGTGCAGCCCGGTCTGCTGCCAGGACAGACAAGAAGTGGCCTGATTCCAGCCTCCCAGGTTTCCAGAAGGAGGCGGCCACACTGGAAGCCCAGGCAGGAGAGTCCTGTATGGTCCGGGCCGGGAGATCCGGTCTGTCCATTCGGCTGGCCGATCCCGGGCGGGGCGCTCAGGGCCGCTGAGAGCCCTGCACTCAGGTCCTGCTTCCCTGCAGCGTGTGCGTGTGCGTGTGTGTGTGTGTGTGTGTGTAGAGGGGGCGGTGGCTGACGGCTCCCATGGCTCCCGTCCCGGGCACCGCGCTATCTTCGAGGGGAGGCACGGGGAGAGGTAGGGGCACAGAAGCCGTTGGAGAGGAGAACCCACCGCAGAACTCTTTGCACACTGGCTCGCCCCACCCGGAGACCCGCCTGCCCATCGTGGGCCGCATGTCACCCCCCAGCCCCCCACCCCCGAGGGCAGGGTGCCTGCTCTTTCAACAGCACAGGGTCTCACATGAAGGAGACACAATGGGGACTGTCACCCCCCCCCACTCCTGATGCTGTGTTTGGGGAGAATGAACCCCCTTGACTGGGCGATGGGACCCTGTGTGGAAAGAGGTGGCGGCCCCATCCAAGTCGGGGCCTGGCTGAGAGATGGGAACACAGGAGCCAAGTGCAGGGCCTGGAGGCCAGGCCAACAGGAGGGGCACCCCCAGCCTTGGCCGGGTTCTCCAACGGTGACATTGTTGCTTTAGGGGACCCGGGGCAGGCGACTGAATGTAATGGGAGTCTAAACTGGACCCTGAATGGGGCTTAAAGAAGGTGTGAAGGATGTTACTGAGACAGTGACAGTCATTGGAAGACAAACTCCGTGTCAGGATATCCTGCTCCATCCATTTAAATCCCTGAGATCTGTGACCTTTACGTGGCTACGCAGGATTGTTAGAGCAGCTGCGTGCGGATATATCTGGGGCACAATTCAGTCTGCAACCAACTTGCAAGTGGTCCCAGCAAACACACAGGTGTGCGCACAGGCAGGCACAGCACACACACAAACATATGCATGTGCACAGCACAAATATATTCACACACTAGCATGTGAACACACATGCACCCATATGCCCATGCACACACTAATGTGTGCAAGTGCACATACCTATGCACATGCACAGCATATGTATGCAAACAGGCACATGCACACGCATAGCACACACACAGGGAATAAAGTGAATCCGTAAAGCATTGATTCCTGAACACAAGTGAAGCTGACATGTATTTTTCCCTTTTCTTAGCCTTGATGTTTTCCACAACAAAAAGTTTAGAAAAAAGTTAATGGCAAATGACTTTTGATTCATAGGACTTTCTGATGTTATTCCACAAATATTATGACAGGAGAAATGAATGTAGATATTACATGTGTCCACTAATGGATGAATGGAGAAGAAAAACACGGCCCATCAATACAAGGGGATGCTATTCAACCTAAAAAGGAAGGCAATTCTGACACAGGCTGCAGCAGGGATGAACCTTGAGGGCATTATGCTCAGTGATGTAAGCTAGACACAAAAAAACAAACAGTGCTTGATCCACTCATACAAGGCCCCTAGAGCAGTCGGAAACATAGAGACATAAAGTAGGATGTTGAGTGCCAGGGGCTGAGGGAGGGACAATGGGGAGTGAGTGTTTAATGGGGACTGTTTCAATTTTGCAAGATGAAAAAGTTCTGGAGGATGATGGCGGTCAGGTTTGCACAACAGTGTGAATTACTTCTTGACCCTGAAATGTGCACTTAAAAATGGCTAAGATAGTAAATTTTATGTTCTGTATATCTGACCACAATTTTTAAAACTTTTTAGAAAACAACAGGAAATAGTCCATGAATACCACAAGATGCACAACTTCACAAACAACAGAGGGATTAAAGCCATAAGAAAAATACTGTGCATACACCTACCAGAATGGCAGACATGAAAGACATAGTATCAAATATCAGCAGGATGTGGAGCAATGGAAAGCCTGGTCCGCAACGGGGGGATGCAACCACTTCTGAAGCAATCGGGCCTCAGATAGCGAAGTCCGTGCACAGAGACCCACAGTGCGCCTCCCAGTTGAACACAAACCCACCAGCCCTGCAGCAGGACACACGGACATGGGCTCGCAGCCACAGGAGCCAAACCTGAAAGAACCTGAAGGCCATCACAGACGGATGCAGAAATGAACCATGCACGCTCCTATGAAGGAATATTCCACAGCAATGGAGTACATTTTGTTTAAAGGTAGTAAAACTATAAAAATTATTTTTTTTAAAAAAACTATATTTACAAGCTGAAAGAATCTATAATTCTGGCACCTAGGGATTGTCGAATGCTCCTAAAAATAGATTGCTGTGGAAATGTTTATGATAGGGAAATTGACATATTCTCTAGGAGGGACGGGGTGAATGGGCCTGCTACATTTTCTACATTGAAGACATATACAGGTTTTGATGCTACTTCTGTTAAATCAAGTGGGGCTTCATTGGATTTCTGCTACTGCGGAGATAATCAAATTCTGGGTAGGGGTCAGGAGAAAATTAGTCATAGGTGTTCTTGTGTAATAATTACTGTTGAAAGTGTAAATGATCCATTTATCAGTAAGACTGAGAATAGAATAACTGCTACATTACTTCATATGAGATGATTGTCTGTGCTATTGTTCCTAGAGCTCCAGTGAGTGAGTATTTTGAATGTGAAGTTTATCCAGATCTGAGGATGGAATAAATGGCTAGGTGTGATATGGCTAATATAAATAATATGCCTACATTTATATTAATTAGTGGATAAGATATGGGAAGAGGAATTCATGTTGTGAGAGCCAGGGTTAAGGCTAGCATTGGGGCAATAATATATAAATTGATGATGTTGATGGACATAGTGGTTCTTTAATAAGTAATTTGAATGCCTCAGCAATGGGTTGTAATCATCCAAGGGGGCTGATGATTTTTGGCCCTTTCTGGATTTGTATATAGCCTAGGATTTTCCATTTAGTTAATATGAGGAATGCTATGGTGAATTAAATTGGGTAATTTGTGAAAGAATGTTGATTATAAACATATTCTTAGGAAGAGGACTTGAACCAGTGCAGAAAAAGTTTCAGTTTTACATAATTACCGGGCTCTGCCAGCGTAACGAACCCTGTTCTACAGTAGGGTATGTATAAATTAATTGAATGTAGATTATATCATCATTTAGTTTGAAGACATTTTGTAAAGTAAGCCGTATTGCTCTTGTCCTTTCTTTCATACTGGAAGAAATCTGCAATAGACAGAAACCAACCAGGATGACTCCAGTCTGAACTCAGATCACGTGAGAGTTTAATCGTTGAACAAACAGACAATTAAGAGCAGTTATACCGTTGAAATGTCGTGATCCAGCATCAAGGTCATAAACCATATTGCCCATATGAACTCCAGAATACAATTACACTGTTATCCCTAGTAAAACTTGTTCCATTGATCAGTGTTTTAGAAGAACAGGTGATAAAGCATTTTGACTAGCTGGCCTAAATTTTAATCTCTCAGAAGTGGTTTTATTCTCCAAAAAATAAATGGCGCACGGGCTCAAGGCACACCGGCTTCAGTAGTTGTGGCGTGCAGACTCAGTAGTTGTGGCCCACTGGCTTAGTTGTTCCGTGGCACGTGAGATCTTCCTGGACCGGGGAGCGAACCGGGTCCCCTGCATTGGCAGGCGAATTCTTAATCACTGCATCACCAGGGAAGTCGCAGAATCGCAGTCTCCCTTTTAATATACCTTAAGCCCAAAGAATCCATGGAAAATGGTTACAGAAAATAAGACAATAAAATATTGTAAGGACTATAACAGAAGGATATAGTACACAGTTCATATAGACACATCCCAAGCAGTTACAAAGTATATTAAAAGGGAGGCTGCAATTTTAAAAGGATAAGAAAAATTATACCCACAAACTCCCAATCTTTCCTGAAACGTTGCAATCTGAAACCCTACTGTAGGAAGCAGAAGATTCCGGGAGACATTCTACAAATGAAGGACTCCAAACCCTGTGGTTGGATAAGGAATTCTGGAAGGAAGGTATCCTCACCCAAGGAGAGCAGGTTCCTATACTTCTCTAACATCACATCCCTGTACAATTCCCATTGATCTTGGTCCAGGCATTCTCACTCCTCTTGAGAGAAATCTATGGCCACATCCTGGAATGTCAGCAGTCCCTGAAATTAAAAGTACACATGGCATGTGGCCACGGGAAGAGTTCATAATGTGACCCAAGAAGAAAACAGCAAGTTAAGAGAACTGCTTTTAATTTAGAAGAGTGTCTTCAATTATCCACTAATATATATATATATATATATATGTATATGTATATATATATATATTTACAAAGTAACTTTCTCTACCTTATTTCTAACTACAAGAAAAGAGTATGGCATGTGATCCACAAAACCAGTATAGAGACTATACTTGTCTGGAAAAGAAATGATAAAATGATGGTTTCAACACAGGCATATGCATTTTTGAGTGTTTTATTTATATCAAACTGGATAAAATGTGTGTATTTCTCATAGAGAAAAGACCTGTCGAGGTAGAAATGTACCTTTCAACTATTCATGGGTACACAAGTACACTGGGGAGATTGTAAAAGTGCAGATTGTGATTCAGTAGGTCCGGTGGGCCTGAGTTCTATTTTTTTAACAAGCTCATTTTTAACTAGTGATGCCACAGTCTCTGATTCATTAACCACAACTGTGAATATCAGAGACATAATTAGAAAGGTAAAAATTCATATTTAATTTTGAACTTAAAGTGTTTTATGGATTTTACACCTTTAATAGAATAGTGAGCACAGCAGCAACAATCATTTGTGAATATTTACTATAGAATGTGTATCTTTCTAACTTTTTCGTGTAGGATTCCAGGAAAAAGGCCTGGGCTGCGGCCACAGTGGGCGTGGCCCCCAGGCCGGGCCGCCCCTCCAGGACCCCCGACGGGGCCCTGCGCTCCTGTCGGCTCCCTCCCCCGCCGCCCCGCTCCCTCCCGGAAGGCCTCGGGGCAGAGCGGTCCCACCCACTGCGCGCTGAACAGAGCCCGCGTTTCCTCAGAGCTGGAACTCCCGGCTCGGGCGGGGTCTCTTCCCTCCGCCGTCACGGAACTGCCCCGGAGCCCGAGGGGAGGGCGACCTCACTGAGGCTGCCGGCTCTGGAGGTGCGCCGGCGGCCGAAGCCGTGACAGTCGCGGGGACGGCGGGCCGGGTAAGTGGGCGCCGACCCTCCGCCTGGTCCGGTGCCCGGGCGGCAGCACAAGACCAGCTTCTGAGGGGCAGGGGTTCGCTGCCACCCGCCGCCGCTGTGCAGAAAGAACGGCCTCCAGCGTCTGGTCCCCGGGAACTTCGGTCCCTCCCCTCGCCCCTGCCCTCGGCCTGGCTCGCGAGGCCTGGTGGGCGTGGGGAGGGGGTCGGCCTGAGCGTTCTGAGGGGAAACGGGGCAAGGGAGGCGCAGGGTCCGGCTGCAGCGTCAGCGCCCCTCCTCCCGACTGCGGGGAAAGCGGCTGAAAACTCCCCCCGAGGCGCGCAGGCCCCTTATTCAGCCGAGTCCCTCTGCGCTCCTTCCTCCCTGAGCTAAAGTACCGGGGGGAGGGGACAGGGCAGGGAACTGGCGCAGGTAATGGGGAACATCAAAAGGTGATTGTTAACTGAGGAAAACCAGCTCTCCCAAGGTGAGGAATGCGGCGCTTTTCTTTGCATGGGCTCACTGAAATCCTTCCTTTGATATGCACCTCAGCTCTCTGGGGCCTGCATTTTGTATTTGCATATCCTGAGTGCCTCAGGGCCCGCCGGCTCACATTGGAGGGCAGCAAGTGCTGAAGACTGTGACATCCTTTGTTTACTGATAGGGCAAGAAATATTCCATTTCCCACAGGCTTGAGGGGCAGACAGTGAAAAAAAGTCGGAGAATCTCACTCGGCATGTACTTTGGTTTACATATAGACAATATTTATACTTAACTGTGCTAATAGAGGTTCTCAAGTCCAATCAACTTGTACTACTGCCCTCTATGTGCCAATTTCATCAATATCATAAGATAAATGCTTACAGAATTGACTTAATCCATTTAAATAGGATAATGATTTTTAAAGGAAACATAATAGAAATATAACAACAAAACCTTTACCACTAAAGGCTGGGTCTGGAACAAGCTAAATAAATGTTCCATTGTTAAAATATTGAAAGATGTAGTCAATAGAAATATCAACAAAAATGACAAATAATAAGGGTAGCAGAATGTTGAAATGTTCTATCTTTATCATTAAAGTGGCAGAAAATCATTTATTAGTAGGCACTGGGGGCAGAAGATGCCTGATTTTATACCTTTGTCATATTTGTGCAGTTGTTTCAACAAGTAACTTAAAGACAAAATGGAAAAACAAGGAGGTTTGTGCCTGAGATCATGTTGCTGTGAAACCAGGGATGGCCACCTTGTGCCAGGTGAGTTAAGTTTACCTGGCAGGTAGACCGCAGAGCTCCTGGGAAGCAAGGGTTGGAATTTTTCTGCTGGGTGCCCCTTAGGTTCTGTGACTTGGCTGACTGACTGTGAGTCATGTTTCGGGAAAGACCTGATCACAGGAAAAGGGTGGGAATAGAGTGCTTTGGGGAGCAGCTAACAACATTCATCACAGCTCACGGCCTGAATGAATTTTAAAGAAACAGGAAAACAAATGCTTCTTATGGAATCAGAGAATGTGAGGGCTGGACAATCCCAGAAAATGAGGAACACCCATCCCATTTTCCAGATGACAAAACAGAGGTCCAGCAAGGTGAAATCCCTCACCCAAGTTGCACCCGTCTCTCCTCCCCACTACGTGGTTCATGAAAGCAGGACTCTTCCTGTCTTGATCACTGCTGAACCCCAAAAAGGGCCAGGCATCTAGCAGCTGCTCCAAAAATTTGGGTTGACTGTGGGAACAATGCTATTTCTTTCTTTCTCACTCTTATTCAGGATTGTGCCAAGTACTCCCCAGGTTGCAATGTAATTCGATAAATGTAAATATTAATTGAGTTTTGTTGTGATGAGGACTTAGGCTTTGAAGGTAACAGACTTGGTTCAGATCTTGGTTCTGCCACTCCATAGCTGTTTGGCTTTGGGAAAATTACTAAACCTCTCTGAGACTATTTCCTCCTTTGTAAAGTGGGGATAAATCTATCTGAGCCAGCAGAGCACCTGCATGAGAGATGTGCACTAAATATTGCTCTTTCTCACTCTCCTACGCCATCTCTCTGTTCTTCCCAGAGAAGCTGTACAGAAGGATATAGTACTTTTTTAAAATAGTTAAACTAATTATTTAATTAATTTGTTCTTGGCTGCGTTGGGTCTTCATTGCTATGCACAGGCTTTCTCTAGTTGCGGCAAGCGGGGGCTACTCTTTGTTGCGGTGCGCGGGCTTCTCATTGCGGTGGCTTCTCTTGCTGCGCTTGTTGTGGAGCACCGGTTCTAGGCGCGCGGGCTTCAGTAGTTGTGGTCTGCAGGCTCAGTAGTTGTGGCCCATGGGCGTAGCTGCTCCGCGGCATGTGGGATCTTCCCTGACCAGGGCTCGAACCCATGTCCCCTGCCTTGGCAGGCAGATTCTTTACCACTGCGCCACCAGGGAAGTCCGATATAGTACTTTTTAAAGAGGGGTTTGAATTTATTTCAGATTGTGTACATTTTTCTTGTAGAAAAGATTATTCCACTATAGAAACATAAACACGCAAAACCACTCCAAATGCAGTATTCTATGGTTTAGATATCATCAGTCACATTTTATAAGTAATTGGGCAAATGCCAAAGCACTAGGTACTGGGGCGTAAGAAGACTCAAATCTGGGGTGACCCCACCCCAATTTCAAGAGCAGGGTGTGCTTTTCAAACCCATGTTTCATCTGGTCTTTGTTTCTCATCCATCCTCTGTGTCTGCCTTTCTCAAGAAGGCTCAGATCCTCGGCTTTCACACCCTCCCGGCTGGCTGTGCCCCAGCTCCCGGCCTGGAACCTCTGCGTGCCTGGGTGTGCCTGCTCCCCCTGTGCATCACCAGCTTTGCCAGGGAGCTGCTGTATCGTGCACTGCTTGCTGTACCCAGAGTACCTGGACCCTTCTGGTACATGAAGTGCACCCTCCTCACCATGTGTGCAGCCCATCCCCTTACCTTATATCCTGCCTCTAAGCCAGGCTTGGGGGTGAATACAGTGTGCATTCAGCTGTGTGAGGTGCTGGGATCAAAGTGAAGTTCCCAATTTTTGAAGTGGCAGGCTTGAGGGGCACACAGTGATTTAAAGTCGGGTCACCTGACTTAAAGGGGGGACTGATTGATTTAAAGCCAAGGCAGCTGACTTAAAGCCTGCATCCCTCAGCTGCAGGACGAGACCAACTTTGGCGGTGCACGGGTTCGCTCCAAGCCAGCACTGCTGTTCAGGAAGAGATTCCAGTAGCGCCTTAGTGCAGGGGGACTTGTTCCGTTGTCTTGCTCCTGCCCTCAGAGGGGGGCCACCTGCTCTTCTGGAGAATCAGGGAGGGGGAAGTGCAGAGTCCCGGCTGGAGTTGCGGCACCGCTTGTCTGATGGCAGGGAAAGGGGGACAGGGCTGTGTAGTGTCCTGGGGCTGGACTCACCAGGTCGACTCAGCCTCTCAGCCTCCTAACCTCCCCCCCCCCCCACACACTCCACAAGAGTTTCCGATAATATGTAATTGCGCCTTAGGTTCTCGGTCTTCAAACTCATCCCCAGGCTCCCAGGTCCCTTGATTCAGCCAATCCCTCTGTGCTCTTTCTTCTATTAGATACAGTCCCAGAGAGAGGGGCTGGGGGATGGGACTAGAGGGATGCCGGCAGCACTGGCCTCAGCTGACTAAAGAGATCCGGGGCCTGCGCTATCACACATGTGCGAGGACCCTTAAGGCGGAATCGAGGGGGCCAGTTAGAGGCAGTCCTTGCTGCCTCAAGTGAGTATGGATCACCGTCGGGTGGGGAGCACGCTGACCCCTGAGAAGTACTGTTAGGAGGATGTGTTCCTCCCTCGGCTTCAAGGACGTGGGTGGGCTTCAGGGCTCCAGTTCCCCTCCAGGCCTCCAGGTCCGGCTGCACCGCAGCGGCCTTGCAGACCCGCCTTCCTGTCCCAGAACTTGCCAGGCTCCAGGAAGAATCCAGACAGCAGAGATGGTGCCTGAGGGCTCCAGCTTGAAAAGTGCTGTCCCTGGGGACCCAACAGTGGAGGGAGGAAGGGTGAAGGGAGTGGGGGTGGTGGGGTCGGGAGGGGTGGCTGCCCTGGGAGACGTTGAGAGAGAAATATCGCCCCCCACACCCCCTGCCCCTGCAACTGACCCATTGATGCCATAGGATCTCAGGGCCTTTTAGTCAGAGATGCCTCTGCTTCTTTACTCCTGTGTTCAAAACTACGCAAAACCAACTCTTCATCCTCTTGCTGCCTTGCCAGGACTTTTAAAGCACTGTTCTATTGAAGCACTCGTTCCCTAAACTGCAGTTTGGAGCTGTCCCAGCTATTTAAAAGTGTTCTCCTTAAACTGAGACTAAATCCTACTCTTTTGGAAAAACGGCCTTCAGTTCACTGGAGATCGTCTTTTCTGCCCATTCCTTCCTTCTACTGCCCTCTTAAGAACCCCTGTGCTCAAAGAGCTTGGTGATTTATTTTTTGCTTGATGTCAAAAAGAAACCTCCCCTATGCACCCCAAAAAGCTTTCCTGGAACATAGGTGTTTCACAACCATGACAGTGTTTTGCAGTTAGTATACACTGGGTAGAGTGCCTAGCAATCCCTCCAAGAGCCAGAGGTGAGCAGACCTTTACTTATTTGATTGGATGCCCTTCAAGTTTAGGAAGGTCCCATTCTTATGACCCAGCAGGTAAGACAGAGCCCTGGATGGCTGTGGCTGTGATTAGATAACTTCTGATGATTTTATTTCCCTTACTGAGCTGCTGCTTCTAGGTTAAATCCGTTTTATTACCTGTCCATTTTTAAAGAAAGGCTGACAAAGTCACTGTAATAGGTCAGGAGTCTGAGCTCAGGGTTGGTCAAAGGTACTCACAGGGAGGAAGGTGGATAAAAATAGGTGGGTAAAATAGGAGGGTTGGCAAGTACAGCCAGGACACCCGTGTTCATCATGCATACTAATAAAGGCCAGAATCTCCTCATTTATCTCTGGTGGGAAGTTCTGATGGTTTCACAGGATCAAACTCAAATCATATTCAAACTAGGGGATTTCCCTGAGCATAAAAGGAAGTATCCGTCCCTAGCAGGAGTCACTGCAGAGGAATAAAGACATAGATGTAGAGAACGGACCTGAGGACACAGGGCGGGGGAAGGGTAAGCTGGGATGAAGTGAGAGAGTGGCATGGACGTATATACACTACCAAAGGTGAAATAGATAGCTATTGGGAAGCAGCTGCATATAGCACAGGGAGATCAGCTCAGTGCTTTGTGACCACCTAGAGGGGTGGGATAGGGAAGGTGGGAGGGAGACACAAGAGGGAGAGGATATGGGGATATATGTATACGAATAGTTGATTCACTTTGTTATACAGCAGAAGCTAACACAACAAGGTAAAGCAATTATGCTCCAATAAAGATGTTAACAACAACAACAAAAAAAAAAAAACCCAAAATCTAAGTCAATCAAGCCAACGGAGACAATGTATGTGTTTACAGTTCAAGAAATCCACAAGGGAATCCTTTATTCTGTAGGCAATGAATGGTCCATTCGAAAAGGAAAAAAACTTTCTAAAATGTTGTCTTTCCATTTATTGTTCAGAACATCATTTTTATACCTCTGCATTTCTTACTATTTAAAGCCAAGTCACGTGAGTTACAGGGAAGCAGCTGATGGATTTAAAGTTGGGTCACTTGATTTAAAAACCAGTGGCAGTTGATTGATTTACATCCCGGTCATATGACATGAGAAGAGGGTGCTAAAAACTGCTTTTTCATCTCTGGCTCAGAATATCATATTTACCTTGGTTTTTCTTATGATTTAGAAAACTTGAGCTGTCTCTCCTTGGAATCATCAGGAGAAAAATACAGTATTTCAGATTCATTCTTGAAACCAACTTCTCACGGTTAAGGTGTATTGGCTAAAAGATCTTCCTTCTTCAAGAGATTCCAAACCTCTGTAAGACACTTCATTGTAATTGGAGAAAAAAGAAGAATGAATTCAGGCCAGCAGCTGCAGGAGGCCAAGGCAGCCCCCAGGACTAGGGAAGGAGGAGGAGGAAGGGCTGAGAGTTGCCATTAGAGCAGACAACCTCCAGAGGGCGCTGAAGCACCGGCAAAGCCCACCTGCCACTCCCAGTTTGGCACTCCAGGGTCAGATTTGGGTTTGGAGATGGGGTTGCTGTAACCCCAAGGAGGTGAGCAGAGAGGAGGAGTTGATTACCGGTCTCCTCTGACTCTCTGACCCAAATTGCCTGGCTTCACAGGGGGGACAGGGTTTTGCTTTCAGCAAACTCATGG
The DNA here is from genome assembly GCF_028021215.1 of Eschrichtius robustus. Taxonomy (NCBI): domain Eukaryota; kingdom Metazoa; phylum Chordata; class Mammalia; order Artiodactyla; family Eschrichtiidae; genus Eschrichtius; species Eschrichtius robustus. Next base: position 96,632,482 of record NC_090832.1, read on the forward strand.
GGCACTTCCAGGCTGGTCGGGTTGCCCAGTGGCCCGACAGCCTGACAGGCTGACTGCGGTGTGACCGCCCTTTGTTTCTCCAGAATCTGTGCATCAGGAGGTGCATGGGTGCGGGAGCCCATCCACCGCCCCTCCCCCCAAGGGGGATGGCACCTTCCCTGGCTGTACCCTATGATCACCAGGTACTTGAAATGAATGCAAGTTTTTTGACTTCAAGGAAAAGCTCACATAAGCGTTTCTTCCTCATAATGTGTGGGATTTACTATAATGGAAGGACATTAGATAGAACAGGTAGAAAACTCACCTGTTGGTCTCCATGTAGGAGTTTATTTTGCATGAATCCCTCCTACGTGAGTAGATAGCAGAGGTTTATTTTTGTTCCCGTGTGTGTAGTTGTGGCAGAGGATGTAGGTATGGTGATTTGAAGCCCTCAAAGAAATATTCTCAGAATTCTCAAGATTTCTCTTGATCGGAACCGAAAGAGACCTGGAAAAGGAGGAAAAGAAAAGGAGGAGGGAGAACGAATGACTGTTTCTCAGTAAATTCACCTTCCTGGTTGATTGTTCTGTCTTCTCATTTCTTTTAACTTCTATGTATGTCTAATGGAATAATGTAGAAAGGCTGATTTTTATGCTTTAAAAGATTTTACATCACAAAGAAACTAGAAGTGGCTAACAGAACTTATTCAAATCAATTTTGCATAGAGACTTTGATATTAAATTTGTATACTAAAATGGGTTTATCCCAATTTTCTCTTTCTTTTTGAGTGAATATTTGTAACATATTTTTGTAGATAATAATTTATCCTAGATATACAAAATTGTGAGAATGGGTACCATTTTTTACCACTTAAATGATTTCTTTTAAATGAATAGATTGTACACTTTAAATGCCAATGCTGTGTCTTACGTGTTGTTTTTTTAATTCCTTGATTTCCAAAACTTGTGTTTATTTAATTGATTTCTATCTAATCATCTGTGTCTCCCCTTTATTGTTTCTTACTTTATATTTTATTGATCTATAGTTAATTTACATTATTATATTAGTTTCAGAGGTACAGCATAGTGATTCATAAATGTTTAGGTTCTTCTCCATTTATAGTTATTATAAAAGAGTGGCTATATTCCCCATGCTATACAGTACATCACTGTAGATTATTGATTTTATACATAGTGGATTGTACCTCAAAATCTCCTACCACTATTTTGCTCCTCCACCCTATCTCTCCCTGCTGGTAACCACTAGTCTGTTCTTTAATCTGTGAGTCTGTTTTTTTGTTGTTATTGTATTCAATTTTTTAGATGCCACGTGTAAGTGATAACATACCATGCTTGTTTTCTCATACCATACCATGCTTTTTTTCTCATAACATGCCGTGCTTGTTTTCTCTGCGGCTTATTTTACTAAGCATAATACCCTCCAAATCCATCCATGTTCTTGCAAATGGCAAAATTTCATTTTTTGCTGAAGTCATCATAAAAAATCTTTTTTATCCACTAAGCTATTGATGAACACTTAGTTTGACTCTATATCTTGGCTATGGCAAATAACACTGTTATGAACATTGGTGTGCAGTTATTTTTTTTTTGAAATAGTGTTTTTGTTTTCTTCTGATATACCCAACAGTGAAATTGCTGGATATTATGGTAGTTCTATTTTTAGTTTTTTTTGTGGAACCTCCATTCTGCTTTCCACAGTAGCTGCACTACTTCACATTCACATCAAGAGTGTACAAGAGTTTCCCTTTCTCCACATCCTCACTAACCTTTGTTATTTGTGATCTTTTGGATGACAGCCATTCTGACAAGACTGAGGTGATATATCTCATAGTTTTGATTTGCGTTTTACTGCCGATTAGCTATGGTTAGCATCTGTGTGAGTTCTGGCTGTCTATATGTAGTTTTTCCTTGGAAAAAAATGTCTATTTAGGTCTTCTCATTTTTTTAAAAAAGATTTTGCGTGTTTTTTTGATATTGAGTTGTATGTGCTGTTTCTGTAGTTTAGGTATGAACCCTTGCTTGGTCATCTTTTTTGATGTTAACCTCTTATCATGTGCAAATATTGTCTCTCCCTCAGCAGGTTGTCTTTTCATTTTGTCTTTGGTTTCCTTTGCTGTGCAAAATCTTTTAAGTTTAGTGAAGTCCCATTTGTTTATTTTTGCTTTTGTTTCATTTGCCTTAGTAGACTGAACCTAAAACTGTTGCTATCATTTATGTTGAAGAATGTTCTATATTTTCCTCTAGGGGTTTTATGGTTTCTGGTCCTACATTTAGGTCTTTATTCAGTTTTGCATTTATTTTATATACGGTGTGCTAAAATAATCTAATTTTATTCTTTTCCATGTAGCTGACCAGTTTTCCCAGTACCACTTATTGAAGAGACAGTTTTTTCTCCATATTGCCTGCTTTGTCATAAATCAATTAAATATAAGTGTGTGGGCTTATTTCTGGGATCTCTATTCTATTCCAGTGATCTTTGTGTCTGTTTTCGCTCTGGTACCTTTCTCTTTGATTACTGTCACTTTGCAGTATAGTCTGAAGTCAAGGTGCGTGATGCCTCCAGCTGTGTTCTTTCTCAAGATTGTTTGGCTATTAGGGGTCTTTGTGTTTCTATACAAATTTTAAAATTACTTTTTCAAGTTCTGTGAAAATGCTTTGGTATTCTGATAGGGATTGCATTAAATCTGTAGATTGTCTTTGGTAGTATGGTTATTTTAACAGTATTAACTCTTCTAGTCGATGCACATGCTATATTTTTCCATCTTTTTGTGTGGTCTTCAACTTCTTTCACCAATGGCTGATAGATTTCTGAGCACATGTCTTTTACCTGCTTAGGTGTGTTTATTCCTAGGTATCTTATTCTTTTTGATGTCATTGCATATGGTATAGATTTCTTAATTTTTCTTTCTGACATCTTTGAGTTTTGTTTTTTCTTCTTTTTCTAATTCCTTCAGGTGTAATGTTAGGTTGTTTATTTGATATTTTTCTTGATTCCTAAGAATAAGCTTGTATCACTATAACTTCCCCCTGTGAACTGCGTTGGCTGTGTCCCATAGATTTTGGATCATTGTGTGTTCATTTTCATTTGTCTTGGGTATTTTTAGAATCCCTCTTTAATTTCTTCAGTGTTCCTTTCTTCCCCTTTTATTCCCTTCATCTGTGATGTGAGGACTATCTTTAATATTATGTTTGGATTTCTTTCAGTTTTGTTTATGTGTGTGTGTGTGTGTGTGTGTGATTATTTAAGTTGCTGAGCTCTTAATTTCACATGGACACTAACAACCCTGCATTGTTACTCTGCTCCCCCACAGTTACTGAATTTGACCTTATATTTTACATCTACTTGTTTTGTGTGTCCCTTAACTTCTTATTGTGAATATAGATGATTTTATTAGTGTTTTTTTTTTTTTTTAATCCTTCCTATTAGCTGTGTCCATGGTTGATTTACTACCTTTGTTGAATATTTGCCTTAACCAATGAGGTTTTTCCTTTAGTAAGTTTCCTTTCCTAATTTTTATGTTTCAATCGTGACCTTTTCTTTTTCACTTAGAAAAGCCCCTTTAAGATTTCTCATAAAGCTGGTTTGGCGATGCTGAGCTCTTTTAGTTTTGCTTCTCTGTAAAACTTTAGATCTCACCATCAAATCTGAAGGAGAGCCTTGCTGGGTAGAGTATTTTTGCTTATAGGCTTTTCCCTTTCATGACTTTAAATATACCATGCCACTCCCTTCTGGCATGCAGAGGTTATCCTGAAAAGTCAGCAGATAACTTTATGCAATTTCCCATGTTTGTAACTTGTTGCTTTTCCTTTGCTCCTTTTAATAGTGTCTTTTTCTCTTTATTTATTTTTTTTTTCCATTTTAATTACAATGAGTCTTGGTGTGGTCCTCTTTGGGTTGATCCTGTTTTGGCCTTACTGTGTTTACTGGACTTGGATGTCTGTTTTCTTTCCCAGGTTAGGGAAGTTTTCAACTCTTATGTCTTCAGGTATGTTCTACACTGCTTTGTCTTTCCTTTTTGCTTCTGGGACCAGTATAATGCAAATATTAGTACACTTGATGTTGTTTCACAAGTCTGTTCAACTTTCCTCATTTCATTTTAATCTATTGTTTTACCGTTCATCTCCAGTGATTGCCAGTACTCTGTCCTTCAGTTTTCTGATTCATTCCTCTGTATCATTTAGTCTACAGTAGTTTCCTTTAATGTATTTTTCATTTCAGTTGTTGTATTCCTCATCTCTGTTTTGTTGTTCTTTAATGGTCTAACTCTTTTTAAAAAAATTCTAACGTCTTGCTCTGGTCGTCCATTCTTCTCCTGAGTTCTTTGATCATCTTTACAGTCATTACTTTGAACCCTTTGTTGAGGAGATTGGCTATCTCTACTTCACTTCGATCTTCTTCTGAATTCTTATCTTGGTCCTTCATTTGGATCGTGTTTCTGTGTCACCTCATTTTTCTTAACTTCCTGTTTTTATTGCTATGTGTGTAGTAGGTTCGTTACATTTCCTGACCTTGGGGAAGTGGCCTTTTGTAGGAGCTGTCCTATGGGTCCCAGCAGCCCCCTCTCCCCTGGTCACTAGAGCTATATATTCTAGGTGTACCCCCTATGTGGGCTGCTTGGGCTCTTCTGCTGTGGTGGGCTGACTACTGTGGGTAGTCTGGTAGGCTTGGCTGCCCCCAGACTGCTTGTTTGCCAGGCTCTGCCTTGTATGGTGGCTGTCTGTGCTGCTTGGTGAGACTAAATCATAAGGCAGCTGGCTGCACAACTCTGGGGGACACCAAATCTGGTGCTGGTTCACTTATGGGTAGAATTGCAGTCCAGGTGATATCAGGGCTAGTGCCCAGTCACTGGTTCTGGGGCTATGCTGGCTACTGGGAGGAAGAGACAGGTTCTGCGTTCTGGCTGCAGGGCCCAGGAGCCACAGAGTTGGTGTTGGATCACTGTTCCTGACACAGCTCTCTGCAGGGCCGGGGATATCCCTAATCTTGTGTTGGCATTCTGATGGGCAGGGTCAGGACCCAGCTGAGTCCATGGCTGCTTCTGGCCTGCAATTAAGTGGCCTGGTTACACAGGCTGCTGGGCTGTGGTATTCCTGGAGCTGGTGTGTGCCTATTGGTGTATGAGGCTGATCCCACTGCTAAAGCAGGTCCAAGCTCCATCAAGTCCGTGTGCAGTTACCACCTGCCGATGGTGAGGCTGACTCCAAGGCCAGAGCAGGCTCACTTGTCAGAGGGGCCAGGGACTCTGGGGCTGGTGCCTGTCCACTGAGGTGTGGAGGCTGGTCCTGGGGCTTTTGGTGGCTGGACCCATGTCCAGGGGCAGCTGTGCACTGAGAGGATCTGAAGGCAGCCTGTTTGCTGGTGGATGGGGCTATGCCCCTGCTCAGTTAGTTGCTTGGCCTGCAGCATCCTAGTACTTGTGTCTGTAGTCTGGTGGAAATGGGTGGGGCTCGGTCCTGGGGCTGATAAGCTACAGGGAGGATTCTGAAATTATGCTTGCTGGTACCAGCGTCCACGAGGTAGAAGGAGCTCCCCCGAATGGCTGCTGCCAGTGTCTCTGTCCCTGAGGCTGTGCTGTAGTTGCCTCTTGCCTCTCTGGGAGACTCTCCAAGATCAGGAGGTAGGTGTGACCCGGGATCCTTTCAAATGACTGCTTCTGTTCTGATTCTCAGATCATGTGGGATTTTGTGAGCATCTTTTAAGAGTGGAATCTCTATTTCCCACAACCCTCTGGCTCTCTGGAAAATAAGCACTACTGGTCTTCAAAGCCCAACTTTCTAGGAACTCTTCTTTCCACAACAGGATCCCTGGGCTTGGGAGCCTGATGTTGGCTTCATACCCCTTGCTACCTGGGAGCACCTCTGAAATTGCAATTATTCTCCCATTTGTGGGCCACCCACTTGGTGGTATGGGTCTTGACTCTATTGAGATTTTGCCCTTCCTTTCTGTCTTGTCGAGGTGCCTTCCTTATATCTTTAGCTGTAAAACATCTTTTAGGGTAGGTCCCGGCCTTTTTCATCAATTGCTGTTCCGTAAACAGTTGTGACTTTGGTGTGCCCATGAGAGGCATCAAGCTCTGGGTCTTTGAATGCTACCATGTTGGACAATCTCTCTACTTCATTCTTAAATCATATTATTTCAGTTTTCTTAGTATCTTATTTGATTAGCGACAGTTTGAAATTTATTATCACTCATGTTTACTTCGCCTGTTTAAAAAAATTGAATAGTGCATTCATTCAGTTTGAAATGAAGGTAGTGACCTGTGAATTTCCATACCTCAAAAATCAAGGATAGGAAAAAAGCCTTTTCTACTTGTGTTACCCTCAAACTCTGCACCCCACCCCAGCCTGGGGATTAACCTCTTGCACCCATGCTCACCTTCTGTTTTCGGACCGTTAACCATCATTGCATCTGTATGTGTGTTGACAAAGTGAACGCTAGTCTTTGCAGTTTTTGTGTTTGGTTTTTTGGTTTAGGGAACAGTCCTACTACGAATGTACATTTACTGCTCTACTGAAGTTCATATATAAACCTGTCAAGCACATTACCAGAATTGGAATTGCTTGTATATACACTTTGATAAATTTTAGAGACAATGGTAGAACAGAAGTAAATTGTATTTCAAATGCCACAATATTCTCATACCATGAAAACCCGTCCCTTTTTAATATATTTGTGTGTAGTTTATCTTTATGCCCATACTATATTTCCCAGAGATGGGTAAGTGTTATGTTTCTTGCTGGCACATTTACCGTATTGTTCAAAGTCAGGCGTTTGGTGGTTTTAGCATGATCCTATTTCCATGAACTCGCAAATACAAGATCTTCTCTCACACTGTCTTTTACTCCCTGCTGTTTTATATTGCCCTCCTAATTCTCAGTCCTGGTCTTTCTTTATGTTCTTCATCAACCTGGATAGGTTATACTATTTTCTCCCTTATTCAAGACCAATAGAATAGAATAGAATACAACACCCAGAAATAAACCCTGATATATGGCCAAATGATTTTTGACAAGTTGCCAAGACTTTTCAAAGTAGAAAGGATAGTATTTTCAACACATGGTGCTGAGAAGTCTTGTGGGCAACATGCAAAAGAAGGAAGATGGACCCTTACCTAACATCATATGCAAAAATTAATGAAAACGTATCAAGAAACTAAATATAAAACCTAATAATATAAAAAGTCTTAGAAGAAGTTACAGGACAAGAGCTTCATGATATTGGATTTGGCAGTGTTTTCCTCCATATGAAACGAAGGAACAACCAAGGTACAGCTAACAAAAAAATAAACAATTTGCAGTACAGAAGTTAAAAAAAAAATGTGTATCAAAGAAATGTAAACAGAATAAAATGGCAACCCACAAGATGGGAGAAAATATTTCAGAGCCATCTATCTGACAAGAGATTTCTATTCAGAATATACAGAGAACTCCTACAACTGAACAAAAAGCAAACACCCTGATTCAAAAATGGATAAAATACCTGAATAGATGGTTCTTCAAAAAGATGTACAAATGACTAAGCACTTGAATAGATGCTCCATATCACTAAATGCATGTTTATATATTTGTGTGCATGCATATACACACAAGCACACACACACATACACAAGCAGAAAACAACTATTGGTGAGGATGTGAGGGAGTTGGAACCATTGTGCTATGTCAGAGGGAATGCAGAATGATACAGCTGCTTTGCAAAAGAGTATGACAATTTTTCAGATATTGAAAAATAGAATTACTACATGATCCAGGAATTTTACTATGAGGTATACCCAAAGGTATTGAAATCAGGGTCTTAAAGAAATATTTGTACTCCAGTGTTTAGAGCAGTAATAATCACAGTAGCTAAAATATGAAAGCAACCTAAGTGTTCATCCACTAGTTTCTGGATAAGCAAAGTGTGGTATACCCATATAATACAATATTATTCAGTGTTAAAAAGGAAAAGATCTAGGAATATGCTACAACATGGATGAATCTTGAGGAAATTTAGCTACCAAAAATGCCATTTTTGTGACTTTTAGTGAATCATAACAATACAACTACTTATTTCAATTATATGGGGGTACTTAGTGTAGTCAAAACCATAGAAATTGGGAGGGTAATGACGCTTTTCAGGTTGTTATGGCACAAAAAGGAAAGTTATATTTAAAGGATATAGAGTTACACTTTTAAAACGTAGAAAAGAATTAGAAAGGTAAATGGTGATGTTGATCGCCCAATAATATGAATGCATTTAATATCACTGAACGGTGCACTTTATAATAACTAACATGTTATATTTTATGTTATTTGATTTTACCAACATACAAAATTGGGAAAGAATGTAATATCAGGAAAGGGAGTGGACCTGGGATAGAGCAGAGAGTAATCAGAAGGGTGAGACACTCCATATGTTGAAGAAGAAGAGCTGAGAGTCTTCATTGGCCAGAAGAGACTTTATAAAAGGGAAAAAAAAATTACTCTGAGGGTGTATTAGATAGATATCTGTGGGTGTGCTGCTATCTCCCATGGGTTATCTTAAAGAGTCTTTAATAAAGTCCATAAGGCTTGCTGAGGCTTTTTTAAAAACTGGATTCCCTAGGAGATAATTAGAGGGTGGTACTTAAGTCTATGTCTAGGTTGACAGATTTTGCAGGGAAGACGAACCTGAGAACAGTGGAGGTCTTAAGAGTGTAAGTACATGGAAATTAGAAAAAAAATAATAATAAAGGGAATTAGGAAAACTTTGGACTTTGAAGGTCATGTATTATTACTGAGTCAAACCTGAGGTTTCTAAGGAGTTATATACACAGTTGCTATTTGGATTACTTGTTGATAAAGATAAGTGGAAAAACTAGAGTCGTTCCCAAGTGTAGGTAAGATATAATGAGAGGATGGAGGTGGAAAGTAGGGAGACCCAGAGAAAAGTGGGAAGATCATATTGGGCCAAGATGGTGGTAATATCCAACAGAACAGAAGGTAGGACAGACTATGGATTCATCTTTTTTATTTCGCCTCCCCCCCTCATCCTTAATAATTCTTTGGGAATATTTCACTGCTCTGTGATGCAGGTACAGAATTCGAGTGAGGAGGCTACACCTTCAGTGTCCAGCTGTCTGAGTCCTCAGTGTGCTTCAAATGATGGAGAACTATTGCTTCTTTATGAGAAGGGTTAGTACCTCGTAGCTAAGCTTAAGCTGGAGCTTATGCAATATTGATTCCATTTTATATATACTGTTGGCATGGAGGTTCCTCCTCCTCTTTTCTTGAACATTATGAAATGAATCTATATTTCTCAGTATTTGGGTATATCAGATAAATACGTTAAGTAAAGGAATCTTATATATTGCTCCCTGCATAGTTCGCTCTTTCTTGTTTCTCTTTTACCTTTACTAAATTAGCACAGGGAGAGACCTTGAAATGTTCTAATCAGGAGAGATTAGAACATCATATTTCTAGAGAGGTTGGTTGGACAGAGCAGGGGTCCCAGTGAGAATCCAAGCTCCTGTTTCTACTTGGAAGTGTACCTGTGTAGAATAGAGGGCTCCAGGAAATATCCTAGAACATTCCAATGTCCCTGTGGGAGATCATTAAGAGAGGCAGGATCTGGTACCAGATCAGTGTACTATGACATGTTTGTCAGTCATCTGATGTGAGATTCTCAGAGCCAATCCCATATGGTAGGGCTGAGTGCAGAGTGATGAAGAACCTGTGAAAGCCTTTGATTGCATGTTAAAGATGAAGCTCTGATTTCGGGGAGAATTTTCTTACCTGACTGAATGTCACCCTTCTGTGGGGATGAGATTCTGTGCTTTTCCTCTGTTGATGACCACTGACTGCAAATCATTAGAGGATCATGTCTAGAAAGCATTCTTTATTTAATTTCTTAAAGAAGAAAGCATAGAAAACATTTTTATCCACTTTCAAATTGAGGATCAAGGGGAATGACATCAGTGAAAATGTCAGAGTAGGGAGCTCTGGCTTGTGTCCCTCCCCGGAAACACTGACATACGTGGTAAAACCTGTCAAAATGACCTTATCAACACATGTAAGTTTTCTTTTCCTTTCACGCTGTAGATTTATCTTTCATTGAAACTTTACTTACTACAGGATGTGGAGAATAAACAGGGAAGTAGAAACTGTGTTTCCTGATGACATAATCACTAAGTCACATTAGCTGTTCTGAACTCTGCCTTACTCACCGTGACTCTAATTAAAACAAACAAACAAACAAAGCACTTTTGTTTTTGGTAAGTCAGTTCTGACATTTCCTCGTTAAAGACAAGGTAACAGATACAGACTTAGATCTACCAGAATTGAGCAAACTTTTGATTGTACCTGTGTTGAACATATGAGCATGACCTGCTACAAATCTTCATTATACTTATTGCCACAACGGACAAATTCCCTTTTCCCACTCCTGATATGTTGCATGTAAGGAATGCGTAGGTCACTAACCCCAGCTGGTCACAGGTAAACTCTGCCACATGGATTACTGCATGTTTTCCTGCTGGAAGACCACACATTCTCGAGGATCATGCCTGCAGAGTATCTGGGCTCTTCTTTTTTTTCTGGATAAAGGTTAGATAATCACCTAATTTTATGAGAAATATATAAATTGTATTTGCATATTCTTCAGGTTTTTATTTATCCATTCTCTTTCAAGTCCTAAGTGCAAATATTAAAGTGATGTCCAAGAGGGTGGTAAATAAGACAGCTCCAAAATTAGCAATAAATCATAATAAAATTGTGAATGCATTAATGTGTGATTAATATGTAGATACTTATGTAAATGCAAGTTTAGTAATGCTTTGTGGAGAGCTTCAGAATCTAGGTATTAAAAAAAAAAAAAAGAAGGAGTTCTTGAAACTCTCAGGGAATTATAGAGAAGTCTTTGTGTCTATAAATATCATTCTGAAATAATGCATATTCTCAGAAATAAACTAGGCATAACATTGTAGGAAAAAAACTTCATGAAATGAAAGAGCATGTGAGATGGCCATACAAGAAAAAGAATATTCTCAGAGAATAATGAACAGTGTGGAGTTCAGCAGAAGGGTCATACACATTCAGAGAGCAAAACTTTGGAGAGCCTAATTGTGAGTTCCTCATATTTCATCTTTGGAGACACGGTAGTCATTTGAAATTATGATGTTATAAGACGACGTTAACATATTTAAATACTTTCGTTTAGAAATGACCACTTAGAACCAGAGTAAATGAAAGAGAACACAAAATTATGTTTATGTTGATTTTTAAAGACCTCAGGTGAGTGCTGATTATTTAAAAATGCATGATGTCTTTCACTGCAAAGTAAAGGAGCTGTTACAGTGGAGGATTACTGGACTGAATGTCAATACTATGACATAGTATGAGTGTGTTTCGTGTTTGGTAATCGCAATCATTGTTGCTTTTGTTGTGGTCATCGATTTACAGTGCTTGGTGTCAGTTGATTTATCTCTTGTAAAAATAAAATACAGTCTGTGTGTGTGTGAAAAAAAAAACATACATGATGTCTTGACTAAAGTTGTATGGAATTTGAGATCTGGAAAAAAGCATTTCTTTTCTGTAATGCTAGGATGATATTTGGACATTTTTGCAAGAAAGAGGTTTCAGGATGCAAATCTCGTGTCTCTAAGGTGGGAAGTCAGTTCATGGTGGAACATTCTATTAAACTTGTGTGAGTGGAGAAATATTTCTTTGGAAGGAAGAAGTCACGAATCCCTTTTTAATAGTTAGTGGTTTATAGTATACCGAATGAGCAAAATGGCTATTTCTGAACTTTAGAAAAAAATAATATAGTTTTTCTGCATTTATAACATGAGGCTGATGTAACATATCAAAAATTCTTTATTTTGAAAAGCAATGTAATCAATTTGACATAATTCATATATATTGAACCTGTGGTACACACACACACAGTAAAACTTACATTCAGAAAATTGTTTGCACTTAAGAAATATTTTCAAGTGTAGTTGATTTACAATGCTGTGGGGTTTTTAAATACATGTTTATTGGAGTATACTTACTTTATAACACTGTATTAGTTTCTGCTTTACAACAAAGTGAATCAGCTATATGTACACATATATTCCCCATTTCCACCCCCCCCCTCCTTGAGCCTCCCTCCCACACTCCCTATCACACCCCTCTGGGGGACATAAAGCACCGAGCTGATCTCCCTGTGCTATGCGGCAGCTTACCACTAGCTATTTTACATTTGGTAGTGTATATATGTCAGTGCTACTCTCTCACTACGTCCCTGTCTCCCCTTGCCCCCTGTGTCCTTAAGTCCGTTCTCTACATCTGTGTCTTTATTCCTGCCCTGTCACTAGGTTCGTCAGTACCATTTTTCTAGATTCCATACATATGTGTTAGCGTACGGTATTTGTTTTTCTCTTTCTGACTTACTTCACTCTGTATGACAGACTCTAGGTCCAACCACCTCACTGCAAATAACTCAATTTTGTTCCTTTTTATGGCTGAGTAATACTCCATTGTATAGATGTGCCACATCTTCTTTATATATTCATCTGTCGATGGACATTTAGGTTGCTTCTATGTCCTGGCTATTGTAAATAGTGCTACAGTGAACATTGTGGTACATGTATCTTTTTGAATTATGGTTTTCTCCGGGTATATGCCCAGTAGTGGGATTGCTGGGTCATATGGTAGTTCTATTTTTTAGCTTTTAAGGAATCTCCATACTGTTCTCCATAGTGGCTGTATCAGTTTACATTCCCACCAACAGTTCAGGAGGGTTCCCTTTTCTCCACACCCTCTGCAGCCTTTACACATTGTTGTATTAATTTCTGCTGTGCAGCAAAGTGATTCAGTTTTATATATACCTATCTATATATCTATCTATATCTATATATCTATATCTATATATCTATATATATTCTTTTCCATTATGGTTTATCACAGGATATTGAATATAGTTTCCTGTGCTATACAGTAGGTCTTGGTGGGTTGTCCATCCTATGTAGAATAGTTTGCTTCTGCTATTCCAAAACTCCCAATCTTTCCTTCACTCTCTCCTTGGCAACCACAACTCTCTTTTCTATATCTGTGTGTTTGTTTCTGTTTCGCTGACATGCTCATTTGTGTCCTGTTTTCGATTCCACATATAAGTGATATTATATGGTATTTGTCTTTCTCTCTCTGACTTACTTCACTTAGTAGCATTATCTCTAGGTCCATCCATGTTGCTGCAAATGGCATTATTTCATTCTTTTTTATGTCTGAGTAATATCTTTTGTATACGTATACCACACCATCTTTATACACTCATTTTTCAATGACCATTTAGGTTGTTTCCATGTCTTGGCTGTTATAAATAGTGCTGCTATGAACATAGGGTTTCATGTATCTTTTTGAATTATAGTTTTGTCTAGATATATGTCCACAAGTGGGATTGCTAGATCATATGGCAACTCTCTTTATAGTTTTTTTGAGGAACCTCCATACTGTTTTCCATAGTGGCTGCACCAACTTACATGGCCACCGACAGTGTAGAAGGGTTCCCTTTTCTCCATACCCCCTCCAGCATTTGTTAATTGTAGATTTTTTTTTTTTAATGATGGCCATTCTGATCAGTGTGAAGTGATACCTCATTGTAATTTGGATTTGCATTTATCTAATAATTAGTGATGATGAGCATCTTTTCATGTGCCTATTGGCTCTCTGTATGTCTTCTTTGGAGAAATGTTTATTTAGGTCTTCTACCCATTTTTCCATTGAGTTATTTGTTATTTTGTTATTGAGTTGTATGAGCTGTTTGTATAGTTTGCAAATTAAGCCCTTGTCAGTCTCATCATTTGCTAATATTTTCTCCCAGTCCATAGGTTGTATTTTCATTTTGATTATGGTTTCCTTTGCTGTGCAAAAGCTTATAAGTTTGATTAGTTCCTGTTTCTTTTTTTGCTTTTACAGTAAGTCCCCTACATATGAACAAGTTCTGTTCCAAGAGTGCGTTTGTAAGTTCAATTTGTTTGTAAGTCCAACAAAGTTCGCCTAGGTACCCAACTTACACAGTCGGCTATATGGTATTGTACCGTAATAGGTTTATAATACTTTTCACGCAAACAATACATAAAAAACAAGCACAAAAACAAAGAAAGCATTTTTAATCTTACAGTACAGTAACTTGAAAAGTACAGTAATACAGTACAACAGCTGGGATACTCGGGCTGGCATCGAGGGAACAGGCGAGCAGAGTTACTGATTGGAGGAGGGAGGGGAGGTGGGAGATGGTAGGGGTGAAGGATTATCAGCAGTAGGAGACAGAGGGCAAGCTGCAATTTCACTCATACCTGACGTTGATGGCAAAGGTTCTGGTTCCTTGCTGGATTTAATTCTATCTGCCCTCTTGAAAGAATGATCCATTGATGTCTGGGTAGTAGCTCTTTTTTTTTTCTCATCATAGATGACAAGGTAACACTGGATTGCAATCTGAATGGCTGCTGCCACCTTTGGGTCCCATTCTAGGTTCGGGTCCTGTGCCTCAAAAACTAACAGTGCTTCCTCAAATAACGAAGATTCCCTTGCCATTTTCTGTGTCGTGAATCTCTTCAGTTCTTCAGTTACTTTTTCTTCCTCCTGTCCCTCTTCATCCTTTCTCTGGGCCTCCAATTCCATCAGTAAGCTCCTCATGTTGCACAGCAAGGAGTTCAGCGAAATCGTCCTCTTGCAGATCTAGCTCCAGCTTCTCGCTGAGGGTCACTACGTTGCTGAAGACCTCTTCGGACTTCTGATCTACCTTCTCAAATCCACAAAAAATCATGAACAAACTGTGGGCAAAGGTTCTTCCAAACCCCATTCATCGTGACCGCCATACCCTCACACCATGCAAAGTCAATGTTTTTTATGGTCTTGTAGATGTTATAGTCCTCCCAAAGTTGTCCCTAGGTTGCTCCTGATTTGTCACTTACCTTTACTGCCTGACAAAAAGTGTGACATAAATAATATTTCTTGAAAGTCGCTATAATGCCCTGGTCCATAGGTTGGATGAGCAACGTAGTATTTGGTGACAGATGCAGTACTTTGACGTTGGGATGAAAGTCATCCATGAATGGGGGTGGCCCAGAGCATAGTCGAGCAGCAAAAGAATGTTTTGCTGGAACGTCCTTCTCCAAGCAATATTTCTCTACATCTGGGATAAAGTGGTGGCAAAACCAGTCCTGGAACGTGGCCTGTGTAATCCGGGATTTGGGGTTATGCTTCCACACAACAGGAAGAGAGCCCTTGGCTATGTTTTTAAGGGTTCTTGGGTTCTGTGAATGATAAACTAAGAGAGGTTTCAGCTTCAATCCACCGGAAGCATTGCCACCAAACAACAGTTAGCCTATCCTTTGCTGCTTTACAGCCCGGCATCAACTTTTCCTCCTTACTGACGTAACTTCGGTCTGGCATCCTCTTCCAGTACAGTTGTGTCTCATCCACATTAAAAACCTGGTTGGGTAAATACACACCATCATCAATAATTTCTCAAAGTGTTTCTGGAAGTTCCTGGACAGCTACCCTATCTGCACTTGCTGTCTCTCCACTTACTTTTTTTTTTATTTTATTTTTTTATTTATTTTATTTATTTTTTTTTTTATTTTTACAAGGGATAAATAGACTGACACCAAGTATTCTACATGGATGACCACAACAAAGGCAACAATGATTGCAATTACCAAACATGAAACACACTCATACTATGTCATAATATTGACATTCAGTCCAGTAATCCTCCACTGTAACAGCTCCTTTACTTTGCAGTGAAAATTGATTTGTATATTCTTTGCCTCTGAGTCCTTGTGGGATTTTTTTTTTTTTTAAATTCCGACAGAAAGTCACAAAAATTATACTCATCCTCATCAGTTCACTCAGTCCCATGTAATTAATTTGTTTTTTTCATCTTGATCTTTTGTTAGCACTTTTATGAGTTCATCAGTTTTTCATTAGAGTTCTGAAAATGCTTATTCATTCAGTTCAGCAGTACAGTCAGTTACCAGAAACCTGTACTTGTCAGAGTCTTTTCCATGAATTTCTTGAAGATGAAACCCTTTTATAGGAACATATTTGCAAAATCATCAGAGTACACCCAGAACTGTCTGTAAATGACAAAAGACTTAAAAATGACCACGGTTAAAGATTTGATGAAAGTTCATAATAATGCAGTTGACAAGAAAATTAGTTATTTCTGAGATATACATTTGAAAGTAATAACTAGGATTATTACTTATAACATTATACCAGAACATATAAGATTTTTAGAAATTTCATGTAATGTCTGAAACATTTATATTAACATATTTCCATACAAATAACCCAATGAAAGTTTAGTATTAGTTGTTTTGTTTGTTTTTTTTATACTGCAGGTTCTTATTAGGCATCAATTTTGTACACATCAGTGTATACATGTCAATCCCAATCGCCCAATTCAGCACACCACCATCCCCACCTCACCGCAGTTTTCCCCCTTGGTGTCCATATGTCCATTCTCTACATCTGTGTCTCAACTTCTGCACTGCAAACTGGCTCATCTGTACCATTTTTCTAGGTTCCACATACATGCATTAATATACGATATTTGTTTTTCTCTTTCTGACTTACTTCACTCTGTATGACAGTCTCTAGATCCATCCACGTCTCAACAAATGACTCAATTTCGTTCCTTTTTATGGCTGAGTAATATTCCATTGTATATATGTACCACAACTTCTTTATCCATTCGTCTGCTGATGGGCATTTAGGTTGCTTCCATGACCTGGCTATTGTAAATAGTGCTGCAATGAACATTCGGGTGCATGTGTCTTTTTGAATTACGGTTTTCTCTGGGTATATGCCCAGTAGTGGGATTGCTGGGTCATATGGTAATTCTATTTTTAGTTTTTTAAGGAACCTCCATATTGTTCTCCATAGTGGCTGTATCAATTTACATTCCCACCAACAGTGCAAGAGGGTTCCCTTTTCTCCACACCCTCTCCAGCATTTGTTGTTTGTAGATTTTCTGATGACGCCCATTCTAACAGGAGTGAGGTGATACCTCATTGTAGTTTTGATTTGCATTTCTCTAATAATTAGTGATGTTGAGCAGCTTTTCATGTGCTTCATGGCCGTCTGTATGTCTTCTTTGGGGAAATGTCTATTTAGGTCTTCTGCCCATTTTTGGATTGGGGTGTTTGTTTCTTTGATATTGATCTGAATGAGCTGTTTATATATTTTGGAGATTAATCCTTTGTCCGTTGATTCATTTGCAAATATTTTCTCCCATTCTGAGGGTTGTCTTTTCGTCTTGTTTATGGTTTCCTTTGCTGTGCAAAAGCTTTGAAGTTTCATTAGGTCCCACTTGTTTATTTTTGTTTTTATTTCCATTACTCTAGGAGGTGGATCAAAAAAGATCTTGCTGTGATTTATGTCAAAGAGTGTTCTTCCTATGTTTTCCTCTAAGAGTTTTATAGTGTCCAGTCTTATATTTAGGTCTCTAGTCCATTTTGAGTTTATTTTTGTGTATGGTGTTAGGGAGTATTCTAATTTCATTCTTTTACATGTAGCTGTCCAGTTTTCCCAGCACCACTTATTGAAGAGACTGTCTTTTCTCCATTGTATATCTTTGCCTCCTTTGTCATAGATTAGTTGACCATAGGTGCGTGAGTTAATCTCTGGGCTTTCTATCTTGTTCCATTGATCTATGTTTCTGTTTTTGTGCCAGTACCATATTGTCTTGATTACTGTAGCTTTGTAGTATAGTCTGAAGTCAGGGAGTCTGATTCCTCCAGCTCCATTTTTTTTGCCTCAAGACTGCTTTGGCTATTCGGGGTCTTTTGTGTCTCCATACAAATTTTAAGATGATTTGTTCTAGCTCCGTAAAAAATGCCATTGGTATTTTGATAGGGATTGCATTGAATCTGTAGATTGCTTTAGGTAGTATACTCATTTTCACAATGTTGATTCCTCCAATCCAAGAACATGGTATATCTCTCCATCTGTTGGTATCATCTTTAATTTCTTTCATCAGTGTCTTATAGTTTTCTGCATACAGGTCTTTTGTCTCCCTAGGTAGGTTTATTCCTAAGTATTTTATTCTTTTTGTTGCAATGGTCTCCACTTACTTTTACATTGTGAAGGCTGGCTCTAGCCTTGAACCGATGAAACCAGCCATGGCTGGCATTAAAAGATGTGCCCTCTGATTCTTTGCCGTGTTTCTTCTTCAAGTCTTCATAAAGGCTTTTAGCTTTCTCTTGAATCAGCGTTAAGTTGAGCAGGACTCAGCGCTGATGTTGATCCTGCATCCGCACACTGAGAAGTTTCTCCATCTCCTCCATCACTTTTCCATGCTTCTTGGATATTGTGTCAACATCGTCGGCACAGCAGACTTCACATGTTCCATGATCTTGTCCTTGTTCTTTAGATTCGTGCCAATGATTGAATGATTCATATTATAAGAATGAGCGATGTCTAACATCTATTTGCCTCGCTCTACTCTCTCAATTACTTTCACTTTTGTTTCCGTCATTATCGCTTGGCGCTTCTTAACAGTACCAGCTACATCACCTCTGCTTTTACGCTTGCTTCCAGACATCTTGGGCTTGAAATAAAGGTACTGTACTACTGTACTCTATACAGTACTGTAAAGTACACAAAAGCACAACCACATATAGAGGAAGCACGTACGTGACAATGTATGCCAGACACGTGAACTAACTTACAGGATTGGACACGCGAATGGACGTTTGCATCTTTGAAAGTTTGCAACGTGAAGGTTCGTATGTAGGTGACTTACTGTATTTGTACTGCCTAGGGAGAACTACCTAGGAAAATTTTGGTATGACTTTTGTCAGAGAATGTTTTGCTTATGTTCTCTTCTAGGAGTTATAAGGTGTCCTATCTTATATTTAAGCATATAAGCCGTTTTGAGTTTATTTTTGTGTATGGTGTGAGGGTATGTTCTGACTTCACTGATTTGCATACGGCTCTCCAACTTTCAAAACACCACTTGCTGAAGAGACTGTCTTTTCCCCATTGTATATTCTTGCCTCCTTTGTCAAAGGTTAATTGACCATAGGTGTGTGGGTTTATTTCTTAGCTCTCTATTCTATTCCATTGATCCATGTATCTCTTTCTGTGCCAGTACAATGCGGCTTTGATTACTGTAACTTTGTAGTATTTTCTGAAGTTTAGGAGGGTTATGCCTCCTGCTTTGTTCTTTTTCCTGGGGATTGTGTTCACATTTCTGACTTTTTATGGTTCCAGATACATTTTAGGATTATTTGTTCTAGTTCTGGGGAAAATGTCATGGGTAATTTGATAGGGATCACATTAAATCTGTAGATTGCTTTGGGTAGTATAGCCATTTTAACAGTATTAATTCCTCCCATCCAAGAGCGTGGGATGTCTTTCCATTTCTTTGAATCATCTTCAGCTTCCTTTACTAATGTTTTGTAGTTCTCAGTATATAAGTCTTTCACCTCCTTGGTGAGGTTTATTCCTAAGCATTTTATTTTTTTGATGCCATTAAAAAAAGGATTGCTTGTTTACATTTCCTTTCTGATATTTCATTGTTAGTGTAAAGAAATGCAACCAGGGACTTCCCTGGTGGCTCCGTGGTTGAGAATCCGCCTGCCAATACAGGGGACACGGGTTTGAGCCCTGATGCAGGAAGATCTCAC
This sequence comes from Eschrichtius robustus, assembly GCF_028021215.1. Lineage (NCBI taxonomy): Eukaryota > Metazoa > Chordata > Mammalia > Artiodactyla > Eschrichtiidae > Eschrichtius > Eschrichtius robustus. The sequence continues at coordinate 96,652,121 of NC_090832.1, forward strand.
ATGCCGTGGAGCAACTAAACCTGTGTGCCACAACTACTTAGCCTGCACTCTAGAGCCAGTGAGCCACAAATACTGAGCCCATGTGCCACAACTACTTAAGCCTACATGCCTAGAGCCCGTGCTCCACAACAAGAGAAGCCACTGCAATGAGAAGCCTGTGCACCACAAGAAAGTCTAGTCCCCACTGGCCACAACTAGAGAAAGCCCGTGCACAGCAATGAAGACCCAATGCAGCCAAAATAAATTTAAAAAAAAAAAAGAAAGAAAAAACCAGGAAATGCAACCAATTTATATATGTTAATCTTGTATCCTGCTACTTTGCTGAATTTGTTTATCAGTTCTAGTAGTGTTTGTGTGGAATTTTTAGGGTTTCCTTTATATATATTATCATGTCATCTGCATATAATGACAACTTTACCTCTTCCCTTCCAATATGTTTGGATTTTATTTCTTTTTCTTGTCTGATTGTTGTGGCTAGGACTTCGAATACTATGTTGAAGAGAAGACGTGAGAGTGGGCATCCTTGTCTTGTTCCAGATTTTAGCGGGAAGGCTTTCAGCTTATGAACGTTGAGTATTATATCGGCTGTGGGTTTGTCATAAATAGCTTTTATTATGTTGAGATATGTTTCCTCTGTACCCACGTTGGTAAGTGTTTTTACCATGAATGGATGTTGAAGCTTTTCAAATGCTTTTTCGCCATCTATTGAGATGATCGTTTACTTCTTGTTTTTCCTTTGTCGATGGGGTGTATCATGTTGATTGATTGGCATATGTTGAAACAGCTTTGTGAAACTGGGGTGAATCAAATTTGGTCATGGTGTATGATCCTCTCATGTGTTGTCGGATTCGGTTTTCTAATATTCAGTTCAGAATTTTTGCATCTATATTTATCAACGATATTGGCCTGCAGTTTTCTTTTTTGGTAGTGTCTTTCTCTGTGTTTTTTTTAAAGTCTTTACTGAATGTGTTCCAATATTGCTTCTGTTTTATGTTTTGGTTTCTTGTTTGTGAGGCATGTGGGATCTTAGCTCCAAAACCAGGGATCGAACCCGCAACCCCTGCACTGGAAGGCGAAATCTTAACTGCTGGACCACCAGAAAAGTCCCCATCTGTCTTATTTGGTTTTTTTTTTTAAGTAAATTTCTTTCTTTATTTATTTTTGGATGCATTGGGCATTCGTTGCTGTGCTCGGGCTCTCTCTAGTTGCGGTGAGCGGGGGCTACTCTTCGTTGTGGTGTGCAGGCTGTTCATTGTGGTGGCTTCTTTTGTTGCAGATCATGGGCTCTAGGTGCGTGGGCTTCAGCAGTTGTGGCTATCGGGCTCAGTAGTTGTGGCACACAGGCTTAGTTGCTCCATGGCATGTGGGATCTTTCCAGACCAGGTCTCGAACCTATGTCCCCTGCAGTGGCAGACAGATTCTTAACCACTGTGCCACCAGGGAAGTCCCCCCTCCCCTTCTGTTTTTGATATCAGCATGATAGTGGCTTCATAGAATGTCTTTGGAAGTATTCCTTACTCTTCAATCTTTTCGAAGAGTTTGAGAAGAATCAGTGTAAGTTCTGCTTTTTATATTTGGTAGAATTTGCCTGTGAAACCATCTGATCCTGGACTTCTGTTGGTAGGGAGTTTTTTTAAATTACAGATTCTATTTTTTTAAAAAATTCTATTTATTTATTTATTTATTTTGGCTGTGTTGGGTCTTCGTTTCTGTGCGAGGGCTTTCTCTAGTTGCAGCGAGCGGGGGCCACTCTTCATCACGGTGTGTGGGCCTCTCGCTATCGTGACCTCTCTTGTTGTGGGGCACGGGCTCCAGACGCTCAGGCTCAGTAGTTGTGGCTCACGGGCCCAGTTGCTCCGCGGCATGTGGGATCTTCCTAGACCAGGGCTCGAACCCGTGTCCCCTGCATTGGCAGGCAGATTCTCAACCACCGCACCACCAGGGAAGCCCTCTATTTTGCTTTTAGTGATCAGTATGCTCAAGTTATCTATTTCTTCTTGATTCAGTTTTGTTCGGCTGTAAAAAAACAAAATATATTTTTAAGTTATGTTAGCAGCTAAATACTTACCATGTATTAGACCACAAAAGAGAGAAGAAAAAATATTAAAATATTTTTTCAAATACAGCAAGTATTGAAATGTTTTAAAGAAATTGGTATAATAATACTGATTACAATAATGACAAATTGTTCTGAACTTAAAGACTACTTATATCTAAAATGCATATTATATGCTTATTGTTTTAATGTTTTTAAATACATGGAATGTTTTCTCCTTTCTAATGTAATTCTTTTATTTTACCTGTATATTGTGAAAAAAATTTAGTTGCACATAATATAAAAAATTACACTTTAATAGGAGATATTAATCCATGTACATTTACTATAGTACTGAAAATACTTAGGTTTAGTGTTCCATGTCATTGAGTGCTCTTTTTTATTTATTTATTTTTAAAAAAGATTTAATTTGGAGGGGGGGGGCATAAATTATTCATTTATTTATTTATTTAATTTTAACATCTTTATTGGACTATAATTGCTTTACAATGGTGTGTTAGTCTCTGCTTTAGAACAAAGTGAATGAGCTATACATATCCATATATCCCCATATCTCCTCCCTGTTGCGTCTCCCTCCCGCCCTCCCTATCCCACCCCTCTAAGTGGTCAAAAAGCACTGAGCTGATCTCTCTCTTCTATGCAGCTGTTTCCTACTAGCTAGTTATTTTACATTTGGTAGTATATATAAGTCCATGCCACTCTCTCACTTCGTCCCAGCTTACCCTTCCCCCTCCCCATGTCCTCAAGTCCATTCTCTATGTCTGCGTCTTTATTCCTGTCCTGTCCCTAGGTTCTTCCCAACCGTTTCTTTTCCTTTTCTTTTTAGATTCCACATATATGTGTTAGCATACAGTATTTGTTTTTCTCTTTCTGACTTACTTCACTCTGTATGACAGACTCTAGGTCCATCCATCTCACTACAAATAACTCAATTTCATTTCTTTTTATGGCTGAGTAATATTCCATTTTATATTGAAGATGTGCAACATCTTTTTTACCCATTCATCAGTTGATGGACACTTAGGTTGCTTCCATGTCCTGGCTATTGCAAATAGAGCTGCAGTGAACATTGTGGAACATGACTCTTTTTGAATTATGGTTTTCTCCAGGTATATGCCCAGTAGTGGGATTGCTGTGTCATATGGTAGTTCTATTTTTAGTTTTTTAAGGAACCTCCATACTGTTCTCGATAGTGGCTGTATCAATTTACACTCCCACCAACGGTGCAAGAGGGTTCCCTTTTTTTCACACCTCTGCAGCATTTATTGTTTGTAGATTTTTTTGATGATGACCATTCTTACCTGTGTGTGGTGATACCTCATTGTAATTTCGAGTTGCATTTCTCTAATGATCAGTGATGTTGAGCATTCTTTCATGTGTTTGTTGGCAATCTGTATATCTTCTTTGGAGAAATGTCTATTTAGGTCTTCTGCCCATTTATGGATTGGGTTGTTTGTTTGTTTGTTTGTTTTGATATTGAGCTGCATGGGCTGCTTGTAAAGTTTGGAGATTAATCCTTTGCCAGCTGCTTCGTTGGCAAATATTTTCTCCCATTCTGAGGGTGGCCTTTTTGTCTTGTTTACATTTTCCTTTGCTGTGCAAAAGCTTTTAAGTCTCCTTAGGTCTCATTTGTTTATGTTTCTTTTTAATTTCCGTTTTCTAGGAGGTGGGTCAAAAAGGATCTTGCTGTGATTGATGTCATGGAGTGTTCTGCCTATGTTTTCCTCTAAGAGTTTGATAGTGTCTGGCATTACATTTAGGTCTTTAATCCATTTTGAGTTTATTTTTGTGTATGGTGTTAGGGAGTCTTCTAATTTCATTCTTTTACCAGTAGCTGTCCAGTTTTCCCAGCACCACTTATTGAAGAGGCTGTGATTTCTCCATTGTATATTCTTGCCTCCTTTATCAAAAATAAGGTGACCATATGTGTATGGGTTTATGTCTGGGCTTTCTCTCCTGTTCCATTGCTCTATATTTCTGTTTTTGTGCCAGTACCATACTGTCTTGACTACTGTAGGTTTTTAGTATTGTCTGCAGTCAGGGAGCCTGATTCCTTCAGCTCTGTTTTTCTTCTCAAGATTGCTTTGGCTGTTCGGGGTCTTTTGTGTTTCCATACAAATTGTGATTTTTTTTTTGTTCTAGTTCTCTGAAAAATTCCATTGGTAGTTTGATAGGGATTGCATTGAATCTGTAGATTGCTTTGGGTAGTAGAGTCATTTTCACAATGTTGATTCTTCCAATCGAAGAACATGGTATATCTCTGTATCTGTTTGTGTCATCTTTGATTTCTTTCATCAGTGTCTTATAGTTTGTTGAGTAACCGTCTTTTGTCTCCTTAGGTAGGTTTATTCCTAGGTATTTTATTCTTTGTGTTGCAGTGGTAAATGGGAGTGTTTCCCTAATTTCTCTTTCAGAATTTTCATCTTTAGTGTATAGGAATGAAAGAGATATCTGTACATTAATTTTGTATCCTGCAACCTTACCAGTTCATTGATTAACTCTAGTAGGTTTCTGGTAGCATCTTTAGGATTCTCTATGTATAGTATCATGTCATCTGCAAACAGTGAGAGCTTAACTTCTTCTTTTCCGATTTGGATTCCTTTTATTTCTTTTTCTTCTCTGATTGCTGTAGCTAAAAATTCCAAAAGTGTGTGGAATAATAGTGGTGAGAGTGGGCAACCTTGTCTTGTTCCTGATCTTGGTGGAAATGGTTTCACTTTTTCACCATTGAGAACGATGCTGGCTGTGGGTTTGTCATATATGGCCTTTATTATGTTGAGGAAAGTTCCCTCTATGCCTACTTTCTGGAGGGTTTTTATGATAAATGGGTGTTTAATATTGTCGAAAGCATTTTCTCCATCTATTGAGATGACCATATGGTTTTTATCCTTCAGTTTTTTAATATGGTGTATCACATTGATTTGCATGTATTGAAGAATCCTTGCATCCCTGGGATAAACCCCACTTGATCATGGTGTATGATCCTTTTAAGGCGCTGCTGGATTCTTTTTGCTAGTATTGTGCAGTAGATTTTTGCAGCTATGTTCATCAGTGATATTGACCTGTAGTTTTCTTTCTTTGTGACATCTTTGTCTGGTTTTGGTGTCAGGGAGATGGTGGTCTCATAGAATAAGTTTGGGAGAGTTCCTCCCTCTGCTATATTTTGGAAGAGTTTGAGAAGGATAGGTGTTAACTCTTCTCTAAATGTTTGATAGAATTTGCCTGTGAAGCCATCTGGTCCTGGGCTTTTGTTTGTTGGAAGATTTTTAATCACAGTCTCAAGTTCAGTGCTTGGGATTGGTTGGTTTGTAGTTTCTATTTCTTCCTGGTTCAGTCTTGGAAGGTTGTGCTTTTCTAAGCATTTGTCCATTTCTTCCAGGTTGTCCATTTTATTGGCATATAGTTGCTTGCAGTAATCTCTCATGATCCTTTGTATGTCTGCAGTGTCAGTTGTTACTTCTCCTTTTTCATTTGTAATTCTATTGATTTGAGTCGTCTCCCTTTTTTTCTTGATGAGTCTGGCTAATGGTTTATCAATTTGGTTTATCTTCTCAAAGAACCAGCTTTTAGTTTTTTTGATCTTTGCTGTTGTTTCCTTCATTTCTTTTTCATTTATTTCTGGTCTGATCTTTGTGATGTCTTTCCTCTGCTGACTTTGTTTTTTTTTTTTTTTTCCTTTCTTTCTCTAATTGCTTTAAGTGTAAGTTTAACTTGTTTATTTGAGATATTTCTTGTTTCTTGAGGTAGGATTGTATTGCTATGAACTTCTCTCTTAGAACTGCTCTTGCTGCATCCCATAGGTTTTGGGTCTTCATGTTTTCATTGTCATTTGTTTCTAGGTATTTTTTTATTTCCTCTTTGAGTTCTTCAGTGATGTCTTGGTTATTAAGTAGTGTATTGTTGAGCGTCCATGTGTTTCTAATTTTTACAGATTTTTTTCCTGTAATTGATATCTAGTCTGATAGCATTGTGGTCGGAAAAGATACTTGATACGATTTCAATTTTCTTATATTTACCAAGGCTTGATTTGTGACCCAAGATATGATCTATCCTGGAGAATGTTCCAGGAGCACTTGAGAAAAAGTGTATTCTGTTGTTTTTGGATGGAATGTCCTATAAATATCAATTAAGTCCATCTTGTTTAATGTATCATTTAAAGCTTGTGTTTCCTTATTTATTTTCATTGTGGACGATCTGTTCATTGGTGAAAGAGGGGTGCTAAAGTCCCCTAGTATGATTGTGTTACTGTCGATTTCCCCTTTTATGGCTGTTAGCATTTGCCTTATGTATTGAGGTGCTCCTATGTTGGGTGCATAAATATATACAATTGTTATAGCTTCTTCTTGGATTGACCCCTTGATCATTATGTAGTGTCCTTCTTTGTCTCCTGTAATAGTCTTTATTTTAAAGTCTTTTTTGTCTGATATGAGAATTGCTGCTCTAGCTTTCTTTTGATTTCCATTTGCATGGAATATCTTATTCCATCCCCTCACTTTCCATCTGTATGTGTCCCTATGTCTGAAGTGGGTCTCTTGTAGACCACATACATACCGGTCGTGTTTTCGGATCCATTCAGCCAGTCTATGTCTTTTGGTTGGAGCATTTAATCCATTTACATTTAAGGTAATTATTTATATGTATGTTCTTATTACCATTTTCTTAACTGTTTTGGGTTTCTTATTGTAGGTCTTTCCCTTCTCTTGTGTTTCCTGCCTAGAGAAGTTCCTTTAGCATTTGTTGTAAAGTGGGTTTAGTGGTGCTGAATTGTCTTAGCTTTTGCTTGTCTGTAAAGGTTTTAATTTCTCTGTCGAATCTGAACGAGATCCTTGGTGGGTCGAGTAATCTTGGTTGTAGCTTTTCCCCTTTCATTACTTTAAATATGTCCTGCCAGTCCCTTCTGGCTTGCAGAGTTTCTGCTGAAAGTTCAGCTGTTCACCTTATGGGGATTCCCTTGTATGTTATTTGTTGTTTTTCCCTTGCTGCTTTTAATATTTTTTTCTTTGTATTTAATTTTTGATAGTTTGATTAATATATGTTTTGGCATGTTTCTCCTTGGGTTTATCTTGTATGGGACTCCCTGCGCTTCCTGGACTTGATTAACGATTTCCTTTCCCATATTAGGGAAGTTTTCAACTATAATCTCTTTAAATATTTTCTCAGTGTCTTTCTTTTTCTCTTCTACTTCTGGGACCCCTATATTCGAATGTTGGTGCGTTTAACATTTTCCCAGAGATGTCTCAGATTGTCCTCAATTCTTTTCATTCTTTATTCTTTATTTTGCTTTGCAGTAGTTATTTCCACTATTTTATCTTCCAGGTCATTTATCCATTCTTCTGCCTCAGTTATTCTGCTATTGTTTCCTTCTAGAGAATTTTTAATTCCATTTATTGTGTTGTTCATCATTGTTTGTTTGCTCTTTAGTTCTTCTAGGTCCTTGTTAAACGTTTCTTGTCTATTCTCCATTCCAGTTCCAAGATTTGGGATCATCTTTACTATCATTACTCTGAATTCTTTTTCAGGTAGACTGCCTATTTCCTCCACATTTGTTTGGTCTGGTGGGTTTTTACCTTGCTCCTTCATCTGCTGTGTGTTTCTGTGTCTTCTCATTTGGCTTTGGGGACTCTGTTTGGGGGTCTCCTTTTCAGAGGCTGCAGATTTGTAGTTCCCGTTGTATTTGGTGTCTGCCCCCAGTGGCTAATGTTGGTTCAGTGGGTTGTGTAGGCTTTCTGATGGAGGGGACTGGTGCCTGTGTTCTTGTGGGTGTGTCTGGATCTTGTCTTTCTGGTGGACAGATCCGCATCTGGTGGTGTGTTTTGGGGTGTCCGTGACCTTATTGTGATTTTCGGCAGCCTCTCTGCTAATGGGTGGGCCTGCATTCCTGTCTTGCTAGTTGTTTGGCATGGGATGTCCAGCACTGGATCTTGCTGGTCTCTGAGTGGAGCTGGGTCTTAGCGTTGAGACGGATATCTCTGGGAGAGCTTTCGCCATTTGATATTACAAGGTGCCAGAGGTCTCTGGTAGACCAATGTCCTGAACTCGGCTCTCCCACCTCAGAGGCACAGGCTTGACACCCGGCTGGAGCACCAAGACCCTGTCAGCCACACAGCTGGGGGTGAGAGCAAGAGGTAGTTTTGGTACATCTCAAAGACCACCAATGAGGTTCACTGACCATTTTCTCTCCAGAAGTGAAGAAAACAAAATTCAGACTTTGGCTAGTCAGCCACTTTGGTAGCCAGCCTCCAAGATGGACCTAATTATCCCCTAATTATCTCCCAGTCTCCATGTACCAGTGTGGCTCCTCGCACTTGAAAAGGGTTGACTGTTTAACTAATAAGAAATTGCAGAAATGACAAAGTGCAGCTTCCAAAGTTATAAAAGACATTGCAGCTTCTGCTTTGGTTTCTGCTAGATCACTCATCCTGGGGTAAGCCAGCTGCCATGTCATGAGGACACTCAAGCAGCCCTAAGGAGAGATCCATGTGGCAAGGAACTGAGGCCTCTTACCTACAGCCACGTGAGTGAGTCATCTCAGAAGTCAAAAGATTTAATTTTTTAAATTTTTGGTTGTGTTGGGTCTTCGTTGCTGCACAGGGTTTCTCCAGTTGTTACTAGAGAAGCAGGGGTTACTCATCGTTGTGGTGCACGGGCTTCTCCTTGCGGTGGTTTCTCTTGTTGTGGAGTATGGGCTCTAGGTGCATGGGCTTCAGTAGTTGTGTCATGCAGGTTCAATAGTTGTTGCTTGCAGGCTCTAGAGCACAGGCTCAGTACTTGTGGCACACGGGCTTAGTTGCTCTGCGGCATGTGGGATCTTCCCAGACCAGGGATGGAACCCCTGTTCCCTGCATTGGCAGGCAAATTTTTACCCACTGTGCCACCAGGGAAGTCCAGTGTGCTCTTTTTTAAACCTAGTCAGTTTTCACTATTTTCTATCTTAACGATTCTGTATTAAAGAAAAAAAAAATAATACTCCTTTCTACCCCTCCTCTTTGAGGATTATATATGAAGAAGTATGTCTTATTTATTAACCTCAAATTTTCACCTTACTTTTAAGAAGTAATCACAATGTCAAGTATTTAATACTTTTCACTTCCACCTTGAAAAGCATGGATATTAAAGTGCTAATACAATTACCTTCCCTGGTCTATCTTTTTTAGTTTTTGTTATGTATAAAAAACAATGAAAAACATGCATGGTTTGTAAGGAAATGACAAATTTCAGAAAATTCAGCATCTGAATACACTGTAAACATAGCTTCTAGATAAAGACACAGAAAATTGCCAGATACTCAGAGGCCCCCTGGTCCCATTCTAGTGACTCCCCTTAAGGTTTAATATTGTTCTGGTATCTAACAAAAAGATAACTTTACCTGTATTTTGTATTTTATATAAATGTTATGCCACAGTAAAATCACTTTTGGATTGGGCTTTTTTATTTTATGTTGTTTGTGAATATGCCTATATGGTTGCCTGTTGTTGTGATCATGCATTGCCACTGTTGCATAGGATTCCATAATGTAAATATTTAACTATTAATTAATTTATTCCAATGTGTATTACAATATGAGTGATTTTCAGTTTGTGTCTATTGAGAACAGCACTGGTATATAAATTCTAGAACTTGAGCTTTGGTGGTGTGTGTATAAATTATTGTTCAGTATGCACGTAGTAGTAAAATTTTCGAGTCATAGCTTTCTTGTGTTTATCTTTTTAGATATTTCTAAATATTTTCAAAACTTTTGTATGATTTTTCATCTTCAGCAGCAGTGAATGAGATTCAAGGATTATACACATTCTTGTCAAACTTGATAATACCTGTCATTTTCATTTGAACTTTCTGGTTGGTGAGTGATAATTCCAGGTATCACGCTTTTGCATTTAATTGACTACTAAGAAGCCAAGCATCTTTTGATATGTTTACTTAACATTCTGTACTCTCTTTTTTGAAATATCTTTGGTATATTTCCCCCATTTTGCTATTCCATTATCGTCTTATTGAAGACTTCCTTTTTTTTTTAACATCTGAAGACTTCTTATTTAGGAGTTTTTAATACATGCTTGAGATGAGTTCTTCTCTCTTTCTGTCTCTCCTTCTCTTTCTTTAGATGAGTGTCAGTTTTTAATGTTAATAACATCTAATTTGTTATTTTCCTCTTTATTTATTTAGTCTTATTTCTATTTATTTATGTAGTCTTCTTACCTGTAGCAGAACACATTATTTATTCTAAACCACAAATATGTTTTCATTTCTTCAATAAATGTAATTATTAAGCTTTAAATTTAAGTTAACTTTCTAAACTAAATATGTTGTATCATAGTGAGTATTAATGTTTCTATGACAGCTGAAAGGTTACATTTATTCAGAAAATGTTGTATCAGCTTTCTTTTCATTTGCTCCTACTTCTCATTGATTCACAGTGGTAAACATCACTTCATCCATGGATCTGACTTTTCTCTGATTTCTCATGGTCATTCTCACTAATTCTTCTTGCCTCCTGAAATCTTTAGCAATCCCATTATTCCACAGAAGCAAAAACCTTCCTTGGGCCTTTTTCCTCAGAAGATTGATTATTCCCACATTTTAAATGGGAGATTGCAATAAGTTAGGAGAAAATGCCACAAGGGTCTCTCTTTTTTTTTTTTTTTCACATCCTGTATCAGCCTCTGCTTGCACTCTCTGTTCAAAGATATTTGTGCAACACATTGATGGAAGATGCCACTTGTTTCTCTCCTTGGGGAAAAGACAGATTAATTACCTAACAAATAAAATAAAGAGAGTGTCTTGCTCTTTTCAAATGTTGGACAGGATTGCTTGCATCCTAATTTAAATGTTTCAGGTGACTGAAGCTTAAGATTCCTAAACTTTAATCCATACTTGCACCATGCACAGCACCCAACAGGAGAGCTTTACATAACCCCATGAGACACTTGTGTGCAAGTGGAACAGATAAAAATATAAAACTATTGCTGTCTTTTTGTGTCATAAAAATGATTTTTTGTCTCATTTAAAATATTTTTTTCTAAAATCCAAAAACGTGTCAGGCTAAACTATTGTTATTTCTAATATGGTAAAATCGAAGACCCTTCAAATTTCTTTCCAGTTTTGTTGATGATGGGATGCCGTCAGAGATATGACTTCATTAAACACAATAGGTAAGATTCCTTCATAGGCCTGATTGGGGAATATGAAAATAAACCCCAGAAAAATCTGGACATTTTCTAGTTCTCAAATATTGGTTAAGATGGTAGAAAGGGCCCTTCATTGTCCTATATGTTAATGCAGATCAATTGTGAGAGGTGGGGATAAAACAAGCAGCCTAAATATCCTTTATGTTTGTTGTACTACTAGTAGAAAGAGGAAGGGTCAACATGTCACCATGGTTGATATAGCAAATAAGCTGCTTGAAACTACACAGAAACGTACCTGCTTGTATTTTCTGTGCAGTTACCCTCTCTTTTGGTGTGCCCTGATACCTCCCTCAACTTATGTACCAACTCCAGCAGCATTAAGCAGAAATCCAAAGAAGTCTATTCTTTGGAATTATGAGGAAGGGAAGAGTCAAACATTTTATAACATGCTCTATACAAGGATACACGTCACCATCCTTATCTATGTCATGCCATGCATGGAGGGTCAGTAGGTTCAGGGGATTCTGGAAGCACCAAGTTCTGTGGGGTTAATCACAGTTGCATTCATGGGCAGTAAAAGAGAAGGGCCTTATCTTGGTCACTTTCTCAATGCTAGTAGCTACAAAAAGAAGAGGATAGCAGACATCTTAGGGAGAAGAACCAACATTAAATGAAATGTCCTAATTACTCTAGGCAACCTCTCATGGTGGCCTCCCATAGCTCCTCAAATCCCTACATACTTGCACAAGGGATAGTGTAATATTACTGGAGTGTCTGACTGCAGATTAACATTATTTTTGTTGAAAAAAATAAAAATAGGTTCAAGTGATAGGGTTTGAAAAGGGTTCACAGTGTGACGGAAACTATTGTAACAATGTGGACAGAACCCTTTGGATGGATTCATCATGTTTTTTTTTTGTTTGTTTGTTTTTTGTTTTTTGCTTCTTCAGAATCTGTAGTAGTGATTGGTGTGTTCCATGATACATCCCCGCTTCTTATAAGTGTTAGATGGAATACCCCATTAGGAAGAAGTGCACGTAAGGAAGATTAGTGAGTCAAACTCCTCTGCCCTCTGTCAGCAGTGGGTGCAAAGGGATTTAGACCAAGTGCTTTCATCCTTTGATTTGCAAAGTTTTCACCATATGAATGATGTTTTGTTTGTTTGCAGGTCAGGAGCCTTGGTCTCAATATCCCTGTTTAAAAAGTGATATCACGTGTCTGCCAGAAAGAATTGCTGATGATACTGGGAAAAATTGAGAGTTATCCTTAACAATTAAGGGTTTTGTAGCAACATGGATGGACCTAGAGATTGTTATACTGAGTGAAGCAAGTCAGACACAGAAAGACTGACATCATATGATATTGCTTATATGAGGAATCTAAAAAAGAAAAAAAAAGGTACAAATGAACTTATTTACACAACAGAAATAGAATCATGGATATAGAAAACAAACTTATGGTTACCAGGGGATAAGTGGGGAAGGGATAAATTGGGAGATTGGGACTGACTTATACACACTACTATATATAAAATAGGTAAGTATTGATAAAGACCTGCTTTATAGCACAGGGAACTCTACTCAGTGGTCTGTACTGGCGTATACGGAAAAAGAATCTTATAAAAAAAACCAAAGGTTTTGGGATTATATAATAAATATAAATGTGCAAACCTTTAACATGAAAGGAAAAATCAGTTAACTCTGTGGTCCCTGTTATGGTGTAAATATTTTGTACCTCTAATTTTAAAATTTTGAAACCCAGCTCCCATGTTGATGGTATTAGGAGGTGGGGCTTTTGGTAGGTGATTAGGTTATGAGGCCAGAGACCTCAAACATGGGATTAGTGACCTAATAAATGTAGCACACAGAAGATCTTACGCCCATTCCATGATTCCATTGCCGAGCGAGAAGACCCACATTATGAACCAGAAGTTGGTCCCTCGCCAGACACTAAGTCAGCTGGCAACTTGTTCTTTTTAAAAAAAAAATAATTAGATAATTAATTAATTAATTCTTTGGCTGTGTTGGGTCTTTGGTGCGGTGCGCGGGCTTCTCATTGAGTGGCTTCTCTTGTTGCGGAGCACGGGCTCTAGGCGTGTGAGTTTCAGTAGTTGTGGCTCACGGGCTCAGTAGTTGTGGCCTGTGGACTCTAGAGCACAGGCTCAGTATTTGTGGTGCACGGGCTTAGTTGTTCCATGGCATGTGGGATCTTCCTGGACCAGGGCTCAAACCCTTGTCCCTTTTATTGGTAGGCAGATTCTTAACCACTGCACCTCCAGGGAAGCCCCTGGTTACTTGTTCTTGAACTTTTCAGCCTCAGCAATTATGAGAAAACAAAAATATTCTGTTGTTTATAAAATACCAAGTCTCTCGTATTTTGTTTTAGCAGTCAAAGAGCTGGCTGAGGAGAAATATCTGTGAGCTTGAAGACATATGAGGAGAAACCTTTAAATCTCAAAAGAAAAGAGAAAATGGGCAGGAAAGAAATCAACAGAACAGAGTAATCAATAATTGTGGAACAATGAAAAATGCTGTGACCTATACATAATGGGTATAGCAGGAGGAGAATAAAGATAATAAAGAACAGAAAATATTTTTTTAAAAATGACTGAGAATCTCTCCAAATGAATGTCTGACACTAAATCCACAACATCGAAACTTAAAAGAACATATGAATAGTAAAGAAAACTGACCAATATCTCTCAGGAACATCAATGCAAAAATCCTCAACAAAATATTACCAAATCGAATCCAACAATATTTTGAGAGAATTTTATATCATGAATGAGAGGAAATAATCCCAGGTATGAAAGGCTGCTTCAACATTCTAGAATCAAATAATTATATCCATCATATCCACACCTTAAAGACAATCATTAGCATATCAATAGATTCAGAAGACCTTTGAAAAAATCTAACACCCATTCTTCATAAAAACTCTCAGTTAAAGAAATAGACTGGAGCTTTCTCAAGTTGATAACAAAGATTTACAGGAAACTTTTATCTTACATCATGATTAATGGTCAAAACCATGAAACTTTTCCACTAAGTTCAGGTAAAAGCAAGGATGTCCCCTTTCATGACTCCTTTTCCATATTTTACTCCAAGTCCTTGCTAATGCAACAAGGCACGAAAATAAATAAAACAAATACAGATTGGGTAGAAAAAAATGAAAGCAACCTAAATAAAATGTGGACCAATATACTTTATGGACACCTCACCAAAGAAAATAGACACTATGCATATAAGTATACAGAAGAATAATCCAGATTACATGCTGCCATGAAAAAGCAAATTAAAAATACAATTACATACCACTATGTAACACTTAGAATGGCTAAAATGTGAACAATGACAAGAACAAATTCTGTAGGAGATGTGGAACAATAGGAAATGTCATTTGTCATTGGTGGAAATGAAAAATAATACAGCTACTTTGGTAGTCTGATTGACACTTGCTAGAATATTGAGCGTTCCCTCACTGTACAATCCGTCAAGTGTTCTCATGGATATTTACTGAAAGTAGTTTAAAACATACTTCCAGAGGAAAATCTGCATATGGATATTTATAGCACCTAATTCAATATTGCCAAAATGTGAATGAAACTAAGGTGTCCTCCAATAGGTGAATGAAATGATATAGTATTAATATATTCTGGGAATGGGATAATATTGAGCACTAAAAAAGTAAGCTATCAAGCCATATAAAGAGATGGGAATTCTTTTTTTTTTTTTCTTTTGAAATATAGGTGATTTTCTTTATTTTGAAATTTAAATTTTATTGGAGTATAGTTGACTTACAATGTTGTGTTCATTTCAGCTGCACAGCAAGTGATTCAGTTACACATATGCATATATTCATTCTTTTTCAGATTCTTTTCTGATAACAGTATTCCCAGAACACTGAGTAGAGCTCCCTGTGCTATACAGTAGGTCCTTGTTGCTTATCTGTTATATATAGTAGTATTCGTATGTTTACCCCAAGCTCCTGATTTATCCCTACACCCCACCTCTCCCCTTTGGTAACCGTAAGTTTGTTTTCCAAGTCTGTGAGTCTGCCTCTGTTTTGTAAGTTAGTTCATTTGTATCAATTTTTAGCTTCCACCTAGAAGTGATATCATCCAATATTTGTCTTACTCTGTCTGACTTACTTCACTTAGTACAATCATCTCTAGGTCCATCCATGTTACTGCAACTGGCATTATTTTCTTCTATTTTATGGCTGAGTCATATTCCATTATATATATGTATCACATATTCTTTACCTATATTCATATGTTGATGGACATTTTGGTTGCTTCCATGTCTTCGCTATTGTAAAGAGTGTTGCAGTGAACATTGGGGAAGATGTGTCTTTTCGATTTATGCTTTCCTCCAGATATGCACACAGGAGTGAACTTGCTGGATCATCTGGTAGCTCTATTTTATTTTATTTTACTTCATTTCATTTCAATTTCAATTTTTTTGGAATAGAGTTGATTTACAATGTTGTGTGTTACAGCACAGTGAAGCAGTTATACATATATCCAATCCTTTTTGGATTCCTTTCCCATACAGGTCATTACAGAGTATTGAGTAGAGTTCCCTGTGCTATACAGTAAGCCCTTATTTGTTATCTCTTTTATATATAGTGGTGTGTATATGTCAATCCCAATTTCCAATTTATCCCTCCCACCTCCCCTTACTCTGGTAACCTCCATTCTGTGCTCCATAGTGGCTGTTACCAATTGGCATTGCCACCGATAGCATAGAATTGGTGGCACAGGGGTTAAGAATCTGCCTGCCAGTTCAGGGGACACAGGTTCGAGCCCTGGCCCGGGAAGATCTCACATGCCACAGAACAAGTAAGCCCGTGCACCACAACTACTCAGTCTGCGCTCTAGAGCCCACGAGCCACAACTACTGAAGCCTGTGTACCTACAGCTTGTGCTCCACAACAAGAGAAGCCACCACAAAGAGAAGGCTTCGTACCACAACGATGAGTAGCCCCCGCTTGCTGCAAATATAGAAAAGCCGTGCGCAGCAACGAAGACCCAACGCAGATTAAAAAAAAAAAAATAAGTAGTAGGTTTCTCTTTTTTCCACACCCTCTGAAGCATTTCTTGTTTGTAGACATTGTGATGATGGCTATTCTGAGTGGTTCCAGGTGATACTTCTTTGTACATCTGATTTGCATTTGTCTAACATAAAGCAATGTTGAGTATCTTCATATGTGCTTTTTTTTTTGAACAGTGTCAGTAAGATTTATCCCTTGAAAAAGGGTTATTGAAAGGTTGCCTTGTTTTGAAGTCTACTTCGATTACCTACCCCAAGACATTTTTTGAGGGCTGTTGTCATTTACAGCTCCCCAGGCATTGTGAATATGAAGTGCGTATAAGGTCCAGTTTTAGAATTGTTGTTATGGGAAACAGAAGGCGGCAGGATTTCTACTGCCCCTCTCTGGTTACTGACACAACCTTAGATGTAGGGCAAGTCCTGTTCTTGGGTATTAAATTAGAGTGGAATGTGCCTGACCACACATGTAAGGGCTTCTGTCCCATTCCTTCTTCCCCCTTACCCTTCATCCCCCGAACAAGTATAAACCCCTGCAAAATCACCTGTTGAGGGTGCTGTCTTGTAGAGTGGGATGACCCTTACAAAGGAGTCGGGAGGTCGGAACCCAAACACCAGGATATGTTGAGAGCAGGTGATTTTCCAAATGTCATCCAGCCCAGAGAGTCCACCATCCTTTGGGTGTCAGAGGGTTGGTTTAGTAGTATGAGGGCACACTTAGATCTGGAGATAGTGATCCCATGCAGAGGGGACCAGGTACTACATGTTCAAGGGGGGCGAATTAGCTGGCATATCCTCCCGAGGTCCTCAGGCCCACAACAGTCCAGCCTTGGGACCAAATTGTGTCTGTGTCCAGGGATGTGACCCTAGTACGTTCACTGCGACTAAACAAATTTAGTGATCATTTTTCTTTTCTTTAATTTAATTTTAAATTTATAATGGAGTATATAGTTGATTTATCATGTTGTGTTCATTTTTGACATACACCAACATGATTCATTTATACAGAGATAACTATATATTCTTTTTAGAATTATTTTCCCATTGAGGTTACTAAAGGTTGTTGAGAAGAGTTCCAAGTGCTCTACAGCAGGTCCATGTTGATTACAAGTTTTCTCTCTGTAAATATGTATATACTAACTCCAACCTCATGATTTATGCCTCCAACACACCTTTCCAGTTTGGTAACCATAAGTTTGTGTTCTAAGTCTGGGACTCTGTTTCTGTGTTGTAAGATAGTACCTTTCTATCAATTTTTAGATTCCACCGATAAGTAATATCATATGATATTTTTCATTGCCTGATTTATGACACTTAGTATGAATGTATGTAGGTCCTTCTGAGTGGCCCTAAATGGCCTTATTTCATTCACTTCATGGCTGACTAATATTCCATTGTACATATCTACCATAATTTCTTTATCCATTCTTCCTTCCAAGGACTTTTAGGTAGCTTCCGAGTAGAGGCTCTTGTACACAGGGCTGCATAAATTTTAGAGTGCCTGGGTCCTGTCAATTTACGTTTTTTCCAAGATACAGGCCCAGGAGTGGAAGCGCCATATGCTCTGAAGCTCTGGTTTTTAGATTTTTAAGGAATCACCACCCACTTCTCCAGAGTGGCTGTTAGCAATTTACATTCCCACCATCAGCTTGTCAGGGTTCCCTTTTCTCCACGCCCTGTCCTGCATTTCAGGTTTTACAGTTTGTGAGGTTGGCCATTCTGACTGGTGCGAAGTGATATCTCTTTGTAGTATTAATTTACATCGCCCGCCTGTTTTGTTGGCCAACAATGGAGTAAGGGTTTTTCCTGAATATATTAAGGAATAACGCATACGGCCTTTTTGGCACACTGCATCATTGGCGATGTTCAGCAGCTTTGCATGTGCTTTAATGACGAGTGCAAACCACCCCTTGAAATCCCTTTCCTGCAATTCTGCCTTGCTTACAAGGCCTTTACGAATACTTGGCTCAAGAAATGACTCCATTAGAGGTGTCAATTACAACCCTGCATGTTTGTGAATTGCAGTGCCCCTGAGCACCGGTTTTCAACTTGTTTAGGGAAGCAGACACAAAGGGGCAGGATTTCTACAGACCCATTCCAGTTACTGGGGCACCTGAAGGATAGGGAATTTCTTCTTCCAGGTAGGAAACTAGAGTGGCATATGCCTGTCCAAACATCTAAGGCTTGTGTCTCATTCCTTCCCGCCATTCCCCTTCTTCACCGGAAAATTCCAAGCCGTGCAAAACCGGCTGTTGAGTGTGCAGCCTCCCAAAGTGGGGAGACTCTAAGGAAAGGAGCTGGGGAACCCGACTACCAGGAGACGTGGAGATGAGGTGACTTTTCCAAACTCTTCCCGATCAGACGGTGTACCATCCTCTGGATGTGCCATGCATGTTTTAGCTGTAGGAAGGGTCCCCTGCACCTGGAGGTATGGGACCCATGGAATGGGGGCCAGGCAGTATTACTCTAAAAGTGCTGCATTTGCTGTCCCATCCTCACGAAGCCTCTCAGACCAACGAGTGTAGAGCCTTAGGTCCCATCCAGCTCTGTGTCTAGATATGGTCAGTGCAGGTTGCATCACAGCCCTTGAACAAATTTTGTAAGAATTTCTCTCTCTCTCACTGTCTTTATTTTGTTCTTGTTATTTAATTTTATAATGGGGTATAGCTGATTTTCAATACTGTGTTTCTTCCTGCTCTACATCTATCCACTTGATTCACTTAAAGAGAGACATCAATAAATTCTTTTACAGATTCTTACCAGTCTTATATATCCTTTTCTGGTGACAACAGTGTGCTGAGTCCAGCTCTTTGAGCTATAGAGTAGGTCCTGTCGAATACCTATTTTGTTTATGGAACCGTATCTGTGCTAATTTCAACCTGTTGGATTATGCATCACCCCGCCCCACCTTTCTCCTTTAGCAGCCATAAGTGTGTTTTCTAAATGCGTGACTCCGTTTCTGTTTTGTAATTGCGTTCATGTGAAGGCATTTTTAGATACTATCTATAAGTGATACCTTATGATAAGTCTCTTTTTATGTCTGACTTAAGTCACTTAGAATGATCGCACCTCAGTCTCCACGAGTTGCTGCCACTGGCCTTATTTCATTGATTTAATTGCTGAGTAATATTCCATTGTACATAAGTACCACATCTTCTTTATCCATTTTTTCCTTCCAAGGATATGTAAGTTGTACCCAAATCGAGGCATTTCTAAACAGAGCAGCCCTAAACTTTGGGGTGCCTGTGTCTTGTCGATTTTTTGGTTTTCCCAAGATATACGCCCATGAGGGGAAGTGCTGTATGCTCTGTAGCTCTGTGTTTTAGAAGTCTTAAGATACAGCATACACTTCTCCAGAGTGGCCGGTGGCAATTTACATCCCGCCGATCAGCATAACAAGGCTCCCTGTTCTCCATGGCCTGTCCTGCATTTCTGGGTTTTACACTTTTTCAGCATGGGCCTTTTGACCAATGCAAAGTGAGACATTTTTGTAATGCTGATTTGCATTGCCCGCTTGTTTAGTTGGCCAAAAAGAGCATCTGCGTTTTTTCCAAAATTTATTCAGGAAAGAACTCAGACGCCCTTTTTGGCCAACTGCATCATTGTCGAAGTTCTGCGGAATTTCATGTGCTTTAAAGGCGAGTCCAATCCACCTGTGAAAAAGTGTTTCCTGCAATTCTGTCTTGCTTTGAAATCCTCTTCGTTGCCTTACCTCAATACATTTTTAGACGAGAGTGATCATTTATAACTCTGCAGATTTGTGAATTGCCGTGCTCCTGAGCTCCGTTCTCCAAATCGCTTTTTTGGGAGCTGGCCGCAAACCAGGAGGATGGCTTCAGGCCCTATTCTGGTTGGGGGGACAGGCTGAGCCTGTGGTTAATTCTTCTTCCTGATGGAAATTAGAGTGACCTGTGCCTGTCCCAACACCTAGAGCTACCCTCTCATGGGTTCCCCCTCTTCCCGTTCATCCTCAGGACAAATTGCAACCTGTACGAAACAGGAGGTTAAAGGTGCTGATTCTCTAAGTGGGGAGATTGTTAGTAAAGCGGCTGGAATGGCGAACCCGAGCACCAGGGGATGAGGAATGAGGTGCGTTTCAGAAACCTTTCCCGATCACACTGTATACCATCCACTGTGTTTCCCATGCATTTTTTCGCTGTAAGAAGATTCCCTTGAACCTGGAGAGTTGGGACCCATAGAATGGGTACCACGCACTATTACTTTAAAGGGTAGGCATTTGCTCAACCAACCTCACCAATCCTCTCAGCCCAAAGAGTGTCCAGCCTTATATCTAATCCAGCAGTGGGTCTAGATATGGTCGATCCAGGTTGCTTCACTGCCCCTGAACGAACTTTGTACGAATTTCTCTCTCTTTCACTGTCTTTGTTGGGGTTTTTTTTTGTAATCTATTTTTATAATGGGGTTTAGCTGATTTTTACTGCTGTGTTTATGCCGCTTTACACCCACTTGATTCATTTACAGAGAGATATCAATATATAGGTTTTAAGATTCTTACTAGTCAGATATACTCTTGTGCGGTGAATAGGGGGCGTTGAGTCCAGTTCACTGAGGAAGGGGTAGGTGTTGTCTCTTACATATTTGGTTTATGGAATGGTATGTGTGCTAATTCCAAACCCTTGTTTTATGCCTCACCCCACCTCACCTTTCCAGTTAAGCAGCCATCCAGTGTTTTCTCAATGTGTGACTCTGTTCTGTTTTGTAATCCGGTCATGTGTAGCGATTTTTACTTTCCCTCTATAAGTGATATCTTATGATAAGTTTTTTTTTTTTTTTTCTCTGTGACTTATTTCACGTAGAATCGTCGTATCTAAATCCACTCATCATGCTGCTACGAGCCTTATGACGTAGATTTCATGGCTGAGTGATATTCCATTGTACATAAGCACCACAACTTCTTTATCCATTTTTCTCTTTCCTGGGATATTTAAGGTGTAACGAAGTGGAGGTTCTTGTCAACAGAGCAGCCCTAAACTTTGGGGTGCCTGTGTCTTGCTGATTTTTAGTTTTCCCAATTTATATGCCCATGAGTGGCAGTGCCCTATGCTCTCTAAGCTGAGTTTTTTAGATGTTTCAAGACACACCGGACACCTCTCCAGAGTGGCTGTTGGCAATTTACATCCCGCCCATCAGCGTAGCAAGGCTCCCGTTTCTCCATGGCCTGTCCTGCATTTCTGGTTTTGACACTTTATTCAGCATGGCCCTTTTGACCGATGGGAAGCAAGACTTCTTTGTAGCGCTGATATGCCTTTGCAGGTTGCTTGGTTGGCCAAAAAGGGCGTTTGCGTTTTTTCCTGAATATATTCAGGAAAAAACGCATACGCGCTTTTTGGCCAAGGGCATCATTGTCGAGGATTTGCCGCTTTTCCTGTGCTTTAAAGGAGATTCGAATCTCCCTCCTGAAATCTGTTTCCTGCAATTCTGCCTCCTTTCAAATCCTCTTCGTTGCCTTCCCTCAATATATTTGTGGACGAGAGTTATCATTTATAACTCTGCAGGTTTGTGAATTGCAGTGCCCCTGAGCTCCATTTTTCAACTCGCTTTCTTGGGAGCTGGCCGCAAAAGCGCAGGATTGCTTCAGGCCCTATTCTGCTTCTTGGTGGCAGGCTGAGCCTGTGGTTAATTCTCCTTCCTGATGGGAAAATAGAGTGACCTGTGCCTGTGCCAAGACCTAGAGGTAGTCTCTCATTGGTTCCCCCTCTTCCCTTTCATCCTCAGGACCAATTGCAACCTGTACGGAACAGGAGGTTAAAGGTGCTGATTCTCCAAGGAGGGAGATTGCTAGGAAATCGGCTGGAATGGCGAACCCAAGCAAAAGGAGATGAGAAATGAGGTGCGTTTTAGAAACCTTTCCCGATCACACGGTGTACCATCTTCTGGGTTTCTCATGCATGTTTTCGATGTAGGAAGATGCCCTTGAACCTGGAGATTTGGAACCTATGGGATGGGTACCACGCAGTATTACTTTAAAGCGTCTGCGTTTGCTCACCCAACCTCACCAAACCTCTCAGCCCCAAGAGTGTCCGCCCTTATGTCTCAATCAGCTGTGGGTCTAGATATGGTCAATCCTGGTGGCATCACAGCCTCTGAACGAATTTTGTAAGAATTTCTCTCTCTTTCACTGTCTTTGTTTCATGGGTTTTTAAAAGTAATTGATTTTTATAATGGGGTTTAGCTGCTTTTCAATGCTGTGTTTATGCCGCTTTACACCCACTTGACTCACTTACAGAGAGATTTCAATACATAGGTTTTAAGATTCTTACTAGTCAGATATATTCTTGGGCGTTGAATAGTGGGTGTTGAGTCCCGTTCACTGAGCAAGGAGTAGGTCTTGTGTATTACATGTTGGGTTTATGGAACGGTATCTGAGCTAATTTGAAACCCTGGTTTTATGCATCACCCCACCTCACCTTTCCCGTTAAGCAGCCATAGTGTGTTTTCTAAACATGTGACTCTCTTCTGTTTTGTAATTCAGTTCAAGTGTAGCGGTTTTTACATTCCCTCTATAAGTGATATCTTATGATAAGTTTTTTTTTTTTCTGTGTGACTTATTTCACGTAGAATCGTCGTACCTAAATCCACTCATCATGCTGCTTCGAGCCTTATGACGTAGATTTAATGGCTGAGTGATATTCCATTGTACATAAGGACCACAACTTCTTTATCCATTTTTCTCTTTCCTGGGATATTTAAGGTGTAACGAAGTGGAGGTTCTTGCCAACAGAGCAGCCCTAAACTTTGGGGTACCTGTGTCTTGCTGATTTTTAGTTTTCCCAATTTATACGCCCATGAGTGGAAGTGCCCTATGCTCTCTAAGCTGAGTTTTTTAGATGTTTCAGGACACACCGTACCCTTCTCCAGAGTGGCTGTTGGCAATTTACATCCCGCCCATCAGCGTAGCAAGGCTCCCGTTTCTCCGTGGCCTGTCCTGCATTTCTGGTTTTGACACTTTATTCAGCATGGCCCTTTTGACCGATGGGAAGCGAGACTTCTTTGTAGCGCTGATTTGCCTTTCCAGGTTGCTTGGTTGGCCAAAAAGGGCGTATGCGTTTTTTCCTGAATATATTCATGAAGAAACGCATACGCACTTTTTGGCCAAGGGCATCATTGTCGAGGTTTTGCCGCTTTTCCTGTGTTTAAAGGCGATTCGAATCTCCCTCCTGAAATCTGTTTCCTGCAATTCTGCCTTGCTTTCAAATCCTCTTCGTTGCCTTCCCTCAATATATTTGTGAACGAGAGTTATCATTTATACCTCTGCAGGTTTGTGAATTGCAGTGCCCCTGAGCTCCATTTTTCAACTCGCTTTCTTGGGAGCTGGCCGCAAAAGCGCAGGAATGCTTCAGGCCCTATTCTGCTTCCGGGCAGCAGGCTGAGCCTGTGGTTAATTCTTCTTCCTGATGGGAAAATAGAGTGACCTGTGCCTGTCCCAAGACCTAGAGCTAGTCTCTCATTGGTTCCCCCTCTTCCAGTTCATCCTCAGGACAAATTGCAACCTATACGGAACAGGAGGTTAAAGGTGCTGATTCTCCAAGGAGGGAGATTGCTAGGAGAGCGGCTGGAATGGCGAATCTGAGCAAAAGGAGATGAGAAATGAGGTGCGTTTTAGAAACCTTTCCCAATCACACGGTGTACCATCTTCTGGGTTTCTCATGCATGGTCTCGATGTAGGAAGATGCCCTTGAACCTGGAGATTTGAGACCCATGGGATGGGTACCACGCAGTATTACTTTAAAGGGTCTGCGTTTGTTCACCCAACCTCACCAAACCTCTCAGCCCCAAGAGTGTCCACCCTTATGTCTCAATCAGCTGTGGGTCTAGATATGGTCAACCCAGGTGGCATCACAGCCCTTGAACGAAATTTGTAAGAATTTCTCTCTCTTTCACTGTCTTTGTTTCACGGGTTTTTAAAAGTAATTGATTTTTATAATGGGGTTTAGCTGCTTTTCAGTGCTGTGTTTATGCCGCTTTACACACACTTGACTCACTTACAGAGAAATTTCAATACATAGGTTTTAAGATTCTTACTAGTCAGATATATTCTTGGGCGGTGAATAGGGGGTGTTGGGTCCCGTTCACTGAGCAAGGAGTAGGTCTTGTCTATTACATATTGGGTTTATGGAACGGTATCTGAGCTAATTTGAAACCCTGGTTTTATGCATCACCCCACCTCACCTTTCCCGTTAAGCAGCCATAGTGTGTTTTCTAAACGTGTGACTCTCTTCTGTTTTGTAATTCAGTTCAAGTGTAGCGGTTTTTACATTCCCTCTATAAGTGATATCTTATGATAAGTTTTTTTTTTTCTGTGAGACTTATTTCACGTAGAATCGTCGTATCTAAATCCACTCATCATGCTGCTACGAGCCTTATGACGTAGATTTCATGGCTGAGTGATATTCCATTGTACATAAGGACCACAACTTCTTTATCCATTTTTCTCTTTCCTGGGATATTTAAGGTGTAACGAAGTGGAGGTTCTTGTCAACAGAGCAGCCCTAAACTTTGGGGTGCCTGTGTCTTGCTGATTTTTAGTTTTCCCAATTTATATGCCCATGAGTGGCAGTGCCCTATGCTCTCTAAGCTGAGTTTTTTAGATGTTTCAAGACACACCGGACACCTCTCCAGAGTGGCTGTTGGCAATTTACATCCCGCCCATCAGCGTAGCAAGGCTCCCGTTTCTCCATGGCCTGTCCTGCATTTCTGGTTTTGACACTTTATTCAGCATGGCCCTTTTGACCGATGGGAAGCGAGACTTCTTTGTAGCGCTGATATGCCTTTGCAGGTTGCTTGGTTGGCCAAAAAGGGCGTTTGCGTTTTTTCCTGAATATATTCAGGAAAAAACGCATACGCGCTTTTTGGCCAAGGGCATCATTGTCGAGGATTTGCCGCTTTTCCTGTGCTTTAAAGGCGATTCGAATCTCCCTCCTGAAATCTGTTTCCTGCAATTCTGCCTCCTTTCAAATCCTCCTCGTTGCCTTCCCTCAATATATTTGTGGACGAGAGTTATCATTTATAACTCAGCAGATTTGTGAATTGCAGTGCCCCTGAGCTCCATTTTTCAAGTCGCTTTCTTGGGAGCTGGCCGCAAAAGCGCAGGATTGCTTCAGGCCCTATTCTGCTTCTTGGTGGCAGGCTGAGCCTGTGGTTAATTCTTCTTCCTTATGGGAAAATAGAGTGACCTGTGCCTGTGCCAAGACCTAGAGGTAGTCTCTCATTGGTTCCCCCTCTTCCCTTTCATCCTCAGGACAAATTGCAACCTGTACGGAATAGGAGGTTAAAGGTGCTGATTCTCCAAGGAGGGAGATTGCTAGGAAATCGGCTGGAATGGCGAACCCAAGCAAAAGGAGATGAGAAATGAGGTGCGTTTTAGAAACCATTCCCGATCACACGGTGTACCATCTTCTGGGTTTCTCATGCATGTTTTCGATGTAGGAATATGCCCTTGAACCTGGAGATTTGGAACCCATGGGATGGGTACCACGCAGTATTACTTTAAAGCGTCTGCGTTTGCTCACCCAACCTCACCAAACCTCTCAGCCCCAAGAGTGTCCGCCCTTATGTCTCAATCAGCTGTGGGTCTAGATATGGTCAATCCTGGTGGCATCACAGCCTCTGAACGAATTTTGTAAGAATTTCTCTCTCTTTCACTGTCTTTGTTTCACGGGTTTTTAAAAGTAATTGATTTTTATAATGGGGTTTAGCTGCTTTTCAATGCTGTGTTTATGCCGCTTTACACCCACTTGACTCACTTACAGAGAGATTTCAATACATAGGTTTTAAGATTCTTACTAGTCAGATATATTCTTGGGCGGTGAATAGTGGGTGTTGAGTCCCGTTCACTGAGCAAGGAGTAGGTCTTGTGTATTACATGTTGGGTTTATGGAACGGTATCTGAGCTAATTTGAAACCCTGGTTTTATGCATCACCCCACCTCACCTTTCCCGTTAAGCAGCCATAGTGTGTTTTCTAAACATGTGACTCTCTTCTGTTTTGTAATTCAGTTCAAGTGTAGCGGTTTTTACATTCCCTCTATAAGTGATATCTTATGATAAGTTTTTTTTTTTTTTTCTGTGTGACTTATTTCACGTAGAATCGTCGTACCTAAATCCACTCATCATGCTGCTACGAGCCTTATGACGTAGATTTCATGGCTGAGTGATATTCCATTGTACATAAGGACCACAACTTCTTTATCCATTTTTCTCTTTCCTGGGATATTTAAGGTGTAACGAAGTGGAGGTTCTTGTCTACAGAGCAGCCCTAAACTTTGGGGTGCCTGTGTCTTGCTGATTTTTAGTTTTCCCAATTTATATGCCCATGAGTGGAAGTGCCTTATGCTCTCTAAGCTGAGTTTTTTAGATATTTCAAGACACACCGGACACCTCTCCAGAGTGGCTGTTGGCAATTTACATCCCGCCCATCAGCGTAGCAAGGCTCCCGTTTCTCCATGGCCTGTTCTGCATTTCTGGTTTTGACACTTTATTCAGCATGGCCCTTTTGACCGATGGGAAGAGAGACTTCTTTGTAGCGCTGATTTGCCTTTCCAGGTTGCTTCCTTGGCCAAAAAGGGCGTATTCGTTTTTTCCTGAATATATTCAGGAAAAAACGCATACGCCCTTTTTGGCCAAGGGCATCATTGTCGAGGTTTTGCCGCTTTTCCTGTGCTTTAAAGGCGATTCGAATCTCCCTCCTGAAATCTGTTTCCTGCAATTCTGCCTTGCTTTCAAATCCTCTTCGTTGCCTTCCCTCAGTATATTTGTGGACGAGAGTTATCATTTATAACTCTGCAGGTTTCTGAATTGCAGTGCCCCTGAGCTCCATTTTTCAACTCGCTTTCTTGGGAGCTGGCCGCAAAAGCGCAGGATTGCTTCAGGCCCTATTCTGCTTCCGGGCGGCAGGCTGAGCCTGTGGTTAATTCTTCTTTCTGATGGGAAAATAGAGTAACCTGTGCCTGTCCCAAGACCTAGAGCTAGTCTCTTATTGGTTCCCCCTCTTCCCGTTCATCCTCAGGACAAATAGCAACCTGCATGGAACAGGAGGTTAAAGGTGCTGATTCTCCAAGGAGGGAGATTGCTAGGAAAGTGGCTGAAATGGCGAACCCGAGCACAAGGAGATGAGAAATGAGGTGTGTTTTAGAAACCTTTCCCGATCACATAGTGTATCATCTTCTGGGTTTCTCATGCATGTTTTCGATGTAGGAAGATGCCCTTGAACCTGGAGATTTGGGACCCATGGGATGGGTACCACGCAGTATTACTTGAAAGGGTCTGCGTTTGCTCACCCAACCTCACCAAACCTCTCAGCCCAAAGAGTGTCCGCCCTTATGTCTCAATCAGCTGTGGGTCTAGATATGGTCAATCCAGGTGGCATCACAGCCCCTGACCGAATTTTGTAAGAATTTCTCTCTCTTTCACTGTCTTTGTTTCACGGGTTTTTAAAAGTAATTGATTTTTATAATGGGTTTTAGCTGCTTTTCAGTGCTGTGTTTATGCCGCTTTACACCCACTTGACTCACATACAGAGAGATTTCAATACATAGGTTTTAAGATTCTTACTAGTCAGATATATTTTTGGGCGGTGAATAGGGGGTGTTGAGTCCCGTTCACTGAGCAAGGAGTAGTTCTTGTCTATTACATATTGGGTTTATGGAATGGTATCTGAGCTAATTTGTAACCCTTGTTTTATGCATCACCCCACCTCACCTTTCCCGTTAAGCAGCCATAGTGTGTTTTCTAAACGTGTGACTCTCTTCTGTTTTGTAATTCAGCTCAAGTGTAGCGGTTTTTACATTCTCTCTATAAGTGATATCTTATGATAAGTGTCTTTTTCTGTGTAACTTATTTCACGTAGAATCGTCGTACCTAAATCCACTCATCATGCTGCTACGAGCCTTATGACGTAGATTTAATGGCTGAGTGATATTCCATTGTACATAAGGACCACAACTTATTTATCCATTTTTCTCTTTCCTGGGATATTTAAGGTGTAACGAAGTGGAGGTTCTTGCCAACAGAGCAGCCCTAAACTTTGGGGTACCTGTGTCTTGCTGATTTTTAGTTTTCCCAATTTATACGCCCATGAGTGGAAGTGCCCTATGCTCTCTAAGCTGAGTTTTTTAGATGTTTCAGGACACACCGTACACTTCTCCAGAGTGGCTGTTGGCAATTTACATCCCGCCCATCAGCGTAGCAAGGCTCCCGTTTCTCCGTGGCCTGTCCTGCATTTCTGGTTTTGACACTTTATTCAGCATGGCCCTTTTGACCGATGGGAAGCGAGACTTCTTTGTAGCGCTGATTTGCCTTTCCAGGTTGCTTGGTTGGCCAAAAAGGGCGTATGCGTTTTTTCCTGAATATATTCATGAAGAAACGCATACGCACTTTTTGGCCAAGGGCATCATTGTCGAGGTTTTGCCGCTTTTCCTGTGTTTAAAGGCGATTCGAATCTCCCTCCTGAAATCTGTTTCCTGCAATTCTGCCTTGCTTTCAAATCCTCTTCGTTGCCTTCCCTCAATATATTTGTGGACGAGAGTTATCATTTATACCTCTGCAGGTTTGTGAATTGCAGTGCCCCTGAGCTCCATTTTTCAACTCGCTTTCTTGGGAGCTGGCCGCAAAAGCGCAGGAATGCTTCAGGCCCTATTCTGCTTCCGGGCGGCAGGCTGAGCCTGTGGTTAATTCTTCTTCCTGATGGGAAAATAGAGTGACCTGTGCCTGTCCCAAGACCTAGAGCTAGTCTCTCATTGGTTCCCCCTCTTCCAGTTCATCCTCAGGACAAATTGCAACCTATACGGAACAGGAGGTTAAAGGTGCTGATTCTCCAAGGAGGGAGATTGCTAGGAGAGCGGCTGGAATGGCGAATCCGAGCACAAGGAGATGAGAAATGAGGTGCGTTTTAGAAACCTTTCCCGATCACACGGTGTACCATCTTCTGGGTTTCTCATGCATGTTTTCGATGTAGGAAGATGCCCTTGAACCTGGAGATTTGGGACCCATGGGATGGGTACCACGCAGTATTACTTTAAAGGGTCTGCGTTTGTTCACCCAACCTCACCAAACCTCTCAGCCCCAAGAGTGTCCACCCTTATGTCTCAATCAGCTGTGGGTCTAGATATGGTCAACCCAGGTGGCATCACAGCCCTTGAACGAAATTTGTAAGAATTTCTCTCTCTTTCACTGTCTTTGTTTCACGGGTTTTTAAAAGTAATTGATTTTTATAATGGGGTTTAGCTGCTTTTCAGTGCTGTGTTTATGCCGCTTTACACACACTTGACTCACTTACAGAGAGATTTCAATACATAGGTTTTAAGATTCTTACTAGTCAGATATATTCTTGGGCGGTGAATAGGGGGTGTTGGGTCCCGTTCACTGAGCAAGGAGTAGGTCTTGTCTATTACATATTGGGTTTATGGAACGGTATCTGAGCTAATTTGAAACCCTGGTTTTATGCATCACCCCACCTCACTTTTCCCGTTAAGCAGCCATAGTGTGTTTTCTAAACGTGTGACTGTCTTCTGTTTTGTAATTCAGTTCAAGTGTAGCGGTTTTTACATTCCCTCTATAAGTGATATCTTATGATAAGTTTTTTTTTTCTGTGTGACTTATTTCACGTAGAATCGTCGTATCTAAATCCACTCATCATGCTGCTACGAGCGTTATGACGTAGATTTCATGGCTGAGTGATATTCCATTGTACATAAGGACCACAACTTCTTTATCCATTTTTCTCTTTCCTGGGATATTTAAGGTGTAACGAAGTGGAGGTTCTTGTCAACAGAGCAGCCCTAAACTTTGGGGTGCCTGTGTCTTGCTGATTTTTAGTTTTCCCAATTTATATGCCCATGAGTGGCAGTGCCCTATGCTCTCTAAGCTGAGTTTTTTAGATGTTTCAAGACACACCGGACACCTCTCCAGAGTGGCTGTTGGCAATTTACATCCCGCCCATCAGCGTAGCAAGGCTCCCGTTTCTCCATGGCCTGTCCTGCATTTCTGGTTTTGACACTTTATTCAGCATGGCCCTTTTGACCGATGGGAAGCGAGACTTCTTTGTAGCGCTGATATGCCTTTGCAGGTTGCTTGGTTGGCCAAAAAGGGCGTTTGCGTTTTTTCCTGAATATATTCAGGAAAAAACGCATACGCGCTTTTTGGCCAAGGGCATCATTGTCGAGGATTTGCCGCTTTTCCTGTGCTTTAAAGGCGATTCGAATCTCCCTCCTGAAATCTGTTTCCTGCAATTCTGCCTCCTTTCAAATCCTCCTCGTTGCCTTCCCTCAATATATTTGTGGACGAGAGTTATCATTTATAACTCAGCAGATTTGTGAATTGCAGTGCCCCTGAGCTCCATTTTTCAAGTCGCTTTCTTGGGAGCTGGCCGCAAAAGCGCAGGATTGCTTCAGGCCCTATTCTGCTTCTTGGTGGCAGGCTGAGCCTGTGGTTAATTCTTCTTCCTGATGGGAAAATAGAGTGACCTGTGCCTGTGCCAAGACCTAGAGGTAGTCTCTCATTGGTTCCCCCTCTTCCCTTTCATCCTCAGGACAAATTGCAACCTGTACGGAACAGGAGGTTAAAGGTGCTGATTCTCCAAGGAGGGAGATTGCTAGGAAATCGGCTGGAATGGCGAACCCAAGCAAAAGGAGATGAGAAATGAGGTGCGTTTTAGAAACCTTTCCCGATCACACGGTGTACCATCTTCTGGGTTTCTCATGCATGTTTTCGATGTAGGAATATGCCCTTGAACCTGGAGATTTGGAACCCATGGGATGGGTACCACGCAGTATTACTTTAAAGCGTCTGCGTTTGCTCACCCAACCTCACCAAACCTCTCAGCCCCAAGAGTGTCCGCCCTTATGTCTCAATCAGCTGTGGGTCTAGATATGGTCAATCCTGGTGGCATCACAGCCTCTGAACGAATTTTGTAAGAATTTCTCTCTCTTTCACTGTCTTTGTTTCACGGGTTTTTAAAAGTAATTGATTTTTATAATGGGGTTTAGCTGCTTTTCAATGCTGTGTTTATGCCGCTTTACACCCACTTGACTCTCTTACAGAGAGATTTCAATACATAGGTTTTAAGATTCTTACTAGTCAGATATATTCTTGGGCGGTGAATAGGGGGTGTTGAGTCCCGTTCACTGAGCAAGGAGTAGGTCTTGTGTATTACATGTTGGGTTTATGGAACGGTATCTGATCTAATTTGAAACCCTGGTTTTATGCATCATCCCACCTCACCTTTCCCGGTAAGCAGCCATAGTGTGTTTTCTAAACATGTGACTCTCTTCTGTTTTGTAATTCAGTTCAAGTGTAGCGGTTTTTACATTCCCTCTATAAGTGATATCTTATGATAAGTTTTTTTTTTCTGTGTGACTTTTTTCACGTAGAATCGTCGTACCTAAATCCACTCATCATGCTGCTACGAGCCTTATGACGTAGATTTCATGGCTGAGTGATATTCCATTGTACATAAGGACCACAACTTCTTTATCCATTTTTCTCTTTCCTGGGATATTTAAGGTGT
This sequence comes from Eschrichtius robustus, assembly GCF_028021215.1. NCBI lineage: Eukaryota > Metazoa > Chordata > Mammalia > Artiodactyla > Eschrichtiidae > Eschrichtius > Eschrichtius robustus. The sequence continues at coordinate 96,683,875 of NC_090832.1, forward strand.
AACGAAGTGGAGGTTCTTGTCTACAGAGCAGCCCTAAACTTTGGGTTGCCTGTGTCTTGCTGATTTTTAGTTTTCCCAATTTATATGCCCATGAGTGGAAGTGCCCTATGCTCTCTAAGCTGAGTTTTTTAGATGTTTCAAGACACACCGGACACCTCTCCAGAGTGGCTGTTGGCAATTTACATCCCGCCCATCAGCGTAGCAAGGCTCCCGTTTCTCCATGGCCTGTCCTGCATTTCTGGTTTTGACACTTTTTTCAGCATGGCCCTTTTGACCGATGGGAAGCGAGACTTCTTTGTAGCGCTGATTTGCCTTTCCAGGTTGCTTGGTTGGCCAAAAAGGGCGTATGCGTTTTTTCCTGAATATATTCAGGAAAAAACGCATACGCCCTTTTTGGCCAAGGGCATCATTGTCGAGGTTTTGCCGCTTTTCCTGTGCTTTAAAGGCGATTCGAATCTCCCTCCTGAAATCTGATTCCTGCAATTCTGACTTGCTTTCAAATCCTCTTCGTTGCCTTCCCTCAATATATTTGTGGACGAGAGTTATCATTTATAACTCTGCAGGTTTGTGAATTGCAGTGCCCCTGAGCTCCATTTTTCAACTCGCTTTCTTGGGAGCTGGCCGCAAAAGCGCAGGATTGCTTCAGGCCCTATTCTGCTTCCGGGCGGCAGGCTGAGCCTGTGGTTAATTCTTCTTCCTGATGGGAAAATAGAGTGACCTGTGCCTGTCCCAAGACCTAGAGCTAGTCTCTCATTGGTTCCCCCTCTTCCCGTTCCTCCTCAGGACAAATTGCAACCTGTACGGAACAGGAGGTTAAAGGTGCTGATTCTCCAAGGAGGGAGATTGCTAGGAAAGCGGCAGGAATGGCGAACCCGAGCACAAGGAGATGAGAAATGAGGTGCGTTTTAGAAACCTTTCCCGATCACACGGTGTACCATCTTCTGGGTTTCTCATGCATGTTTTCGATGTAGGAAGATGCCCTTGAACCTGGAGATTTGGGACCCATGGGATGGGTACCACGCAGTATTACTTGAAAGGGTCTGCGTTTGCTCACCCAACCTCACCAAACCTCTCAGCCCCAGGAGTGTCCACCCTTATGTCTCAATCAGCTGTGGGTCTAGATATGGTCGATCCAGGTGGCATCACAGCCCCTGAACGAATTTTGTAAGAATTTCTCTCTCTTTCACTGTCTTTGCTTCACGGGTTTTTAAAAGTAATTGATTTTTATAATGGGGTTTAGCTGCTTTTCACTGCTGTGTTTATGCCGCTTTAAAACCACTTGACTCCCTTACAGAGAGATATCAACACATAGGTTTTAAGATTCTTACTAGTCAGATATATTCTTGGGCGGTGAATAGGGGGTGTTGAGTCCCGTTCACTGAGCAAGGAGTAGGTCTTGTCTATTACATATTGGGTTTATGGAACGGTATCTGAGCTAATTTGAAACCCTTGTTTTATGCATCACCCCACCTCACCTTTCACGTTAAGCAGCCATAGTGTGTTTTCTAAACGTGTGACTCTCTTCTGTTTTGTAATTTAGTTCAAGTGTAGCGGTTTTTACATTCCCTCTATAAGTGATATCTTATGATAAGTGTCTTTTTCTGTGTGACTTATTTCACGTAGAATCGTCGTACCTAAATACACTCATCATGCTGCTACGAGCCTTATGACGTAGATTTCATGGCTGAGTGATATTCCATTGTACATAAGGACCACAACTTCTTTATCCATTTTTCTCTTTCCTGGGATATTTAAGGTGTAACGAAGTGGAGGTTCTTGTCAACAGAGCAGCCCTAAACTTTGGGGTGCCTGTGTCTTGCTGATTTTTAGTTTTCCCAATTTATACGCCCATGAGTGGAAGTGCCCTATGCTCCCTAAGCTGAGATTTTTAAATGTTTCAAGACACACCGTACACCTCTCCAGAGTGGCTGTTAGCAATTTACATCCCGCCCATCAGCGTAGCAAGGCTCCCGTTTCTCCATGGCCTGTCCTGCATTTCTGGTTTTGACACTTTATTCAGCATGGCCCTTTTGACCGATGGGAAACGAGAATTCTTTGTAGCGCTGATTTGCCTTTGCAGGTTGCTTGGTTGGCCAAAAAGGGCGTATGCGTTTTTTCCTGAATATATTCAGGAAAAAACGCATACGCCCTTTTTGGCCAAGGGCATCATTGTCGAGGTTTTGCCGCTTTTCCTGTGCTTTAAAGGCGATTCGAATCTCCCTCCTGAAACCTGTTTCCTGCAATTCTGCCTTGCTTTCAAATCCTCTTCGTTGCCTTCCCTCAATATATTTGTGGACGAGAGTTATCATTTATAACTCTGCAGGTTTGTGAATTGCAGTGCCCCTGAGCTCCATTTTTCAACTCGCTTTCTTGGGAGCTGGCCGCAAAAGCGCAGGATTGCTTCAGGCCCTATTCTCCTTCCGGGCGTCAGGCTGAGCCTGTGGTTAATTCTTCTTCCTGATGGGAAATTAGAGTGATCTGTGCCTGTCCCAAGACCTAGAGCTACTCTCTCATTGGTTCCCCCTCTTCCCGTTCCTCCTCAGGACAAATTGCAACCTGTACGGAACAGGAGGTTAAAGGTGCTGATTCTCCAAGGAGGGAGATTGCTAGGAAAGCGGCTGGAATGGCGAACCCGAGCACAAGGAGATGAGAAATGAGGTGCGTTTTAGAAACCTTTGCCGATCACACGGTGTACCATCTTCTGGGTTTCTCATGCATGTTTTCGATGTAGGAAGATGCCCTTGAACACGGAGATTTGGGACCCATGGGATGGGTACCACGCAGTATTACTTTAAAGGGTCTGCGTTTGCTCACCCAACCTCACCAAACCTCTCAGCCCCCAAAAGTGTCCACCCTTATGTCTCAATCAGCTGTGGGTCTAGATATGGTCAATCCAGGTGGCATCACAGCCCCTGAACGAATTTTGTAAGAATTTCTCTCTCTTTCACTGTCTTTGCTTCACGGGTTTTTAAAAGTAATTGATTTTTATAATGGGGTTTAGCTGCTTTTCACTGCTGTGCTTATGCCGCTTTACACCCACTTGACTCCCTTACAGAGAGATATCAACACATAGGTTTTAAGATTCTTACTAGTCAGATATATTCTTGGGCGGTGAATAGGGGGTGTTGAGTCCCGTTCACTGTGCAAGGAGTAGGTCTTGTCTATTACATATTGGGTTTATGGAACGGTATCTGAGCTAATTTGAAACCCTGGTTTTATGCATCACCCCACCTCACCTTTCCCATTAAGCAGCCATAGTGTGTTTTCTAAACGTGTGACTCTCTTCTGTTTTGTAATTCAGTTCAAGTGTAGCGGTTTTTACATTCCCTCTATAAGTGATATCTTATGATAAGTGTCTTTTTCTGTGTGACTTATTTCACGTAGAATCGTCGTACCTAAATCCACTCATCATGCTGCTACGAGCCTTATGACGTAGATTTCATGGCTGAGTGATATTCCATTGTACATAAGGACCACAACTTCTTTATCCATTTTTCTCTTTCCTGGGATATTTAAGGTGTAACGAAGTGGAGGTTCTTGTCAACAGAGCAGCCCTAAACTTTGGGGTGCCTGTGTCTTGCTGATTTTTAATTTTCCCTGTTTATACGCCCATGAGTGGAAGTGCCCTATGCTCTCTAAGCTGAGTTTTTTAGATGTTTCAAGACACACCGTACACCTCTCCAGAGTGGCTGTTGGCAATTTACATCCCGCCCATCAGCGTAGCAAGTCTCCCGTTTCTCCATGGCCTGTCCTGCATTTCTGGTTTTGACACTTTATTCAGCATGGCCCTTTTGACCGATGGGAAGCGAGACTTCTTTGTAGCACTGATTTGCCTTTGCAGGTTGCTTGGTTGGCCAAAAAGGGCGTATGCGTTTTTTCCTGAATATATTCAGGAAAAAACGCATACGCCCTTTTTGGCCAAGGGCATCATTGTCGAGGTTTTGCCGCTTTTCCTGTGCTTTAAATGCGATTCGAATCTCCCTCCTGAAACCTGTTTCCTGCAATTCTGCCTTGCTTTCAAATCCTCTTCGTTGCCTTCCCTCAGTATATTTGTGGACGAGAGTTATCATTTATAACTCTGCAGGTTTGTGAATTGCAGTGCCCCTGAGCTCCATTTTTCAACTCACTTTCTTGGGAGCTGGCCGCAAAAGCGCAGGATTGCTTCAGGCCCTATTCTCCTTCCGGGCGGCAGGCTGAGCCTGTGGTTAATTCTTCTTCCTGTTGGGAAAATAGAGTGAGCTGTGCCTGTCCCAAGACCTAGAGCTACTCTCTCATTGGTTCCCCCTCTTCCCGTTCCTCCTCAGGACCAATTGCAACCTGTACGGAACAGGAGGTTAAAGGTGCTGATTCTCCAAGGAGGGAGATTGCTAGGAAAGCGGCTGGAACGGCGAACCCGAGCACAAGGAGATGAGAAATGAGGTGCGTTTTAGAAACCTTTCCCGATCACACGGTGTACCATCTTCTGGGTTTCTCATGCATGTTTTCGATGTAGGAAGGTGCCCTTGAACCTGGAGATTTGGGACCCATGGGATGGGTACCACGCAGTATTACTTGAAAGGGTCTGCGTTTGCTCACCCAACCTCACCAAACCTCTCAGCCCCAGGAGTGTCCACCCTTATGTCGCAATCAGCTGTGGGTCTAGATATGGTCGATCCAGGTGGCATCACAGCCCCTGAACGAATTTTTTAAGAATTTCTCTCTCTTTCACTGTCTTTGCTTCACGGGTTTTTAAAAGTAATTGATTTTTATAATGGGGTTTAGCTGCTTTTCACTGCTGTGTTTATGCCGCTTTACACGCACTTGACTCCCTTACAGAGAGATATCAACACATAGGTTTTAAGATTCTTACTAGTCAGATATATTCTTGGGCGGTGAATAGGGGGTGTTGAGTCCCGTTCACTGAGCAAGGAGTAGGTCTTGTCTATTACATATTGGGTTTATGGAACGGTATCTGAGCTAATTTGAAACCCTTCTTTTATGCATCACCCCACCTCACCTTTCCCGTTAAGCAGCCATAGTGTGTTTTCTAAACGTGTGACTCTCTTCTGTTTTGTAATTTAGTTCAAGTGTAGCGGTTTTTACATTCCCTGTATAAGTGATATCTTATGATAAGTGACTTTTTCTGTGTGACTTATTTCACGTAGAATCGTCGTACCTAAATCCACTCATCATGCTGCTACGAGCCTTATGACGTAGATTTCATGGCTGAGTGATATTCCATTGTATATAAGGACCACAACTTCTTTATCCATTTTTCTCTTTCCTGGGATATTTAAGGTGTAACGAAGTGGAGGTTCTTGTCTACAGAGCAGCCCTAAACTTTGGGGTGCCTGTGTCTTGCTGATTTTTAGTTTTCCCAATTTATACGCCCATGAGTGGAAGTGCCCTATGCTCTCTAAGCTGAGTTTTTTAGATGTCTCAAGACACACCGGACACGTCTCCAGAGTGGCTGTTGTCAATTTACATCCCGCCCATCAGCGTAGCAAGGCTCCCTTTTCTCCATGGCCTGTCCTGCATTTCTGGTTTTGACACTTTATTCAGCATGGCCCTTTTGACCGATGGGAAGCGAGACTTCTTTGTAGCGCTGATTTGCCTTTCCAGGTTGCTTGGTTGGCCAAAAAGGGCGTATGCGTTTTTTCCTGAATATATTCAGGAAAAAACGCATACGCCCTTTTTGGCCAAGGGCATCATTGTCGAGGTTTTGCCGCTTTTCCTGTGCTTTAAATGCGATTCGAATCTCCCTCCTGAAATCTGATTCCTGCAATTCTGACTTGCTTTCAAATCCTCTTCGTTGCCTTCCCTCAATATATTTGTGGACGAGAGTTATCATTTATAACTCTGCAGGTTTGTGAATTGCAGTGCCCCTGAGCTCCATTTTTCAACTCGCTTTCTTGGGAGCTGGCCACAAAAGCGCAGGATTGCTTCAGGCCCTATTCTGCTTCCGGGCGGCAGGCTGAGCCTGTGGTTAATTCTTCTTCCTGATGGGAAAATAGAGTGACCTGTGCCTGTCCCAAGACCTAGAGCTAGTCTCTCATTGGTTCCCCCTCTTCCCGTTCCTCCTCAGGACAAATTGCAACCTGTACGGAACAAGAGGTTAAAGGTGCTGATTCTCCAAGGAGGGAGATTGCTAGGAAAGCGGCTGGAATGGCGAACCCGAGCACAAGGAGATGAGAAATGAGGTGCGTTTTAGAAACCTTTCCCGATCACACGGTGTACCATTTTCTGGGTTTCTCATGCATGTTTTCGATGTAGGAAGATGCCCTTGAACCTGGAGATTTGGGACCCATGGGATGGGTACCACGCAGTATTACTTTAAAGGGTCTGCGTTTGCTCACCCAACCTCACCAAACCTCTCAGCCCCAAGAGTGTCCACCCTTATGTCTCAGCCAGCTGTGGGTCTAGATATGGTCAATCCTAGTGGCATCAGAGCCTCTGAACGAATTTTGTAAGAATTTCTCTCTCTTTCACTGTCTTTGCTTCACGGGTTTTTAAAAGTAATTGATTTTTATAATGGGGTTTAACTGCTTTTCAGTGCTGTGTTTATGACGCTTTACACCCACTTGACTCACTTCCAGAGAGATTTCAATACATAGGTTTTAAGATTCTTACTAGTCAGATATATTCTTGGGCGGTGAATAGGGGGTGTTGGGTCCCGTTCACTGAGCAAGGAGTAGGTCTTGTCTATTACATATTGGGTTTTTGGAACGGTATCTGAGCTAATTTGTAACCCTTGTTTTATGCATCACCCCACCTCACCTTTCCCGTTAAGCAGCCATAGTGTGTTTTCTAAACGTGTGACTCTCTTCTGTTTTGTAATTCAGCTCAAGTGTAGCGGTTTTTACATTCTCTCTATAAGTGATATCTTATGATAAGTGTCTTTTTCTGTGTAACTTATTTCACGTAGAATCGTCGTACCTAAATCCACTCATCATGCTGCTACGAGCCTTATGACGTAGATTTAATGGCTGAGTGATATTCCATTGTACATAAGAACCACAACTTCTTTATCCATTTTTCTCTTTCCTGGGATATTTAAGGTGTAACGAAGTGGAGGTTCTTGCCAACAGAGCAGCCCTAAACTTTGGGGTGCCTTTGTCTTGCTGATTTTTAGTTTTCCCAATTTATACGCCCATGAGTGGAAGTGCCCTATGCTCTCTAAGCTGAGTTTTTTAGATGTTTCAGGACACACCGTACACTTCTCCAGAGTGGCTGTTGGCAATTTACATCCCGCCCATCAGCGTAGCAAGGCTCCCGTTTCTCCGTGGCCTGTCCTGCATTTCTGGTTTTGACACTTTATTCAGCATGGCCCTTTTGACCGATGGGAAACGAGACTTCTTTGTAGCGCTGATTTGCTTTTCCAGGTTGCTTGGTTGGCCAAAAAGGGCGTATGCGTTTTTTCCTGAATATATTTAGGAAAAAACGCATACGCCCTTTTTGGCCAAGGGCATCATTGTCGAGGTTATGCCGCTTTTCCTGTGCTTTAAAGGCGATTCGAATCTCCCTCCTGAAATCTGTTTCCTGCAATTCTGCCTTACTTTCAAATCCTCTTCGTTGCCTTCCCTCAATATATTTGTGGACGAGAGTTATCATTTATAACTCTGCAGGTTTGTGAATTGCAGTGCCCCTGAGCTCCATTTTTCAACTCGATTTCTTGGGAGCTGGCCGCAAAAGCGCAGGATTGCTTCAGGCCCTATTCTCCTTCCGGGCGGCAGGCTGAGCCTGTGGTTAATTCTTCTTCCTGATGGGAAAATAGAGTGACCTGTGCCTGTCCCAAGACCTAGAGCTAGTCTCTCCTTGGTTCCCCCTCTTCCCGTTCCTCCTCAGGACAAATTGCAACCTGTACGGAACAGGAGTTTAAAGGTGCTGATTCTCCAAGGAGGGAGATTGCTAGGAAAGCGGCTGGAATGGCGAACCCGAGCACAAGGAGATGAGAAATGAGGTGCGTTTTAGAAACCTTTCCCGATCACACGGTGTACCATTTTCTGGGTTTCTCATGCATGTTTTCGATGTAGGAAGATGCCCTTGAACCTGGAGATTTGGGACCCATGGGATGGGTACCACGCAGTATTACTTTAAAGGGTCTGCATTTGCTCACCCAACCTCACCAAACCTCTCAGCCCCAAGAGTGTCCACCCCTATGTCTCAATCAGCTGTGGGTCTAGATATGGTCAACCCATGTGGCATCACAGCCTCTGAACGAATTTTGTAAGAATTTCTCTCCCTTTCACTGTCTTTGTTTCACGGGTTTTAAAAGTAATTGATTTTTATAATGGGGTTTAGCTGCTTTTCAGTGCTGTGTTTATGACGCTTTACACCCACTTGACTCACTTACAGAGAGATTTCAATACATAGGTTTTAAGATTCTTACTAGTCAGATATATTCTTGGGCGGTGAATAGGGGGTGTTGGGTCCCGTTCACTGAGCAAGGAGTAGGTCTTGTCTATTACATATTGGGTTTATGGAACGGTATCTGAGCTAATTTGTAACCCTGGTTTTATGCATCACCCCACCTCACCTTTCCCGTTAAGCAGCCATAGTGTGTTTTCTAAACGTGTGACTCTCTTCTGTTTTGTAATTCAGTTCAAGTGTAGCGGTTTTTACATTCCCTCTATAAGTGATATCTTATGATAAGTGTCTTTTTCTGTGTGACTTATTTCACGTAGAATCGTCGTACCTATATCCATTCATCATGCTGCTACGAGCCTTATGACGTAGATTTCATGGCTGAGTGATATTCCATTGTACATAAGGACCACAACTTCTTTATCCATTTTTCTCTTTCCTGGGATATTTAAGGTGTAACGAAGTAGAGGTTCTTGTCTACAGAGCAGCCCTAAACTTTGGGGTGCCTGTGTCTTGCTGATTTTTAGTTTTCCCAATTGATACGCCCATGAGTGGAAGTGCCCTATGCTCTCTAAGCTGAGTTTTTTAGATGTTTCAAGACACACCGGACACATCTCCAGAGTGGCTGTTGGCAATTTACATCCCGCCCATCAGCGTAGCAAGGCTCCAGTTTCTCCATTGCCTGTCCTGCATTTCTGGTTTTGACACTTTATTCAGCATGGCCCTTTTGACCGATGGGAAGCGAGACTTCTTTGTAGCGCTGATTTGCCTTTCCAGGTTGCTTGGTTGGCCAAAAAGGGCGTATGCGTTTTTTCCTGAATATATTCAGGAAAAAACGCATACGCCCTTTTTGGCCAAGGGCATCATTGTCGAGGTTTTGCCGCTTTTCCTGTGCTTTAAAGGCGATTCGAATCTCCCTCCTGAAATCTGTTTCCTGCAATTCTGCCTTGCTTTCAAATCCTCTTCGTTGCCTTCCCTCAATATATTTGTGGACGAGAGTTATCATTTATAACTCTGCAGGTTTGTGAATTGCAGTGCCCCTGAGCTCCATTTTTCAACTCGCTTTCTTGGGAGCTGGCCGCAAAAGCGCAGGATTGCTTCAGGCCCTATTCTGCTTCCGGGTGGCATGCTGAGCCTGTGGTTAATTCTTCTTCGTGATGGGAAAATAGAGTGACCTGTGCCTGTCCCAAGACCTAGAGCTAGTCTCTCATTGGTTCCCCCTCTTCCCGTTCCTCCTCAGGACAAATTGCAACCTGTACGGAACAGGAGGTTAAAGGTGCTGATTCTCCAAGTAGGGAGATTGCTAGGAAAGCGGCTGGAATGGCGAACCCGAGCACAAGGAGATGAGAAATGAGGTGCGTTTTAGAAACCTTTCCTGATCACACGGTGTACCATTTTCTGGGTTTCTCATGCATGTTTTCGATGTAGGAAGATGCCCTTGAACCTGGAGATTTGGGACCCATGGGATGGGTACCACACAGTATTACTTTCAAGGGTCTGCGTTTGCTCACCCAACCTCACCAAACCTCTCAGCCCCAAGAGTGTCCACCCTTATGTCTCAATCAGCTGTGGGTCTAGATATGGTCAACACAGGTGGCATCACAACCTCTGAACGAATTTTGTAAGAATTTCTCTCTCTTTCACTGTCTTTGTTTCACGGGTTTTTAAAAGTAATTGATTTTTATAATGGGGTTTAGCTGCTTTTCAATGCTGTGTTTATGCCGCTTTACACCCACTTGACTCACTTACAGAGAGATTTCAATACATAGGTTTTAAGATTCTTACTAGTCAGATATATTCTTGGGCGGTGAATAGGGGGTGTTGAGTCCCGTTCACTGAGCAAGGAGTAGGTCTTGTCTATTACATGTTGGGTTTATGGAACGGTATCTGAGCTAATTTGAAACCCTGGTTTTATGCATCACCCCACCTCACCTTTCCCGTTAAGCAGCCATAGTGTGTTTTCTAAACGTGTGACTCTCTTCTGTTTTGTAATTCAGTTCAAGTGTAGCGGTTTTTACTTTCCCTCTATAAGTGATATCTTATGATAAGTTTTTTTTTTTTTCTGTGTGACTTATTTCACGTAGAATCGTCGTACCTAAATCCACTCATCATGCTGCTACGAGCCTTATGACGTAGATTTCATGGCTGAGAGATATTCCATTGTACATAAGGACCACAACTTCTTTATCCATTTTTCTCTTTCCTGGGATATTTAAGGTGTAACGAAGTGGAGGTTCTTGTCAACAGAGCAGCCCTAAACTTTGGGGTGCCTGTGTCTTGCTGATTTTTAGTTTTCCCAATTGATACGCCCATGAGTGGAAGTGCCCTATGCTCTCTAAGCTGAGTTTTTTAGATGTCTCAGGACACATCGTACACCTCTCCAGAGTGGCTGTTGGCAATTTACATCCCGCCCATCAGCGTAGCAAGGCTCCCGTTTCTCCATGGCCTGTCCTGCATTTCTGGTTTTGACACTTTATTCAGCATGGCCCTTTTGACCGATGGGAAGCGAGACTTCTTTGTAGCGCTGATTTGCCTTTGCAGGTTGCTTGGTTGGCCAAAAAGGGCGTATGCGTTTTTTCCTGAATATATTCAGGAAAAAACGCATACAACCTTTTTGGCCAAGGGCATCATTGTCGAGGTTTTGCCGCTTTTCCTGTGCTTTAAAGGTGATTCGAATCTCCCTCCTGAAATCTGTTTCCTGCAATTCTGCCTTGCTTTCAAATCCTCTTCGTTGCCTTCCCTCAATATATTTGTGGACGAGAGTTATCATTTATAACTCTGCAGGTTTGTGAATTGCAGTGCCCCTGAGCTCCATTTTTCAACTCGCTTTCTTGGGAGCTGGCCGCAAAAGCGCAGGATTGCTTCAGGCCCTATTCTGCTTCTTGGTGGCAGGCTGAGCCTGTGGTTAATTCTTCTTCCTGCTGGGAAAATAGAGTGACCAGTGCCTGTGCCAAGACCTAGAGCTAGTCTCTCATTGGTTCCCCCTCTTCCCGTTCCTCCTCAGGACAAATTGCAACCTGTACGGAACAGGAGGTTAAAGGTGCTGATTCTCCAAGGAGGGAGATTGCTAGGAAAGCGGCTGGAATGGCGAACCCGAGCAGAAGGAGATGAGAAATGAGGTGCGTTTTAGAAACCTTTCCCGATCACACGGTGTACCATTTTCTGGGTTTCTCATGCATGTTTTCGATGTAGGAAGATGCCCTTGAACCTGGAGATTTGGGACCCATGGGATGGGTACCACGCAGTATTACTTTAAAGGGTCTGCATTTGCTCACCCAACCTCACCAAACCTCTCAGCCCCAAGAGTGTCCACCCCTATGTCTCAATCAGCTGTGGGTCTAGATATGGTCAATCCTGGTGGCATCACAGCCTCTTAACGAATTTTGTAAGAATTTCTCTCTCTTTCACTGTCTTTGTTTCACGGGTGTTTAAAAGTAATTGATTTTTATAATGGGGTTTAGCTGCTTTTCAGTGCTGTGTTTATGCCGCTTTACACCCACTTGACTCACTTACAGAGAGATTTCAATACATAGGTTTTAAGATTCTTACTAGTCAGATATATTCTTGGGCGGTGAATAGGGGGTGTTGGGTCCCGTTCACTGAGCAAGGAGTAGGTCTTGTCTATTACATATTGGGTTTATGGAACGGTATCTGAGGTAATTTGTAACCCTTGTTTTATGCATCACCCCACCTCACCTTTCCCGTTAAGGAGCCATAGTGTGTTTCCTAAACGTGTGACTCTCTTCTGTTTTGTAATTCAGTTCAAGTGTCGCGGTTTTTACATTCCCTCTATAAGTGATATCTTATGATAAGTTTTTTTTTTTTCTGTGTGAATTATTTCACGTAGAATCGTCGTACCTAAATCCACTCAACATGCTGCTACGAGCCTTATGACATAGATGTCATGGCTCAGTGATATTCCATTGTACATAAGGACCACAACTTCTTTATCCATTTTTCTCTTTCCTGGGATATTTAAGGTGTAACGAAGTGGATCTTCTTGTCAACAGAGCAGCCCTAAACTTTGGGGTGCCTGTGTCTTGCTGATTTTTAGTTTTCCCAATTTATACGCCCATGAGTGGAAGTGCCCTATGCTCTCTAAGCTGAGTTTTTTAGATGTTTCAAGACACACCGTACACCTCTCCAGAGTGGCTGTTGGCAATTTACATCTCGCCCATCAGCGTAGCAAGGCTCCCGTTTCTCCATGGCCTGTCCGGCATTTCTGGTTTTGACACTTTATTCAGCATGGCCCTTTTGACCGATGGGAAGCGAGACTTCTTTGTGGCGCTGATTTGCCTTTCCAGGTTGCTTGGTTGGCCAAAAAGGGCGTATGCGTTTTTTCCTGAATATATTCAGGAAAAAACGCATACGCCCTTTTTGGCCAAGGGCATCATTGTCGAGGTTTTGCCGCTTTTCCTGTGCTTTAAAGGCGATTCGAATCTCCCTCCTGAAATCTGTTTCCTGCAATTCTGCCTTGGTTTCAAATCCTCTTCGTTGCCTTCCCTCAATATATTTGTGGACGAGAGTTACCATTTATAACTCTGCAGGTTTGTGAATCGCAGTGCCCCTGAGCTCCATTTTTCAACTCGCTTTCTTGGGAGCTGGCCGCAAAAGCGCAGGATTGCTTCAGGCCCTATTCTGCTTCCGGGCGGCAGGCTGAGCCTGTGGTTAATTCTTCTTCCTGATGGGAAAATAGAGTGACCTGTGCCTGTCCCAAGACCTAGAGCTAGTCTCTCATTGGTTCCCCCTCTTCCCGTTCATCCTCAGGACAAATTGCAACCTGTACGAAACAGGAGGTTAAAGGTGCTGATTCTCCAAGGAGGGAGATTGCTAGGAAAGTGGCTGGAATGGCGAACCCGAGCACAAGGAGATGAGAAATGAGGTGCGTTTTAGAAACCTTTCCCGATCACACGGTGTACCATTTTTTGGGTTTCTCATGCATGTTTTCGATGTAGGAAGATGCCCTTGAACCTGGAGATTTGGGACCCATGGGATGGGTACCACGCAGTATTACTTTAAAGGGTCTGCATTTGCTCACCCAACCTCACCAAACCTCTCAGCCCCAAGAGTGTCCACCCTTATGTCTCAATCAGCTGTGGGTCTAGATATGGTCAACCCAGGTGGCATCACAACCTCTGAACGAATTTTGTAAGAATTTCTCTCTCTTTCACTGTCTTTGTTTCACGGGTTTTTAAAAGTAATTGATTTTTATAATGGGGTTTAGCTGCTTTTCAATGCTGTGTTTATGCCGCTTTACACCCACTTGACTCACTTACAGAGAGATTTCAATACATAGGTTTTAAGATTCTTACTAGTCAGATATATTCTTGGGCGGTGAATAGGGGGTGTTGAGTCCCGTTCACTGAGCAAGGAGTAGGTCTTGTCTATTACATGTTGGGTTTATGGAACGGTATCTGAGCTAATTTGAAACCCTGGTTTTATGCATCACCCCACCTCACCTTTCCCGTTAAGCAGCCATAGTGTGTTTTCTAAACGTGTGACTCTCTTCTGTTTTGTAATTCAGTTCAAGTGTAGCGGTTTTTACTTTCCCTCTATAAGTGATATCTTATGATAAGTTTTTTTTTTTTTTTCTGTGTGACTTATTTCACGTAGAATCGTCGTACCTAAATCCACTCATCATGCTGCTACGAGCCTTATGACGTAGATTTCATGGCTGAGTGATATTCCATTGTACATAAGGACCACAAATTGTGTATCCATTTTTCTCTTTCCTGGGATATTTAAGGTGTAACGAAGTGGAGGTTCTTGCCAACAGAGCAGCCCTAAACTTTGGGGTGCCTGTGTCTTGCTGATTTTTAGTTTTCCCAATTTATACGCCCATGAGTGGAAGTGCCCTATGCTCTCTAAGCTGAGTTTTTTAGATGTCTCAGGACACATCGTACACCTCTCCAGAGTGGCTGTTGGCAATTTACATCCCGCCCATCAGCGTAGCAAGGCTCCCGTTTCTCCATGGCCTGTCCTGCATTTCTGGTTTTGACACTTTATTCAGCATGGCCCTTTTGACCGATGGGAAGCGAGACTTCTTTGTAGCGCTGATTTGCCTTTCCAGGTTGCTTGGTTGGCCAAAAAGGGCGTATGCGTTTTTTCCTGAATATATTCAGGAAAAAACGCATACAACCTTTTTGGCCAAGGGCATCATTGTCGAGGTTTTGCCGCTTTTCCTGTGCTTTAAAGGCGATTCGAATCTCCCTCCTGAAACCTGTTTCCTGCAATTCTGCCTTGCTTTCAAATCCTCTTCGTTGCCTTCCCTCAATATATTTGTGGACGAGAGTTATCATTTATAACTCTGCAGGTTTGTGAATTGCAGTTCCCCTGAGGTACATTTCTCAACTCGCTTTCTTGGGAGCTGGCCGCAAAAGCGCAGGATTGCTTCAGGCCCTATTCTGCTTCCGGGCGGTAGGCTGAGCCTTTGGTTAATTCTTCTTTCTGATGGGAAAATAGCGTGACCTGTTCTTGTCCCAACACCTAGAGCTAGTCTCTCATTTGTTCCCCGTCTTCCCGTTCATCCTCAGGACCAATTGCAACCTGTACGGAACAGGAGGTTAAAGGTGCTGATTCTCCAAGGAGGGAGATTGCTAGGAAAGCGGCTGGAATGGCGAACCCGAGCAGAAGGAGATGAGAAATGAGGTGCGTTTTAGAAACCTTTCCCGATCACACGGTGTACCATCTTCTGGGTTTCTCATGCATGTTTTCGATGTAGGAAGATGCCCTTGAACCTGGAGATTTGGGACCCATGGGATGGGTACCACGCAGTATTACTTTAAAGGGTCTGCATTTGCTCACCCAACCTCACCAAACCTCTCAGCCCCAAGAGTGTCCACCCCTATGTCTCAATCAGCTGTAGGTCTAGATATGGTCAATCCTGGTGGCATCACAGCCTCTTAACGAATTTTGTAAGAATTTCTCTCTCTTTCACTGTCTTTGTTTCACGGGTGTTTAAAAGTAATTGATTTTTATAATGGGGTTTAGCTGCTTTTCAGTGCTGTGTTTATGCCGCTTTACACCCACTTGACTCACTTACAGAGAGATTTCAATACATAGGTTTTAAGATTCTTACTAGTCAGATATATTCTTGGGCGGTGAATAGGGGGTGTTGGGTCCCGTTCACTGAGCAAGGAGTAGGTCTTGTCTATTACATATTGGGTTTTTGGAACGGTATCTGAGCTAATTTGTAACCCTTGTTTTATGCATCACCCCACCTCACCTTTCCCGTTAAGCAGCCATAGTGTGTTTTCTAAACGTGTGACTCTCTTCTGTTTTGTAATTCAGCTCAAGTGTAGCGGTTTTTACATTCTCTCTATAAGTGATATCTTATGATAAGTGTCTTTTTCTGTGTAACTTATTTCACGTAGAATCGTCGTACCTAAATCCACTCATCATGCTGCTACGAGCCTTATGACGTAGATTTAATGGCTGAGTGATATTCCATTGTACATAAGAACCACAACTTCTTTATCCATTTTTCTCTTTCCTGGGATATTTAAGGTGTAACGAAGTGGAGGTTCTTGCCAACAGAGCAGCCCTAAACTTTGGGGTGCCTTTGTCTTGCTGATTTTTAGTTTTCCCAATTTATACGCCCATGAGTGGAAGTGCCCTATGCTCTCTAAGCTGAGTTTTTTAGATGTTTCAGGACACACCGTACACTTCTCCAGAGTGGCTGTTGGCAATTTACATCCCGCCCATCAGCGTAGCAAGGCTCCCGTTTCTCCGTGGCCTGTCCTGCATTTCTGGTTTTGACACTATATTCAGCATGGCCCTTTTGACCGATGGGAAACGAGACTTCTTTGTAGCGCTGATTTGCTTTTCCAGGTTGCTTGGTTGGCCAAAAAGGGCGTATGCGTTTTTTCCTGAATATATTTAGGAAAAAACGCATACGCCCTTTTTGGCCAAGGGCATCATTGTCGAGGTTATGCCGCTTTTCCTGTGCTTTAAAGGCGATTCGAATCTCCCTCCTGAAATCTGTTTCCTGCAATTCTGCCTTACTTTCAAATCCTCTTCGTTGCCTTCCCTCAATATATTTGTGGACGAGAGTTATCATTTATAACTCTGCAGGTTTGTGAATTGCAGTGCCCCTGAGCTCCATTTTTCAACTCGATTTCTTGGGAGCTGGCCACAAAAGCGCAGGATTGCTTCAGGCCCTATTCTCCTTCCGGGCGGCAGGCTGAGCCTGTGGTTAATTCTTCTTCCTGATGGGAAAATAGAGTGACCTGTGCCTGTCCCAAGACCTAGAGCTAGTCTCTCCTTGGTTCCCCCTCTTCCCGTTCCTAATCAGGACAAATTGCAACCTGTACGGAACAGGAGTTTAAAGGTGCTGATTCTCCAAGGAGGGAGATTGCTAGGAAAGCGGCTGGAATGGCGAACCCGAGCACAAGGAGATGAGAAATGAGGTGCGTTTTAGAAACCTTTCCCGATCACACGGTGTACCATTTTCTGGGTTTCTCATGCATGTTTTCGATGTAGGAAGATGCCCTTGAACCTGGAGATTTGGGACCCATGGGATGGGTACCACGCAGTATTACTTTAAAGGGTCTGCATTTGCTCACCCAACCTCACCAAACCTCTCAGCCCCAAGAGTGTCCACCCCTATGTCTCAATCAGCTGTGGGTCTAGATATGGTCAACCCATGTGGCATCACAGCCTCTGAACGAATTTTGTAAGAATTTCTCTCTCTTTCACTGTCTTTGTTTCACGGGTTTTAAAAGTAATTGATTTTTATAATGGGGTTTAGCTGCTTTTCAGTGCTGTGTTTATGACGCTTTACACCCACTTGACTCACTTACAGAGAGATTTCAATACATAGGTTTTAAGATTCTTACTAGTCAGATATATTCTTGGGCGGTGAATAGGGGGTGTTGGGTCCCGTTCACTGAGCAAGGAGTAGGTCTTGTCTATTACATATTGGGTTTATGGAACGGTATCTGAGCTAATTTGTAACCCTGGTTTTATGCATCACCCCACCTCACCTTTCCCGTTAAGCAGCCATAGTGTGTTTTCTAAACGTGTGACTCTCTTCTGTTTTGTAATTCAGTTCAAGTGTAGCGGTTTTTACATTCCCTCTATAAGTGATATCTTATGATAAGTGTCTTTTTCTGTGTGACTTATTTCACGTAGAATCGTCGTACCTATATCCATTCATCATGCTGCTACGAGCCTTATGACGTAGATTTCATGGCTGAGTGATATTCCATTGTACATAAGGACCACAACTTCTTTATCCATTTTTCTCTTTCCTGGGATATTTAAGGTGTAACGAAGTAGAGGTTCTTGTCTACAGAGCAGCCCTAAACTTTGGGGTGCCTGTGTCTTGCTGATTTTTAGTTTTCCCAATTGATACGCCCATGAGTGGAAGTGCCCTATGCTCTCTAAGCTGAGTTTTTTAGATGTTTCAAGACACACCGGACACATCTCCAGAGTGGCTGTTGGCAATTTACATCCCGCCCATCAGCGTAGCAAGGCTCCAGTTTCTCCATTGCCTGTCCTGCATTTCTGGTTTTGACACTTTATTCAGCATGGCCCTTTTGACCGATGGGAAGCGAGACTTCTTTGTAGCGCTGATTTGCCTTTCCAGGTTGCTTGGTTGGCCAAAAAGGGCGTATGCGTTTTTTCCTGAATATATTCAGGAAAAAACGCATACGCCCTTTTTGGCCAAGGGCATCATTGTCGAGGTTTTGCCGCTTTTCCTGTGCTTTAAAGGCGATTCGAATCTCCCTCCTGAAATCTGTTTCCTGCAATTCTGCCTTGCTTTCAAATCCTCTTCGTTGCCTTCCCTCAATATATTTGTGGACGAGAGTTATCATTTATAACTCTGCAGGTTTGTGAATTGCAGTGCCCCTGAGCTCCATTTTTCAACTCGCTTTCTTGGGAGCTGGCCGCAAAAGCGCAGGATTGCTTCAGGCCCTATTCTGCTTCCGGGTGGCATGCTGAGCCTGTGGTTAATTCTTCTTCGTGATGGGAAAATAGAGTGACCTGTGCCTGTCCCAAGACCTAGAGCTAGTCTCTCATTGGTTCCCCCTCTTCCCGTTCCTCCTCAGGACAAATTGCAACCTGTACGGAACAGGAGGTTAAAGGTGCTGATTCTCCAAGTAGGGAGATTGCTAGGAAAGCGGCTGGAATGGCGAACCCGAGCACAAGGAGATGAGAAATGAGGTGCGTTTTAGAAACCTTTCCTGATCACACGGTGTACCATTTTCTGGGTTTCTCATGCATGTTTTCGATGTAGGAAGATGCCCTTGAACCTGGAGATTTGGGACCCATGGGATGGGTACCACACAGTATTACTTTCAAGGGTCTGCGTTTGCTCACCCAACCTCACCAAACCTCTCAGCCCCAAGAGTGTCCACCCTTATGTCTCAATCAGCTGTGGGTCTAGATATGGTCAACACAGGTGGCATCACAACCTCTGAACGAATTTTGTAAGAATTTCTCTCTCTTTCACTGTCTTTGTTTCACGGGTTTTTAAAAGTAATTGATTTTTATAATGGGGTTTAGCTGCTTTTCAATGCTGTGTTTATGCCGCTTTACACCCACTTGACTCACTTACAGAGAGATTTCAATACATAGGTTTTAAGATTCTCACTAGTCAGATATATTCTTGGGCGGTGAATAGGGGGTGTTGAGTCCCGTTCACTGAGCAAGGAGTAGGTCTTGTCTATTACATGTTGGGTTTATGGAACGGTATCTGAGCTAATTTGAAACCCTGGTTTTATGCATCACCCCACCTCACCTTTCCCGTTAAGCAGCCATAGTGTGTTTTCTAAACGTGTGACTCTCTTCTGTTTTGTAATTCAGTTCAAGTGTAGCGGTTTTTACTTTCCCTCTATAAGTGATATCTTATGATAAGTTTTTTTTTTTTCTGTGTGACTTATTTCACGTAGAATCGTCGTACCTAAATCCACTCATCATGCTGCTACGAGCCTTATGACGTAGATTTCATGGCTGAGAGATATTCCATTGTACATAAGGACCACAACTTCTTTATCCATTTTTCTCTTTCCTGGGATATTTAAGGTGTAACGAAGTGGAGGTTCTTGTCAACAGAGCAGCCCTAAACTTTGGGGTGCCTGTGTCTTGCTGATTTTTAGTTTTCCCAATTGATACGCCCATGAGTGGAAGTGCCCTATGCTCTCTAAGCTGAGTTTTTTAGATGTCTCAGGACACATCGTACACCTCTCCAGAGTGGCTGTTGGCAATTTACATCCCGCCCATCAGCGTAGCAAGGCTCCCGTTTCTCCATGGCCTGTCCTGCATTTCTGGTTTTGACACTTTATTCAGCATGGCCCTTTTGACCGATGGGAAGCGAGACTTCTTTGTAGCGCTGATTTGCCTTTGCAGGTTGCTTGGTTGGCCAAAAAGGGCGTATGCGTTTTTTCCTGAATATATTCAGGAAAAAACGCATACAACCTTTTTGGCCAAGGGCATCATTGTCGAGGTTTTGCCGCTTTTCCTGTGCTTTAAAGGTGATTCGAATCTCCCTCCTGAAATCTGTTTCCTGCAATTCTGCCTTGCTTTCAAATCCTCTTCGTTGCCTTCCCTCAATATATTTGTGGACGAGAGTTATCATTTATAACTCTGCAGGTTTGTGAATTGCAGTGCCCCTGAGCTCCATTTTTCAACTCGCTTTCTTGGGAGCTGGCCGCAAAAGCGCAGGATTGCTTCAGGCCCTATTCTGCTTCTTGGTGGCAGGCTGAGCCTGTGGTTAATTCTTCTTCCTGCTGGGAAAATAGAGTGACCAGTGCCTGTGCCAAGACCTAGAGCTAGTCTCTCATTGGTTCCCCCTCTTCCCGTTCCTCCTCAGGACAAATTGCAACCTGTACGGAACAGGAGGTTAAAGGTGCTGATTCTCCAAGGAGGGAGATTGCTAGGAAAGCGGCTGGAATGGCGAACCCGAGCAGAAGGAGATGAGAAATGAGGTGCGTTTTAGAAACCTTTCCCGATCACACGGTGTACCATTTTCTGGGTTTCTCATGCATGTTTTCGATGTAGGAAGATGCCCTTGAACCTGGAGATTTGGGACCCATGGGATGGGTACCACGCAGTATTACTTTAAAGGGTCTGCATTTGCTCACCCAACCTCACCAAACCTCTCAGCCCCAAGAGTGTCCACCCCTATGTCTCAATCAGCTGTGGGTCTAGATATGGTCAATCCTGGTGGCATCACAGCCTCTTAACGAATTTTGTAAGAATTTCTCTCTCTTTCACTGTCTTTGTTTCACGGGTGTTTAAAAGTAATTGATTTTTATAATGGGGTTTAGCTGCTTTTCAGTGCTGTGTTTATGCCGCTTTACACCCACTTGACTCACTTACAGAGAGATTTCAATACATAGGTTTTAAGATTCTTACTAGTCAGATATATTCTTGGGCGGTGAATAGGGGGTGTTGGGTCCCGTTCACTGAGCAAGGAGTAGGTCTTGTCTATTACATATTGGGTTTATGGAACGGTATCTGAGGTAATTTGTAACCCTTGTTTTATGCATCACCCCACCTCACCTTTCCCGTTAAGGAGCCATAGTGTGTTTCCTAAACGTGTGACTCTCTTCTGTTTTGTAATTCAGTTCAAGTGTAGCGGTTTTTACATTCCCTCTATAAGTGATATCTTATGATAAGTTTTTTTTTTTTCTGTGTGAATTATTTCACGTAGAATCGTCGTACCTAAATCCACTCAACATGCTGCTACGAGCCTTATGACATAGATGTCATGGCTCAGTGATATTCCATTGTACATAAGGACCACAACTTCTTTATCCATTTTTCTCTTTCCTGGGATATTTAAGGTGTAACGAAGTGGATCTTCTTGTCAACAGAGCAGCCCTAAACTTTGGGGTGCCTGTGTCTTGCTGATTTTTAGTTTTCCCAATTTATACGCCCATGAGTGGAAGTGCCCTATGCTCTCTAAGCTGAGTTTTTTAGATGTTTCAAGACACACCGTACACCTCTCCAGAGTGGCTGTTGGCAATTTACATCTCGCCCATCAGCGTAGCAAGGCTCCCGTTTCTCCATGGCCTGTCCGGCATTTCTGGTTTTGACACTTTATTCAGCATGGCCCTTTTGACCGATGGGAAGCGAGACTTCTTTGTGGCGCTGATTTGCCTTTCCAGGTTGCTTGGTTGGCCAAAAAGGGCGTATGCGTTTTTTCCTGAATATATTCAGGAAAAAACGCATACGCCCTTTTTGGCCAAGGGCATCATTGTCGAGGTTTTGCCGCTTTTCCTGTGCTTTAAAGGCGATTCGAATCTCCCTCCTGAAATCTGTTTCCTGCAATTCTGCCTTGGTTTCAAATCCTCTTCGTTGCCTTCCCTCAATATATTTGTGGACGAGAGTTACCATTTATAACTCTGCAGGTTTGTGAATCGCAGTGCCCCTGAGCTCCATTTTTCAACTCGCTTTCTTGGGAGCTGGCCGCAAAAGCGCAGGATTGCTTCAGGCCCTATTCTGCTTCCGGGCGGCAGGCTGAGCCTGTGGTTAATTCTTCTTCCTGATGGGAAAATAGAGTGACCTGTGCCTGTCCCAAGACCTAGAGCTAGTCTCTCATTGGTTCCCCCTCTTCCCGTTCATCCTCAGGACAAATTGCAACCTGTACGAAACAGGAGGTTAAAGGTGCTGATTCTCCAAGGAGGGAGATTGCTAGGAAAGTGGCTGGAATGGCGAACCCGAGCACAAGGAGATGAGAAATGAGGTGCGTTTTAGAAACCTTTCCCGATCACACGGTGTACCATTTTTTGGGTTTCTCATGCATGTTTTCGATGTAGGAAGATGCCCTTGAACCTGGAGATTTGGGACCCATGGGATGGGTACCACGCAGTATTACTTTAAAGGGTCTGCATTTGCTCACCCAACCTCACCAAACCTCTCAGCCCCAAGAGTGTCCACCCTTATGTCTCAATCAGCTGTGGGTCTAGATATGGTCAACCCAGGTGGCATCACAACCTCTGAACGAATTTTGTAAGAATTTCTCTCTCTTTCACTGTCTTTGTTTCACGGGTTTTTAAAAGTAATTGATTTTTATAATGGGGTTTAGCTGCTTTTCAATGCTGTGTTTATGCCGCTTTACACCCACTTGACTCACTTACAGAGAGATTTCAATACATAGGTTTTAAGATTCTTACTAGTCAGATATATTCTTGGGCGGTGAATAGGGGGTGTTGAGTCCCGTTCACTGAGCAAGGAGTAGGTCTTGTCTATTACATGTTGGGTTTATGGAACGGTATCTGAGCTAATTTGAAACCCTGGTTTTATGCATCACCCCACCTCACCTTTCCCGTTAAGCAGCCATAGTGTGTTTTCTAAACGTGTGACTCTCTTCTGTTTTGTAATTCAGTTCAAGTGTAGCGGTTTTTACTTTCCCTCTATAAGTGATATCTTATGATAAGTTTTTTTTTTTTTTCTGTGTGACTTATTTCACGTAGAATCGTCGTACCTAAATCCACTCATCATGCTGCTACGAGCCTTATGACGTAGATTTCATGGCTGAGTGATATTCCATTGTACATAAGGACCACAAATTGTGTATCCATTTTTCTCTTTCCTGGGATATTTAAGGTGTAACGAAGTGGAGGTTCTTGCCAACAGAGCAGCCCTAAACTTTGGGGTGCCTGTGTCTTGCTGATTTTTAGTTTTCCCAATTTATACGCCCATGAGTGGAAGTGCCCTATGCTCTCTAAGCTGAGTTTTTTAGATGTCTCAGGACACATCGTACACCTCTCCAGAGTGGCTGTTGGCAATTTACATCCCGCCCATCAGCGTAGCAAGGCTCCCGTTTCTCCATGGCCTGTCCTGCATTTCTGGTTTTGACACTTTATTCAGCATGGCCCTTTTGACCGATGGGAAGCGAGACTTCTTTGTAGCGCTGATTTGCCTTTCCAGGTTGCTTGGTTGGCCAAAAAGGGCGTATGCGTTTTTTCCTGAATATATTCAGGAAAAAACGCATACAACCTTTTTGGCCAAGGGCATCATTGTCGAGGTTTTGCCGCTTTTCCTGTGCTTTAAAGGCGATTCGAATCTCCCTCCTGAAACCTGTTTCCTGCAATTCTGCCTTGCTTTCAAATCCTCTTCGTTGCCTTCCCTCAATATATTTGTGGACGAGAGTTATCATTTATAACTCTGCAGGTTTGTGAATTGCAGTTCCCCTGAGGTACATTTCTCAACTCGCTTTCTTGGGAGCTGGCCGCAAAAGCGCAGGATTGCTTCAGGCCCTATTCTGCTTCCGGGCGGTAGGCTGAGCCTTTGGTTAATTCTTCTTTCTGATGGGAAAATAGCGTGACCTGTTCTTGTCCCAACACCTAGAGCTAGTCTCTCATTTGTTCCCCGTCTTCCCGTTCATCCTCAGGACCAATTGCAACCTGTACGGAACAGGAGGTTAAAGGTGCTGATTCTCCAAGGAGGGAGATTGCTAGGAAAGCGGCTGGAATGGCGAACCCGAGCAGAAGGAGATGAGAAATGAGGTGCGTTTTAGAAACCTTTCCCGATCACACGGTGTACCATCTTCTGGGTTTCTCATGCATGTTTTCGATGTAGGAAGATGCCCTTGAACCTGGAGATTTGGGACCCATGGGATGGGTACCACGCAGTATTACTTTAAAGGGTCTGCATTTGCTCACCCAACCTCACCAAACCTCTCAGCCCCAAGAGTGTCCACCCCTATGTCTCAATCAGCTGTAGGTCTAGATATGGTCAATCCTGGTGGCATCACAGCCTCTTAACGAATTTTGTAAGAATTTCTCTCTCTTTCACTGTCTTTGTTTCACGGGTGTTTAAAAGTAATTGATTTTTATAATGGGGTTTAGCTGCTTTTCAGTGCTGTGTTTATGCCGCTTTACACCCACTTGACTCACTTACAGAGAGATTTCAATACATAGGTTTTAAGATTCTTACTAGTCAGATATATTCTTCGGCGGTGAATAGGGGGTGTTGGGTCCCGTTCACTGAGCAAGGAGTAGGTCTTGTCTATTACATATTGGGTTTATGGAACGGTATCTGAGGTAATTTGTAACCCTTGTTTTATGCATCACCCCACCTCACCTTTCCCGTTAAGGAGCCATAGTGTGTTTCCTAAACGTGTGACTCTCTTCTGTTTTGTAATTCAGTTCAAGTGTAGCGGTTTTTACATTCCCTCTATAAGTGATATCTTATGATAAGTTTTTTTTTTTTTTCTGTGTGAATTATTTCACGTAGAATCGTCGTACCTAAATCCACTCATCATGCTGCTACGAGCCTTATGACATAGATGTCATGGCTCAGTGATATTCCATTGTACATAAGGACCACAACTTCTTTATCCATTTTTCTCTTTCCTGGGATATTTAAGGTGTAACGAAGTGGATCTTCTTGTCAACAGAGCAGCCCTAAACTTTGGGGTGCCTGTGTCTTGCTGATTTTTAGTTTTCCCAATTTATACGCCCATGAGTGGAAGTGCCCTATGCTCTCTAAGCTGAGTTTTTTAGATGTTTCAAGACACACCGTACACCTCTCCAGAGTGGCTGTTGGCAATTTACATCTCGCCCATCAGCGTAGCAAGGCTCCCGTTTCTCCATGGCCTGTCCGGCATTTCTGGTTTTGACACTTTATTCAGCATGGCCCTTTTGACCGATGGGAAGCGAGACTTCTTTGTGGCGCTGATTTGCCTTTCCAGGTTGCTTGGTTGGCCAAAAAGGGCGTATGCGTTTTTTCCTGAATATATTCAGGAAAAAACGCATACGCCCTTTTTGGCCAAGGGCATCATTGTCGAGGTTTTGCCGCTTTTCCTGTGCTTTAAAGGCGATTCGAATCTCCCTCCTGAAATCTGTTTCCTGCAATTCTGCCTTGGTTTCAAATCCTCTTCGTTGCCTTCCCTCAATATATTTGTGGACGAGAGTTACCATTTATAACTCTGCAGGTTTGTGAATCGCAGTGCCCCTGAGCTCCATTTTTCAACTCGCTTTCTTGGGAGCTGGCCGCAAAAGCGCAGGATTGCTTCAGGCCCTATTCTGCTTCCGGGCGGCAGGCTGAGCCTGTGGTTAATTCTTCTTCCTGATGGGAAAATAGAGTGACCTGTGCCTGTCCCAAGACCTAGAGCTAGTCTCTCATTGGTTCCCCCTCTTCCCGTTCATCCTCAGGACAAATTGCAACCTGTACGAAACAGGAGGTTAAAGGTGCTGATTCTCCAAGGAGGGAGATTGCTAGGAAAGTGGCTGGAATGGCGAACCCGAGCACAAGGAGATGAGAAATGAGGTGCGTTTTAGAAACTTTTCCCGATCACACGGTGTACCATTTTTTGGGTTTCTCATGCATGTTTTCGATGTAGGAAGATGCCCTTGAACCTGGAGATTTGGGACCCATGGGATGGGTACCACGCAGTATTACTTTAAAGGGTCTGCATTTGCTCACCCAACCTCAGCAAACCTCTCAGCCCCAAGAGTGTCCACCCTTATGTCTCAATCAGCTGTGGGTCTAGATATGGTCAACCCAGGTGGCATCACAGCCTCTGAACGAATTTTGTAAGAATTTCTCTCTCTTTCACTGTCTTTGTTTCACGGGTTTTTAAAAGTAATTGATTTTTATAATGGGGTTTAGCTGCTTTTCAGTGCTGTGTTTATGATGCTTTACACGCAATTGACTCACTTACAGAGAGATTTCAATACATAGGTTTTAAGATTGTTACTTGTCAGATATATTCTTGGTCGGTGAATAGGGGGTGTTGGGTCCCGTTCACTGAGTAAGGAGTAGGTCTTGTCTATTACATATTGGGTTTATGGAACGCTATCTGAGCTAATTTGAAACCCTGGTTTTATGCATCACCCCACCTCACCTTTCCCGTTAAGCAGCCATAGTGTGTTTTCTAAACGTGTGACTCTCTTCTGTTTTGTAATTCAGTTCAAGTGTAGTGGTTTTTACTTTCCCTCTATAAGTGATATCTTATGATAAGTTTTTTTTTTTTTTCTGTGTGACTTATTTCACCTAGAATCGTCATACCTAAATCCACTCATCATGCTGCTACGAGCCTTATGACGTAGATTTCATGGCTGAGTGAGATTCCATTGTACATAAGGACCACAACTTCTGTATCCATTTTTCTCTTTCCTGGGATATTTAAGGTATAACGAAGTGGAGATTCTTGCCAACAGAGCAGCCCTAAACTTTGGGGTGCCTGTGTCTTGCTGATTTTTAGTTTTCCCAGTTTATACGCCCATGAGTGGAAGTGCCCTATGCTCTCTAAGCTGAGTTTTTTAGATGTCTCAGGACACACCGTACACCTCTCCAGAGTGGCTGTTGGCAATTTACATCCCGCCCATCAGCGTAGCAAGGCTCCCGTTTCTCCATGGCCTGTCCGGCATTTCTGGTTTTGACACTTTATTCAGCATGGCCCTTTTGACCGATGGGAAGCGAGACTTCTTTGTAGCGCTGATTTGCCTTTCCAGGTTGCTTGGTTGGCCAAAAAGGGCGTATGCGTTTTTTCCTGAATATATTCAGGAAAAAACGCATACGCCCTTTTTGGCCAAGGGCATCATTGTCGAGGTTTTGCCGCTTTTCCTGTGCTTTAAAGGCGATTCGAATCTCCCTCCTGAAATCTGTTTCCTGCAATTCTGCCTTGCTTTCAAATCCTCTTCGTTGCCTTCCCTCAATATATTTGTGGACGAGAGTTATCATTTATAACTCTGCAGGTTTGTGAATTGCAGTGCCCCTGAGCTCCATTTCTCAACTCGCTTTCTTGGGAGCTGGCCGCAAAAGCGCAGGATTGCTTCAGGCCCTATTCTGCTTCCGGGCGGTAGGCTGAGCCTTTGGTTAATTCTTCTTTCTGATGGGAAAATAGCGTGACCTGTTCTTGTCCCAACACCTAGAGCTAGTCTCTTATTGGTTCCCCGTCTTCCCGTTCATCCTCAGGACCAATTGCACCCTGTACGGAACAGGAGGTTAAAGGTGCTGATTCTCCAAGGAGGGAGATTGCTAGGAAAGTGGCTGGAATGGCGAACCCGAGCACAAGGAGATGAGAAATGAGGTGCGTTTTAGAAACCTTTCCCGATCACACGGTGTACCATTTTCTGGGTTTCTCATGCATGTTTTCGATGTAGGAAGATGCCCTTGAACCTGGAGATTTGGGACCCATGGGATGGGTACCACGCAGTATTACTTTAAAGGGTCTGCATTTGCTCACCCAACCTCACCAAACCTCTCAGCCCCAAGAGTGTCCACCCCTATGTCTCAATCAGCTGTGGGTCTAGATATGGTCAACCCATGTGGCATCACAGCCTCTGAACGAATTTTGTAAGAATTTCTCTCTCTTTCACTGTCTTTGTTTCACGGGTTTTTAAAAGTAATTGATTTTTATAATGGGGTTTAGCTGCTTTTCAGTGCTGTGTTTATGACGCTTTACACCCACTTGACTCACTTACAGAGAGATTTCAATACATAGGTTTTAAGATTCTTACTAGTCAGATATATTCTTGGGCGGTGAATAGGGGGTGTTGGGTCCCGTTCACTGAGCAAGGAGTAGGTCTTGTCTATTACATATTGGGTTTATGGAACGGTATCTGAGCTAATTTGTAACCCTGGTTTTATGCATCACCCCACCTCACCTTTCCCGTTAAGCAGCCATAGTGTGTTTTCTAAACGTGTGACTCTCTTCTGTTTTGTAATTCAGTTCAAGTGTAGCGGTTTTTACATTCCCTCTATAAGTGATATCTTATGATAAGTGTCTTTTTCTGTGTGACTTATTTCACGTAGAATCGTCGTACCTATATCCACTCATCATGCTGCTACGAGCCTTATGACGTAGATTTCATGGCTGAGAGATATTTCATTGTACATAAGGACCACAACTTCTTTATCCATTTTTCTCTTTCCTGGGATATTTAAGGTGTAACGAAGTGGAGGTTCTTGTCTACAGAGCAGCCCTAAACTTTGGGGTGCCTGTGTCTTGCTGATTTTTAGTTTTCCCAATTGATACGCCCATGAGTGGAAGTGCCCTATGCTCTCTAAGCTGAGTTTTTTAGATGTTTCAAGACACACCGGACACATCTCCAGAGTGGCTGTTGGCAATTTACATCCCGCCCATCAGCGTAGCAAGGCTCCCGTTTCTCCATTTCCTGTCCTGCATTTCTGGTTTTGACACTTTATTCAGCATGGCCCTTTTGACCGATGGGAAGCGAGACTTCTTTGTAGCGCTGATTTGCCTTTCCAGGTTGCTTGGTTGGCCAAAAAGGGCGTATGCGTTTTTTCCTGAATATATTCAGGAAAAAACGCATACGCCCTTTTTGGCCAAGGGCATCATTGTCGAGGTTTTGCCGCTTTTCCTGTGCTTTAAAGGCGATTCGAATCTCTCTCCTGAAATCTGTTTCCTGCAATTCTGCCTTGCTTTCAAATCCTCTTCGTTGCCTTCCCTCAATATATTTGTGGACGAGAGTTATCATTTATACCTCTGCAGGTTTGTGAATTGCAGTGCCCCTGAGCTCCATTTTTCAACTCGCTTTCTTGGGAGCTGGCCGCAAAAGCGCAGGATTGCTTCAGGCCCTATTCTGCTTCCGGGTGGCAGGCTGAGCCTGTGGTTAATTCTTCTTCGTGATGGGAAAATAGAGTGACCTGTGCCTGTCCCAAGACCTAGAGCTAGTCTCTCATTGGTTCCCCCTCTTCCCGTTCCTCCTCAGGACAAATTGCAACCTGTACGGAACAGGAGGTTAAAGGTGCTGATTCTCCAAGGAGGGAGATTGCTAGGAAAGCGGCTGGAATGGCGAACCCGAGCACAAGGAGATGAGAAATGAGGTGCGTTTTAGAAACCTTTCCTGATCACACGGTGTACCATTTTCTGGGTTTCTCATGCATGTTTTCGATGTAGGAAGATGCCCTTGAACCTGGAGATTTGGGACCCATGGGATGGGTACCACACAGTATTACTTTCAAGGGTCTGCGTTTGCTCACCCAACCTCACCAAACCTCTCAGCCCCAAGAGTGTCCACCCTTATGTCTCAATCAGCTGTGGGTCTAGATATGGTCAACCCAGGTGGCATCACAACCTCTGAACGAATTTTGTAAGAATTTCTCTCTCTTTCACTGTCTTTGTTTCACGGGTTTTTAAAAGTAATTGATTTTTATAATGGGGTTTAGCTGCTTTTCAATGCTGTGTTTATGCCGCTTTACACCCACTTGACTCACTTACAGAGAGATTTCAATACATAGGTTTTAAGATTCTTACTAGTCAGATATATTGTTGGGCGGTGAATAGGGGGTGTTGAGTCCCGTTCACTGAGCAAGGAGTAGGTCTTGTCTATTACATGTTGGGTTTATGGAACGGTATCTGAGCTAATTTGAAACCCTGGTTTTATGCATCACCCCACCTCACCTTTCCCGTTAAGCAGCCATAGTGTGTTTTCTAAACGTGTGACTCTCTTCTGTTTTGTAATTCAGTTCAAGTGTAGCGGTTTTTACTTTCCCTCTATAAGTGATATCTTATGATAAGTTTTTTTTTTTTCTGTGTGACTTATTTCACATAGAATCGTCGTACCTAAATCCACTCATCATGCTGCTACGAGCCTTATGACGTAGATTTCATGGCTGAGTGATATTCCATTGTACATAAGGACCACAACTTCTGTATCCATTTTTCTCTTTCCTGGGATAATTAAGGTGTAACGAAGTGGAGATTCTTGCCAACAGAGCAGCCCTAAACTTTGGGGTGCCTGTGTCTTGCTGATTTTTAGTTTTCCCAGTTTATACGCCCATGAGTGGAAGTGCCCTATGCTCTCTAAGCTGAGTTTTTTAGATGTCTCAGGACACACCGTACACCTCTCCAGAGTGGCTGTTGGCAATTTACATCCCGCCCATCAGCGTAGCAAGGCTCCCGTTTCTCCATGGCCTGTCCTGCATTTCTGGTTTTGACACTTTATTCAGCATGGCCCTTTTGACCGATGGGAAGCGAGACTTCTTTGTAGCGCTGATTTGCCTTTCCAGGTTGCTTGGTTGGCCAAAAAGGGCGTATGCGTTTTTTCCTGAATATATTCAGGAAAAAACGCATACGCCCTTTTTGGCCAAGGGCATCATTGTCGAGGTTTTGCCGCTTTTCCTGTGCTTTAAAGGCGATTCGAATCTCTCTCCTGAAATCTGTTTCCTGCAATTCTGCCTTGCTTTCAAATCCTCTTCGTTGCCTTCCCTCAATATATTTGTGGACGAGAGTTATCATTTATAACTCTGCAGGTTTGTGAATTGCAGTGCCCCTGAGCTCCATTTTTCAACTCGCTTTCTTGGGAGCTGGCCGCAAAAGCGCAGGATTGCTTCAGGCCCTATTCTGCTTCCGGGTGGCAGGCTGAGCCTGTGGTTAATTCTTCTTCGTGATGGGAAAATAGAGTGACCTGTGCCTGTCCCAAGACCTAGAGCTTGTCTCTCATTGGTTCCCCCTCTTCCCGTTCCTCCTCAGGACAAATTGCAACCTGTACGGAACAGGAGGTTAAAGGTGCTGATTCTCCAAGGAGGGAGATTGCTAGGAAAGCGGCTGGAATGGCGAACCCGAGCACAAGGAGATGAGAAATGAGGTGCGTTTTAGAAACCTTTCCTGATCACACGGTGTACCATTTTCTGGGTTTCTCATGCATGTTTTCGATGTAGGAAGATGCCCTTGAACCTGGAGATTTGGGACCCATGGGATGGGTACCACACAGTATTACTTTCAAGGGTCTGCGTTTGCTCACCCAACCTCACCAAACCTCTCAGCCCCAAGAGTGTCCACCCTTATGTCTCAATCAGCTGTGGGTCTAGATATGGTCAACCCAGGTGGCATCACAACCTCTGAACGAATTTTGTAAGAATTTCTCTCTCTTTCACTGTCTTTGTTTCACGGGTTTTTAAAAGTAATTGATTTTTATAATGGGGTTTAGCTGCTTTTCAATGCTGTGTTTATGCCGCTTTACACCCACTTGACTCACTTACAGAGAGATTTCAATACATAGGTTTTAAGATTCTTACTAGTCAGATATATTCTTGGGCGGTGAATAGGGGGTGTTGAGTCCCGTTCACTGAGCAAGGAGTAGGTCTTGTCTATTACATGTTGGGTTTATGGAACGGTATCTGAGCTAATTTGAAACCCTGGTTTTATGCATCACCCCACCTCACCTTTCCCGTTAAGCAGCCATAGTGTGTTTTCTAAACGTGTGACTCTCTTCTGTTTTGTAATTCAGTTCAAGTGTAGCGGTTTTTACTTTCCCTCTATAAGTGATATCTTATGATAAGTTTTTTTTTTTTTTTCTGTGTGACTTATTTCACGTAGAATCGTCGTACCTAAATCCACTCATCATGCTGCTACGAGCCTTATGACGTAGATTTCATGGCTGAGTGATATTCCATTGTACATAAGGACCACAAATTGTGTATCCATTTTTCTCTTTCCTGGGATATTTAAGGTGTAACGAAGTGGAGGTTCTTGCAAACAGAGCAGCGCTAAACTTTGGGGTGCCTGTGTCTTGCTGATTTTTAGTTTTCCCAATTTATACGCCCATGAGTGGAAGTGCCCTATGCTCTCTAAGCTGAGTTTTTTAGATGTCTCAGGACACATCGTACACCTCTCCAGAGTGGCTGTTGGCAATTTACATCCCGCCCATCAGCGTAGCAAGGCTCCCGTTACTCCATGGCCTGTCCTGCATTTCTGGTTTTGACACTTTATTCAGCATGGCCCTTTTGACCGATGGGAAGCGAGACTTCTTTGTAGCGCTGATTTGCCTTTCCAGGTTGCTTGGTTGGCCAAAAAGGGCGTATGCGTTTTTTCCTGAATATATTCAGGAAAAAACGCATACAACCTTTTTGGCCAAGGGCATCATTGTCGAGGTTTTGCCGCTTTTCCTGTGCTTTAAAGGTGATTCGAATCTCCCTCCTGAAATCTGTTTCCTGCAATTCTGCCTTGCTTTCAAATCCTCTTCGTTGCCTTCCCTCAATATATTTGTGGACGAGAGTTATCATTTATAACTCTGCAGGTTTGTGAATTGCAGTTCCCCTGAGGTACATTTCTCAACTCGCTTTCTTGGGAGCTGGCCGCAAAAGCGCAGGATTGCTTCAGGCCCTATTCTGCTTCCGGGCGGTAGGCTGAGCCTTTGGTTAATTCTTCTTTCTGATGGGAAAATAGCGTGACCTGTTCTTGTCCCAACACCTAGAGCTAGTCTCTCATTTGTTCCCCGTCTTCCCGTTCATCCTCAGGACCAATTGCAACCTGTACGGAACAGGAGGTTAAAGGTGCTGATTCTCCAAGGAGGGAGATTGCTAGGAAAGCGGCTGGAATGGCGAACCCGAGCAGAAGGAGATGAGAAATGAGGTGCGTTTTAGAAACCTTTCCCGATCACACGGTGTACCATCTTCTGGGTTTCTCATGCATGTTTTCGATGTAGGAAGATGCCCTTGAACCTGGAGATTTGGGACCCATGGGATGGGTACCACGCAGTATTACTTTAAAGGGTCTGCATTTGCTCACCCAACCTCACCAAACCTCTCAGCCCCAAGAGTGTCCACCCCTATGTCTCAATCAGCTGTAGGTCTAGATATGGTCAATCCTGGTGGCATCACAGCCTCTTAACGAATTTTGTAAGAATTTCTCTCTCTTTCACTGTCTTTGTTTCACGGGTGTTTAAAAGTAATTGATTTTTATAATGGGGTTTAGCTGCTTTTCACTGCTGTGTTTATGCCGCTTTACACCCACTTGACTCACTTACAGAGAGATTTCAATACATAGGTTTTAAGATTCTTACTAGTCAGATATATTCTTGGGCGGTGAATAGGGGGTGTTGGGTCCCGTTCACTGAGCAAGGAGTAGGTCTTGTCTATTACATATTGGGTTTATGGAACGGTATCTGAGGTAATTTGTAACCCTTGTTTTATGCATCACCCCACCTCACCTTTCCCGTTAAGGAGCCATAGTGTGTTTCCTAAACGTGTGACTCTCTTCTGTTTTGTAATTCAGTTCAAGTGTAGCGGTTTTTACATTCCCTCTATAAGTGATATCTTATGATAAGTTTTTTTTTTTTTTTTCTGTGTGAATTATTTCACGTAGAATCGTCGTACCTAAATCCACTCATCATGCTGCTACGAGCCTTATGACATAGATGTCATGGCTCAGTGATATTCCATTGTACATAAGGACCACAACTTCTTTATCCATTTTTCTCTTTCCTGGGATATTTAAGGTGTAACGAAGTGGATCTTCTTGTCAACAGAGCAGCCCTAAACTTTGGGGTGCCTGTGTCTTGCTGATTTTTAGTTTTCCCAATTTATACGCCCATGAGTGGAAGTGCCCTATGCTCTCTAAGCTGAGTTTTTTAGATGTTTCAAGACACACCGTACACCTCTCCAGAGTGGCTGTTGGCAATTTACATCTCGCCCATCAGCGTAGCAAGGCTCCCGTTTCTCCATGGCCTGTCCGGCATTTCTGGTTTTGACACTTTATTCAGCATGGCCCTTTTGACCGATGGGAAGCGAGACTTCTTTGTGGCGCTGATTTGCCTTTCCAGGTTGCTTGGTTGGCCAAAAAGGGCGTATGCGTTTTTTCCTGAATATATTCAGGAAAAAACGCATACGCCCTTTTTGGCCAAGGGCATCATTGTCGAGGTTTTGCCGCTTTTCCTGTGCTTTAAAGGCGATTCGAATCTCCCTCCTGAAATCTGTTTCCTGCAATTCTGCCTTGGTTTCAAATCCTCTTCGTTGCCTTCCCTCAATATATTTGTGGACGAGAGTTACCATTTATAACTCTGCA
Organism: Eschrichtius robustus; assembly: GCF_028021215.1. Lineage (NCBI taxonomy): Eukaryota > Metazoa > Chordata > Mammalia > Artiodactyla > Eschrichtiidae > Eschrichtius > Eschrichtius robustus. The sequence continues at coordinate 96,717,926 of NC_090832.1, forward strand.
GGTTTGTGAATCGCAGTGCCCCTGAGCTCCATTTTTCAACTCGCTTTCTTGGGAGCTGGCCGCAAAAGCGCAGGATTGCTTCAGGCCCTATTCTGCTTCCGGGCGGCAGGCTGAGCCTGTGGTTAATTCTTCTTCCTGATGGGAAAATAGAGTGACCTGTGCCTGTCCCAAGACCTAGAGCTAGTCTCTCATTGGTTCCCCCTCTTCCCGTTCATCCTCAGGACAAATTGCAACCTGTACGAAACAGGAGGTTAAAGGTGCTGATTCTCCAAGGAGGGAGATTGCTAGGAAAGCGGCTGCAGTGGCGAACCCGAGCACAAGGAGATGAGAAATGAGGTGCATTTTAGAAACCTTTCCCGATCACACGGTGTACCATTTTTTGGGTTTCTCATGCATGTTTTCGATGTAGGAAGATGCCCTTGAACCTGGAGATTTGGGACCCATGGGATGGGTACCACGCAGTATTACTTTAAAGGGTCTGCATTTGCTCACCCAACCTCAGCAAACCTCTCAGCCCCAAGAGTGTCCACCCTTATGTCTCAATCAGCTGTGGGTCTAGATATGGTCAACCCAGGTGGCATCACAGCCTCTGAACGAATTTTGTAAGAATTTCTCTCTCTTTCACTGTCTTTGTTTCACGGGTTTTTAAAAGTAATTGATTTTTATAATGGGGTTTAGCTGCTTTTCAGTGCTGTGTTTATGATGCTTTACACGCAATTGACTCACTTACAGAGAGATTTCAATACATAGGTTTTAAGATTGTTACTTGTCAGATATATTCTTGGTCGGTGAATAGGGGGTGTTGGGTCCCGTTCACTGAGTAAGGAGTAGGTCTTGTCTATTACATATTGGGTTTATGGAACGCTATCTGAGCTAATTTGAAACCCTGGTTTTATGCATCACCCCACCTCACCTTTCCCGTTAAGCAGCCATAGTGTGTTTTCTAAACGTGTGACTCTCTTCTGTTTTGTAATTCAGTTCAAGTGTAGTGGTTTTTACTTTCCCTCTATAAGTGATATCTTATGATAAGTTTTTTTTTTTTTCTGTGTGACTTATTTCACCTAGAATCGTCATACCTAAATCCACTCATCATGCTGCTACGAGCCTTATGACGTAGATTTCATGGCTGAGTGATATTCCATTGTACATAAGGACCACAACTTCTGTATCCATTTTTCTCTTTCCTGGGATATTTAAGGTATAACGAAGTGGAGATTCTTGCCAACAGAGCAGCCCTAAACTTTGGGGTGCCTGTGTCTTGCTGATTTTTAGTTTTCCCAGTTTATACACCCATGAGTGGAAGTGCCCTATGCTCTCTAAGCTGAGTTTTTTAGATGTCTCAGGACACACCGTACACCTCTCCAGGGTGGCTGTTGGCAATTTACATCCCGCCCATCAGCGTAGCAAGGCTCCCGTTTCTCCATGGCCTGTCCGGCATTTCTGGTTTTGACACTTTATTCAGCATGGCCCTTTTGACCGATGGGAAGCGAGACTTCTTTGTAGCGCTGATTTGCCTTTCCAGGTTGCTTGGTTGGCCAAAAAGGGCGTATGCGTTTTTTCCTGAATATATTCAGGAAAAAACGCATACGCCCTTTTTGGCCAAGGGCATCATTGTCGAGGTTTTGCCGCTTTTCCTGTGCTTTAAAGGCGATTCGAATCTCCCTCCTGAAATCTGTTTCCTGCAATTCTGCCTTGGTTTCAAATCCTCTTCGTTGCCTTCCCTCAATATATTTGTGGACGAGAGTTACCATTTATAACTCTGCAGGTTTGTGAATCGCAGTGCCCCTGAGCTCCATTTTTCAACTCGCTTTCTTGGGAGCTGGCCGCAAAAGCGCAGGATTGCTTCAGGCCCTATTCTGCTTCCGGGCGGCAGGCTGAGCCTGTGGTTAATTCTTCTTCCTGATGGGAAAATAGAGTGACCTGTGCCTGTCCCAAGACCTAGAGCTAGTCTCTCATTGGTTCCCCCTCTTCCCGTTCATCCTCAGGACAAATTGCAACCTGTACGAAACAGGAGGTTAAAGGTGCTGATTCTCCAAGGAGGGAGATTGCTAGGAAAGCGGCTGCAGTGGCGAACCCGAGCACAAGGAGATGAGAAATGAGGTGCGTTTTAGAAACCTTTCCCGATCACACGGTGTACCATTTTTTGGGTTTCTCATGCATGTTTTCGATGTAGGAAGATGCCCTTGAACCTGGAGATTTGGGACCCATGGGATGGGTACCACGCAGTATTACTTTAAAGGGTCTGCATTTGCTCACCCAACCTCAGCAAACCTCTCAGCCCCAAGAGTGTCCACCCTTATGTCTCAATCAGCTGTGGGTCTAGATATGGTCAACCCAGGTGGCATCACAGCCTCTGAACGAATTTTGTAAGAATTTCTCTCTCTTTCACTGTCTTTGTTTCACGGGTTTTTAAAAGTAATTGATTTTTATAATGGGGTTTAGCTGCTTTTCAGTGCTGTGTTTATGATGCTTTACACGCAATTGACTCACTTACAGAGAGATTTCAATACATAGGTTTTAAGATTGTTACTAGTCAGATATATTCTTGGTCGGTGAATAGGGGGTGTTGGGTCCCGTTCACTGAGTAAGGAGTAGGTCTTGTCTATTACATATTGGGTTTATGGAACGCTATCTGAGCTAATTTGTAACCCTGGTTTTATGCATCACCCCACCTCACCTTTCCCGTTAAGCAGCCATAGTGTGTTTTCTAAACGTGTGACTCTCTTCTGTTTTGTAATTCAGTTCAAGTGTAGTGGTTTTTACTTTCCCTCTATAAGTGATATCTTATGATAAGTTTTTTTTTTTTTTCTGTGTGACTTATTTAACCTAGAATCGTCATACCTAAATCTACTCATCATGCTGCTACGAGCCTTATGACGTAGATTTCATGGCTGAGTGATATTCCATTGTACATAAGGACCACAACTTCTGTATCCATTTTTCTCTTTCCTGGGATATTTAAGGTGTAACGAAGTGGAGATTCTTGCCAACAGAGCAGCCCTAAACTTTGGGGTGCCTGTGTCTTGCTGATTTTTAGTTTTCCCAGTTTATACGCCCATGAGTGGAAGTGCCCTATGCTCTCTAAGCTGAGTTTTTTAGATGTCTCAGGACACACCGTACACCTCTCCAGAGTGGCTGTTGGCAATTTACATCCCGCCCATCAGCGTAGCAAGGCTCCCGTTTCTCCATGGCCTGTCCTGCATTTCTGGTTTTGACACTTTATTCAGCATGGCCCTTTTGACCGATGGGAAGCGAGACTTCTTTGTAGCGCTGATTTACCTTTCCAGGTTGCTTGGTTGGCCAAAAAGGGCGTATGCGTTTTTTCCTGAATATATTCAGGAAAAAACGCATACAACCTTTTTGGCCAAGGGCATCATTGTCGAGGTTTTGCCGCTTTTCCTTTGCTTTAACGGCGATTCGAATCTCCGTCCTGAAATCTGTTTCCTGCAATTATGCCTTGCTTTCAAATCCTCTTCGTTGCCTTCCCTCAATATATTTGTGGACGAGAGTTATCATTTATAACTCTGCAGGTTTGTGAATTGCAGTGCCCCTGAGCTCCATTTTTCAACTCGATTTTTTGGGAGCTGGCCGCAAAAGCGCAGGATTGCTTCAGGCCCTATTCTGCTTCCGGGCGGCAGGCTGAGCCTGTGGTTAATTCTTCTTCCTGATGGGAAAATAGAGTGACCTGTGCCTGTCCCAAGACCTAGAGCTAGTCTCTCATTGGTTCCCCCTCTTCCCGTTCCTCCTCAGGACAAATTGCAACCTGTACGGAACAGGAGTTTAAAGGTGCTGATTCTCCAAGGAGGGAGATTGCTAGGAAAGCGGCTGGAATGGCGAACCCGAGCAGAAGGAGATGAGAAATGAGGTGCGTTTTAGAAACCTTTCCCGATCACACGGTGTACCATCTTATGGGTTTCTCATGCATGTTTTCGATGTAGGAAGATGCCCTTGAACCTGGAGATTTGGGACCCATGGGATGGGTACCACGCAGTATTACTTTAAAGGGTCTGCATTTGCTCACCCAACCTCACCAAACCTCTCAGCCCCAGGAGTGTCCACCCTTATGTCTCAATCAGCTGTGGGTCTAGATATGGTCAACCCATGTGGCATCACAGCCTCTGAACGAATTTTGTAAGAATTTCTCTCTCTTTCACTGTCTTTGTTTCACGGGTTTTTAAAAGTAATTGATTTTTATAATGGGGTTTAGCTGCTTTTCAGTGCTGTGTTTATGCCGCTTTACACCCACTTGACTCACTTACAGAGAGATTTCAATACATAGGTTTTAAGTTTCTTACTAGTCAGATATATTCTTGGGCGGTGAATAGGCGGTGTTGGGTCCCGTTCACTGAGCAAGGAGTAGGTCTTGTCTATTACATATTGGGTTTATGGAACGGTATCTGAGCTAATTTGTAACCCTGGTTTTATGCATCACCCCACCTCACCTTTCCCGTTAAGCAGCCATAGTGTGTTTTCTAAACGTGTGACTCTCTTCTGTTTTGTAATTCAGTTCAAGTGTAGCGGTTTTTACTTTCCCTCTATAAGTGATATCTTATGATAAGTTTTTTTTTTTTCTGTGTGACTTATTTCACGTAGAATCGTCGTACCTAAATCCACTCATCATGCTGCTATGAGCCTTATGACGTAGATTTCATGGCTGAGTGATATTCCATTGTACATAAGGACCACAACTTCTGTATCCATTTTTCTCTTTCCTGGGATATTTAAGGTGTAACGAAGTGGAGGTTCTTGCCAACAGAGCAGCCCTAAACTTTGGGGTGCCTGTTTCTTGCTGATTTTTAGTTTTCCCAATTTATACGCCCATGAGTGGAAGTGCCCTATGCTCTCTAAGCTGAGATTTTTAGATGTCTCAGGACACATCGTACACCTCTCCAGAGTGGCTGTTGGCAATTTACATCCCGCCCATCAGCGTAGCAAGGCTCCCGTTTCTCCATGGCCTGTCCTGCATTTCTGGTTTTGACACTTTATTCAGCATGACCCTTTTGACCGATGGGAAGCGAGACTTCTTTGTAGCGCTGATTTGCCTTTCCAGGTTGCTTGGTTGGCCAAAAAGGGCGTATGCGTTTTCTCCTGAATATATTCAGGAAAAAACGCATACGCCCTTTTTGGCCAAGGGCATCATTGTCGAGGTTTTGCCGCTTTTCCTGTGCTTTAAAGGCGATTCGAATCTCCCTCCTGAAATCTGTTTCCTGCAATTCTGCCTTGCTTTCAAATCCTCTTCGTTGCCTTCCCTCAATATATTTGTGGACGAGAGTTATCATTTATAACTCTCCAGGTTTGTGAATTGCAGTGCCCCTGAGCTCCATTTTTCAACTCGCTTTCTTGGGAGCTGGCCGCAAAAGCGCAGGATTGCTTCAGGCCCTATTCTGCTTCCGGGTGGCAGGCTGAGCCTGTGGTTAATTCTTCTTCGTGATGGGAAAATAGAGTGACCTGTGCCTGTCCCAAGACCTAGAGCTAGTCTCTCATTGGTTCCCCCTCTTCCCGTTCCTCCTCAGGACAAATTGCAACCTGTACGGAACAGGAGGTTAAAGGTGCTGATTCTCCAAGGAGGGAGATTGCTAGGAAAGCGGCTGGAATGGCAAACCCGAGCAGAAGGAGATGAGAAATGAGGTGCGTTTTAGAAACCTTTCCTGATCACACGGTGTACCATTTTCTGGGTTTCTCATGCATGTTTTCGATGTAGGAAGATGCCCTTGAACCTGGAGATTTGGGACCCATGGGATGGGTACCACACAGTATTACTTTCAAGGGTCTGCGTTTGCTCACCCAACCTCAGCAAACCTCTCAGCCCCAAGAGTGTCCACCCTTATGTCTCAATCAGCTGTGGGTCTAGATATGGTCAACCCAGGTGGCATCACAGCCTCTGAACGAATTTTGTAAGAATTTCTCTCTCTTTCACTGTCTTTGTTTCACGGGTTTTTAAAAGTAATTGCTTTTTATAATGGGGTTTAGCTGCTTTTCAATGCTGTGTTTATGCCGCTTTACACCCTCTTGACTCACTTACAGAGAGATTTCAATACATAGGTTTTAAGATTCTTACTAGTCAGATATATTCTTGGGCGGTGAATAGGGGGTGTTGAGTCCCGTTCACTGAGCAAGGAGTAGGTCTTGTCTATTACATGTTGGGTTTATGGAACGGTATCTGAGCTAATTTGAAACCCTGGTTTTATGCATCACCCCACCTCACCTTTCCCGTTAAGCAGCCATAGTGTGTTTTCTAAACGTGTGACTCTCTTCTGTTTTGTAATTCAGTTCAAGTGTAGCGGTTTTTACTTTCCCTCTATAAGTGATATCTTATGATAAGTTTTTTTTTTTTCTGTGTGACTTATTTCACGTAGAATCGTCGTACCTAAATCCACTCATCATGCTGCTACGAGCCTTATGACGTAGATTTCATGGCTGAGTGATATTCCATTGTACATAAGGACCACAACTTCTGTATCCATTTTTCTCTTTCCTGGGATATTTAAGGTGTAACGAAGTGGAGGTTCTTGCCAACAGAGCAGCCCTAAACTTTGGGGTGCCTGTGTCTTGCTGATTTTTAGTTTTCCCAATTTATACGCCCATGAGTGGAAGTGCCCTATGCTCTCTAAGCTGAGTTATTTAGATGTCTCAGGACACATCGTACACCTCTCCAGAGTGGCTGTTGGCAATTTACATCCCGCCCATCAGCGTAGCAAGGCTCCCGTTTCTCCATGGCCTGTCCTGCATTTCTGGTTTTGACACTTTATTCAGCATGGCCCTTTTGACCGATGGGAAGCGAGACTTCTTTGTAGCGCTGATTTGCCTTTCCAGGTTGCTTGGTTGGCCAAAAAGGGCGTATGCGTTTTTTCCTGAATATATTCAGGAAAAAACGCATACAACCTTTTTGGCCAAGGGCATCATTGTCGAGGTTTTGCCGCTTTTCCTGTGCTTTAAAGGTGATTCGAATCTCCCTCCTGAAATCTGTTTCCTGCAATTCTGCCTTGCTTTCAAATGCTCTTCGTTGCCTTCCCTCAATATATTTGTGGACGAGAGTTATCATTTATAACTCTGCAGTTTTGTGAATTGCAGTGCCCCTGAGCTCCATTTCTCAACTCGCTTTCTTGGGAGCTGGCCGCAAAAGCGCAGGATTGCTTCAGGCCCTATTCTGCTTCCGGGCGGTAGGCTGAGCCTTCGGTTAATTCTTCTTTCTGATGGGAAAATAGCGTGACCTGTTCTTGTCCCAACACCTAGAGCTAGTCTCTCATTGGTTCCCCATCTTCCCGTTCATCCTCAGGACCAATTGCAACCTGTACGGAACAGGAGGTTAAAGGTGCTGATTCTCCAAGGAGGGAGATTGCTAGGAAAGCGGCTGGAATGGCGAACCCGAGCAGAAGGAGATGAGAAATGAGGTGCGTTTTAGAAACCTTTCCCGATCACACGGTGTACCATCTTCTGGGTTTCTCATGCATGTTTTCGATGTAGGAAGATGCCCTTGAACCTGGAGATTTGGGACCCATGGGATGGGTACCACGCAGTATTACTTTCAAGGGTCTGCATTTGCTCACCCAACCTCACCAAACCTCTCAGCCCCAAGAGTGTCCACCCCTATGTCTCAATCAGCTGTGGGTCTAGATATGGTCAATCCTGGTGGCATCACAGCCTCTGAACGAATTTTGTAAGAATTTCTCTCTCTTTCACTGTCTTTGTTTCACGGGTGTTTAAAAGTAATTGATTTTTATAATGGGGTTTAGCTGCTTTTCAGTGCTGTGTTTATGCCGCTTTACACCCACTTGACTCACTTACAGAGAGATTTCAATACATAGGTTTTAAGATTCTTACTAGTCAGATATATTCTTGGGCGGTGAATAGGGGGTGTTGGGTCCCGTTCAATGAGCAAGGAGTAGGTCTTGTCTATTACATATTGGGTTTATGGAACGGTATCTGAGCTAATCTGTAACACTTGTTTTATGCATCACCCCACCTCACCTTTCCCGTTAAGGAGCCATAGTGTGTTTCCTAAACGTGTGACTCTCTTCTGTTTTGTAATTCAGTTCAAGTGTAGCGGTTTTTACATTCCCTCTATAAGTGATATCTTATGATAAGTTTTTTTTTTTTCTGTGTGAATTATTTCACGTAGAATCGTCGTACCTAAATCCACTCATCATGCTGCTACGAGCCTTATGACGTTGATTTCATGGCTCAGTGATATTCCATTGTACATAAGGACCACAACTTCTTTATCCATTTTTCTCTTTCCTGGGATATTTAAGGTGTAACGAAGTGGATCTTCTTCTCAACAGAGCAGCCCTAAACTTTGGGGTGCCTGTGTCTTGCTGATTTTTAGTTTTCCCAATTTATACGCCCATGAGTGGAAGTGCCCTATGCTCTCTAACCTGAGTTTTTTAGATGTTTCAAGACACACCGTACACCTCTCCAGAGTGGCTGTTGGCAATTTACATCTCGTCCATCAGCGTAGCAAGGCTCCCGTTTCTCCATGGCCTGTCCTGCATTTCTGGTTTTGACACTTTATTCAGCATGGCCCTTTTGACCGATGGAAAGCGAGACTTTTTGTGGCGCTGATTTGCCTTTCCAGGTTGCTTGGTTGGCCAAAAAGGGCGTATGCGTTTTTTCCTGAATATATTCAGGAAAAAACGCATATGCCCTTTTTGGCCAAGGGCATCATTGTCGAGGTTTTGCCGCTTTTCCTGTGCTTTAAAGGCGATTCGAATCTCCCTCCTGAAATCTGTTTCCTGCAATTCTGCCTTGGTTTCAAATCCTCTTCATTGCCTTCCCTCAGTATATTTGTGGACGAGAGTTACCATTTATAACTCTGCAGTTTTGTGAATTGCAGTGCCCCTGAGCTCCATTTTTCAACTCGCTTTCTTGGGAGCTGGCCGCAAAAGCGCAGGATTGCTTCAGGCCCTATTCTGCTTCCGGGCGGCAGGCTGAGCCTGTGGTTAATTCTTCTTCCTGATGGGAAAATAGAGTGACCTGTGCCTGTCCCAAGACCTAGAGCTAGTCTCTCATTGGTTCCCCCTCTTCCCTTTCATCCTCAGGACAAATTGCAACCTGTACGGAACAGGAGGTTAAAGGTGCTGATTCTCCAAGGAGGGAGATTGCTGGGAAAGCAGCTGGAATGGCGAACCCGAGAACAAGGAGATGAGAAATGAGGTGCGTTTTAGAAACCTCTCCCGATCACACGGTGTACCATTTTTTGGGTTTCTCATGCATGTTTTCGATGTAGGAAGATGCCCTTGAACCTGGAGATTTGGGACCCATGGGATGGGTACCACGCAGTATTACTTTAAAGTGTCTGCATTTGCTCACCCAACCTCAGCAAACCTCTCAGCCCCAAGAGTGTCCACCCTTATGTCTCAATCAGCTGTGGGTCTAGATATGGTCAACCCAGGTGGCATCACAGCCTCTGAACGAATTTTGTAAGAATTTCTCTCTCTTTCACTGTCTTTGTTTCACGGGTTTTTAAAAGTAATTGATTTTTATAATGGGGTTTAGCTGCTTTTCAGTGCTGTGTTTATGATGCTTTACACGCACTTGACTCACTTACAGAGAGATTTCAATACATAGGTTTTAAGATTGTTACTTGTCAGATATATTCTTGGTCGGTGAATAGGGGGTGTTGGGTCCCGTTCACTGAGTAAGGAGTAGGTCTTGTCTATTACATATTGGGTTTATGGAACGCTATCTGAGCTAATTTGTAACCCTGGTTTTATGCATCACCCCACCTCACCTTTCCCGTTAAGCAGCCATAGTGTGTTTTCTAAACGTGTGACTCTCTTCTGTTTTGTAATTCAGTTCAAGTGTAGTGGTTTTTACTTTCCCTCTATAAGTGATATCTTATGATAAGTTTTTTTTTTTTTTTCTGTGTGACTTATTTCACCTAGAATCGTCATACCTAAATCCACTCATCATGCTGCTACGAGCCTTATGACGTAGATTTCATGGCTGAGTGATATTCCATTGTACATAAGGACCACAACTTCTGTATCCATTTTTCTCTTTCCTGGGATATTTAAGGTGTAACGAAGTGGAGATTCTTGCCAACAGAGCAGCCCTAAACTTTGGGGTGCCTGTGTCTTGCTGATTTTTAGTTTTCCCAATTTATACGCCCATGAGTGGAAGTGCCCTATGCTCTCTAAGCTGAGTTTTTTAGATGTCTCAGGACACACCGTACACCTCTCCAGAGTGGCTGTTGGCAATTTACATCCCGCCCATCAGCCTAGCAAGGCTCCCGTTTCTCCATGGCCTGTCCTGCATTTCTGGTTTTGACACTTTATTCAGCATGGCCCTTTTGACCGATGGGAAGCGAGACTTCTTTGTAGCGCTGATTTGCCTTTCCAGGTTGCTTGGTTGGCCAAAAAGGGCGTATGCGTTTTTTCCTGAATATATTCAGGAAAAAACGCATACAACCTTTTTGGCCAAGGGCATCATTGTCGAGGTTTTGCCGCTTTTCCTTTGCTTTAACGGCGATTCGAATCTCCCTCCTGAAATCTGTTTCCTGCAATTATGCCTTGCTTTCAAATCCTCTTCGTTGCCTTCCCTCAATATATTTGTGGACGAGAGTTATCATTTATAACTCTGCAGGTTTGTGAATTGCAGTGCCCCTGAGCTCCATTTTTCAACTCGATTTCTTGGGAGCTGGCTGCAAAAGCGCAGGATTGCTTCAGGCCCTATTCTGCTTCCGGGCGGCAGGCTGAGCCTGTGGTTAATTCTTCTTCCTGATGGGAAAATAGAGTGACCTGTGCCTGTCCCAAGACCTAGAGCTAGTCTCTCATTGGTTCCCCCTCTTCCCGTTCCTCCTCAGGACAAATTGCAACCTGTACGGAACAGGAGTTTAAAGGTGCTGATTCTCCAAGGAGGGAGATTGCTAGGAAAGCGGCTGGAATGGCGAACCCGAGCAGAAGGAGATGAGAAATGAGGTGCGTTTTAGAAACCTTTCCCGATCACACGGTGTACCATCTTATGGGTTTTTCATGCATGTTTTCGATGTAGGAAGATGCCCTTGAACCTGGAGATTTGGGACCCATGGGATGGGTACCACGCAGTATTACTTTAAAGGGTCTGCATTTGCTCACCCAACCTCACCAAACCTCTCAGCCCCAAGAGTGTCCACCCCTATGTCTCAATCAGCTGTGGGTCTAGATATGGTCAACCCAGGTGGCATCACAGCCTCTGAACGAATTTTGTAAGAATTTCTCTCTCTTTCACTGTCTTTGTTTCACGGGTTTTTAAAAGTAATTGATTTTTATAATGGGGTTTAGCTGCTTTTCAGTGCTGTGTTTATGACGCTTTACACCCACTTGACTCACTTACAGAGAGATTTCAATACATAGGTTTTAAGATTCTTACTAGTCAGATATATTCTTGGGCGGTGAATAGGCGGTGTTGGGTCCCGTTCACTGAGCAAGGAGTAGGTCTTGTCTATTACATATTGGGTTTATGGAACGGTATCTGAGCTAATTTGTAACCCTGGTTTTATGCATCACCCCACCTCACCTTTCCCGTTAAGCAGCCATAGTGTGTTTTCTAAACGTGTGACTCTCTTCTGTTTTGTAATTCAGTTCAAGTGTAGCGGTTTTTACTTTCCCTCTATAAGTGATATCTTATGATAAGTTTTTTTTTTTCTGTGTGACTTATTTCACGTAGAATCGTCGTACCTAAATCCACTCATCATGCTGCTAGGAGCCTTATGACGTAGATTTCATGGCTGAGTGATATTCCATTCTACATAAGGACCACAACTTCTGTATCCATTTTTCTCTTTCCTGGGATATTTAAGGTGTAACGAAGTGGAGGTTCTTGCCAACAGAGCAGCCCTAAACTTTGGGGTGCCTGTGTCTTGCTGATTTTTAGTTTTCCCAATTTATACGCCCATGAGTGGAAGTGCCCTATGCTCTCTAAGCTGAGATTTTTAGATGTCTCAGGACACATCGTACACCTCTCCAGAGTGGCTGTTGGCAATTTACATCCCGCCCATCAGCGTAGCAAGGCTCCCGTTTCTCCATGGCCTGTCCTGCATTTCTGGATTTGTCACTTTATTCAGCATGACCCTTTTGACCGATGGGAAGCGAGACTTCTTTGTAGCACTAATTTGCCTTTCCAGGTTGCTTGGTTGGCCAAAAAGGGCGTATGCGTTTTTTCCTGAATATATTCAGGAAAAAACGCATACGCCCTTTTTGGCCAAGGGCATCATTGTCGAGGTTTTGCCGCTTTTCCTGTGCTTTAAAGGCGATTCGAATCTCCCTCCTGAAATCTGTTTCCTGCAATTCTGCCTTGCTTTCAAATCCTCTTCGTTGCCTTCCCTCAATATATTTGTGGACGAGAGTTATCATTTATAACTCTGCAGGTTTGTGAATTGCAGTGCCCCTGAGCTCCATTTCTCAACTCGCTTTCTTGGGAGCTGGCCGCAAAAGCGCAGGATTGCTTCAGGCCCTATTCTGTTTCCGGGCGGTAGGCTGAGCCTTTGGTTAATTCTTCTTTCTGATGGGAAAATAGCGTTACCTGTTCTTGTCCCAACACCTAGAGCTAGTCTCTCATTGGTTCCCCCTCTTCCCTTTCATCCTCAGGACAAATTTCAACCTGTACGGAACAGGAGGTTAAAGGTGCTGATTCTCCAAGGAGGGAGATTGCTAGGAAAGCGGCTGGAATGGCGAACCCGAGAACAAGGAGATGAGAAATGAGGTGCGTTTTAGAAACCTCTCCCGATCACACGGTGTACCATTTTTTGGGTTTCTCATGCATGTTTTCGATGTAGGAAGATGCCCTTGAACCTGGAGATTTGGGACCCATGGGATGGGTACCACGCAGTATTACTTTAAAGGGTCTGCATTTGCTCACCCAACCTCAGCAAACCACTCAGCCCCAAGAGTGTCCACCCTTATGTCTCAATCAGCTGTGGGTCTAGATATGGTCAACCCAGGTGGCATCACAGCCTCTGAACGAATTTTGTAAGAATTTCTCTCTCTTTCACTGTCTTTGTTTCACGGGTTTTTAAAAGTAATTGATTTTTATAATGGGGTGTAGCTGCTTTTCAATGCTGTGTTTATGCCGCTTTACACCCACTTGACTCACTTACAGAGAGATTTCAATACATAGGTTTTAAGATTCTTACTGGTCAGATATATTCTTGGGCGGTGAATAGGGGGTGTTGAGTCCCGTTCACTGAGCAAGGAGTAGGTCTTGTCTATTACATGTTGGGTTTATGGAACGGTATCTGAGCTAATTTGAAACCCTGATTTTATGCATCACCCCACCTCACCTTTCCCGTTAAGCAGCCATAGTGTGTTTTCTAAACGTGTGACTCTCTTCTGTTTTGTAATTCAGTTCAAGTGTAGCGGTTTTTACATTCCCTCTATAAGTGATATCTTATGATAAGTTTTTTTTTTTTTTCTGTGTGACTTATTTCACGTAGAATCGTCATATCTAAATCCACTCATCATGCTGCTAGGAGCCTTATGACGTAGATTTCATGGCTGAGTGATATTCCATTGTACATAAGGGCCACAACTTCTTTATCCATTTTTCTCTTTCCTGGGATATTTAAGGTGTAACGAAGTGGAGGTTCTTGCCAACAGAGCAGCCCTAAACTTTGGGGTGCCTGTGTCTTGCTGATTTTTAGTTTTCCCAATTTATACGCCCATGAGTGGAAGTGCCCTATGCTCTCTAAGCTGAGTTATTTAGATGTCTCAGGACACATCGTACACCTCTCCAGAGTGGCTGTTGGCAATTTACATCCCGCCCATCAGCGTAGCAAGGCTCCCGTTTCTCCATGGCCTGTCCTGCATTTCTGGTTTTGACACTTTATTCAGCATGGCCCTTTTGACCGATGGGAAGCGAGACTTCTTTGTAGCGCTGATTTGCCTTTCCAGGTTGCTTGGTTGGCCAAAAAGGGCGTATGCGTTTTTTCCTGAATATATTCAGGAAAAAACGCATACAACCTTTTTGGCCAAGGGCATCATTGTCGAGGTTTTGCCGCTTTTCCTGTGCTTTAAAGGTGATTCGAATCTCCCTCCTGAAATCTGTTTCCTGCAATTCTGCCTTGCTTTCAAATCCTCTTCGTTGCCTTCCCTCAATATATTTGTGGACGAGAGTTATCATTTATAACTCTGCAGTTTTGTGAATTGCAGTGCCCCTGAGCTCCATTTCTCAACTCGCTTTCTTGGGAGCTGGCCGCAAAAGCGCAGGATTGCTTCAGGCCCTATTCTGCTTCCGGGCGGTAGGCTGAGCCTTCGGTTAATTCTTCTTTCTGATGGGAAAATAGCGTGACCTGTTCTTGTCCCAACACCTAGAGCTAGTCTCTCATTGGTTCCCCATCTTCCCGTTCATCCTCAGGACCAATTGCAACCTGTACGGAACAGGAGGTTAAAGGTGCTGATTCTCCAAGGAGGGAGATTGCTAGGAAAGCGGCTGGAATGGCGAACCCGAGCAGAAGGAGATGAGAAATGAGGTGCGTTTTAGAAACCTTTCCCGATCACACGGTGTACCATCTTCTGGGTTTCTCATGCATGTTTTCGATGTAGGAAGATGCCCTTGAACCTGGAGATTTGGGACCCATGGGATGGGTACCACGCAGTATTACTTTAAAGGGTCTGCATTTGCTCACCCAACCTCACCAAACCTCTCAGCCCCAAGAGTGTCCACCCCTATGTCTCAATCAGCTGTGGGTCTAGATATGGTCAATCCTGGTGGCATCACAGCCTCTGAACGAATTTTGTAAGAATTTCTCTCTCTTTCACTGTCTTTGTTTCACGGGTGTTTAAAAGTAATTGATTTTTATAATGGGGTTTAGCTGCTTTTCAGTGCTGTGTTTATGCCGCTTTACACCCACTTGACTCACTTACAGAGAGATTTCAATACATAGGTTTTAAGATTCTTACTAGTCAGATATATTCTTGGGCGGTGAATAGGGGGTGTTGGGTCCCGTTCAATGAGCAAGGAGTAGGTCTTGTCTATTACATATTGGGTTTATGGAACGGTATCTGAGCTAATCTGTAACACTTGTTTTATGCATCACCCCACCTCACCTTTCCCGTTAAGGAGCCATAGTGTGTTTCCTAAACGTGTGACTCTCTTCTGTTTTGTAATTCAGTTCAAGTGTAGCGGTTTTTACATTCCCTCTATAAGTGATATCTTATGATAAGTTTTTTTTTTTTCTGTGTGAATTATTTCACGTAGAATCGTCGTACCTAAATCCACTCATCATGCTGCTACGAGCCTTATGACGTTGATTTCATGGCTCAGTGATATTCCGTTGTACATAAGGACCACAACTTCTTTATCCATTTTTCTCTTTCCTGGGATATTTAAGGTGTAACGAAGTGGATCTTCTTCTCAACAGAGCAGCCCTAAACTTTGGGGTGCCTGTGTCTTGCTGATTTTTAGTTTTCCCAATTTATACGCCCATGAGTGGAAGTGCCCTATGCTCTCTAACCTGAGTTTTTTAGATGTTTCAAGACACACCGTACACCTCTCCAGAGTGGCTGTTGGCAATTTACATCTCGTCCATCAGCGTAGCAAGGCTCCCGTTTCTCCATGGCCTGTCCTGCATTTCTGGTTTTGACACTTTATTCAGCATGGCCCTTTTGACCGATGGGAAGCGAGACTTTTTGTGGCGCTGATTTGCCTTTCCAGGTTGCTTGGTTGGCCAAAAAGGGCGTATGCGTTTTTTCCTGAATATATTCAGGAAAAAACGCATATGCCCTTTTTGGCCAAGGGCATCATTGTCGAGGTTTTGCCGCTTTTCCTGTGCTTTAAAGGCGATTCGAATCTCCCTCCTGAAAGCTGTTTCCTGCAATTCTGCCTTGCTTTCAAATCCTCTTCGTTGCCTTTCCTCAGTATATTTGTGGACGAGAGTTATCATTTATAACTCTGCAGGTTTGTGAATTGCAGTGCCCCTGAGCTCCATTTTTCAACTCGCTTTCTTGGGAGCTGGCCGCAAAAGCGCAGGATTGCTTCAGGCCCTATTCTGCTTCCGGGCGGCAGGCTGAGCCTGTGGTTAATTCTTCTTCCTGATGGGAAAATAGAGTGACCTGTGCCTGTCCCAAGACCTAGAGCTAGTCTCTCATTGGTTCCCCCTCTTCCCTTTCATCCTCAGGACAAATTGCAACCTGTACGGAACAGGAGGTTAAAGGTGCTGATTCTCCAAGGAGGGAGATTGCTGGGAAAGCGGCTGGAATGGCGAACCCGAGAACAAGGAGATGAGAAATGAGGTGCGTTTTAGAAACCTCTCCCGATCACACGGTGTACCATTTTTTGGGTTTCTCATGCATGTTTTCGATGTAGGAAGATGCCCTTGAACCTGGAGATTTGGGACCCATGGGATGGGTACCACGCAGTATTACTTTAAAGTGTCTGCATTTGCTCACCCAACCTCAGCAAACCTCTCAGCCCCAAGAGTGTCCACCCTTATGTCTCAATCAGCTGTGGGTCTAGATATGGTCAACCCAGGTGGCATCACAGCCTCTGAACGAATTTTGTAAGAATTTCTCTCTCTTTCACTGTCTTTGTTTCACGGGTTTTTAAAAGTAATTGATTTTTATAATGGGGTTTAGCTGCTTTTCAGTGCTGTGTTTATGATGCTTTACACGCACTTGACTCACTTACAGAGAGATTTCAATACATAGGTTTTAATATTGTTACTTGTCAGATATATTCTTGGTCGGTGAATAGGGGGTGTTGGGTCCCGTTCACTGAGTAAGGAGTAGGTCTTGTCTATTACATATTGGGTTTATGGAACGCTATCTGAACTAATTTGTAACCCTGGTTTTATGCATCACCCCACCTCACCTTTCCCGTTAAGCAGCCATAGTGTGTTTTCTAAACGTGTGACTCTCTTCTGTTTTGTAATTCAGTTCAAGTGTAGTGGTTTTTACTTTCCCTCTATAAGTGATATCTTATGATAAGTTTTTTTTTTTTTCTGTGTGACTTATTTCACCTAGAATCGTCATACCTAAATCCACTCATCATGCTGCTACGAGCCTTATGACGTAGATTTCATGGCTGAGTGATATTCCATTGTACATAAGGACCACAACTTCTGTATCCATTTTTCTCTTTCCTGGGATATTTAAGGTGTAACGAAGTGGAGATTCTTGCCAACAGAGCAGCCCTAAACTTTGGGGTGCCTGTGTCTTGCTGATTTTTAGTTTTCCCAATTTATACGCCCATGAGTGGAAGTGCCCTATGCTCTCTAAGCTGAGTTTTTTAGATGTCTCAGGACACACCGTACACCTCTCCAGAGTGGCTGTTGGCAATTTACATCCCGCCCATCAGCGTAGCAAGGCTCCCGTTTCTCCATGGCCTGTCCTGCATTTCTGGTTTTGACACTTTATTCAGCATGGCCCTTTTGACCGATGGGAAGCGAGACTTCTTTGTAGCGCTGATTTGCCTTTCCAGGTTGCTTGGTTGGCCAAAAAGGGCGTATGCGTTTTTTCCTGAATATATTCAGGAAAAAACGCATACAACCTTTTTGGCCAAGGGCATCATTGTCGAGGTTTTGCCGCTTTTCCTTTGCTTTAACGGCGATTCGAATCTCCCTCCTGAAATCTGTTTCCTGCAATTATGCCTTGCTTTCAAATCCTCTTCGTTGCCTTCCCTCAATATATTTGTGGACGAGAGTTATCATTTATAACTCTGCAGGTTTGTGAATTGCAGTGCCCCTGAGCTCCATTTTTCAACTCGATTTCTTGGGAGCTGGCTGCAAAAGCGCAGGATTGCTTCAGGCCCTATTCTGCTTCCGGGCGGCAGGCTGAGCCTGTGGTTAATTCTTCTTCCTGATGGGAAAATAGAGTGACCTGTGCCTGTCCCAAGACCTAGAGCTAGTCTCTCATTGGTTCCCCCTCTTCCCGTTCCTCCTCAGGACAAATTGCAACCTGTACGGAACAGGAGTTTAAAGGTGCTGATTCTCCAAGGAGGGAGATTGCTAGGAAAGCGGCTGGAATGGCGAACCCGAGCAGAAGGAGATGAGAAATGAGGTGCGTTTTAGAAACCTTTCCCGATCACACGGTGTACCATCTTATGGGTTTTTCATGCATGTTTTCGATGTAGGAAGATGCCCTTGAACCTGGAGATTTGGGACCCATGGGATGGGTACCACGCAGTATTACTTTAAAGGGTCTGCATTTGCTCACCCAACCTCACCAAACCTCTCAGCCCCAAGAGTGTCCACCCCTATGTCTCAATCAGCTGTGGGTCTAGATATGGTCAACCCAGGTGGCATCACAGCCTCTGAACGAATTTTGTAAGAATTTCTCTCTCTTTCACTGTCTTTGTTTCACGGGTTTTTAAAAGTAATTGATTTTTATAATGGGGTTTAGCTGCTTTTCAGTGCTGTGTTTATGACGCTTTACACCCACTTGACTCACTTACAGAGAGATTTCAATACATAGGTTTTAAGATTCTTACTAGTCAGATATATTCTTGGGCGGTGAATAGGCGGTGTTGGGTCCCGTTCACTGAGCAAGGAGTAGGTCTTGTCTATTACATATTGGGTTTATGGAACGGTATCTGAGCTAATTTGTAACCCTGGTTTTATGCATCACCCCACCTCACCTTTCCCGTTAAGCAGCCATAGTGTGTTTTCTAAACGTGTGACTCTCTTCTGTTTTGTAATTCAGTTCAAGTGTAGCGGTTTTTACTTTCCCTCTATAAGTGATATCTTATGATAAGTTTTTTTTTTTCTGTGTGACTTATTTCACGTAGAATCGTCGTACCTAAATCCACTCATCATGCTGCTAGGAGCCTTATGACGTAGATTTCATGGCTGAGTGATATTCCATTCTACATAAGGACCACAACTTCTGTATCCATTTTTCTCTTTCCTGGGATATTTAAGGTGTAACGAAGTGGAGGTTCTTGCCAACAGAGCAGCCCTAAACTTTGGGGTGCCTGTGTCTTGCTGATTTTTAGTTTTCCCAATTTATACGCCCATGAGTGGAAGTGCCCTATGCTCTCTAAGCTGAGATTTTTAGATGTCTCAGGACACATCGTACACCTCTCCAGAGTGGCTGTTGGCAATTTACATCCCGCCCATCAGCGTAGCAAGGCTCCCGTTTCTCCATGGCCTGTCCTGCATTTCTGGATTTGTCACTTTATTCAGCATGACCCTTTTGACCGATGGGAAGCGAGACTTCTTTGTAGCACTAATTTGCCTTTCCAGGTTGCTTGGTTGGCCAAAAAGGGCGTATGCGTTTTTTCCTGAATATATTCAGGAAAAAACGCATACGCCCTTTTTGGCCAAGGGCATCATTGTCGAGGTTTTGCCGCTTTTCCTGTGCTTTAAAGGCGATTCGAATCTCCCTCCTGAAATCTGTTTCCTGCAATTCTGCCTTGCTTTCAAATCCTCTTCGTTGCCTTCCCTCAATATATTTGTGGACGAGAGTTATCATTTATAACTCTGCAGGTTTGTGAATTGCAGTGCCCCTGAGCTCCATTTCTCAACTCGCTTTCTTGGGAGCTGGCCGCAAAAGCGCAGGATTGCTTCAGGCCCTATTCTGTTTCCGGGCGGTAGGCTGAGCCTTTGGTTAATTCTTCTTTCTGATGGGAAAATAGCGTTACCTGTTCTTGTCCCAACACCTAGAGCTAGTCTCTCATTGGTTCCCCCTCTTCCCTTTCATCCTCAGGACAAATTGCAACCTGTACGGAACAGGAGGTTAAAGGTGCTGATTCTCCAAGGAGGGAGATTGCTAGGAAAGCGGCTGGAATGGCGAACCCGAGAACAAGGAGATGAGAAATGAGGTGCGTTTTAGAAACCTCTCCCGATCACACGGTGTACCATTTTTTGGGTTTCTCATGCATGTTTTCGATGTAGGAAGATGCCCTTGAACCTGGAGATTTGGGACCCATGGGATGGGTACCACGCAGTATTACTTTAAAGGGTCTGCATTTGCTCACCCAACCTCAGCAAACCACTCAGCCCCAAGAGTGTCCACCCTTATGTCTCAATCAGCTGTGGGTCTAGATATGGTCAACCCAGGTGGCATCACAGCCTCTGAACGAATTTTGTAAGAATTTCTCTCTCTTTCACTGTCTTTGTTTCACGGGTTTTTAAAAGTAATTGATTTTTATAATGGGGTGTAGCTGCTTTTCAATGCTGTGTTTATGCCGCTTTACACCCACTTGACTCACTTACAGAGAGATTTCAATACATAGGTTTTAAGATTCTTACTGGTCAGATATATTCTTGGGCGGTGAATAGGGGGTGTTGAGTCCCGTTCACTGAGCAAGGAGTAGGTCTTGTCTATTACATGTTGGGTTTATGGAACGGTATCTGAGCTAATTTGAAACCCTGATTTTATGCATCACCCCACCTCACCTTTCCCGTTAAGCAGCCATAGTGTGTTTTCTAAACGTGTGACTCTCTTCTGTTTTGTAATTCAGTTCAAGTGTAGCGGTTTTTACATTCCCTCTATAAGTGATATCTTATGATAAGTTTTTTTTTTTTTTCTGTGTGACTTATTTCACGTAGAATCGTCATATCTAAATCCACTCATCATGCTGCTAGGAGCCTTATGACGTAGATTTCATGGCTGAGTGATATTCCATTGTACATAAGGGCCACAACTTCTTTATCCATTTTTCTCTTTCCTGGGATATTTAAGGTGTAACGAAGTGGAGGTTCTTGTCAACAGAGCAGCCCTAATCTTTGGGGTGCCTGTGTCTTGCTGATATTTAGTTTTCCCAATTTATACGCCCATGAGTGGAAGTGCCCTATGCTCTCTAAGCTGAGTTTTTTAGATGTTTCAAGACACACCGTACACTTCTCCAGAGTGGCTGTGGGCAATTTACATCCCAACCATCAGCATAGCAAGGCTCCCATTTCTCCATGGCCTGTCCTGCATTTCTGGTTTTGACACTTTATTCAGCATGGTCCTTTTGACCGATGGGAAGCGAGACTACTTTGTAGCGCTGATTTGCCTTTGCAGGTTGCTTGGTTGGCCAAAAAGGGCGTATGCGTTTTTTCCTGAATATATTCAGGAAAAAACGCATACGCCCTTTTTGGCCAAGGGCATCATTTTCGAAGTTTTGCCGCTTTTCCTGTGCTTTAAAGGCGATTCGAATCTCCCTCCTGAAACCTGTTTCCTGCAATTCTGCCTTGCTTTCAAATCCTCTTCGTTGCCTTCCCTCAGTATATTTGTGGACGAGAGTTATCATTTATAACTCTGCAGGTTTGTGAATTGCAGTGCCCCTGAGCTCCATTTTTCAACTCGCTTCCTTGGGAGCTGGCCGCAAAAGCGCAGGATTGCTTCAGGCCCTATTCTGCTTCCGGGCGGCAGGCTGAGCCTGTGGTTAATTCTTCTTCCTGATGGGAAAATAGAGTGACCTGTGCCTGTCCCAAGACCTAGAGCTAGTCTCTCATTGGTTCCCCCTCTTCCCGTTCCTCCTCAGGACAAATTGCAACCTGTACGGAACAGGAGTTTAAAGGTGCTGATTCTCCAAGGAGGGAGATTGCTAGGAAAGCGGCTGGAATGGCGAACCCGAGCAGAAGGAGATGAGAAATGAGGTGCGTTTTAGAAACCTTTCCCGATCACACGGTGTACCATCTTATGGGTTTTTCATGCATGTTTTCGATGTAGGAAGATGCCCTTGAACCTGGAGATTTGGGACCCATGGGATGGGTACCACGCAGTATTACTTTAAAGGGTCTGCATTTGCTCACCCAACCTCACCAAACCTCTCAGCCCCAAGAGTGTCCACCCCTATGTCTCAATCAGCTGTGGGTCTAGATATGGTCAACCCAGGTGGCATCACAGCCTCTGAACGAATTTTGTAAGAATTTCTCTCTCTTTCACTGTCTTTGTTTCACGGGTTTTTAAAAGTAATTGATTTTTATAATGGGGTTTAGCTGCTTTTCAGTGCTGTGTTTATGACGCTTTACACCCACTTGACTCACTTACAGAGAGATTTCAATACATAGGTTTTAAGATTCTTACTAGTCAGATATATTCTTGGACGGTGAATAGGCGGTGTTGGGTCCCGTTCACTGAGCAAGGAGTAGGTCTTGTCTATTACATATTGGGTTTATGGAACGGTATCTGAGCTAATTTGTAACCCTGGTTTTATGCATCACCCCACCTCACCTTTCCCGTTAAGCAGCCATAGTGTGTTTTCTAAACGTGTGACTCTCTTCTGTTTTGTAATTCAGTTCAAGTGTAGCGGTTTTTACTTTCCCTCTATAAGTGATATCTTATGATAAGTTTTTTTTTTTTCTGTGTGACTTATTTCACGTAGAATCGTCGTACCTAAATCCACTCATCATGCTGCTAGGAGCCTTATGACGTAGATTTCATGGCTGAGTGATATTCCATTCTACATAAGGACCACAACTTCTGTATCCATTTTTCTCTTTCCTGGGATATTTAAGGTGTAACGAAGTGGAGGTTCTTGCCAACAGAGCAGCCCTAAACTTTGGGGTGCCTGTGTCTTGCTGATTTTTAGTTTTCCCAATTTATACGCCCATGAGTGGAAGTGCCCTATGCTCTCTAAGCTGAGATTTTTAGATGTCTCAGGACACATCGTACACCTCTCCAGAGTGGCTGTTGGCAATTTACATCCCGCCCATCAGCGTAGCAAGGCTCCCGT
The DNA here is from genome assembly GCF_028021215.1 of Eschrichtius robustus. Classification (NCBI taxonomy): domain Eukaryota; kingdom Metazoa; phylum Chordata; class Mammalia; order Artiodactyla; family Eschrichtiidae; genus Eschrichtius; species Eschrichtius robustus. The sequence continues at coordinate 96,740,504 of NC_090832.1, forward strand.
TTCTCCATGGCCTGTCCTGCATTTCTGGATTTGTCACTTTATTCAGCATGACCCTTTTGACCGATGGGAAGCGAGACTTCTTTGTAGCACTAATTTGCCTTTCCAGGTTGCTTGGTTGGCCAAAAAGGGCGTATGCGTTTTTTCCTGAATATATTCAGGAAAAAACGCATACGCCCTTTTTGGCCCAGGGCATCATTGTCGAGGTTTTGCCGCTTTTCCTGTGCTTTAAAGGCGATTCGAATCTCCCTCCTGAAATCTGTTTCCTGCAATTCTGCCTTGCTTTCAAATCCTCTTCGTTGCCTTCCCTCAATATATTTGTGGACGAGAGTTATCATTTATAACTCTGCAGGTTTGTGAATTGCAGTGCCCCTGAGCTCCATTTCTCAACTCGCTTTCTTGGTAGCTGGCCGCAAAAGCGCAGGATTGCTTCAGGCCCTATTCTGTTTCCGGGCGGTAGGCTGAGCCTTTGGTTAATTCTTCTTTCTGATGGGAAAATAGCGTTACCTGTTCTTGTCCCAACACCTAGAGCTAGTCTCTCATTGGTTCCCCCTCTTCCCTTTCATCCTCAGGACAAATTGCAACCTGTACGGAACAGGAGGTTAAAGGTGCTGATTCTCCAAGGAGGGAGATTGCTAGGAAAGCGGCTGGAATGGCGAACCCGAGAACAAGGAGATGAGAAATGAGGTGCGTTTTAGAAACCTCTCCCGATCACACGGTGTACCATTTTTTGGGTTTCTCATGCATGTTTTCGATGTAGGAAGATGCCCTTGAACCTGGAGATTTGGGACCCATGGGATGGGTACCACGCAGTATTACTTTAAAGGGTCTGCATTTGCTCACCCAACCTCAGCAAACCACTCAGCCCCAAGAGTGTCCACCCTTATGTCTCAATCAGCTGTGGGTCTAGATATGGTCAACCCAGGTGGCATCACAGCCTGTGAACGAATTTTGTAAGAATTTCTCTCTCTTTCACTGTCTTTGTTTCACGGGTTTTTAAAAGTAATTGATTTTTATAATGGGGTGTAGCTGCTTTTCAATGCTGTGTTTATGCCGCTTTACACCCACTTGACTCACTTACAGAGAGATTTCAATACATAGGTTTTAAGATTCTTACTGGTCAGATATATTCTTGGGCGGTGAATAGGGGGTGTTGAGTCCCGTTCACTGAGCAATGAGTAGGTCTTGTCTATTACATGTTGGGTTTATGGAACGGTATCTGAGCTAATTTGAAACCCTGGTTTTATGCATCACCCCACCTCACCTTTCCCGTTAAGCAGCCATAGTGTGTTTTCTAAACGTGTGACTCTCTTCTGTTTTGTAATTCAGTTCAAGTGTAGCGGTTTTTACATTCCCTCTATAAGTGATATCTTATGATAAGTTTTTTTTTTGTTTCTGTGTGACTTATTTCACGTAGAATCGTCGTATCTAAATCCACTCATCATGCTGCTAGGAGCCTTATGACGTAGATTTCATGGCTGAGTGATATTCCATTGTACATAAGGACCACAACTTCTTTATCCATTTTTCTCTTTCCTGGGATATTTAAGGTGTAACGAAGTGGAGGTTCTTGTCAACAGAGCAGCCCTAATCTTTGGGGTGCCTGTGTCTTGCTGATATTTAGTTTTCCCAATTTATACGCCCATGAGTGGAAGTGCCCTATGCTCTCTAAGCTGAGTTTTTTAGATGTTTCAAGACACACCGTACACTTCTCCAGAGTGGCTGTGGGCAATTTACATCCCAACCATCAGCATAGCAAGGCTCCCATTTCTCCATGGCCTGTCCTGCATTTCTGGTTTTGACACTTTATTCAGCATGGTCCTTTTGACCGATGGGAAGCGAGACTACTTTGTAGCGCTGATTTGCCTTTGCAGGTTGCTTGGTTGGCCAAAAAGGGCGTATGCGTTTTTTCCTGAATATATTCAGGAAAAAACGCATACGCCCTTTTTGGCCAAGGGCATCATTTTCGAAGTTTTGCCGCTTTTCCTGTGCTTTAAAGGCGATTCGAATCTCCCTCCTGAAACCTGTTTCCTGCAATTCTGCCTTGCTTTCAAATCCTCTTCGTTGCCTTCCCTCAGTATATTTGTGGACGAGAGTTATCATTTATAACTCTGCAGGTTTGTGAATTGCAGTGCCCGTGAGCTCCATTTTCAACTCGCTTCCTTGGGAGCTGGCCGCAAAAGCGCAGGATTGCTTCAGGCCCTATTCGGCTTCCGGCTGGCAGGCTGAGCCTGTGGTTAATTCTTCTTCCTGACGGGAAAATAGAGTGAGCTGTGCCTGTCCCAAGACCTAGAGCTAGTCTCCCATTGGTTCCCCCTCTTCCCGTTCCTCCTCAGGACAAATTGCAACCTGTACGGAACAGGAGGTTAAAGGTGCTGATTCTCCAAGGAGGGAGATTGCTAGGAAAGCGGCTGGAATGGCGAACCCGAGCACAAGGAGATGAGAAATGAGGTGCGTTTTAGAAACCTTTCCCGATCACACGGTGTACCATCTTCTGGGTTTCTCATGCATGTTTTCGATGTAGGAAGGTGCCCTTGAACCTGGAGATTTGGGACCCATGTGATGGGTACCACGCAGTATTACTTTAAAGGGTCTGCGTTTGCTCACCCAACCTCACCAAATCTCTCAGCCCCAGGTGTGTCCACCCTTATGTCTCAATCAGCTGTGGGTCTAGATATGGTCAATCCAGGTGGCATCACAGCCCCTGAACGAATTTTGTAAGAATTTCTCTCTCTTTCACTGTCTTTGCTTCACGGGTTTTTAAAAGTAATTGATTTTTATAATGGGGTTTAGCTGCTTTTCAGAGCTGTGTGTATGCCGCTTTACACCCACTTGAGTCACTTACAGAGAGATATCAACACATAGGTTTTAAGATTCTTACTAGTCAGATATATTCTTGGACGGTGTATAGGGTGTGCTGAGTCCCGTTCACTGAGCAAGGAGTAGGTCTTGTCTATTATATATTGGGTTTATGGAACGGTATCTGAGCTAATTTGAAACCCTTGTTTTATGCATCACCCCACCTCACCTTTCCCGTTAAGCAGCCATAGTGTGTTTTCTAAACGTGTGACTCTCTTCTGTTTTGTAATTCATTCAAGTGTAGCGGTTTTTACATTCCCTCTATAAGTGATATCTTATGATAAGTGTCTTTTTCTGTGTGACTTATTTCATGTAGAATCGTCGTACCTAAATCCACTCATCATTCTGCTACGAGCCTTATGACGTAGATTTCATGGCTGAGTGATATTCCATTGTACATAAGGACCACAACTTCTTTATCCATTTTTCTCTTTCCTGGGATATTTAAGGTGTAACGAAGTGGAGGTTCTTGTCAACAGAGCAGCCCTAAACTTTGGGGTGCCTGTGTCTTGCTGATTTTTAGTTTTCCCAATTTATACGCCCACGAGTGGAAGTGCCCTATGCTCTCTAAGCTGAGTTTTTTAGATGTTTCAAGACACACCGTACACCTCTCCAGAGTGGCTGTTGGTAATTTACATCCCGCCCAACAGCGTAGCAAGGCTCCCGTTTCTCCATGGCCTGTCCTGCATTTCTGGTTTTGACACTTTATTCAGCATGGCCCTTTTGACCGATGGGAAGCGAGACTTCTTTGTAGCGCTGATTTGCATTTGCAGGTTGCTTGGTTGGCCAAAAAGGGCGTATGCGTTTTTTCCTGAATATATTCAGGAAAAAACGCATACGCCCTTTTTGGCCAAGGGCATCATTGTCGAGGTTTTGCCGCTTTTCCTGTGCTTTAAAGGCGATTCGAATCTCCCTCCTGAAACCTGTTTCCTGCAATTCTGCCTTGCTTTCAAATCCTCTTCGTTGCCTTTCCTCAGTATATTTGTGGACGAGAGTTATCATTTATAACTCTGCAGGTTTGTGAATTGCAGTGCCCCTGAGCTCCATTTTTCAACTCGCTTCCTTGGGAGCTGGCCGCAAAAGCGCAGGATTGCTTCAGGCCCTATTCTGCTTCCGGGCAGCAGGCTGAGCCTGTGGTTAATTCTTCTTCCTGATGGGAAAATAGAGTGACCTGTGCCTGTCCCAAGACCTAGAGCTAGTCTCTCATTGGTTCCCCCTCTTCCCGTTCCTCCTCAGGACAAATTGCAACCTGTACGGAACAGGAGTTTAAAGGTGCTGATTCTCCAAGGAGGGAGATTGCTAGGAAAGCGGCTGGAATGGCGAACCCGAGCAGAAGGAGATGAGAAATGAGGTGCGTTTTAGAAACCTTTCCCGATCACACGGTGTACCATCTTATGGGTTTTTCATGCATGTTTTCGATGTAGGAAGATGCCCTTGAACCTGGAGATTTGGGACCCATGGGATGGGTACCACGCAGTATTACTTTAAAGGGTCTGCATTTGCTCACCCAACCTCACCAAACCTCTCAGCCCCAAGAGTGTCCACCCCTATGTCTCAATCAGCTGTGGGTCTAGATATGGTCAACCCAGGTGGCATCACAGCCTCTGAACGAATTTTGTAAGAATTTCTCTCTCTTTCACTGTCTTTGTTTCACGGGTTTTTAAAAGTAATTGATTTTTATAATGGGGTTTAGCTGCTTTTCAGTGCTGTGTTTATGACGCTTTACACCCACTTGACTCACTTACAGAGAGATTTCAATACATAGGTTTTAAGATTCTTACTAGTCAGATATATTCTTGGGCGGTGAATAGGCGGTGTTGGGTCCCGTTCACTGAGCAAGGAGTAGGTCTTGTCTATTACATATTGGGTTTATGGAACGGTATCTGAGCTAATTTGTAACCCTGGTTTTATGCATCACCCCACCTCACCTTTCCCGTTAAGCAGCCATAGTGTGTTTTCTAAACGTGTGACTCTCTTCTGTTTTGTAATACAGTTCAAGTGTAGCGGTTTTTACTTTCCCTCTATAAGTGATATCTTATGATATGTTTTTTTTTTTTCTGTGTGACTTATTTCACGTAGAATCGTCGTACCTAAATCCACTCATCATGCTGCTAGGAGCCTTATGACGTAGATTTCATGGCTGAGTGATATTCCATTCTACATAAGGACCACAACTTCTGTATCCATTTTTCTCTTTCCTGGGATATTTAAGGTGTAACGAAGTGGAGGTTCTTGCCAACAGAGCAGCCCTAAACTTTGGGGTGCCTGTGTCTTGCTGATTTTTAGTTTTCCCAATTTATACGCCCATGAGTGGAAGTGCCCTATGCTCTCTAAGCTGAGATTTTTAGATGTCTCAGGACACATCGTACACCTCTCCAGAGTGGCTGTTGGCAATTTACATCCCGCCCATCAGCGTAGCAAGGCTCCCGTTTCTCCATGGCCTGTCCTGCATTTCTGGATTTGTCACTTTATTCAGCATGACCCTTTTGACCGATGGGAAGCGAGACTTCTTTGTAGCACTAATTTGCCTTTCCAGGTTGCTTGGTTGGCCAAAAAGGGCGTATGCGTTTTTTCCTGAATATATTCAGGAAAAAACGCATACGCCCTTTTTGGCCAAGGGCATCATTGTCGAGGTTTTGCCGCTTTTCCTGTGCTTTAAAGGCGATTCGAATCTCCCTCCTGAAATCTGTTTCCTGCAATTCTGCCTTGCTTTCAAATCCTCTTCGTTGCCTTCCCTCAATATATTTGTGGACGAGAGTTATCATTTATAACTCTGCAGGTTTGTGAATTGCAGTGCCCCTGAGCTCCATTTCTCAACTCGCTTTCTTGGGAGCTGGCCGCAAAAGCGCAGGATTGCTTCAGGCCCTATTCTGTTTCCGGGCGGTAGGCTGAGCCTTTGGTTAATTCTTCTTTCTGATGGGAAAATAGCGTTACCTGTTCTTGTCCCAACACCTAGAGCTAGTCTCTCATTGGTTCCCCCTCTTCCCTTTCATCCTCAGGACAAATTGCAACCTGTACGGAACAGGAGGTTAAAGGTGCTGATTCTCCAAGGAGGGAGATTGCTAGGAAAGCGGCTGGAATGGCGAACCCGAGAACAAGGAGATGAGAAATGAGGTGCGTTTTAGAAACCTCTCCCGATCACACGGTGTACCATTTTTTGGGTTTCTCATGCATGTTTTCGATGTAGGAAGATGCCCTTGAACCTGGAGATTTGGGACCCATGGGATGGGTACCACGCAGTATTACTTTAAAGGGTCTGCATTTGCTCACCCAACCTCAGCAAACCACTCAGCCCCAAGAGTGTCCACCCTTATGTCTCAATCAGCTGTGGGTCTAGATATGGTCAACCCAGGTGGCATCACAGCCTGTGAACGAATTTTGTAAGAATTTCTCTCTCTTTCACTGTCTTTGTTTCACGGGTTTTTAAAAGTAATTGATTTTTATAATGGGGTGTAGCTGCTTTTCAATGCTGTGTTTATGCCGCTTTACACCCACTTGACTCACTTACAGAGAGATTTCAATACATAGGTTTTAAGATTCTTACTGGTCAGATATATTCTTGGGCGGTGAATAGGGGGTGTTGAGTCCCGTTCACTGAGCAATGAGTAGGTCTTGTCTATTACATGTTGGGTTTATGGAACGGTATCTGAGCTAATTTGAAACCCTGGTTTTATGCATCACCCCACCTCACCTTTCCCGTTAAGCAGCCATAGTGTGTTTTCTAAACGTGTGACTCTCTTCTGTTTTGTAATTCAGTTCAAGTGTAGCGGTTTTTACATTCCCTCTATAAGTGATATCTTATGATAAGTTTTTTTTTTGTTTCTGTGTGACTTATTTCACGTAGAATCGTCGTATCTAAATCCACTCATCATGCTGCTAGGAGCCTTATGACGTAGATTTCATGGCTGAGTGATATTCCATTGTACATAAGGGCCACAACTTCTTTATCCATTTTTCTCTTTCCTGGGATATTTAAGGTGTAACGAAGTGGAGGTTCTTGTCAACAGAGCAGCCCTAATCTTTGGGGTGCCTGTGTCTTGCTGATATTTAGTTTTCCCAATTTATACGCCCATGAGTGGAAGTGCCCTATGCTCTCTAAGCTGAGTTTTTTAGATGTTTCAAGACACACCGTACACTTCTCCAGAGTGGCTGTGGGCAATTTACATCCCAACCATCAGCATAGCAAGGCTCCCATTTCTCCATGGCCTGTCCTGCATTTCTGGTTTTGACACTTTATTCAGCATGGTCCTTTTGACCGATGGGAAGCGAGACTACTTTGTAGCGCTGATTTGCCTTTGCAGGTTGCTTGGTTGGCCAAAAAGGGCGTATGCGTTTTTTCCTGAATATATTCAGGAAAAAACGCATACGCCCTTTTTGGCCAAGGGCATCATTTTCGAAGTTTTGCCGCTTTTCCTGTGCTTTAAAGGCGATTCGAATCTCCCTCCTGAAACCTGTTTCCTGCAATTCTGCCTTGCTTTCAAATCCTCTTCGTTGCCTTCCCTCAGTATATTTGTGGACGAGAGTTATCATTTATAACTCTGCAGGTTTGTGAATTGCAGTGCCCCTGAGCTCCATTTTTCAACTCGCTTCCTTGGGAGCTGGCCGCAAAAGCGCAGGATTGCTTCAGGCCCTATTCTGCTTCCGGGCGGCAGGCTGAGCCTGTGGTTAATTCTTCTTCCTGATGGGAAAATAGAGTGACCTGTGCCTGTCCAAGACCTAGAGCTAGTCTCTCATTGGTTCCCCCTCTTCCCGTTCCTCCTCAGGACAAATTGCAACCTGTACGGAACAGGAGTTTAAAGGTGCTGATTCTCCAAGGAGGGAGATTGCTAGGAAAGCGGCTGGAATGGCGAACCCGAGCAGAAGGAGATGAGAAATGAGGTGCGTTTTAGAAACCTTTCCCGATCACACGGTGTACCATCTTATGGGTTTTTCATGCATGTTTTCGATGTAGGAAGATGCCCTTGAACCTGGAGATTTGGGACCCATGGGATGGGTACCACGCAGTATTACTTTAAAGGGTCTGCATTTGCTCACCCAACCTCACCAAACCTCTCAGCCCCAAGAGTGTCCACCCCTATGTCTCAATCAGCTGTGGGTCTAGATATGGTCAACCCAGGTGGCATCACAGCCTCTGAACGAATTTTGTAAGAATTTCTCTCTCTTTCACTGTCTTTGTTTCACGGGTTTTTAAAAGTAATTGATTTTTATAATGGGGTTTAGCTGCTTTTCAGTGCTGTGTTTATGACGCTTTACACCCACTTGACTCACTTACAGAGAGATTTCAATACATAGGTTTTAAGATTCTTACTAGTCAGATATATTCTTGGGCGGTGAATAGGCGGTGTTGGGTCCCGTTCACTGAGCAAGGAGTAGGTCTTGTCTATTACATATTGGGTTTATGGAACGGTATCTGAGCTAATTTGTAACCCTGGTTTTATGCATCACCCCACCTCACCTTTCCCGTTAAGCAGCCATAGTGTGTTTTCTAAACGTGTGACTCTCTTCTGTTTTGTAATTCAGTTCAAGTGTAGCGGTTTTTACTTTCCCTCTATAAGTGATATCTTATGATAAGTTTTTTTTTTTTCTGTGTGACTTATTTCACGTAGAATCGTCGTACCTAAATCCACTCATCATGCTGCTAGGAGCCTTATGACGTAGATTTCATGGCTGAGTGATATTCCATTCTACATAAGGACCACAACTTCTGTATCCATTTTTCTCTTTCCTGGGATATTTAAGGTGTAACGAAGTGGAGGTTCTTGCCAACAGAGCAGCCCTAAACTTTGGGGTGCCTGTGTCTTGCTGATTTTTAGTTTTCCCAATTTATACGCCCATGAGTGGAAGTGCCCTATGCTCTCTAAGCTGAGATTTTTAGATGTCTCAGGACACATCGTACACCTCTCCAGAGTGGCTGTTGGCAATTTACATCCCGCCCATCAGCGTAGCAAGGCTCCCGTTTCTCCATGGCCTGTCCTGCATTTCTGGATTTGTCACTTTATTCAGCATGACCCTTTTGACCGATGGGAAGCGAGACTTCTTTGTAGCACTAATTTGCCTTTCCAGGTTGCTTGGTTGGCCAAAAAGGGCGTATGCGTTTTTTCCTGAATATATTCAGGAAAAAACGCATACGCCCTTTTTGGCCCAGGGCATCATTGTCGAGGTTTTGCCGCTTTTCCTGTGCTTTAAAGGCGATTCGAATCTCCCTCCTGAAATCTGTTTCCTGCAATTCTGCCTTGCTTTCAAATCCTCTTCGTTGCCTTCCCTCAATATATTTGTGGACGAGAGTTATCATTTATAACTCTGCAGGTTTGTGAATTGCAGTGCCCCTGAGCTCCATTTCTCAACTCGCTTTCTTGGTAGCTGGCCGCAAAAGCGCAGGATTGCTTCAGGCCCTATTCTGTTTCCGGGCGGTAGGCTGAGCCTTTGGTTAATTCTTCTTTCTGATGGGAAAATAGCGTTACCTGTTCTTGTCCCAACACCTAGAGCTAGTCTCTCATTGGTTCCCCCTCTTCCCTTTCATCCTCAGGACAAATTGCAACCTGTACGGAACAGGAGGTTAAAGGTGCTGATTCTCCAAGGAGGGAGATTGCTAGGAAAGCGGCTGGAATGGCGAACCCGAGAACAAGGAGATGAGAAATGAGGTGCGTTTTAGAAACCTCTCCCGATCACACGGTGTACCATTTTTTGGGTTTCTCATGCATGTTTTCGATGTAGGAAGATGCCCTTGAACCTGGAGATTTGGGACCCATGGGATGGGTACCACGCAGTATTACTTTAAAGGGTCTGCATTTGCTCACCCAACCTCAGCAAACCACTCAGCCCCAAGAGTGTCCACCCTTATGTCTCAATCAGCTGTGGGTCTAGATATGGTCAACCCAGGTGGCATCACAGCCTGTGAACGAATTTTGTAAGAATTTCTCTCTCTTTCACTGTCTTTGTTTCACGGGTTTTTAAAAGTAATTGATTTTTATAATGGGGTGTAGCTGCTTTTCAATGCTGTGTTTATGCCGCTTTACACCCACTTGACTCACTTACAGAGAGATTTCAATACATAGGTTTTAAGATTCTTACTGGTCAGATATATTCTTGGGCGGTGAATAGGGGGTGTTGAGTCCCGTTCACTGAGCAATGAGTAGGTCTTGTCTATTACATGTTGGGTTTATGGAACGGTATCTGAGCTAATTTGAAACCCTGGTTTTATGCATCACCCCACTTCACCTTTCCCGTTAAGCAGCCATAGTGTGTTTTCTAAACGTGTGACTCTCTTCTGTTTTGTAATTCAGTTCAAGTGTAGCGGTTTTTACATTCCCTCTATAAGTGATATCTTATGATAAGTTTTTTTTTTGTTTCTGTGTGACTTATTTCACGTAGAATCGTCGTATCTAAATCCACTCATCATGCTGCTAGGAGCCTTATGACGTAGATTTCATGGCTGAGTGATATTCCATTGTACATAAGGGCCACAACTTCTTTATCCATTTTTCTCTTTCCTGGGATATTTAAGGTGTAACGAAGTGGAGGTTCTTGTCAACAGAGCAGCCCTAATCTTTGGGGTGCCTGTGTCTTGCTGATATTTAGTTTTCCCAATTTATACGCCCATGAGTGGAAGTGCCCTATGCTCTCTAAGCTGAGTTTTTTAGATGTTTCAAGACACACCGTACACTTCTCCAGAGTGGCTGTGGGCAATTTACATCCCAACCATCAGCATAGCAAGGCTCCCATTTCTCCATGGCCTGTCCTGCATTTCTGGTTTTGACACTTTATTCAGCATGGTCCTTTTGACCGATGGGAAGCGAGACTACTTTGTAGCGCTGATTTGCCTTTGCAGGTTGCTTGGTTGGCCAAAAAGGGCGTATGCGTTTTTTCCTGAATATATTCAGGAAAAAACGCATACGCCCTTTTTGGCCAAGGGCATCATTTTCGAAGTTTTGCCGCTTTTCCTGTGCTTTAAAGGCGATTCGAATCTCCCTCCTGAAACCTGTTTCCTGCAATTCTGCCTTGCTTTCAAATCCTCTTCGTTGCCTTCCCTCAGTATATTTGTGGACGAGAGTTATCATTTATAACTCTGCAGGTTTGTGAATTGCAGTGCCCGTGAGCTCCATTTTCAACTCGCTTCCTTGGGAGCTGGCCGCAAAAGCGCAGGATTGCTTCAGGCCCTATTCGGCTTCCGGCTGGCAGGCTGAGCCTGTGGTTAATTCTTCTTCCTGACGGGAAAATAGAGTGAGCTGTGCCTGTCCCAAGACCTAGAGCTAGTCTCCCATTGGTTCCCCCTCTTCCCGTTCCTCCTCAGGACAAATTGCAACCTGTACGGAACAGGAGGTTAAAGGTGCTGATTCTCCAAGGAGGGAGATTGCTAGGAAAGCGGCTGGAATGGCGAACCCGAGCACAAGGAGATGAGAAATGAGGTGCGTTTTAGAAACCTTTCCCGATCACACGGTGTACCATCTTCTGGGTTTCTCATGCATGTTTTCGATGTAGGAAGGTGCCCTTGAACCTGGAGATTTGGGACCCATGGGATGGGTACCACGCAGTATTACTTTAAAGGGTCTGCGTTTGCTCACCCAACCTCACCAAATCTCTCAGCCCCAGGTGTGTCCACCCTTATGTCTCAATCAGCTGTGGGTCTAGATATGGTCAATCCAGGTGGCATCACAGCCCCTGAACGAATTTTGTAAGAATTTCTCTCTCTTTCACTGTCTTTGCTTCACGGGTTTTTAAAAGTAATTGATTTTTATAATGGGGTTTAGCTGCTTTTCAGAGCTGTGTGTGTGCCGCTTTACACCCACTTGAGTCACTTACAGAGAGATATCAACACATAGGTTTTAAGATTCTTACTAGTCAGATATATTCTTGGACGGTGTATAGGGGGTGCTGAGTCCCGTTCACTGAGCAAGGAGTAGGTCTTGTCTATTATATATTGGGTTTATGGAACGGTATCTGAGCTAATTTGAAACCCTTGTTTTATGCATCACCCCACCTCACCTTTCCCGTTAAGCAGCCATAGTGTGTTTTCTAAACGTGTGACTCTCTTCTGTTTTGTAATTCATTCAAGTGTAGCGGTTTTTACATTCCCTCTATAAGTGATATCTTATGATAAGTGTCTTTTTCTGTGTGACTTATTTCATGTAGAATCGTCGTACCTAAATCCACTCATCATTCTGCTACGAGCCTTATGACGTAGATTTCATGGCTGAGTGATATTCCATTGTACATAAGGACCACAACTTCTTTATCCATTTTTCTCTTTCCTGGGATATTTAAGGTGTAACGAAGTGGAGGTTCTTGTCAACAGAGCAGCCCTAAACTTTGGGGTGCCTGTGTCTTGCTGATTTTTAGTTTTCCCAATTTATACGCCCACGAGTGGAAGTGCCCTATGCTCTCTAAGCTGAGTTTTTTAGATGTTTCAAGACACACCGTACACCTCTCCAGAGTGGCTGTTGGTAATTTACATCCCGCCCAACAGCGTAGCAAGGCTCCCGTTTCTCCATGGCCTGTCCTGCATTTCTGGTTTTGACACTTTATTCAGCATGGCCCTTTTGACCGATGGGAAGCGAGACTTCTTTGTAGCGCTGATTTGCATTTGCAGGTTGCTTGGTTGGCCAAAAAGGGCGTATGCGTTTTTTCCTGAATATATTCAGGAAAAAACGCATACGCCCTTTTTGGCCAAGGGCATCATTGTCGAGGTTTTGCCGCTTTTCCTGTGCTTTAAAGGCGATTCGAATCTCCCTCCTGAAACCTGTTTCCTGCAATTCTGCCTTGCTTTCAAATCCTCTTCGTTGCCTTTCCTCAGTATATTTGTGGACGAGAGTTATCATTTATAACTCTGCAGGTTTGTGAATTGCAGTGCCCCTGAGCTCCATTTTTCAACTCGCTTTCTTGGGAGCTGGCTGCAAAAGCGCAGGAATGCTTCAGGCCCTATTCGGCTTCCGGCTGGCAGGCTGAGCCTGTGGTTAATTCTTCTTCCTGATGGGAAAATAGAGTGACCTGTGCCTGTCCCAAGACCTAGAGCTAGTCTCTCATTGGTTCCCCCTCTTCCCTTTCATCCTCAGGACAAATTGCAACCTGTACGGAACAGGAGGTTAAAGTTGCTGATTCTCCAAGGAGGGAGATTGCTAGGAAAGCGGCTGGAATGGCGAATCCAAGCACAATTTGATGAGAAATGAGGTGCGTTTTAGAAACCTTTCCTGATCACACGGTGTACCATTTTCTGGGTTTCTCATGCATGTTTTCGATGTAGGAAGATGCCCTTGAACCTGGAGATTTGGGACCCATGGGATGGGTACCACGCAGTATTACTTTAAAGGGTCTGCGTTTGCTCACCCAACCTCACCAAACCTCTCAGCCCCAGGAGTGTCCACCCTTTTGTCTCAATCAGCTGTGGGTCTAGATATGGTCAACCCAGGTGGCATCACAGCCCCTGAACGAATTTTGTAAGAATTTCTCTCTCTTTCACTGTCTTTGCTTCACGGGTTTTTAAAAGTAATTGATTTTTATAATGGGGTTTAGCTGCTTTTCAATGCTGTGTTTATGCCGCTTTACACCCACTTGACTCACTTACAGAGAGATTTCAATACATAGGTTTTAAGATTCTTACTGGTCAGATATATTCTTGGGCGGTGAATAGGGGGTGTTGAGTCCCGTTCACTGAGCAAGGAGTAGGTCTTGTCTATTACATGTTGGGTTTATGGAACGGTATCTGAGCTAATTTGAAACCCTGGTTTTATGCATCATCCCACCTCACCTTTCCCGTTAAGCAGCCATAGTGTGTTTTCTAAACGTGTGACTCTCTTCTGTTTTGTAATTCAGTTCAAGTGTAGCGGTTTTTACATTCCCTCTATAAGTGATATCTTATGATAAGTTTTTTTTTTTTTTCTGTGTGACTTATTTCACGTAGAATCGTCGTATCTAAATCCACTCATCATGCTGCTACGAGCCTTATGACGTAGATTTCGTGGCTGAGTGATATTCCATTGTACATAAGGACCACAACTTCTGTATCCATTTTTCTCTTTCCTGGGATATTTAAGGTGTAACGAAGTGGAGATTCTTGCCAACAGAGCAGCCCTAAACTTTGGGGTGCCTGTGTCTTGCTGATTTTTAGTTTTCCCAATTTATACGCCCATGAGTGGAAGTGCCCTATGCTCTCTAAGCTGAGTTTTTTAGATGTCTCAGGACACACCGTACACCTCTCCAGAGTGGCTGTTGGCAATTTACATCCCGCCCATCACCGTAGCAAGGCTCCCGTTTCTCCATGGCCTGTCCTGCATTTCTGGTTTTGACACTTTATTCAGCATGGCCCTTTTGACCGATGGGAAGCGAGACTTCTTTGTAGCGCTGATTTGCCTTTCCAGGTTGCTTGGTTGGCCAAAAAGGGCGTATGCGTTTTTTCCTGAATATATTCAGGAAAAAACGCATACGCCCTTTTTGGCCAAGGGCATCATTGTCGAGGTTTTGCCGCTTTTCCTGTGCTTTAACGGCGATTCGAATCTCCCTCCTGAAATCTGTTTCCTGCAATTCTGCCTTGCTTTCAAATCCTCTTTGTTGCCTTCCCTCAATATATTTGTGGACGAGAGTTATCATTTATAACTCTGCAGGTTTGTGAATCGCAGTGCCCCTGAGCTCCATTTTTCAACTCGCTTTCTTGGGAGCTGGCCGCAAAAGCGCAGGATTGCTTCAGGCCCTATTCTCCTTCCGGGCAGCAGGCTGAGCCTGTGGTTAATTCTTCTTTCTGATGGGAAAATAGAGTGACCTGTGCCTGTCCCAAGACCTAGAGCTAGTCTCTCATTGCCTCCTCCTCTTCCCTTTCATCCTCAGGACAAATTGCAACCTGTACGGAACAGGGGGTTAAAGGTGCTGATTCTCCAAGGAGGGAGATTGCTAGGAAAGTGGCTGGAATGGCGAACCCGAGCATAATTAGATGAGAAATGAGGTGCGTTTTAGAAACCTTTCCCGATCACACGGTGTACCATCTTCTGGGTTTCTCATGCATGTTTTCGATGTAGGAAGGTGCCCTTGAACCTGGAGATTTGGGACCCATGGGATGGGTTCCACGCAGTATTACTTTAAAGGGTCTGCGTTTGCTCACCCAACCTCACCAAAACTCTCAGCCCCAAGAGTGTCCACCCTTATGTCTCAATCAGCTGTGGGTCTAGATATGGTCAATCCTGGTGGCATCACAGCCTCTGAACGAATTTTGTAAGAATTTCTCTCTCTTTCACTGTCTTTGTTTCACGGGTTTTTAAAAGTAATTGATTTTTATAATGGGGTTTAGCTGCTTTTCAGTGCTGTGTTTATGCCGCTTTACACCCACTTGACTCACTTACAGAGAGATTTCAATACATAGGTTTTAAGATTCTTACTAGTCAGATATATTCTTGGGCGGTGAATAGGGGGTGTTGAGTCCCGTTCACTGAGCAAGGAGTAGTTCTTGTCTATTACATATTGGGTTTATGGAACGGTATCTGAGCTAATTTGAAACCCTGGTTTTATGCATCACCCCACCTCACCTTTCCCGTTAAGCAGCCATAGTGTGTTTTCTAAACGTGTGACTCTCTTCTGTTTTGTAATTCAGTTCAAGTGTAGCGGTTTTTACATTCCCTCTATAAGTGATACCTTATGATAAGTGTCTTTTTCTGTGTGACTTATTTCACGTAGAATCGTCGTACCTAAATCCACTCATCATGCTGCCAGGAGCCTTATGACGTAGATTTCATGGCTGAGTGATATTCCATTGTACATAAGGGCCACAACTTATTTATCCATTTTTCTCTTTCCTGGGATATTTAAGGTGTAACGAAGTGGAGGTTCTTGTCAACAGAGCAGCCCTAAACTTTGGGGTGCCTGTGTCTTGCTGATATTTAGTTTTCCCAATTTATACGCCCATGAGTGGAAGTGCCCTATGCTCTCTAAGCTGAGTTTTTTAGATGTTTCAAGACACACCGTATACCTCTCCAGAGTGGCTGTTGGCAATTTACATCCCGCCCAACAGCGTAGCAAGGCTCCCGTTTCTCCATGGCCTGTCCTGCATTTCTGGTTTTGACACTTTATTCAGCATGGCCCTTTTGACCGATGGGAAGCGAGACTTCTTTGTAGCGCTGATTTGCCTTTGCAGGTTTCTTGGTTGGCCAAAAAGGGCGTATGCGTTTTTTCCTGAATATATTCAGGAAAAAACGCATACGCCCTTTTTGGCCAAGGGCATCATTGTCGAGGTTTTGCCGCTTTTCCTGTGCTTTAAAGGCGATTCGAATCTCCCTCCTGAAACCTGTTTCCTGCAATTCTGCCTTGCTTTCAAATCCTCTTCGTTGCCTTTCCTCAGTATATTTGTGGACGAGAGTTATCATTTATAACTCTGCAGGTTTGTGAATTGCAGTGCCCCTGAGCTCCATTTTTCAACTCGCTTTCTTGGGAGCTGACCGCAAAAGCGCAGGATTGCTTCAGGCCCTATTCTCCTTCCGGGCGGCAGGCTGAGCCTGTGGTTAATTCTTCTTCCTGATGGGAAAATAGAGTGACCTGTGCCTGTCCCAAGACCTAGAGCTAGTCTCTCATTGGTTCCCCCTCTTCCTGTTCATCCTCAGCACAAATTGCAACCTGTACGGAACAGGAGGTTAAAGGTGCTGATTCTCCAAGGAGGGAGATTGCTAGGAAAGCG
Organism: Eschrichtius robustus; assembly: GCF_028021215.1. Taxonomy (NCBI): domain Eukaryota; kingdom Metazoa; phylum Chordata; class Mammalia; order Artiodactyla; family Eschrichtiidae; genus Eschrichtius; species Eschrichtius robustus. The sequence goes on from NC_090832.1 coordinate 96,757,008, forward strand.
GCTGGAATGGCGAATCCAAGCACAATTAGATGAGAAATGAGGTGCGTTTTAGAAACCTTTCCCGATCACACGGTGTACCATCTTCTGGGTTTCTCATGCATGTTTTCGATGTAGGAAGATGCCCTTGAACCTGGAGATTTGGGACCCATGGGATGGGTACCACGCAGTATTACTTTAAAGGGTCTGCGTTTGCTCACCCAACCTCACCAAACCTCTCAGCCTCAAAAGTGTCCACCCTTATGTCTCAATCAGCTGTGGGTCTAGATATGGTCAATCCAGGTGGCATCACAGCCCCTGAACGAATTTTGTAAGAATTTCTCTCTCTTTCACTGTCTTTGCTTCACGGGTTTTTAAAAGTAATTGATTTTTATAATGGGGTTTAGCTGCTTTTCAGTGCTGTGTTTATGATGCTTTACACGCACTTGACTCACTTACAGAGAGATTTCAATACATACGTTTTAAGATTGTTACTTGTCAGATATATTCTTGGTCGGTGAATAGGGGGTGTTGGGTCCCGTTCACTGAGTAAGGAGTAGGTCTTGTCTATTACATATTGGGTTTATGGAACGCTATCTGAGCTAATTTGTAACCCTGGTTTTATGCATCACCCCACCTCACCATTCCCGTTAAGCAGCCATAGTGTGTTTTCTAAACGTGTGACTCTCTTCTGTTTTGTAATTCAGTTCAAGTGTAGTGGTTTTTACTTTCCCTCTATAAGTGATATCTTATGATAAGTTTTTTTTTTTTTCTGTGTGACCTATTTCACCTAGAATCGTCATACCTAAATCCACTCATCATGCTGCTTCGAGCCTTATGACGTAGATTTCATGGCTGAGTGATATTCCATTGTACATAAGGACCACAACTTCTGTATCCATTTTTCTCTTTCCTGGGATATTTAAGGTGTAACGAAGTGGAGATTCTTGCCAACAGAGCAGCCCTAAACTTTGGGGTGCCTGTGTCTTGCTGATTTTTAGTTTTCCCAGTTTATACGCCCATGAGTGGAAGTGCCCTATGCTCTCTAAGCTGAGTTTTTTAGATGTCTCAGGACACACCGTACACCTCTGCAGAGTGGCTGTTGGCAATTTACATCCCGCCCATCAGCGTAGCAAGGCTCCCGTTTCTCCATGGCCTGTCCTGCATTTCTGGTTTTGACACTTTATTCAGCATGGCCCTTTTGACCGATGGGAAGCGAGACTTCTTTGTAGCGCTGATTTGCCTTTCCAGGTTGCTTGGTTGGCCAAAAAGGGCGTATGCGTTTTTTCCTGAATATATTCAGGAAAAAACGCATACAACCTTTTTGGCCAAGGGCATCATTGTCGAGGTTTTGCCGCTTTTCCTGTGCTTTAACGGCGATTCGAATCTCCCTCCTGAAATCTGTTTCCTGCAATTCTGCCTTGCTTTCAAATCCTCTTCGTTGCCTTCCCTCAATATATTTGTGGACGAGAGTTATCATTTATAACTCTGCAGGTTTGTGAATTGCAGTGCCCCTGAGCTCCATTTCTCAACTCGCTTTCTTGGGAGCTGGCCGCAAAAGCGCAGGATTGCTTCAGGCCCTATTCTGTTTCCGGGCGGTAGGCTGAGCCTTTGGTTAATTCTTCTTTCTGATGGGAAAATAGCGTTACCTGTTCTTGTCCCAACACCTAGAGCTAGTCTCTCATTGGTTCCCCCTCTTCCCTTTCATCCTCAGGACAAATTGCAACCTGTACGGAACAGGAGGTTAAAGGTGCTGATTCTCCAAGGAGGGAGATTGCTAGGAAAGCGGCTGGAATGGCGAACCCGAGAACAAGGAGATGAGAAATGAGGTGGGTTTTAGAAACCTCTCCCGATCACACGGTGTACCATTTTTTGGGTTTCTCATGCATGTTTTCGATGTAGGAAGATGCCCTTGAACCTGGAGATTTGGGACCCATGGGATGGGTACCACGCAGTATTACTTTAAAGGGTCTGCATTTGCTCACCCAACCTCAGCAAACCACTCAGCCCCAAGAGTGTCCACCCTTATGTCTCAATCAGCTGTGGGTCTAGATATGGTCAACCCAGGTGGCATCACAGCCTGTGAACGAATTTTGTAAGAATTTCTCTCTCTTTCACTGTCTTTGTTTCACGGGTTTTTAAAAGTAATTGATTTTTATAATGGGGTGTAGCTGCTTTTCAATGCTGTGTTTATGCCGCTTTACACCCACTTGACTCACTTACAGAGAGATTTCAATACATAGGTTTTAAGATTCTTACTGGTCAGATATATTCTTGGGCGGTGAATAGGGGGTGTTGAGTCCCGTTCACTGAGCAATGAGTAGGTCTTGTCTATTACATGTTGGGTTTATGGAACGGTATCTGAGCTAATTTGAAACCCTGGTTTTATGCATCACCCCACCTCACCTTTCCCGTTAAGCAGCCATAGTGTGTTTTCTAAACGTGTGACTCTCTTCTGTTTTGTAATTCAGTTCAAGTGTAGCGGTTTTTACATTCCCTCTATAAGTGATATCTTATGATAAGTTTTTTTTTTGTTTCTGTGTGACTTATTTCACGTAGAATCGTCGTATCTAAATCCACTCATCATGCTGCTAGGAGCCTTATGACGTAGATTTCATGGCTGAGTGATATTCCATTGTACATAAGGGCCACAACTTCTTTATCCATTTTTCTCTTTCCTGGGATATTTAAGGTGTAACGAAGTGGAGGTTCTTGTCAACAGAGCAGCCCTAAACTTTGGGGTGCCTGTGTCTTGCTGATATTTAGTTTTCCCAATTTATACGCCCATGAGTGGAAGTGCCCTATGCTCTCTAAGCTGAGTTTTTTAGATGTTTCAAGACACACCGTACACTTCTCCAGAGTGGCTGTGGGCAATTTACATCCCAACCATCAGCATAGCAAGGCTCCCATTTCTCCATGGCCTGTCCTGCATTTCTGGTTTTGACACTTTATTCAGCATGGTCCTTTTGACCGATGGGAAGCGAGACTACTTTGTAGCGCTGATTTGCCTTTGCAGTTTGCTTGGTTGGCCAAAAAGGGCGTATGCGTTTTTTCCTGAATATATTCAGGAAAAAACGCATACGCCCTTTTTGGCCAAGGGCATCATTTTCGAAGTTTTGCCGCTTTTCCTGTGCTTTAAAGGCGATTCGAATCTCCCTCCTGAAACCTGTTTCCTGCAATTCTGCCTTGCTTTCAAATCCTCTTCGTTGCCTTCCCTCAGTATATTTGTGGACGAGAGTTATCATTTATAACTCTGCAGGTTTGTGAATTGCAGTGCCCCTGAGCTCCATTTTTCAACTCGCTTCCTTGGGAGCTGGCCGCAAAAGCGCAGGATTGCTTCAGGCCCTATTCGGCTTCCGGCTGGCAGGCTGAACCTGTGGTTAATTCTTCTTCCTAACGGGAAAATAGAGTGAGCTGTGCCTGTCCCAAGACCTAGAGCTAGTCTCCCATTGGTTCCCCCTCTTCCCGTTCCTCCTCAGGACAAATTGCAACCTGTACGGAACAGGAGGTTAAAGGTGCTGATTCTCCAAGGAGGGAGATTGCTAGGAAAGTGGCTGGAATGGCGAACCCGAGCACAAGGAGATGAGAAATGAGGTGCGTTTTAGAAACCTTTCCCGATCACACGGTGTACCATCTTCTGGGTTTCTCATGCATGTTTTCGATGTAGGAAGGTGCCCTTGAACCTGGAGATTTGGGACCCATGGGATGGGTACCACGCAGTATTACTTTAAAGGGTCTGCGTTTGCTCACCCAACCTCACCAAATCTCTCAGCCCCAGGAGTGTCCACCCTTATGTCTCAATCAGCTGTGGGTCTAGATATGGTCAATCCAGGTGGCATCACAGCCCCTGAACGAATTTTGTAAGAATTTCTCTCTCTTTCACTGTCTTTGCTTCACGGGTTTTTAAAAGTAATTGATTTTTATAATGGGGTTTAGCTGCTTTTCAGAGCTGTGTGTGTGCCGCTTTACACCCACTTGAGTCACTTACAGAGAGATATCAACACATAGGTTTTAAGATTCTTACTAGTCAGATATATTCTTGGACGGTGTATAGGGGGTGCTGAGTCCCGTTCACTGAGCAAGGAGTAGGTCTTGTCTATTATATATTGGGTTTATGGAACGGTATCTGAGCTAATTTGAAACCCTTGTTTTATGCATCACCCCACCTCACCTTTCCCGTTAAGCAGCCATAGTGTGTTTTCTAAACGTGTGACTCTCTTCTGTTTTGTAATTCATTCAAGTGTAGCGGTTTTTACATTCCCTCTATAAGTGATATCTTATGATAAGTGTCTTTTTCTGTGTGACTTATTTCATGTAGAATCGTCGTACCTAAATCCACTCATCATTCTGCTACGAGCCTTATGACGTAGATTTCATGGCTGAGTGATATTCCATTGTACATAAGGACCACAACTTCTTTATCCATTTTTCTCTTTCCTGGGATATTTAAGGTGTAACGAAGTGGAGGTTCTTGTCAACAGAGCAGCCCTAAACTTTGGGGTGCCTGTGTCTTGCTGATTTTTAGTTTTCCCAATTTATACGCCCACGAGTGGAAGTGCCCTATGCTCTCTAAGCTGAGTTTTTTAGATGTTTCAAGACACACCGTACACCTCTCCAGAGTGGCTGTTGGTAAATTACATCCCGCCCAACAGCGTAGCAAGGCTCCCGTTTCTCCATGGCCTGTCCTGCATTTCTGGTTTTGACACTTTATTCAGCATGGCCCTTTTGACCGATGGGAAGCGAGACTTCTTTGTAGCGCTGATTTGCCTTTGCAGGTTTCTTGGTTGGCCAAAAAGGGCGTATGCGTTTTTTCCTGAATATATTCAGGAAAAAACGCATACGCCCTTTTTGGCCAAGGGCATCATTGTCGAGGTTTTGCCGCTTTTCCTGTGCTTTAAAGGCGATTCGAATCTCCCTCCTGAAACCTGTTTCCTGCAATTCTGCCTTGCTTTCAAATCCTCTTCGTTGCCTTTCCTCAGTATATTTGTGGACGAGAGTTATCATTTATAACTCTGCAGGTTTGTGAATTGCAGTGCCCCTGAGCTCCATTTTTCAACTCGCTTTCTTGGGAGCTGGCTGCAAAAGCGCAGGAATGCTTCAGGCCCTATTCGGCTTCCGGCTGGCAGGCTGAGCCTGTGGTTAATTCTTCTTCCTGATGGGAAAATAGAGTGACTTGTGCCTGTCCCAAGACCTAGAGCTAGTCTCTCATTGGTTCCCCCTCTTCCCTTTCATCCTCAGGACAATTTGCAACCTGTACGGAAGAGGAGGTTAAAGGTGCTGATTCTCCAAGGAGGGAGATTGCTAGGAAAGCGGCTGGAATGGCGAATCCAAGCACAATTTGATGAGAAATGAGGTGCGTTTTAGAAACCTTTCCCGATCAAACGGTGTATCATCTTCTGGGTTTCTCATGCATGTTTTCGATGTAGGAAGATGCCCTTGAACCTGGAGATTTGGGACCCATGGGATGGGTACCACGCAGTATTACTTTCAAGGGTCTGCGTTTGCTCACCCAACCTCACCAAACCTCTCAGCCTCAAAAGTGTCCACCCTTATGTCTCAATCAGCTGTGGGTCTAGATATGGTCAATCCAGGTGGCATCACAGCCCCTGAACGAATTTTGTAAGAATTTCTCTCTCTTTCACTGTCTTTGCTTCACGGGTTTTTAAAAGTAATTGATTTTTATAATGGGGTTTAGCTGCTTTTCAGTGCTGTGTTTATGATGCTTTACACGCACTTGACTCACTTACAGAGAGATTTCAATACATAGGTTTTAAGATTGTTACTTGTCAGATATATTCTTGGTCGGTGAATAGGGGGTGTTGGGTCCCGTTCACTGAGTAAGGAGTAGGTCTTCTCTATTACATATTGGGTTTATGGAACGCTATCTGAGCTAATTTGTAACCCTGGTTTTATGCATCACCCCACCTCACCTTTCCCGTTAAGCAGCCATAGTGTGTTTTCTAAACGTGTGACTCTCTTCTGTTTTGTAATTCAGTTCAAGTGTAGCGCTTTTTACTTTCCCTCTATAAGTGATATCTTATGATAAGTTTTTTTTTTTTTTCTGTGTGACTTATTTCACGTAGAATCGTCGTACCTAAATCCACTCATCATGCTGCTACGAGCCTAATGACGTAGATTTCATGGCTGAGTGATATTGCATTGTACATAAGGACCACAACTTCTGTATCCATTTTTCTCTTTCCTGGGATATTTAAGGTGTAACGAAGTGGAGCTTCTTGCCAACAGAGCAGCCCTAAACTTTGGGGTGCCTGTGTCTTGCTGATTTTTAGTTTTCCCAATTTATACGCCCATGAGTGGAAGTGCCCTATGCTCTCTAAGCTGAGTTTTTTAGATGTCTCAGGACACACCGTACACCTCTCCAGAGTGGCTGTTGGCAATTTACATCCCGCCCATCAGCGTAGCAAGGCTCCCGTTTCTCCATGGACTGTCCTGCATTTCTGGTTTTGACACTTTATTCAGCATGGCCCTTTTGACCGATGGGAAGCGAGACTTCTTTGTGGCGCTGATTTGCCTTTCCAGGTTGCTTGGTTGGCCAAAAAGGGCGTATGCGTTTTTTCCTGAATATATTCAGGAAAAAACGCATACGCCCTTTTTGGCCCAGGGCATCATTGTCGAGGTTTTGCCGCTTTTCCTGTGCTTTAAAGGCGATTCGAATCTCCCTCCTGAAATCTGTTTCCTGCAATTCTGCCTTGCTTTCAAATCCTCTTCGTTGCCTTCCCTCAATATATTTGTGGACGAGAGATATCATTTATAACTCTGCAGGTTTGTGAATCGCAGTGCCCCTGAGCTCCATTTTTCAACTCGCTTTCTTGGGAGCTGGCCGCAAAAGCGCAGGATTGCTTCAGGCCCTATTCTGCTTCCGGGTGGCAGGCTGAGCCTGTGGTTAATTCTTCTTCCTGATGGGAAAATAAAGTGACCTGTGCCTGTCCCAAGACCTAGAGCTAGTCTCTCATTGGTTCCCCCTCTTCCCTTTCATCCTCAGGACAAATTGCAACCTGTACGGAACAGGAGGTTAAAGGTGCTGATTCTCCAAGGAGGGAGATTGCTGGGAAAGCGGCTGGAATGGCGAACCCGAGAACAAGGAGATGAGAAATGAGGTGCGTTTTAGAAACCTCTCCCGATCACACGGTGTACCATTTTTTGGGTTTCTCATGCATGTTTTCGATGTAGGAAGATGCCCTTGAACCTGGAGATTTGGGACCCATGGGATGGGTACCACGCAGTATTACTTTAAAGGGTCTGCATTTGCTCACCCAACCTCAGCAAACCTCTCAGCCCCAAGAGTGTCCACCCTTATGTCTCAATCAGCTGTGGGTCTAGATATGGTCAACCCAGGTGGCATCACAGCCCCTGAACGAATTTTGTAAGAATTTCTCTCTATTTCACTGTCTTTGTTTCACGGGTTTTTAAAAGTAATTGATTTTTATAATGGGGTTTAGCTGCTTTTCAATGCTGTGTTTATGCCGCTTTACACCCACTTGACTCACTTACAGAGAGATTTCAATACATAGGTTTTAAGATTCTTACTGGTCAGATATATTCTTGGGCGGTGAATAGGGGGTGTTGAGTCCCGTTCACTGAGCAAGGAGTAGGTCTTGTCTATTACATGTTGGGTTTATGGAACGGTATCTGAGCTAATTTGAAACCCTGGTTTTATGCATCATCCCACCTCACCTTTCCCGTTAAGCAGCCATAGTGTGTTTTCTAAACGTGTGACTCTCTTCTGTTTTGTAATTCAGTTCAAGTGTAGCGGTCTTTACATTCCCTCTATAAGTGATATCTTATGATAAGTTTTTTTTTTTTTTTCTGTGTGACTTATTTCACGTAGAATCGTCGTATCTAAATCCACTCATCATGCTGCTACGAGCCTTATGACGTAGATTTCGTGGCTGAGTGATATTCCATTGTACATAAGGACCACAACTTCTGTATCCATTTTTCTCTTTCCTGGGATATTTAAGGTGTAACGAAGTGGAGATTCTTGCCAACAGAGCAGCCCTAAACTTTGGGGTGCCTGTGTCTTGCTGATTTTTAGTTTTCCCAATTTATACGCCCATGAGTGGAAGTGCCCTATGCTCTCTAAGCTGAGTTTTTTAGATGTCTCAGGACACACCGTACACCTCTCCAGAGTGGCTGTTGGCAATTTACATCCCGCCCATCACCGTAGCAAGGCTCCCGTTTCTCCATGGCCTGTCCTGCATTTCTGGTTTTGACACTTTATTCAGCATGGCCCTTTTGACCGATGGGAAGCGAGACTTCTTTGTAGCGCTGATTTGCCTTTGCAGGTTGCTTGGTTGGCCAAAAAGGGCGTATGCGTTTTTTCCTGAATATATTCAGGAAAAAACGCATACGCCCTTTTTGGCCAAGGGCATCATTGTCGAGGTTTTGCCGCTTTTCCTGTGCTTTAACGGCGATTCGAATCTCCCTCCTGAAATCTGTTTCCTGCAATTCTGCCTTGCTTTCAAATCCTCTTTGTTGCCTTCCCTCAATATATTTGTGGACGAGAGTTATCATTTATAACTCTGCAGGTTTGTGAATCGCAGTGCCCCTGAGCTCCATTTTTCAACTCGCTTTCTTGGGAGCTGGCCGCAAAAGCGCAGGATTGCTTCAGGCCCTATTCTCCTTCCGGGCAGCAGGCTGAGCCTGTGGTTAATTCTTCTTTCTGATGGGAAAATAGAGTGACCTGTGCCTGTCCCAAGACCTAGAGCTAGTCTCTCATTGGTTCCCCCTCTTCCCTTTCATCCTCAGGACAAATTGCAACCTGTACGGAACAGGGGGTTAAAGGTGCTGATTCTCCAAGGAGGGAGATTGCTAGGAAAGCGGCTGGAATGGCGAACCCGAGCACAATTAGATGAGAAATGAGGTGCGTTTTAGAAACCTTTCCCGATCACACGGTGTACCATCTTCTGGGTTTCTCATGCATGTTTTCGATGTAGGAAGGTGCCCTTGAACCTGGAGATTTGGGACCCATGGGATGGGTTCCACGCAGTATTACTTTAAAGGGTCTGCGTTTGCTCACCCAACCTCACCAAAACTCTCAGCCCCAAGAGTGTCCACCCTTATGTCTCAATCAGCTGTGGGTCTAGATATGGTCAATCCTGGTGGCATCACAGCCTCTGAACGAATTTTGTAAGAATTTCTCTCTCTTTCACTGTCTTTGTTTCACGGGTTTTTAAAAGTAATTGATTTTTATAATGGGGTTTAGCTGCTTTTCAGTGCTGTGTTTATGCCGCTTTACACCCACTTGACTCACTTACAGAGAGATTTCAATACATAGGTTTTAAGATTCTTACTAGTCAGATATATTCTTGGGCGGTGAATAGGGGGTGTTGAGTCCCGTTCACTGAGCAAGGAGTAGGTCTTGTCTATTACATGTTGGGTTTATGGAACGGTATCTGAGCTAATTTGAAACCCTGGTTTTATGCATCACCCCACCTCACCTTTCCCGTTAAGCAGCCATAGTGTGTTTTCTAAACGTGTGACTCTCTTCTGTTTTGTAATTCAGTTCAAGTGTAGCGGTTTTTACATTCCCTCTATAAGTGATACCTTATGATAAGTGTCTTTTTCTGTGTGACTTATTTCACGTAGAATCGTCGTACCTAAATCCACTCATCATGCTGCCAGGAGCCTTATGACGTAGATTTCATGGCTGAGTGATATTCCATTGTACATAAGGGCCACAACTTATTTATCCATTTTTCTCTTTCCTGGGATATTTAAGGTGTAACGAAGTGGAGGTTCTTGTCAACAGAGCAGCCCTAATCTTTGGGGTGCCTGTGTCTTGCTGATATTTAGTTTTCCCAATTTATACGCCCATGAGTGGAAGTGCCCTATGCTCTCTAAGCTGAGTTTTTTAGATGTTTCAAGACACACCGTACACTTCTCCAGATTGGCTGTGGGCAATTTACATCCCGTCCATCAGCATAGAAAGGCTCCCATTTCTCCATGGCCTGTCCTGCATTTCTGGATTTGACACTTTATTCAGCATGGTCCTTTTGACCGATGGGAAGCGAGACTTCTTTGTAGCGCTGATTTGCCTTTGCAGGTTGCTTGGTTGGGCAAAAAGGGCGTATGCGTTTTTTCCTGAATATATTCAGGAAAAAACGCATACGCCCTTTTTGGCCAAGGGCATCATTTTCGAAGTTTTGCCGCTTTTCCTGTGCTTTAAAGGCGATTCGAATCTCCCTCCTGAAACCTGTTTCCTGCAATTCTGCCTTGCTTTCAAATCCTCTTCGTTGCCTTCCCTCAGTATATTTGTGGACGAGACTTATCATTTATAACTCTGCAGGTTTGTGAATTGCAGTGCCCCTGAGCTCCATTTTTCAACTCGCTTCCTTGGGAGCTGGCCGCAAAAGCGCAGGATTGCTTCAGGCCCTATTCGGCTTCCGGCTGGCAGGCTGAGCCTGTGGTTAATTCTTCTTCCTGACGGGAAATTAGAGTGAGCTGTGCCTGTCCCAAGACCTAGAGCTAGTCTCCCATTGGTTCCCCCTCTTCCCGTTCCTCCTCAGGACAAATTGCAACCTGTACGGAACAGGAGGTTAAAGGTGCTGATTCTCCAAGGAGGGAGATTGCTAGGAAAGCGGCTGGAATGGCGAACCCGAGCACAAGGAGATGAGAAATGAGGTGCGTTTTAGAAACCTTTCCCGATCACACGGTGTACCATCTTCTGGGTTTCTCATGCATGTTTTCGATGTAGGAAGGTGCCCTTGAACCTGGAGATTTGGGACCCATGGGATGGGTACCACGCAGTATTACTTTAAAGGGTCTGCGTTTGCTCACCCAACCTCACCAAATCTCTCAGCCCCAGGAGTGTCCACCCTTATGTCTCAATCAGCTGTGGGTCTAGATATGGTCAATCCAGGTGGCATCACAGCCCCTGAACGAATTTTGTAAGAATTTCTCTCTCTTTCACTGTCTTTGCTTCACGGGTTTTTAAAAGTAATTGATTTTTATAATGGGGTTTAGCTGCTTTTCAGAGCTGGGTGTGTGCCGCTTTACACCCACTTGAGTCACTTACAGAGAGATATCAACACATAGGTTTTAAGATTCTTACTAGTCAGATATATTCTTGGGCGGTGTATAGGGGGTGCTGAGTCCCGTTCACTGAGCAAGGAGTAGGTCTTGTCTATTATATATTGGGTTTATGGAACGGTATCTGAGCTAATTTGAAACCCTTGTTTTATGCATCACCCCACCTCACCTTTCCCGTTAAGCAGCCATAGTGTGTTTTCTAAACGTGTGACTCTCTTCTGTTTTGTAATTCATTCAAGTGTAGCGGTTTTTACATTCCCTCTATAAGTGATATCTTATGATAAGTGTCTTTTTCTGTGTGACTTATTTCATGTAGAATCGTCGTACCTAAATCCACTCATCATTCTGCTACGAGCCTTATGCCGTAGATTTCATGGCTGAGTGATATTCCACTGTACATAAGGACCACAACTTCTTTATCCATTTTTCTCTTTCCTGGGATATTTAAGGTGTAACGAAGTGGAGGTTCTTGTCAACAGAGCAGCCCTAAACTTTGGGGTGCCTGTGTCTTGCTGATTTTTAGTTTTCCCAATTTATACGCCCACGAGTGGAAGTGCCCTATGCTCTCTAAGCTGAGTTTTTTAGATGTTTCAAGACACACCGTACACCTCTCCAGAGTGGCTGTTGGTAATTTACATCCCGCCCAACAGCGTAGCAAGGCTCCCGTTTCTCCATGGCCTGTCCTGCATTTCTGGTTTTGACACTTTATTCAGCATGGCCCTTTTGACCGATGGGAAGCGAGACTTCTTTGTAGCGCTGATTTGCCTTTGCAGGTTGCTTGGTTGGCCAAAAAGGGCGTATGCGTTTTTTCCTGAATATATTCAGGAAAAAAGGCATACGCCCTTTTTGGCCAAGGGCATCATTGTCGAGGTTTTGCCGCTTTTCCTGTGCTTTAAAGGCGATTCGAATCTCCCTCCTGAAACCTGTTTCCTGCAATTCTGCCTTGCTTTCAAATCCTCTTCGTTGCCTTTCCTCAGTATATTTGTGGACGAGAGTTATCATTTATAACTCTGCAGGTTTGTGAATTGCAGTGCCCCTGAGCTCCATTTTTCAACTCGCTTTCTTGGGAGCTGGCTGCAAAAGCGCAGGAATGCTTCAGGCCCTATTCGGCTTCCGGCTGGCAGGCTGAGCCTGTGGTTAATTCTTCTTCCTGATGGGAAAATAGAGTGACCTGTGCCTGTCCCAAGACCTAGAGCTAGTCTCTCATTGGTTCCCCCTCTTCCCTTTCATCCTCAGGACAATTTGCAACCTGTACGGAACAGGAGGTTAAAGGTGCTGATTCTCCAAGGAGGGAGATTGCTAGGAAAGCGGCTGGAATGGCGAATCCAAGCACAATTTGATGAGAAATGAGGTGCGTTTTAGAATCCTTTCCCGATCACACGGTGTACCATATTCTGGGTTTCTCATGCATGTTTTCGATGTAGGAAGGTGCCCTTGAACCTGGAGATTTGGGACCCATGGGATGGGTTCCACGCAGTATTACTTTAAAGGGTCTGCGTTTGCTCACCCAACCTCACCAAAACTCTCAGCCCCAAGAGTGTCCACCCTTATGTCTCAATCAGATGTGGGTCTAGATATGGTCAATCCTGGTGGCATCCCAGCCTCTGAACGAATTTTGTAAGAATTTCTCTCTCTTTCACTGTCTTTGTTTCACGGGTTTTTAAAAGTAATTGATTTTTATAATGGGGTTTAGCTGCTTTTCAGTGCTGTGTTTATGATGCTTTACACGCACTTGACTCACTTACAGAGAGATTTCAATACATAGGTTTTAAGATTGTTACTTGTCAGATATATTCTTGGTCGGTGAATAGGGGGTGTTGGGTCCCGTTCACTGAGTAAGGAGTAGGTCTTGTCTATTACATATTGGGTTTATGGAACGCTATCTGAGCTAATTTGTAACCCTGGTTTTATGCATCACCCCACCTCACCTTTCCCGTTAAGCAGCCATAGTGTGTTTTCTAAACGTGTGACTCTCTTCTGTTTTGTAATTCAGTTCAAGTGTAGTGGTTTTTACTTTCCCTCTATAAGTGATATCTTATGATAAGTTTTTTTTTTTTCTGTGTGACTTATTTCACCTAGAATCGTCATACCTAAATCCACTCATCATGCTGCTTCGAGCCTTATGACGTAGATTTCATGGCTGAGTGATATTGCATTGTACATAAGGACCACAACTTCTGTATCCATTTTTCTCTTTCCTGGGATATTTAAGGTGTAACGAAGTGGAGATTCTTGCCAACAGAGCAGCCCTAAACTTTGGGGTGCCTGTGTCTTGCTGATTTTTAGTTTTCCCAATTTATACGCCCATGAGTGGAAGTGCCCTATGCTCTCTAAGCTGAGTTTTTTAGATGTCTCAGGACACACCGTACACCTCTGCAGAGTGGCTGTTGGCAATTTACATCCCGCCCATCAGCGTAGCAAGGCTCCCGTTTCTCCATGGCCTGTCCTGCATTTCTGGTTTTGACACTTTATTCAGCATGGCCCTTTTGACCGATGGGAAGCGAGACTTCTTTGTAGCGCTGATTTGCCTTTCCAGGTTGCTTGGTTGGCCAAAAAGGGCGTATGCGTTTTTTCCTGAATATATTCAGGAAAAAACGCATACAACCTTTTTGGCCAAGGGCATCATTGTCGAGGTTTTGCCGCTTTTCCTGTGCTTTAACGGCGATTCGAATCTCCCTCCTGAAATCTGTTTCCTGCAATTCTGCCTTGCTTTCAAATCCTCTTCGTTGCCTTCCCTCAATATATTTGTGGACGAGAGTTATCATTTATAACTCTGCAGGTTTGTGAATTGCAGTGCCCCTGAGCTCCATTTCTCAACTCGCTTTCTTGGGAGCTGGCCGCAAAAGCGCAGGATTGCTTCAGGCCCTATTCTGTTTCCGGGCGGTAGGCTGAGCCTTTGGTTAATTCTTCTTTCTGATGGGAAAATAGCGTTACCTGTTCTTGTCCCAACACCTAGAGCTAGTCTCTCATTGGTTCCCCCTCTTCCCTTTCATCCTCAGGACAAATTGCAACCTGTACGGAACAGGAGGTTAAAGGTGCTGATTCTCCAAGGAGGGAGATTGCTAGGAAAGCGGCTGGAATGGCGAACCCGAGAACAAGGAGATGAGAAATGAGGTGCGTTTTAGAAACCTCTCCCGATCACACGGTGTACCATTTTTTGGGTTTCTCATGCATGTTTTCGATGTAGGAAGATGCCCTTGAACCTGGAGATTTGGGACCCATGGGATGGGTACCACGCAGTATTACTTTAAAGGGTCTGCATTTGCTCACCCAACCTCAGCAAACCACTCAGCCCCAAGAGTGTCCACCCTTATGTCTCAATCAGCTGTGGGTCTAGATATGGTCAACCCAGGTGGCATCACAGCCTCTGAACGAATTTTGTAAGAATTTCTCTCTCTTTCACTGTCTTTGTTTCACGGGTTTTTAAAAGTAATTGATTTTTATAATGGGGTGTAGCTGCTTTTCAATGCTGTGTTTATGCCGCTTTACACCCACTTGACTCACTTACAGAGAGATTTCAATACATAGGTTTTAAGATTCTTACTGGTCAGATATATTCTTGGGCGGTGAATAGGGGGTGTTGAGTCCCGTTCACTGAGCAAGGAGTAGGTCTTGTCTATTACATGTTGGGTTTATGGAACGGTATCTGAGCTAATTTGAAACCCTGGTTTTATGCATCACCCCACCTCACCTTTCCCGTTAAGCAGCCATAGTGTGTTTTCTAAACGTGTGACTCTCTTCTGTTTTGTAATTCAGTTCAAGTGTAGCGGTTTTTACATTCCCTCTATAAGTGATATCTTATGATAAGTTTTTTTTTTTTTTTTCTGTGTGACTTATTTCACGTAGAATCGTCGTATCTAAATCCACTCATCATGCTGCTAGGAGCCTTATGACGTAGATTTCATGGCTGAGTGATATTCCATTGTACATAAGGGCCACAACTTCTTTATCCATTTTTCTCTTTCCTGGGATATTTAAGGTGTAACGAAGTGGAGGTTCTTGTCAACAGAGCAGCCCTAATCTTTGGGGTGCCTGTGTCTTGCTGATATTTAGTTTTCCCAATTTATACGCCCATGAGTGGAAGTGCCCTATGCTCTCTAAGCTGAGTTTTTTAGATGTTTCAAGACACACCGTACACTTCTCCAGAGTGGCTGTGGGCAATTTACATCCCAACCATCAGCATAGCAAGGCTCCCATTTCTCCATGGCCTGTCCTGCATTTCTGGTTTTGACACTTTATTCAGCATGGTCCTTTTGACCGATGGGAAGCGAGACTACTTTGTAGCGCTGATTTGCCTTTCCAGGTTGCTTGGTTGGCCAAAAAGGGCGTATGCGTTTTTTCCTGAATATATTCAGGAAAAAACGCATACGCCCTTTTTGGCCAAGGGCATCATTTTCGAAGTTTTGCCGCTTTTCCTGTGCTTTAAAGGCGATTCGAATCTCCCTCCTGAAACCTGTTTCCTGCAATTCTGCCTTGCTTTCAAATCCTCTTCGTTGCCTTCCCTCAGTATATTTGTGGACGAGAGTTATCATTTATAACTCTGCAGGTTTGTGAATTGCAGTGCCCCTGAGCTCCATTTTTCAACTCGCTTCCATGGGAGCTGGCCGCAAAAGCGCAGGATTGCTTCAGGCCCTATTCGGCTTCCGGCTGGCAGGCTGAGCCTGTGGTTAATTCTTCTTCCTGACGGGAAAATAGAGTGAGCTGTGCCTGTCCCAAGACCTAGAGCTAGTCTCCCATTTGTTCCCCCTCTTCCCGTTCCTCCTCAGGACAAATTGCAACCTGTACGGAACAGGAGGTTAAAGGTGCTGATTCTCCAAGGAGGGAGATTGCTAGGAAAGCGGCTGGAATGGCGAACCCGAGCACAAGGAGATGAGAAATGAGGTGCGTTTTAGAAACCTTTCCCGATCACACGGTGTACCATCTTCTGGGTTTCTCATGCATGTTTTCGATGTAGGAAGGTGCCCTTGAACCTGGAGATTTGGGACCCATGGGATGGGTACCACGCAGTATTACTTTAAAGGGTCTGCGTTTGCTCACCCAACCTCACCAAATCTCTCAGCCCCAGGAGTGTCCACCCTTATGTCTCAATCAGCTGTGGGTCTAGATATGGTCAATCCAGGTGGCATCACAGCCCCTGAACGAATTTTGTAAGAATTTCTCTCTCTTTCACTGTCTTTGCTTCACGGGTTTTTAAAAGTAATTGATTTTTATAATGGGGTTTAGCTGCTTTTCAGAGCTGTGTGTGTGCCGCTTTACACCCACTTGAGTCACTTACAGAGAGATATCAACACATAGGTTTTAAGATTCTTACTAGTCAGATATATTCTTGGACGGTGTATAGGGGGTGCTGAGTCCCGTTCACTGAGCAAGGAGTAGGTCTTTTCTATTATATATTGGGTTTATGGAACGGTATCTGAGCTAATTTGAAACCCTTGTTTTATGCATCACCCCACCTCACCTTTCCCGTTAAGCAGCCATAGTGTGTTTTCTAAACGTGTGACTCTCTTCTGTTTTGTAATTCATTCAAGTGTAGCGGTTTTTACATTTCCTCTATAAGTGATATATTATGATAAGTGTCTTTTTCTGTGTGACTTATTTCATGTAGAATCGTCGTACCTAAATCCACTCATCATTCTGCTACGAGCCTTATGACGTAGATTTCATGGCTGAGTGATATTCCATTGTACATAAGGACCACAACTTCTTTATCCATTTTTCTCTTTCCTGGGATATTTAAGGTGTAACGAAGTGGAGGTTCTTGTCAACAGAGCAGCCCTAAACTTTGGGGTGCCTGTGTCTTGCTGATTTTTAGTTTTCCCAATTTATACGCCCACGAGTGGAAGTGCCCTATGCTCTCTAAGCTGAGTTTTTTAGATGTTTCAAGACACACCGTACACCTCTCCAGAGTGGCTGTTGGTAATTTACATCCCGCCCAACAGCGTAGCAAGGCTCCCGTTTCTCCATGGCCTGTCCTGCATTTCTGGTTTTGACACTTTATTCAGCATGGCCCTTTTGACCGATGGGAAGCGAGACTTCTTTGTAGCGCTGATTTGCCTTTGCAGGTTGCTTGGTTGGCCAAAAAGGGCGTATGCGTTTTTTCCTGAATATATTCAGGAAAAAACGCATACGCCCTTTTTGGCCAAGGGCATCATTGTCGAGGTTTTGCCGCTTTTCCTGTGCTTTAAAGGCGATTCGAATCTCCCTCCTGAAACCTGTTTCCTGCAATTCTGCCTTGCTTTCAAATCCTCTTCGTTGCCTTTCCTCAGTATATTTGTGGACGAGAGTTATCATTTATAACTCTGCAGGTTTGTGAATTGCAGTGCCCCTGAGCTCCATTTTTCAACTCGCTTTCTTGGGAGCTGGCTGCAAAAGCGCAGGAATGCTTCAGGCCCTATTCGGCTTCCGGCTGGCAGGCTGAGCCTGTGGTTAATTCTTCTTCCTGATGGGAAAATAGAGTGACCTGTGCCTGTCCCAAGACCTAGAGCTAGTCTCTCATTGGTTCCCCCTCTTCCCTTTCATCCTCAGGACAATTTGCAACCTGTACGGAACAGGAGGTTAAAGGTGCTGATTCTCCAAGGAGGGAGATTGCTAGGAAAGCGGCTGGAATGGCGAATCCAAGCACAATTTGATGAGAAATGAGGTGCGTTTTAGAAACCTTTCCCGATCACACGGTGTACCATCTTCTGGGTTTCTCATGCATGTTTTCGATGTAGGAAGATGCCCTTGAACCTGGAGATTTGGGACCCATGGGATGGGTACCACGCAGTATTACTTTCAAGGGTCTGCGTTTGCTCACCCAACCTCACCAAACCTCTCAGCCTCAAAAGTGTCCACCCTTATGTCTCAATCAGCTGTGGGTCTAGATATGGTCAATCCAGGTGGCATCACAGCCCCTGAACGAATTTTGTAAGAATTTCTCTCTCTTTCACTGTCTTTGCTTCACGGGTTTTTAAAAGTAATTGATTTTTATAATGGGGTTTAGCTGCTTTTCAGTGCTGTGTTTATGATGCTTTACACGCACTTGACTCACTTACAGAGAGATTTCAATACATAGGTTTTAAGATTGTTACTTGTCAGATATATTCTTGGTCGGTGAATAGGGGGTGTTGGGTCCCGTTCACTGAGTAAGGAGTAGGTCTTGTCTATTACATATTGGGTTTATGGAACGCTATCTGAGCTAATTTGTAACCCTGGTTTTATGCATCACCCCACCTCACCTTTCCCGTTAAGCAGCCACAGTGTGTTTTCTAAACGTGTGACTCTCTTCTGTTTTGTAATTCAGTTCAAGTGTAGCGCTTTTTACTTTCCCTCTATAAGTGATATCTTATGATAAGTTTTTTTTTTTTTCTGTGTGACTTATTTCACGTAGAATCGTCGTACCTAAATCCACTCATCATGCTGCTACGAGCCTAATGACGTAGATTTCATGGCTGAGTGATATTGCATTGTACATAAGGACCACAACTTCTGTATCCATTTTTCTCTTTCCTGGGATATTTAAGGTGTAACGAAGTGGAGCTTCTTGCCAACAGAGCAGCCCTAAACTTTGGGGTGCCTGTGTCTTGCTGATTTTTAGTTTTCCCAATTTATACGCCCATGAGTGGAAGTGCCCTATGCTCTCTAAGCTGAGTTTTTTAGATGTCTCAGGACACACCGTACACCTCTCCAGAGTGGCTGTTGGCAATTTACATCCCGCCCATCAGCGTAGCAAGGCTCACGTTTCTCCATGGACTGTCCTGCATTTCTGGTTTTGACACTTTATTCAGCATGGCCCTTTTGACCGATGGGAAGCGAGACTTCTTTGTGGCGCTGATTTGCCTTTCCAGGTTGCTTGGTTGGCCAAAATGGGCGTATGCGTTTTTTCCTGAATATATTCAGGAAAAAACGCATACGCCCTTTTTGGCCCAGGGCATCATTGTCGAGGTTTTGCCGCTTTTCCTGTGCTTTAAAGGCGATTCGAATCTCCCTCCTGAAATCTGTTTCCTGCAATTCTGCCTTGCTTTCAAATCCTCTTCGTTGCCTTCCCTCAATATATTTGTGGACGAGAGTTATCATTTATAACTCTGCAGGTTTGTGAATCGCAGTGCCCCTGAGCTCCATTTTTCAACTCGCTTTCTTGGGAGCTGGCCGCAAAAGCGCAGGATTGCTTCAGGCCCTATTCTGCTTCCGGGTGGCAGGCTGAGCCTGTGGTTAATTCTTCTTCCTGATGGGAAAATAAAGTGACCTGTGCCTGTCCCAAGACCTAGAGCTAGTCTCTCATTGGTTCCCCCTCTTCCCTTTCATCCTCAGGACAAATTGCAACCTGTACGGAACAGGAGGTTAAAGGTGCTGATTCTCCAAGGAGGGAGATTGCTGGGAAAGCGGCTGGAATGGCGAACCCGAGAACAAGGAGATGAGAAATGAGGTGCGTTTTAGAAACCTCTCCCGATCACACGGTGTACCATTTTTTGGGTTTCTCATGCATGTTTTCGATGTAGGAAGATGCCCTTGAACCTGGAGATTTGGGACCCATGGGATGGGTACCACGCAGTATTACTTTAAAGGGTCTGCATTTGCTCACCCAACCTCAGCAAACCTCTCAGCCCCAAGAGTGTCCATCCTTATGTCTCAATCAGCTGTGGGTCTAGATATGGTCAACCCAGGTGGCATCACAGCCCCTGAACGAATTTTGTAAGAATTTCTCTCTCTTTCACTGTCTTTGTTTCACGGGTTTTTAAAAGTAATTGATTTTTATAATGGGGTTTAGCTGCTTTTCAATGCTGTGTTTATGCCGCTTTACACCCACTTGACTCACTTACAGAGAGATTTCAATACATAGGTTTTAAGATTCTTACTGGTCAGATATATTCTTGGGCGGTGAATAGGGGGTGTTGAGTCCCGTTCACTGAGCAAGGAGTAGGTCTTGTCTATTACATGTTGGGTTTATGGAACGGTATCTGAGCTAATTTGAAACCCTGGTTTTATGCATCATCCCACCTCACCTTTCCCGTTAAGCAGCCATAGTGTGTTTTCTAAACGTGTGACTCTCTTCTGTTTTGTAATTCAGTTCAAGTGTAGCGGTTTTTACATTCCCTCTATAAGTGATATCTTATGATAAGTTTTTTTTTTTTTTTTCTGTGTGACTTATTTCACGTAGAATCGTCGTATCTAAATCCCCTCATCATGCTGCTACGAGCCTTATGACGTAGATTTCGTGGCTGAGTGATATTCCATTGTACATAAGGACCACAACTTCTGTATCCATTTTTCTCTTTCCTGGGATATTTAAGGTGTAACGAAGTGGAGATTCTTGCCAACAGAGCAGCCCTAAACTTTGGGGTGCCTGTGTCTTGCTGATTTTTAGTTTTCCCAATTTATACGCCCATGAGTGGAAGTGCCCTATGCTCTCTAAGCTGAGTTTTTTAGATGTCTCAGGACACACCGTACACCTCTCCAGAGTGGCTGTTGGCAATTTACATCCCGCCCATCACCGTAGCAAGGCTCCCGTTTCTCCATGGCCTGTCCTGCATTTCTGGTTTTGACACTTTATTCAGCATGGCCCTTTTGACCGATGGGAAGCGAGACTTCTTTGTAGCGCTGATTTGCCTTTCCAGGTTGCTTGGTTGGCCAAAAAGGGCGTATGCGTTTTTTCCTGAATATATTCAGGAAAAAACGCATACGCCCTTTTTGGCCAAGGGCATCATTGTCGAGGTTTTGCCGCTTTTCCTGTGCTTTAACGGCGATTCGAATCTCCCTCCTGAAATCTGTTTCCTGCAATTCTGCCTTGCTTTCAAATCCTCTTTGTTGCCTTCCCTCAATATATTTGTGGACGAGAGTTATCATTTATAACTCTGCAGGTTTGTGAATCGCAGTGCCCCTGAGCTCCATTTTTCAACTCGCTTTCTTGGGAGCTGGCCGCAAAAGCGCAGGATTGCTTCAGGCCCTATTCTCCTTCCGGGCAGCAGGCTGAGCCTGTGGTTAATTCTTCTTTCTGATGGGAAAATAGAGTGACCTGTGCCTGTCCCAAGACCTAGAGCTAGTCTCTCATTGGTTCCCCCTCTTCCCTTTCATCCTCAGGACAAATTGCAACCTGTACGGAACAGGAGGTTAAAGGTGCTGATTCTCCAAGGAGGGAGATTGCTAGGAAAGCGGCTGGAATGGCGAACCCGAGCACAATTAGATGAGAAATGAGGTGCGTTTTAGAAACCTTTCCCGATCACACGGTGTACCATCTTCTGGGTTTCTCATGCATGTTTTCGATGTAGGAAGGTGCCCTTGAACCTGGAGATTTGGGACCCATGGGATGGGTTCCACGCAGTATTACTTTAAAGGGTCTGCGTTTGCTCACCCAACCTCACCAAAACTCTCAGCCCCAAGAGTGTCCACCCTTATGTCTCAATCAGCTGTGGGTCTAGATATGGTCAATCCTGGTGGCATCACAGCCTCTGAACGAATTTTGTAAGAATTTCTCTCTCTTTCACTGTCTTTGTTTCACGGGTTTTTAAAAGTAATTGATTTTTATAATGGGGTTTAGCTGCTTTTCAGTGCTGTGTTTATGCCGCTTTACACACACTTGACTCACTTACAGAGAGATTTCAATACATAGGTTTTAAGATTCTTACTAGTCAGATATATTCTTGGGCGGTGAATAGGGGGTGTTGAGTCCCGTTCACTGAGCAAGGAGTAGGTCTTGTCTATTACATATTGGGTTTATGGAACGGTATCTGAGCTAATTTGAAACCCTGGTTTTATGCATCACCCCACCTCACCTTTCCCGTTAAGCAGCCATAGTGTGTTTTCTAAACGTGTGACTCTCTTCTGTTTTGTAATTCAGTTCAAGTGTAGCGGTTTTTACATTCCCTCTATAAGTGATACCTTATGATAAGTGTCTTTTTCTGTGTGACTTATTTCACGTAGAATCGTCGTACCTAAATCCACTCATCATGCTGCCAGGAGCCTTATGACGTAGATTTCATGGCTGAGTGATATTCCATTGTACATAAGGGCCACAACTTCTTTATCCATTTTTCTCTTTCCTGGGATATTTAAGGTGTAACGAAGTGGAGGTTCTTGTCAACAGAGCAGCCCTAAACTTTGGGGTGCCTGTGTCTTGCTGATTTTTAGTTTTCCCAATTTATACGCCCACGAGTGGAAGTGCCCTATGCTCTCTAAGCTGAGTTTTTTAGATGTTTCAAGACACACCGTACACCTCTCCAGAGTGGCTGTTGGCAATTTACATCCCGCCCATCAGCGTAGCAAGTCTCCCGTTTCTCCATGGCCTGTCCTGCATTTCTGGTTTTGACACTTTATTCAGCATGGCCCTTTTGACCGATGGGAAGCGAGACTTCTTTGTAGCGCTGATTTGCCTTTGCAGGTTGCTTGGTTGGCCAAAAAGGGCGTATGCGTTTTTTCCTGAATATATTCAGGAAAAACGCATACGCCCTTTTTGGCCAAGGGCATCATTGTCGAGGTTTTGCCGCTTTTCCTGTGCTTTAAAGGCGATTCGAATCTCCCTCCTGAATCCTGTTTCCTGCAATTCTGCCTTGCTTTCAAATCCTCTTCGTTGCCTTCCCACAGTATATTTGTGGACGAGAGTTATCATTTATAACTCTGCAGGTTTGTGAATTGCAGTGCCCCTGAGCTCCATTTTTCAACTCGCTTTCTTGGGAGCTGGCCGCAAAAGCGCAGGATTGCTTCAGTCCCTATTCTCCTTCCGGGCGGCAGGCTGAGCCTGTGGTTAATTCTTCTTCCTGATGGGAAAATAGAGTGAGCTGTGCCTGTCCCAAGACCTAGAGCTAGTCTCTCATTGGTTCCCCCTCTTCCCGTTCCTCCTCAGGACAAATAGCAACCTGTACGGAACAGGAGGTTAAAGGTGCTGATTCTCCAAGGAGGGAGATTGCTAGGAAAGCGGCTGGAATGGCGAACCCGAGCACAAGGAGATGAGAAATGAGGTGCGTTTTAGAAACCTTTCCCGATCACACCGTGTACCATCTTCTGGGTTTCTCATGCATGTTTTCGATGTAGGAAGGTGCCCTTGAACCTGGAGATTTGGGACCCATGGGATGGGTACCACGCAGTATTACTTTAAAGGGTCTGCGTTTGCTCACCCAACCTCACGAAATCTCTCAGCCCCAGGAGTGTCCACCCTTATGTCTCAATCAGCTGTGGGTCTAGATATGGTCAATCCAGGTGGCATCACAGCCCCTGAACGAATTTTGTAAGAATTTCTCTCTCTTTCACTGTCTTTGCTTCACGGGTTTTTAAAAGTAATTGATTTTTATAATGGGGTTTAGCTGCTTTTCAGAGCTGTGTGTGTGCCGCTTTACACCCACTTGAGTCACTTACAGAGAGATATCAACACATAGGTTTTAAGATTCTTACTAGTCAGATATATTCTTGGGCGGTGAATAGGGGGTGCTGAGTCCCGTTCACTGAGCAAGGAGTAGGTCTTGTCTATTATATATTGGGTTTATGGAACGGTATCTGAGCTAATTTGAAACCCTTGTTTTATGCATCACCCCACCTCACCTTTCCCGTTAAGCAGCCATAGTGTGTTTTCTAAACGTGTGACTCTCTTCTGTTTTGTAATTCATTCAAGTGTAGCGGTTTTTACATTCCCTCTATAAGTGATATCTTATGATAAGTGTCTTTTTCTGTGTGACTTATTTCATGTAGAATCGTCGTACCTAAATCCACTCATCATTCTGCTACGAGCCTTATGACGTAGATTTCATGGCTGAGTGATATTCCATTGTACATAAGGACCACAACTTCTTTATCCATTTTTCTCTTTCCTGGGATATTTAAGGTGTAACGAAGTGGAGGTTCTTGTCAACAGAGCAGCCCTAAACTTTGGGGTGCCTGTGTCTTGCTGATTTTTAGTTTTCCCAATTTATACGCCCACGAGTGGAAGTGTCCTATGCTCTCTAAGCTGAGTTTTTTAGATGTTTCAAGACACACCGTACACCTCTCCAGAGTGGCTGTTGGCAATTTACATCCCGCCCAACAGCGTAGCAAGGCTCCCGTTTCTCCATGGACTGTCCTGCATTTCTGGTTTTGACACTTTATTCAGCATGGCCCTTTTGACCGATGGGAAGCGAGACTTCTTTGTAGCGCTGATTTGCCTTTGCAGGTTTCTTGGTTGGCCAAAAAGGGCGTATGCGTTTTTTCCTGAATATATTCAGGAAAAAACGCATACGCCCTTTTTGGCCAAGGGCATCATTGTCGAGGTTTTGCCGCTTTTCCTGTGCTTTAAAGGCGATTCGAATCTCCCTCCTGAAACCTGTTTCCTGCAATTCTGCCTTGCTTTCAAATCCTCTTCGTTGCCTTTCCTCAGTATATTTGTGGACGAGAGTTATCATTTATAACTCTGCAGGTTTGTGAATTGCAGTGCCCCTGAGCTCCATTTTTCAACTCGCTTTCTTGGGAGCTGGCCGCAAAAGCGCAGGATTGCTTCAGGCCCTATTCTCCTTCCGGGCGGCAGGCTGAGCCTGTGGTTAATTCTTCTTCCTGATGGGAAAATAGAGTGACCTGTGCCTGTCCCAAGACCTAGAGCTAGTCTCTCATTGGTTCCCCCTCTTCCCGTTCATCCTCAGCACAAATTGCAACCTGTACGGAACAGGAGGTTAAAGGTGCTGATTCTCCAAGGAGGGAGATTGCTAGGAAAGCGGCTGGAATGGCGAATCCAAGCACAATTAGATGAGAAATGAGGTGCGTTTTAGAAACCTTTCCCGATCACACGGTGTACCATCTTCTGGGTTTCTCATGCATGTTTTCGATGTAGGAAGATGCCCTTGAACCTGGAGATTTGGGACCCATGGGATGGGTACCACGCAGTATTACTTTAAAAGGTCTGCGTTTGCTCACCCAACCTCACCAAACCTCTCAGCCTCAAAAGTGTCCACCCTTATGTCTCAATCACCTGTGGGTCTAGATATGGTCAATCCAGGTGGCATCACAGCCCCTGAACGAATTTTGTAAGAATTTCTCTCTCTTTCACTGTCTTTGCTTCACGGGTTTTTAAAAGTAATTGATTTTTATAATGGGGTTTAGCTGCTTTTCAGTGCTGTGTTTATGATGCTTTACACGCACTTGACTCACTTACAGAGAGATTTCAATACATAGGTTTTAAGATTGTTACTTGTCAGATATATTCTTGGTCGGTGAATAGGGGGTGTTGGGTCCCGTTCACTGAGTAAGGAGTAGGTCTTGTCTATTACATATTGGGTTTATGGAACGCTATCTGAGCTAATTTGTAACCCTGGTTTTATGCATCACCCCACCTCACCTTTCCCGTTAAGCAGCCATAGTGTGTTTTCTAAACGTGTGACTCTCTTCTGTTTTGTAATTCAGTTCAAGTGTAGTGGTTTTTACTTTCCCTCTATAAGTGATATCTTATGATAAGTTTTTTTTTTTTTTCTGTGTGACTTATTTCACCTAGAATCGTCATACCTAAATCCACTCATCATGCTGCTTCGAGCCTTATGACATAGATTTCATGGCTGAGTGATATTCCATTGTACATAAGGGCCACAACTTCTTTATCCATTTTTCTCTTTCCTGGGATATTTAAGGTGTAACGAAGTGGAGGTTCTTGTCAACAGAGCAGCCCTAATCTTTGGGGTGCCTGTGTCTTGCTGATATTTAGTTTTCCCAATTTATACGCCCATGAGTGGAAGTGCCCTATGCTCTCTAAGCTGAGTTTTTTAGATGTTTCAAGACACACCGTACACTTCTCCAGAGTGGCTGTGGGCAATTTACATCCCAACCATCAGCATAGCAAGGCTCCCATTTCTCCATGGCCTGTCCTGCATTTCTGGTTTTGACACTTTATTCAGCATGGTCCTTTTGACCGATGGGAAGCGAGACTACTTTGTAGCGCTGATTTGCCTTTGCAGGTTGCTTGGTTGGCCAAAAAGGGCGTATGCGTTTTTTCCTGAATATATTCAGGAAAAAACGCATACGCCCTTTTTGGCCAAGGGCATCATTTTCGAAGTTTTGCCGGTTTTCCTGTGCTTTAAAGGCGATTCGAATCTCCCTCCTGAAACCTGTTTCCTGCAATTCTGCCTTGCTTTCAAATCCTCTTCGTTGCCTTCCCTCAGTATATTTGTGGACGAGAGTTATCATTTATAACTCTGCAGGTTTGTGAATTGCAGTGCCCCTGAGCTCCATTTTTCAACTCGCTTCCTTGGGAGCTGGCCGCAAAAGCGCAGGATTGCTTCAGGCCCTATTCGGCTTCCGGCTGGCAGGCTGAGCCTGTGGTTAATTCTTCTTCCTGACGGGAAAATAGAGTGAGCTGTGCCTGTCCCAAGACCTAGAGCCAGTCTCCCATTGGTTCCCCCTCTTCCCGTTCCTCCTCAGGACAAATTGCAACCTGTACGGAACAGGAGGTTAAAGGTGCTGATTCTCCAAGGAGGGAGATTGCTAGGAAAGCGGCTGGAATGGCGAACCCGAGCACAAGGAGATGAGAAATGAGGTGCGTTTTAGAAACCTTTCCCGATCACACCGTGTACCATCTTCTGGGTTTCTCATGCATGTTTTCGATGTAGGAAGGTGCCCTTGAACCTGGAGATTTGGGACCCATGGGATGGGTACCACGCAGTATTACTTTAAAGGGTCTGCGTTTGCTCACCCAACCTCACCAAATCTCTCAGCCCCAGGAGTGTCCACCCTTATGTCTCAATCAGCTGTGGGTCTAGATATGGTCAATCCAGGTGGCATCACAGCCCCTGAACGAATTTTGTAAGAATTTCTCTCTCTTTCACTGTCTTTGCTTCACGGGTTTTTAAAAGTAATTGATTTTTATAATGGGGTTTAGCTGCTTTTCAGAGCTGTGTGTGTGCCGCTTTACACCCACTTGAGTCACTTACAGAGAGATATCAAAACATAGGTTTTAAGATTCTTACTAGTCAGATATATTCTTGGACGGTGTATAGGGGGTGCTGAGTCCCGTTCACTGAGCAAGGAGTAGGTCTTGTCTATTATATATTGGGTTTATGGAACGGTATCTGAGCTAATTTGAAACCCTTGTTTTATGCATCACCCCACCTCACCTTTCCCGTTAAGCAGCCATAGTGTGTTTTCTAAACGTGTGACTCTCTTCTGTTTTGTAATTCATTCAAGTGTAGCGGTTTTTACATTCCCTCTATAAGTGATATCTTATGATAAGTGTCTTTTTCTGTGTGACTTATTTCATGTAGAATCGTCGTACCTAAATCCACTCATCATTCTGCTACGTGCCTTATGACGTAGATTTCATGGCTGAGTGATATTCCATTGTACATAAGGACCACAACTTCTTTATCCATTTTTCTCTTTCCTGGGATATTTAAGGTGTAACGAAGTGGAGGTTCTTGTCAACAGAGCAGCCCTAAACTTTGGGGTGCCTGTGTCTTGCTGATTTTTAGTTTTCCCAATTTATACGCCCACGAGTGGAAGTGCCCTATGCTCTCTAAGCTGAGATTTTTAGATGTTTCAAGACACACCGTACACCTCTCCAGAGTGGCTGTTGGTAATTTACATCCCGCCCAACAGCGTAGCAAGGCTCCCGTTTCTCCATGGCCTGTCCTGCATTTCTGGTTTTGACACTTTATTCAGCATGGCCCTTTTGACCGATGGGAAGCGAGACTTCTTTGTAGCGCTGATTTGCCTTTGCAGGTTGCTTGTTTGGCCAAAAAGGGCGTATGCGTTTTTTCCTGAATATATTCAGGAAAAAACGCATACGCCCTTTTTGGCCAAGGGCATCATTGTCGAGGTTTTGCCTCTTTTCCTGTGCTTTAAAGGCGATTCGAATCTCCCTCCTGAAACCTGTTTCCTGCAATTCTGCCTTGCTTTCAAATCCTCTTCGTTGCCTTTCCTCAGTATATTTGTGGACGAGAGTTATCATTTATAACTCTGCAGGTTTGTGAATTGCAGTGCCCCTGAGCTCCATTTTTCAACTCGCTTTCTTGGGAGCTGGCCGCAAAAGCGCAGGATTGCTTCAGGCCCTATTCTCCTTCCGGGCGGCAGGCTGAGCCTGTGGTTAATTCTTCTTCCTGATGGGAAAATAGAGTGACCTGTGCCTGTCCCAAGACCTAGAGCTAGTCTCTCATTGGTTCCCCCTCTTCCCGTTCATCCTCAGCACAAATTGCAACCTGTACGGAACAGGAGGTTAAAGGTGCTGATTCTCCAAGGAGGGAGATTGCTAGGAAAGCGGCTGGAATGGCGAATCCAAGCACAATTTGATGAGAAATGAGGTGCGTTTTAGAAACCTTTCCCGATCACACGGTGTACCATCTTCTGGGTTTCTCATGCATGTTTTCGATGTAGGAAGATGCCCTTGAACCTGGAGATTTGGGACCCATGGGATGGGTACCACGCAGTATTACTTTCAAGGGTCTGCGTTTGCTCACCCAACCTCACCAAACCTCTCAGCCTCAAAAGTGTCCACCCTTATGTCTCAATCAGCTGTGGGTCTAGATATGGTCAATCCAGGTGGCATCACAGCCCCTGAACGAATTTTGTAAGAATTTCTCTCTCTTTCACTGTCTTTGCTTCACGGGTTTTTAAAAGTAATTGATTTTTAAAATGGGGTTTAGCTGCTTTTCAGAGCTGTGTTTGTGCCGCTTTACACCCACTTGAGTCACTTACAGAGAGATATCAACACATAGGTTTTAAGATTCTTACTAGTCAGATATATTCTTGGGCGGTGAATAGGGGGTGCTGAGTCCCGTTCACTGAGCAAGGAGTAGGTCTTGTCTATTACATATTGGGTTTATGGAACGCTATCTGAGCTAATTTGTAACCCTGGTTTTATGCATCACCCCACCTCACCTTTCCCGTTAAGCAGCCATAGTGTGTTTTCTAAACGTGTGACTCTCTTCTGTTTTGTAATTCAGTTCAAGTGTAGTGGTTTTTACTTTCCCTCTATAAGTGATATCTTATGATAAGTTTTTTTTTTTTTTCTGTGTGACTTATTTCACCTAGAATCGTCATACCTAAATCCACTCATCATGCTGCTTCGAGCCTTATGACGTAGATTTCATGGCTGAGTGATATTCCATTGTACATAAGGACCACAACTTCTGTATCCATTTTTCTCTTTCCTGGGATATTTAAGGTGTAACGAAGTGGAGATTCTTGCCAACAGAGCAGCCCTAAACTTTGGGGTGCCTGTGTCTTGCTGATTTTTAGTTTTCCCAATTTATACGCCCATGAGTGGAAGTGCCCTATGCTCTCTAAGCTGAGTTTTTTAGATGTCTCAGGACACACCGTACACCTCTGCAGAGTGGCTGTTGGTAATTTACATCTCGCCCATCAGAGTAGCAAGGCTCCCGTTTCTCCATGGCCTGTCCTGCATTTCTGGTTTTGACACTTTTTTCAGCATGGCCCTTTTGACCGATGGGAAGCGAGACTTCTTTGTAGCGCTGATTTGCCTTTCCAGGTTGCTTGGTTGGCCAAAAAGGGCGTATGCGTTTTTTCCTGAATATATTCAGGAAAAAACGCATACAACCTTTTTGGCCAAGGGCATCATTGTCGAGGTTTTGCCGCTTTTCCTGTGCTTTAACGGCGATTCGAATCTCCCTCCTGAAATCTGTTTCCTGCAATTCTGCCTTGCTTTCAAATCCTCTTCGTTGCCTTCCCTCAGTATATTTGTGGACGAGAGTTATCATTTATAACTCTGCAGGTTTGTGAATTGCAGTGTCCCTGAGCTCCATTTTTCAACTCGCTTCCTTGGGAGCTGGCCGCAAAAGCGCAGGATTGCTTCAGGCCCTATTCGGCTTCCGGCTGGCAGGCTGAGCCTGTGGTTAATTCTTCTTCCTGACGGGAAAATAGAGTGAGCTGTGCCTGTCCCAAGACCTAGAGCCAGTCTCCCATTGGTTCCCCCTCTTCCCGTTCCTCCTCAGGACAAATTGCAACCTGTACGGAACAGGAGGTTAAAGGTGCTGATTCTCCAAGGAGGGAGATTGCTAGGAAAGCGGCTGGAATGGCGAACCCGAGCACAAGGAGATGAGAAATGAGGTGCGTTTTAGAAACCTTTCCCGATCACACCGTGTACCATCTTCTGGGTTTCTCATGCATGTTTTCGATGTAGGAAGGTGCCCTTGAACCTGGAGATTTGGGACCCATGGGATGGGTACCACGCAGTATTACTTTAAAGGGTCTGCGTTTGCTCACCCAACCTCACCAAATCTCTCAGCCCCAGGAGTGTCCACCCTTATGTCTCAATCAGCTGTGGGTCTAGATATGGTCAATCCAGGTGGCATCACAGCCCCTGAACGAATTTTGTAAGAATTTCTCTCTCTTTCACTGTCTTTGCTTCACGGGTTTTTAAAAGTAATTGATTTTTATAATGGGGTTTAGCTGCTTTTCAGAGCTGTGTGTGTGCCGCTTTACACCCACTTGAGTCACTTACAGAGAGATATCAAAACATAGGTTTTAAGATTCTTACTAGTCAGATATATTCTTGGACGGTGTATAGGGGGTGCTGAGTCCCGTTCACTGAGCAAGGAGTAGGTCTTGTCTATTATATATTGGGTTTATGGAACGGTATCTGAGCTAATTTGAAACCCTTGTTTTATGCATCACCCCACCTCACCTTTCCCGTTAAGCAGCCATAGTGTGTTTTCTAAACGTGTGACTCTCTTCTGTTTTGTAATTCATTCAAGTGTAGCGGTTTTTACATTCCCTCTATAAGTGATATCTTATGATAAGTGTCTTTTTCTGTGTGACTTATTTCATGTAGAATCGTCGTACCTAAATCCACTCATCATTCTGCTACGTGCCTTATGACGTAGATTTCATGGCTGAGTGATATTCCATTGTACATAAGGACCACAACTTCTTTATCCATTTTTCTCTTTCCTGGGATATTTAAGGTGTAACGAAGTGGAGGTTCTTGTCAACAGAGCAGCCCTAAACTTTGGGGTGCCTGTGTCTTGCTGATTTTTAGTTTTCCCAATTTATACGCCCACGAGTGGAAGTGCCCTATGCTCTCTAAGCTGAGATTTTTAGATGTTTCAAGACACACCGTACACCTCTCCAGAGTGGCTGTTGGTAATTTACATCCCGCCCAACAGCGTAGCAAGGCTCCCGTTTCTCCATGGCCTGTCCTGCATTTCTGGTTTTGACACTTTATTCAGCATGGCCCTTTTGACCGATGGGAAGCGAGACTTCTTTGTAGCGCTGATTTGCCTTTGCAGGTTGCTTGTTTGGCCAAAAAGGGCGTATGCGTTTTTTCCTGAATATATTCAGGAAAAAACGCATACGCCCTTTTTGGCCAAGGGCATCATTGTCGAGGTTTTGCCTCTTTTCCTGTGCTTTAAAGGCGATTCGAATCTCCCTCCTGAAACCTGTTTCCTGCAATTCTGCCTTGCTTTCAAATCCTCTTCGTTGCCTTTCCTCAGTATATTTGTGGACGAGAGTTATCATTTATAACTCTGCAGGTTTGTGAATTGCAGTGCCCCTGAGCTCCATTTTTCAACTCGCTTTCTTGGGAGCTGGCCGCAAAAGCGCAGGATTGCTTCAGGCCCTATTCTCCTTCCGGGCGGCAGGCTGAGCCTGTGGTTAATTCTTCTTCCTGATGGGAAAATAGAGTGACCTGTGCCTGTCCCAAGACCTAGAGCTAGTCTCTCATTGGTTCCCCCTCTTCCCGTTCATCCTCAGCACAAATTGCAACCTGTACGGAACAGGAGGTTAAAGGTGCTGATTCTCCAAGGAGGGAGATTGCTAGGAAAGCGGCTGGAATGGCGAATCCAAGCACAATTTGATGAGAAATGAGGTGCGTTTTAGAAACCTTTCCCGATCACACGGTGTACCATCTTCTGGGTTTCTCATGCATGTTTTCGATGTAGGAAGATGCCCTTGAACCTGGAGATTTGGGACCCATGGGATGGGTACCACGCAGTATTACTTTCAAGGGTCTGCGTTTGCTCACCCAACCTCACCAAACCTCTCAGCCTCAAAAGTGTCCACCCTTATGTCTCAATCAGCTGTGGGTCTAGATATGGTCAATCCAGGTGGTATCACAGCCCCTGAACGAATTTTGTAAGAATTTCTCTCTCTTTCACTGTCTTTGCTTCACGGGTTTTTAAAAGTAATTGATTTTTAAAATGGGGTTTAGCTGCTTTTCAGAGCTGTGTTTGTGCCGCTTTACACCCACTTGAGTCACTTACAGAGAGATATCAACACATAGGTTTTAAGATTCTTACTAGTCAGATATATTCTTGGGCGGTGAATAGGGGGTGCTGAGTCCCGTTCACTGAGCAAGGAGTAGGTCTTGTCTATTACATATTGGGTTTATGGAACGCTATCTGAGCTAATTTGTAACCCTGGTTTTATGCATCACCCCACCTCACCTTTCCCGTTAAGCAGCCATAGTGTGTTTTCTAAACGTGTGACTCTCTTCTGTTTTGTAATTCAGTTCAAGTGTAGTGGTTTTTACTTTCCCTCTATAAGTGATATCTTATGATAAGTTTTTTTTTTTTTTCTGTGTGACTTATTTCACCTAGAATCGTCATACCTAAATCCACTCATCATGCTGCTTCGAGCCTTATGACGTAGATTTCATGGCTGAGTGATATTCCATTGTACATAAGGACCACAACTTCTGTATCCATTTTTCTCTTTCCTGGGATATTTAAGGTGTAACGAAGTGGAGATTCTTGCCAACAGAGCAGCCCTAAACTTTGGGGTGCCTGTGTCTTGCTGATTTTTAGTTTTCCCAATTTATACGCCCATGAGTGGAAGTGCCCTATGCTCTCTAAGCTGAGTTTTTTAGATGTCTCAGGACACACCGTACACCTCTGCAGAGTGGCTGTTGGTAATTTACATCTCGCCCATCAGAGTAGCAAGGCTCCCGTTTCTCCATGGCCTGTCCTGCATTTCTGGTTTTGACACTTTTTTCAGCATGGCCCTTTTGACCGATGGGAAGCGAGACTTCTTTGTAGCGCTGATTTGCCTTTCCAGGTTGCTTGGTTGGCCAAAAAGGGCGTATGCGTTTTTTCCTGAATATATTCAGGAAAAAACGCATACAACCTTTTTGGCCAAGGGCATCATTGTCGAGGTTTTGCTGCTTTTCCTGTGCTTTAACGGCGATTCGAATCTCCCTCCTGAAATCTGTTTCCTGCAATTCTGCCTTGCTTTCAAATCCTCTTCGTTGCCTTCCCTCAATATATTTGTGGACGAGAGTTATCATTTATAACTCTGCAGGTTTGTGAATTGCAGTGCCCCTGAGCTCCATTTCTCAACTCGCTTTCTTGGGAGCTGGCCGCAAAAGCGCAGGATTGCTTCAGGCCCTATTCTGTTTCCGGGCGGTAGGCTGAGCCTTTGGTTAATTCTTCTTTCTGATGGGAAAATAGCGTGACCTGTTCTTGTCCCAACACCTAGAGCTAGTCTCTCATTGGTTCCCCCTCTTCCCTTTCATCCTCAGGACAAATTGCAACCTGTACGGAACAGGAGGTTAAAGGTGCTGATTCTCCAAGGAGGGAGATTGCTAGGAAAGCGGCTGGAATGGCGAACCCGAGAACAAGGAGATGAGAAATGAGGTGCGTTTTAGAAACCTCTCCCGATCACACGGTGTACCATTTTTTGGGTTTCTCATGCATGTTTTCGATGTAGGAAGATGCCCTTGAACCTGGAGATTTGGGACCCATGGGATGGGTACCACGCAGTATTACTTTAAATGGTCTGCATTTGCTCACCCAACCTCAGCAAACCTCTCAGCCCCAAGAGTGTCCACCCTTATGTCTCAATCAGCTGTGGGTCTAGATATGGTCAACCCAGGTGGCATCACAGCCTCTGAACGAATTTTGTAAGAATTTCTCTCTCTTTCACTGTCTTTGTTTCACGGGTTTTTTAAAGTAATTGATTTTTATAATGGGGTGTAGCTGCTTTTCAATGCTGTGTTTATGCCGCTTTACACCCACTTGACTCACTTACAGAGAGATTTCAATACATAGGTTTTAAGATTCTTACTGGTCAGATATATTCTTGGGCGGTGAATAGGGGGTGTTGAGTCCCGTTCACTGAGCAAGGAGTAGGTCTTTTCTATTACATGTTGGGTTTATGGAACGGTATCTGAGCTAATTTGAAACCCTGGTTTTATGCATCACCCCACCTCACCTTTCCCGTTAAGCAGCCATAGTGTGTTTTCTAAACGTGTGACACTCTTCTGTTTTGTAATTCAGTTCAAGTGTAGCGGTTTTTACATTCCCTCTATAAGTGATATCTTATGATAAGTTTTTTTTTTTTTTCTGTGTGACTTATTTCACGTAGAATCGTCGTATCTAAATCCACTCATCATGCTGCTAGGAGCCTTATGACGTAGATTTCATGGCTGAGTGATATTCCATTGTACATAAGGGCCACAACTTCTTTATCCATTTTTCTCTTTCCTGGGATATTTAAGGTGTAACGAAGTGGAGGTTCTTGTCAACAGAGCAGCCCTAATCTTTGGGGTGCCTGTGTCTTGCTGATATTTAGTTTTCCCAATTTATACGCCCATGAGTGGAAGTGCCCTATGCTCTCTAAGCTGAGTTTTTTAGATGTTTCAAGACACACCGTACACTTCTCCAGAGTGGCTGTGGGCAATTGACATCCCGCCCATCAGCATAGCAAGGCTCCCATTTCTCCATGGCCTGTCTTGCATTTCTGGTTTTGACACTTTATTCAGCATGGTCCTTTTGACCGATGGGAAGCGAGACTTCTTTGTAGCGCTGATTTGCCTTTGCAGGTTGCTTGGTTGGCCAAAAAGGGCGTATGCGTTTTTTCCTGAATATATTCAGGAAAAAACGCATACGCCCTTTTTGGCCAAGGGCATCATTTTCGAAGTTTTGCCGCTTTTCCTGTGCTTTAAAGGCGATTCGAATCTCCCTCCTGAAACCTGTTTCCTGCAATTCTGCCTTGCTTTCAAATCCTCTTCGTTGCCTTCCCTCAGTATATTTGTGGACGAGAGTTATCATTTATAACACTGCAGGTTTGTGAATTGCAGTGTCCCTGAGCTCCATTTTTCAACTCGCTTCCTTGGGAGCTGGCCGCAAAAGCGCAGGATTGCTTCAGGCCCTATTCGGCTTCCGGCTGGCAGGCTGAGCCTGTGGTTAATTCTTCTTCCTGACGGGAAAATAGAGTGAGCTGTGCCTGTCCCAAGACCTAGAGCTAGTCTCCCATTGGTTCCCCCTCTTCCCGTTCCTCCTCAGGACAAATTGCAACCTGTACGGAACAGGAGGTTAAAGGTGCTGATTCTCCAAGGAGGGAGATTGCTAGGAAAGCGGCTGGAATGGCGAACCCGAGCACAAGGAGATGAGAAATGAGGTGCGTTTTAGAAACCTTTCCCGATCACACGGTGTACCATCTTCTGGGTTTCTCATGCATGTTTTCGATGTAGGAAGGTGACCTTGAACCTGGAGATTTGGGACCCATGGGATGGGTACCACGCAGTATTACTTTAAAGGGTCTGCGTTTGCTCACCCAACCTCACCAAATCTCTCAGCCCCAGGAGTGTCCACCCTTATGTCTCAATCAGCTGTGGGTCTAGATATGGTCAATCCAGGTGGCATCACAGCCCCTGAACGAATTTTGTAAGAATTTCTCTCTCTTTCACTGTCTTTGCTTCACGGGTTTTTAAAAGTAATTGATTTTTATAATGGGGTTTAGCTGCTTTTCAGAGCTGTGTTTGTGCCGCTTTACACCCACTTGAGTCACTTACAGAGAGATATCAACACATAGGTTTTAAGATTCTTACTAGTCAGATATATTCTTGGGCGGTGAATAGGGGGTGCTGAGTCCCGTTCACTGAGCAAGGAGTAGGTCTTCTCTATTATATATTGGGTTTATGGAACGGTATCTGAGCTAATTTGAAAACCTTGTTTTATGCATCACCCCACCTCACCTTTCCCGTTAAGCAGCCATAGTGTGTTTTCTAAACGTGTGACTCTCTTCTGTTTTGTAATTCATTCAAGTGTAGCGGTTTTTACATTCCCTCTATAAGTGATATCTTATGATAAGTGTCTTTTTCTGTGTGACTTATTTCATGTAGAATCGTCGTACCTAAATCCACTCATCATTCTGCTACGAGCCTTATGACGTAGATTTCATGGCTGAGTGATATTCCATTGTACATAAGGACCACAACTTCTTTATCCATTTTTCTCTTTCCTGGGATATTTAAGGTGTAACGAAGTGGAGGTTCTTGTCAACAGAGCAGCCCTAAACTTTGGGGTGCCTGTGTCTTGCTGATTTTTAGTTTTCCCAATTTATACGCCCACGAGTGGAAGTGCCCTATGCTCTCTAAGCTGAGTTTTTTAGATGTTTCAAGACACACCGTTCACCTCTCCAGAGTGGCTGTTGGCAATTTACATCCCGCCCAACAGCGTAGCAAGGCTCCCGTTTCTCCATGGCCTGTCCTGCATTTCTGGTTTTGACACTTTATTCAGCATGGCCCTTTTGACCGATGGGAAGCGAGACTTCTTTGTAGCGCTGATTTGCCTTTGCAGGTTGCTTGGTTGGCCAAAAAGGGCGTATGCGTTTTTTCCTGAATATATTCAGGAAAAAACGCATACGCCCTTTTTGGCCAAGGGCATCATTGTCGAGGTTTTGCCGCTTTTCCTGTGCTTTAAAGGCGATTCGAATCTCCCTCCTGAAACCTGTTTCCTGCAATTCTGCCTTGCTTTCAAATCCTCTTCGTTGCCTTTCCTCAGTATATTTGTGGACGAGAGTTATCATTTATAACTCTGCAGGTTTGTGAATTGCAGTGCCCCTGAGCTCCATTTTTCAACTCGCTTTCTTGGGAGCTGGCCGCAAAATCGCAGGATTGCTTCAGGCCCTATTCTCCTTCCGGGCGGCAGGCTGAGCCTGTGGTTAATTCTTCTTCCTGATGGGAAAATAGAGTGACCTGTGCCTGTCCCAAGACCTAGAGCTAGTCTCTCATTGGTTCCCCCTCTTCCCTTTCATCCTCAGGACAAATTGCAACCTGTACGGAACAGGAGGTTAAAGGTGCTGATTCTCCAAGGAGGGAGATTGCTAGGAAAGTGGCTGGAATGGCGAATCCAAGCACAATTAGATGAGAAATGAGATGCGTTTTAGAAACCTTTCCCGATCACACGGTGTACCATCTTCTGGGTTTCTCATGCATGTTTTCGATGTAGGAAGATGCCCTTGAACCTGGAGATTTGGGACCCATGGGATGGGTACCACGCAGTATTACTTTAAAGGGTCTGCATTTGCTCACCCAACCTCACCAAACCTCTCAGACCCAAGAGTGTCCACCCCTATGTCTCAATCAACTGTGGGTCTAGATATGGTCAATCCTGGTGGCATCACAGCCTCTGAACCAATTTTGTAAGAATTTCTCTCTCTTTCACTGTCTTTGTTTCACGGGTTTTTAAAAGTAATTGATTTTTATAATGGGGTTTGGCTGCTTTTCAATGCTGTGTTTATGCCGCTTTACACCCACTTGACTCACTTACAGAGAGATTTCAATACATAGGTTTTACGATTCTTACTGGTCAGATATATTCTTGGGCGGTGAATAGGGGGTGTTGAGTCCCGTTCACTGAGCAAGGAGTAGGTCTTGTCTATTACATGTTGGGTTTATGGAACGGTATCTGAGCTAATTTGAAACCCTGGTTTTATGCATCACCCCACCTCACCTTTCCCGTTAAGCAGCCATAGTGTGTTTTCTAAACGTGTGACTCTCTTCTGTTTTGTAATTCAGTTCAAGTGTAGCGGTTTTTACATTCCCTCTATAAGTGATATCTTATGATAAGTTTTTTTTTTTTTCTGTGTGACTTATTTCACGTAGAATCGTCGTATCTAAATCCACTCATCATGCTGCTACGAGCCTTATGACGTAGATTTCGTGGCTGAGTGATATTCCATTGTACATAAGGACCACAACTTCTGTATCCATTTTTCTCTTTCCTGGGATATTTAAGGTGTAACGAAGTGGAGATTCTTGCCAACAGAGCAGCCCTAAACTTTGGGGTGCCTGTGTCTTGCTGATTTTTAGTTTTCCCAATTTATACGCCCATGAGTGGAAGTGCCCTATGCTCTCTAAGCTGAGTTTTTTAGATGTCTCAGGACACACCGTACACCTCTCCAGAGTGGCTGTTGGCAATTTACATCCCACCCATCAGCGTAGCAAGGCTCCCGTTTCTCCATGGCCTGTCCTGCATTTCTGGTTTTGACACTTTATTCAGCATGGCTCTTTTGACCGATGGGAAGAGAGACTTCTTTGTAGCGCTGATTT
Source organism: Eschrichtius robustus (assembly GCF_028021215.1). Taxonomy (NCBI): domain Eukaryota; kingdom Metazoa; phylum Chordata; class Mammalia; order Artiodactyla; family Eschrichtiidae; genus Eschrichtius; species Eschrichtius robustus. Next base: position 96,795,238 of record NC_090832.1, read on the forward strand.
GCCTTTCCAGGTTGCATGGTTGGCCAAAAACGGCGTATGCGTTTTTTCCTGAATATATTCAGGAAAAAACGCATACAACCTTTTTGGCCAAGGGCATCATTGTCGAGGTTTTGCCGCTTTTCCTGTGCTTTAACGGCGATTCGAATCTCCCTCCTGAAATCTGTTTCCTGCAATTCTGCATTGCTTTCAAATCCTCTTTGTTGCCTTCCCTCAATATATTTGTGGACGAGAGTTATCATTTATAACTCTGCAGGTTTGTGAATCGCAGTGCCCCTGAGCTCCATTTTTCAACTCGCTTTCTTGGGACCTGGCCGCAAAAGCGCAGGATTGCTTCAGGCCCTATTCTCCTTCTGAGCGGCAGGCTGAGCCTGTGGTTAATTCTTCTTCCTGATGGGAAAATAGAGTGACCTGTGCCTGTCCCAAGACCTAGAGCTAGTCTCTCATTGGTTCCCCCTCTTCCGTTTCATCCTCAGGACAAATTGCAACCTGTACGGAACAGGAGGTTAAAGGTGCTGATTCTCCAAGGAGGGAGATTGCTAGGAAAGCGGCTGGAATGGCGAACCCGAGCACAATTAGATGAGAAATGAGGTGCGTTTTAGAAACCTTTCCCGATCACACGGTGTACCATCTTCTGGGTTTCTCATGCATGTTTTCGATGTAGGAAGGTGCCCTTGAACCTGGAGATTTGGGACCCATGGGATGGGTACCACGCAGTATTACTTTAAAGGGTCTGCGTTTGCTCACCCAACCTCACCAAAACTCTCAGCCCCAAGAGTGTCCACCATTATGTCTCAATCAGCTGTGGGTCTAGATATGGTCAATCCTGGTGGCATCACAGCCTCTGAACGAATTTTGTAAGAATTTCTCTCTCTTTCACTGTCTTTGTTTCACGGGTTTTTAAAAGTAATTGATTTTTATAATGGGGTTTAGCTGCTTTTCACTGCTGTGTTTATGCCGCTTTACACCCACTTGACTCACTTACAGAGAGATTTCAATACATAGGTTTTAAGATTCTTACTAGTCAGATATATTCTTGGGCGGTGAATAGGGGGTGTTGAGTCCCGTTCACTGAGCCAGGAGTAGGTCTTGTCTATTACATATTGGGTTTATGGAACGGTATCTGAGCTAATTTGAAACCCTGGTTTTATGCATCACCCCACCTCACCTTTCCCGTTAAGCAGCCATAGTGTGTTTTCTAAACGTGTGACTCTCTTCTGTTTTGTAATTCAGTTCAAGTGTACCGGTTTTTACATTCCCTCTATAAGTGATACCTTATGATAAGTGTCTTTTTCTGTGTGACTTATTTCACGTAGAATCGTCGTACCTAAATCCACTCATCATGCTGCTAGGAGCCTTATGACGTAGATTTCATGGCTGAGTGATATTCCATTGTACATAAGGGCCACGACTTCTTTATCCATTTTTCTCTTTCCTGGGATATTTAAGGTGTAACGAAGTGGAGGTTCTTCTCAACAGAGCAGCCCTAATCTTTGGGGTGCCTGTGTCTTGCTGATATTTAGTTTTCCCAATTTATACTCCCATGAGTGGAAGTGCCCTATGCTCTCTAAGCTGAGTTTTTTAGATGTTTCAAGACACACCGTACACTTCTCCAGAGTGGCTGTGGGCAATTTACATCCCGCCCATCAGCGTAGCAAGGCTCCCGTTTCTCCATGGCCTGTCCTGCATTTCTGGTTTTGACACTTTATTCAGCATGGTCCTTTTGACCGATGGGAAGCGAGACTTCTTTGTAGCGCTGATTTGCCTTTGCAGGTTGCTTGGTTGGCCAAAAAGGGCGTATGCGTATTTTCCTGAATATATTCAGGAAAAAACGCATACGCCCTTTTTGGCCAAGGGCATCATTTTTGAAGTTTTGCCGCTTTTCCTGTGCTTTAAAGGCGATTCGAATCTCCCTCCTGAAACCTGTTTCCTGCAATTCTGCCTTGCTTTCAAATCCTCTTCGTTGCCTTCCTTCAGTATATTTGTGGACGAGAGTTATCATTTATAACTCTGCAGGTTTGTGAATTGCAGTGCCCCTGAGCTCCATTTTTCAACTCGCTTCCTTGGGAGCTGGCCGCAAAAGCGCAGGAATGCTTCAGGCCCTATTCGGCTTCCGGCTGGCAGGCTGAGCCTGTGGTTAATTCTTCTTCCTGACGGGAAAATAGAGTGAGCTGTGCCTGTCCCAAGACATAGAGCTAGTCTCCCATTGGTTACCCCTCTTCCCGTTCCTCCTCAGGACAAATTGCAACCTGTACGGAACAGGAGGTTAAAGGTGCTGATTCTCCAAGGAGGGAGATTGCTAGGAAAGCGGCTGGAATGGCGAACCCGAGCACAAGGAGATGAGAAATGAGGTGCGTTTTAGAAACCTTTCCCGATCACACGGTGTACCATCTTCTGGGTTTCTCATGCATGTTTTCGATGTAGGAAGGTGCCCTTGAACCTGGAGATTTGGGACCCATGGGATGGGTACCACGCAGTATTACTTTAAAGGGTCTGCGTTTGCTCACCCAACCTCACCAAATCTCTCAGCCCCAGGAGTGTCCACCCTTATGTCTCAATCAGCTGTGGGTCTAGATATGGTCAATCCAGGTGGCATCACAGCCCCTGAACGAATTTTGTAAGAATTTCTCTCTCTTTCACTGTCTTTGCTTCACGGGTTTTTAAAAGTAATTGATTTTTATAATGGGGTTTAGCTGCTTTTCAGAGCTGTGTTTGTGCCGCTTTACACCCACTTGAGTCACTTACAGAGAGATATCAACACATAGGTTTTAAGATTCTTACCAGTCAGATATATTCTTGGGCGGTGAATAGGGGGTGCTGAGTCCCGTTCACTGAGCAAGGAGTAGGTCTTGTCTATTATATATTGGGTTTATGGAACGGTATCTGAGCTAATTTGAAACCCTTGTTTTATGCATCACCCCACCTCACCTTTCCCGTTAAGCAGCCATAGTGTGTTTTCTAAACGTGTGACTCTCTTCTGTTTTGTAATTCATTCAAGTGTAGCGGTTTTTACATTCCCTCTATAAGTGATATCTTATGATAAGTGTCTTTTTCTGTGTGACTTATTTCATGTAGAATCGTCGTACCTAAATCCACTCATCATTCTGCTACGAGCCTTATGACGTAGATTTAATGGCTGAGTGATATTCCATTGTACATAAGGACCACAACTTCTTTATCCATTTTTCTCTTTCCTGGGATATTTAAGGTGTAACGAAGTGGAGGTTCTTGTCAACAGAGCAGCCCTAAACTTTGGGGTGCCTGTGTCTTGCTGATTTTTAGTTTTCCCAATTTATACGCCCACGAGTGGAAGTGCCCTATGCTCTCTAAGCTGAGTTTTTTAGATGTTTCAAGACACACCGTTCACCTCTCCAGAGTGGCTGTTGGCAATTTACATCCCGCCCAACAGCGTAGCAAGGCTCCCGTTTCTCCATGGCCTGTCCTGCATTTCTGGTTTTAGACACTTTATTCAGCATGGCCCTTTTGACCGATGGGAAGCGAGACTTCTTTGTAGCGCTGATTTGCCTTTGCAGGTTGCTTGGTTGGCCAAAAAGGGCGTATGCGTTTTTTCCTGAATATATTCAGGAAAAAACGCATACGCCCTTTTTGGCCAAGGGCATCATTGACGAGGTTTTGCCGCTTTTCCTGTGCTTTAAAGGCGATTTGAATCTCCCTCCTGAAACCTGTTTCCTGCAATTCTGCCTTGCTTTCAAATCCTCTTCGTTGCCTTTCCTCAGTATATTTGTGGACGAGAGTTATCATTTATAACTCTGCAGGTTTGTGAATTGCAGTGCCCCTGAGCTCCATTTTTCAACTCGCTTTCTTGGGAGCTGGCCGCAAAATCGCAGGATTGCTTCAGGCCCTATTCTCCTTCCGGGCGGCAGGCTGAGCCTGTGGTTAATTCTTCTTCCTGATGGGAAAATAGAGTTACCTGTGCCTGTCCCAAGACCTAGAGCTAGTCTCTCATTGGTTCCCCCTCTTCCCTTTCATCCTCAGGACAAATTGCAACCTGTACGGAACAGGAGGTTAAAGGTGCTGATTCTCCAAGGAGGGAGATTGCTAGGAAAGCGGCTGGAATGGCGAATCCAAGCACAATTAGATGAGAAATGAGATGCGTTTTAGAAACCTTTCCCGATCACACGGTGTACCATCTTCTGGGTTTCTCATGCATGTTTTCGATGTAGGAAGATGCCCTTGAACCTGGAGATTTGGGACCCATGGGATGGGTACCACGCAGTATTACTTTAAAGGGTCTGCATTTGCTCACCCAACCTCACCAAACCTCTCAGCCCCAAGAGTGTCCACCCCTATGTCTCAATCAGCTGTGGGTCTAGATATGGTCAATCCTGGTGGCATCACAGCCTCTGAACCAATTTTGTAAGAATTTCTCTCTCTTTCACTGTCTTTGTTTCACGGGTTTTTAAAAGTAATTGATTTTTATAATGGGGTTTAGCTGCTTTTCAATGCTGTGTTTATGCCGCTTTACACCCACTTGACTCACTTACAGAGAGATTTCAATACATAGGTTTTACGATTCTTACTGGTCAGATATATTCTTTGGCGGTGAATAGGGGGTGTTGAGTCCCGTTCACTGAGCAAGAAGTAGGTCTTGTCTATTACATGTTGGGTTTATGGAACGGTATCTGAGCTAATTTGAAACCCTGGTTTTATGCATCACCCCACCTCACCTTTCCCGTTAAGCAGCCATAGTGTGTTTTCTAAACGTGTGACTCTCTTCTGTTTTGTAATTCAGTTCAAGTGTAGCGGTTTTTACATTCCCTCTATAAGTGATATCTTATGATAAGTTTTTTTTTTTTCTGTGTGACTTATTTCACGTAGAATCGTCGTATCTAAATCCACTCATCATGCTGCTAGGAGCCTTATGACGTAGATTTCATGGCTGAGTGATATTCCATTGTACATAAGGGCCACAAATTCTTTATCCATTTTTCTCTTTCCTGGGATATTTAAGGTGTAACGAAGTGGAGGTTCTTGTCAACAGAGCAGCCCTAATCTTTGGGGTGCCTGTGTCTTGCTGATATTTAGTTTTCCCAATTTATACTCCCATGAGTGGAAGTGCCCTATGCTCTCTAAGCTGAGTTTTTTAGATGTTTCAAGACACACCGTACACTTCTCCACAGTGGCTGTGGGCAATTTACATCCCGCCCATCAGCGTAGCAAGGCTCCCGTTTCTCCATGGCCTGTCCTGCATTTCTGGTTTTGACACTTTATTCAGCATGGTCCTTTTGACCGATGGGAAGCGAGACTTCTTTGTAGCGCTGATTTGCCTTTGCAGGTTGCTTGGTTGGCCAAAAAGGGCGTATGCGTTTTTTCCTGAATATATTCAGGAAAAAACGCATACGCCCTTTTTGGCCAAGGGCATCATTTTCGAAGATTTGCCGCTTTTCCTGTGCTTTAAAGGCGATTCGAATCTCCCTCCTGAAACCTGTTTCCTGCAATTCTGCCTTGCTTTCAAATCCTCTTCGTTGCCTTCCCTCAGTATATTTGTGGACGAGAGTTATCATTTATAACTCTGCAGGTTTGTGAATTGCAGTGCCCCTGAGCTCCATTTTTCAACTCGCTTCCTTGGGAGCTGGCCGCAAAAGCGCAGGAATGCTTCAGGCCCTATTCGGCTTCCGGCTGGCAGGCTGAGCCTGTGGTTAATTCTTCTTCCTGACGGGAAAATAGAGTGAGCTGTGCCTGTCCCAAGACATAGAGCTAGTCTCCCATTGGTTCCCCCTCTTCCCGTTCCTCCTCAGGACAAATTGCAACCTGTACGGAACAGGAGGTTAAAGGTGCTGATTCTCCAAGGAGGGAGATTGCTAGGAAAGCAGCTGGAATGGCGAACCCGAGCACAAGGAGATGAGAAATGAGGTGCGTTTTAGAAACCTTTCCCGATCACACGGTGTACCATCTTCTGGGTTTCTCATGCATGTTTTCGATGTAGGAAGGTGCCCTTGAACCTGGAGATTTGGGACCCATGGGATGGGTACCACGCAGTATTACTTTAAAGGGTCTGCGTTTGCTCACCCAACCTCACCAAACCTCTCAGCCCCAGGAGTGTCCACCCTTATGTCTCAATCAGCTGTGGGTCTAGATATGGTCAATCCAGGTGGCATCACAGCCCCTGAACGAATTTTGTAAGAATTTCTCTCTCTTTCACTGTCTTTGCTTCACGGGTTTTTAAAAGTAATTGATTTTTATAATGGGGTTTAGCTGCTTTTCAGAGCTGTGTGTGTGCCGCTTTACACCCACTTGAGTCACTTACAGAGAGATATCAACACATAGGTTTTAAGATTCTTAATAGTCAGATATATTCTTGGGCGGTGAATAGGGGGTGCTGAGTCCCGTTCACTGAGCAAGGAGTAGGTCTTGTCTATTATATATTGGGTTTATGGAACGGTATCTGAGCTAATTTGAAACCCTTGTTTTATGCATCACCCCACCTCACCTTTCCCGTTAAGCAGCCATAGTGTGTTTTCTAAACGTGTGACTCTCTTCTGTTTTGTAATTCATTCAAGTGTAGCGGTTTTTACATTCCCTCTATAAGTGATATCTTATGATAAGTGTCTTTTTCTGTGTGACTTATTTCATGTTGAATCGTCGTACCTAAATCCACTCATCATGCTGCTACGAGCCTTATGACGTAGATTTCATGGCTGAGTGATATTCCATTGTACATAAGGACCACAACTTCTTTATCCATTTTTCTCTTTCCTGGGATATTTAAGGTGTAACGAAGTGGAGGTTCTTGTCAACAGAGCAGCCCTAAACTTTGGGGTGCCTGTGTCTTGCTGATTTTTAGTTTTCCCAATTTATACACCCACGAGTGGAAGTGTCCTATGCTCTCTAAGCTGAGTTTTTTAGATGTTTCAAGACACACCGTACACCTCTCCAGAGTGGCTGTTGGCAATTTACATCCCGCCCAACAGCGTAGCAAGGCTCCCATTTCTCCATGGCCTGTCCTGCATTTCTGGTTTTGACACTTTATTCAGCATGGCCCTTTTGACCGATGGGAAGCGAGACTTCTTTGTAGCGCTGATTTGCCTTTGCAGGTTGCTTGGTTGGCCAAAAAGGGCGTATGCGTTTTTTCCTGAATATATTCAGGAAAAAACGCATACGCCCTTTTTGGCCAAGGTCATCATTGTCGAGGTTTTGCCGCTTTTCCTGTGCTTTAAAGGCGATTCGAATCTCCCTCCTGAAACCTGTTTCCTGCAATTCTGCCTTGCTTTCAAATCCTCTTCGTTGCCTTTCCTCAGTATATTTGTGGACGAGAGTTATCATTTATAACTCTGCAGGTTTGTGAATTGCAGTGCCCCTGAGCTCCATTTTTCAACTCGCTTTCTTGGGAGCTGGCCGCAAAAGCGCAGGATTGCTTCAGGCCCTATTCTCCTTCCGGGCGGCAGGCTGAGCCTGTGGTTAATTCTTCTTCCTGATGGGAAAATAGAGTGAGCTGTGCCTGTCCCAAGACCTAGAGCTAGTCTCTCATTGGTTCCCCCTCTTCCCTTTCATCCTCAGGACAAATTGCAACCTGTACGGAACAGGAGGTTAAAGGTGCTGATTCTCCAAGGAGGGAGATTGCTAGGAAAGCGGCTGGAATGGCGAATCCAAGCACAATTAGATGAGAAATGAGGTGCGTTTTAGAAACCTTTCCCGATCACACGGTGTACCATCTTCTGGGTTTCTCATGCATGTTTTCGATGTAGGAAGATGCCCTTGAACCTGGAGATTTGGGACCCATGGGATGGGTACCACGCAGTATTACTTTCAAGGGTCTGCGTTTGCTCACCCAACCTCACCAAACCTCTCAGCCTCAAAAGTGTCCACCCTTATGTCTCAATCAGCTGTGGGTCTAGATATGGTCAATCCAGGTGGCATCACAGCCCCTGAACGAATTTTGTAACAATTTCTCTCTCTTTCACTGTCTTTACTTCACGGGTTTTTAAAAGTAATTGATTTTTATAATGGGGTTTAGCTGCTTTTCAGTGCTGTGTTTATGATGCTTTACACGCACTTGACTCACTTACAGAGAGATTTCAATACATAGGTTTTAAGATTGTTACTTGTCAGATATATTCTTGGTCGGTGAATAGGGGGTGTTGGGTCCCGTTCACTGAGTAAGGAGTAGGTCTTGTCTATTACATATTGGGTTTATGGAACGCTATCTGAGCTAATTTGTAACCCTGGTTTTATGCATCACCCCACCTCACCTTTCCCGTTAAGCAGCCATAGTGTGTTTTCTAAACGTGTGACTCTCTTCTGTTTTGTAATTCAGTTCAAGTGTAGTGGTTTTTACTTTCCCTCTATAAGTGATATCTTATGATAAGTTTTTTTTTTTTTTCTGTGTGACTTATTTCACCTAGAATCGTCATACCTAAATCCACTCATCATGCTGCTTCGAGCCTTATGACGTAGATTTCATGGCTGAGTGATATTCCATTGTACATAAGGACCACAACTTCTGTATCCATTTTTCTCTTTCCTGGGATATTTAAGGTGTAACGAAGTGGAGATTCTTGCCAACAGAGCAGCCCTAAACTTTGGGGTGCCTGTGTCTTGCTGATTTTTAGTTTTCCCAATTTATACGCCCATGAGTGGAAGTGCCCTATGCACTCTAAGCTGAGTTTTTTAGATGTCTCAGGACACACCGTACACCTCTGCAGAGTGGCTGTTGGCAATTTACATCCCGCCCATCAGCGTAGCAAGGCTCCCGTTTCTCCATGGCCTGTCCTGCATTTCTGGTTTTGACACTTTATTCAGCATGGCCCTTTTGACCGATGGGAAGCGAGACTTCTTTGTAGCGCTGATTTGCCTTTCCAGGTTGCTTGGTTGGCCAAAAAGGGCGTATGCGTTTTTTCCTGAATATATTCAGGAAAAAACGCATACAACCTTTTTGGCCAAGGGCATCATTGTCGAGGTTTTGCCGCTTTTCCTGTGCTTTAATGGCGATTCGAATCTCCCTCCTGAAATCTGTTTCCTGCAATTCTGCCTTGCTTTCAAATCCTCTTCGTTGCCTTCCCTCAATATATTTGTGGACGAGAGTTATCATTTATAACTCTGCAGGTTTGTGAATCGCAGTGCCCCTGAGCTCCATTTCTCAACTCGCTTTCTTGGGAGCTGGCCGCAAAAGCGCAGGATTGCTTCAGGCCCTATTCTGTTTCCGGGCGGTAGGCTGAGCCTTTGGTTAATTCTTCTTTCTGATGGGAAAATAGCGTGACCTGTTCTTGTCCCAACACCTAGAGCTAGTCTCTCATTGGTTCCCCGTCTTCCCGTTCATCCTCAGGACCAATTGCAACCTGTACGGAACAGGAGGTTAAAGGTGCTGATTCTCCAAGGAGGGAGATTGCTAGGAAAGCGGCTGGAATGGCGAACCCAAGCAGAAGGAAATGAGAAATGAGGTGCGTTTTAGAAACCTTTCCCGATCACATGGTGTACCATCTTCTGGGTTTCTCATGCATGTTTTCGATGTAGGAAGATGCCCGTGAACCTGGAGATTTGGGACCCATGGGATGGGTACCACGCAGTATTACTTTAAAGGGTCTGCATTTGCTCACCCAACCTCACCAAACCTCTCAGGCCCAAGAGTGTCCACCCCTATGTCTCAATCAGCTGTGGGTCTAGATATGGTCAATCCTGGTGGCATCACAGCCTCTGAACGAATTTTGTAAGAATTTCTCTCTCTTTCACTGTCTTTGTTTCACGGGTTTTTAAAAGTAATTGATTTTTATAATGGGGTTTAGCTGCTTTTCAATGCTGTGTTTATGCCGCTTTACACCCACTTGACTCACTTACAGAGAGATTTCAATACATAGGTTTTAAGATTCTTACTGGTCAGATATATTCTTGGGCGGTGAATAGGGGGTGTTGAGTCCCGTTCACTGAGCAAGGAGTAGGTCTTGTCTATTACATGTTGGGTTTATGGAACGGTATCTGAGCTAATTTGAAACCCTGGTTTTATGCATCACCCCACCTCACCTTTCCCGTTAAGCAGCCATAGTGTGTTTTCTAAACGTGTGACTCTCTTCTGTTTTGTAATTCAGTTCAAGTGTAGCGGTTTTTACATTCCCTCTATAAGTGATATCTTATGATAAGTTTTTTTTTTCTGTGTGACTTATTTCACGTAGAATCGTCGTACCTAAATCCACTCATCATGCTGCTAGGAGCCTTATGACGTAGATTTCATGGCTGAGTGATATTCCATTGTACATAAGGGCCACAACTTCTTTATCCATTTTTCTCTTTCCTGGGATATTTAAGGTGTAACGAAGTGGAGGTTCTTGTAAACAGAACAGCCCTAATCTTTGGGGTGCCTGTGTCTTGCTGATATTTAGTTTTCCCAATTTATACTCCCATGAGTGGAAGTGCCCTATGCTCTCTAAGCTGAGTTTTTTAGATGTTTCAAGACACACCGTACACTTCTCCAGAGTGGCTGTGGGCAATTTACATCCCGCCCATCAGCGTAGCAAGGCTCCCGTTTCTCCATGGCCTGTCCTGCATTTCTGGTTTTGACACTTTATTCAGCATGGTCCTTTTGACCGATGGGAAGCGAGACTTCTTTGTAGCGCTGATTTGCCTTTGCAGGTTGCTTGGTTGGCCAAAAAGGGCGTATGCGTATTTTCCTGAATATATTCAGGAAAAAACGCATACGCCCTTTTTGGCCAAGGGCATCATTGTCGAGGTTTTGCCGCTTTTCCTGTGCTTTAAAGGCGATTCGAATCTCCCTCCTGAAACCTGTTTCCTGCAATTCTGCCTTGCTTTCAAATCCTCTTCGTTGCCTTCCCTCAGTATATTTGTGGACGAGAGTTATCATTTATAACTCTGCAGGTTTGTGAATTGCAGTGCCCCTGAGCTCCATTTTTCAACTCGCTTCCTTGGGAGCTGGCCGCAAAAGCGCAGGAATGCTTCAGGCCCTATTCGGCTTCCGGCTGGCAAGCTGAGCCTGTGGTTAATTCTTCTTCCTGATGGGAAAATAGAGTGACCTGTGCCTGTCCCAAGACCTAGAGCTAGTCTCTCATTGGTTCCCCCTCTTCCCGTTCAACCTCAGCACAAATTGCAACCTGTACGGAACAGGAGGTTAAAGGTGCTGATTCTCCAAGGAGGGAGATTGCTAGGAAAGCGGCTGGAATGGCGAATCCAAGCACAATTTGATGAGAAATGAGGTGCGTTTTAGAAACCTTTCCCGATCACACGGTGTACCATCTTCTGGGTTTCTCATGCATGTTTTCGATGTAGGAAGATGCCCTTGAACCTGGAGATTTGGGACCCATGGGATGGGTACCACGCAGTATTACTTTCAAGGGTCTGCGTTTGCTCACCCAACCTCACCAAACCTCTCAGCCTCAAAAGTGTCCACCCTTATGTCTCAATCAGCTGTGGGTCTAGATATGGTCAATCCAGGTGGCATCACAGCCCCTGAACGAATTTTGTAAGAATTTCTCTCTCTTTCACTGTCTTTGCTTCACGGGTTTTTAAAAGTAATTGATTTTTAAAATGGGGTTTAGCTGCTTTTCAGAGCTGTGTTTGTGCCGCTTTACACCCACTTGAGTCACTTACAGAGAGATATCAACACATAGGTTTTAAGATTCTTACTAGTCAGATATATTCTTGGGCGGTGAATAGGGGGTGCTGAGTCCCGTTCACTGAGCAAGGAGTAGGTCTTGTCTATTACATATTGGGTTTATGGAACGCTATCTGAGCTAATTTGTAACCCTGGTTTTATGCATCACCCCACCTCACCTTTCCCGTTAAGCAGCCATAGTGTGTTTTCTAAACGTGTGACTCTCTTCTGTTTTGTAATTCAGTTCAAGTGTAGTGGTTTTTACTTTCCCTCTATAAGTGATATCTTATGATAAGTTTTTTTTTTTTTTTCTGTGTGACTTATTTCACCTAGAATCGTCATACCTAAATCCACTCATCATGCTGCTTCGAGCCTTATGACGTAGATTTCATGGCTGAGTGATATTCCATTGTACATAAGGACCACAACTTCTGTATCCATTTTTCTCTTTCCTGGGATATTTAAGGTGTAACGAAGTGGAGATTCTTGCCAACAGAGCAGCCCTAAACTTTGGGGTGCCTGTGTCTTGCTGATTTTTAGTTTTCCCAATTTATACGCCCATGAGTGGAAGTGCCCTATGCTCTCTAAGCTGAGTTTTTTAGATGTCTCAGGACACACCGTACACCTCTGCAGAGTGGCTGTTGGTAATTTACATCTCGCCCATCAGAGTAGCAAGGCTCCCGTTTCTCCATGGCCTGTCCTGCATTTCTGGTTTTGACACTTTTTTCAGCATGGCCCTTTTGACCGATGGGAAGCGAGACTTCTTTGTAGCGCTGATTTGCCTTTCCAGGTTGCTTGGTTGGCCAAAAAGGGCGTATGCGTTTTTTCCTGAATATATTCAGGAAAAAACGCATACAACCTTTTTGGCCAAGGGCATCATTGTCGAGGTTTTGCCGCTTTTCCTGTGCTTTAACGGCGATTCGAATCTCCCTCCTGAAATCTGTTTCCTGCAATTCTGCCTTGCTTTCAAATCCTCTTCGTTGCCTTCCCTCAATATATTTGTGGACGAGAGTTATCATTTATAACTCTGCAGGTTTGTGAATTGCAGTGCCCCTGAGCTCCATTTCTCAACTCGCTTTCTTGGGAGCTGGCCGCAAAAGCGCAGGATTGCTTCAGGCCCTATTCTGTTTCCGGGCGGTAGGCTGAGCCTTTGGTTAATTCTTCTTTCTGATGGGAAAATAGCGTGACCTGTTCTTGTCCCAACACCTAGAGCTAGTCTCTCATTGGTTCCCCCTCTTCCCTTTCATCCTCAGGACAAATTGCAACCTGTACGGAACAGGAGGTTAAAGGTGCTGATTCTCCAAGGAGGGAGATTGCTAGGAAAGCGGCTGGAATGGCGAACCCGAGAACAAGGAGATGAGAAATGAGGTGCGTTTTAGAAACCTCTCCCGATCACACGGTGTACCATTTTTTGGGTTTCTCATGCATGTTTTCGATGTAGGAAGATGCCCTTGAACCTGGAGATTTGGGACCCATGGGATGGGTACCACGCAGTATTACTTTAAATGGTCTGCATTTGCTCACCCAACCTCAGCAAACCTCTCAGCCCCAAGAGTGTCCACCCTTATGTCTCAATCAGCTGTGGGTCTAGATATGGTCAACCCAGGTGGCATCACAGCCTCTGAACGAATTTTGTAAGAATTTCTCTCTCTTTCACTGTCTTTGTTTCACGGGTTTTTTAAAGTAATTGATTTTTATAATGGGGTGTAGCTGCTTTTCAATGCTGTGTTTATGCCGCTTTACACCCACTTGACTCACTTACAGAGAGATTTCAATACATAGGTTTTAAGATTCTTACTGGTCAGATATATTCTTGGGCGGTGAATAGGGGGTGTTGAGTCCCGTTCACTGAGCAAGGAGTAGGTCTTTTCTATTACATGTTGGGTTTATGGAACGGTATCTGAGCTAATTTGAAACCCTGGTTTTATGCATCACCCCACCTCACCTTTCCCGTTAAGCAGCCATAGTGTGTTTTCTAAACGTGTGACACTCTTCTGTTTTGTAATTCAGTTCAAGTGTAGCGGTTTTTACATTCCCTCTATAAGTGATATCTTATGATAAGTTTTTTTTTTTTTTTTCTGTGTGACTTATTTCACGTAGAATCGTCGTATCTAAATCCACTCATCATGCTGCTAGGAGCCTTATGACGTAGATTTCATGGCTGAGTGATATTCCATTGTACATAAGGGCCACAACTTCTTTATCCATTTTTCTCTTTCCTGGGATATTTAAGGTGTAACGAAGTGGAGGTTCTTGTCAACAGAGCAGCCCTAATCTTTGGGGTGCCTGTGTCTTGCTGATATTTAGTTTTCCCAATTTATACGCCCATGAGTGGAAGTGCCCTATGCTCTCTAAGCTGAGTTTTTTAGATGTTTCAAGACACACCGTACACTTCTCCAGAGTGGCTGTGGGCAATTTAAATCCCGCCCATCAGCATAGCAAGGCTCCCATTTCTCCATGGCCTGTCTTGCATTTCTGGTTTTGACACTTTATTCAGCATGGTCCTTTTGACCGATGGGAAGCGAGACTTCTTTGTAGCGCTGATTTGCCTTTGCAGGTTGCTTGGTTGGCCAAAAAGGGCGTATGCGTTTTTTCCTGAATATATTCAGGAAAAAACGCATACGCCCTTTTTGGCCAAGGGCATCATTTTCGAAGTTTTGCCGCTTTTCCTGTGCTTTAAAGGCGATTCGAATCTCCCTCCTGAAACCTGTTTCCTGCAATTCTGCCTTGCTTTCAAATCCTCTTCGTTGCCTTCCCTCAGTATATTTGTGGACGAGAGTTATCATTTATAACACTGCAGGTTTGTGAATTGCAGTGTCCCTGAGCTCCATTTTTCAACTCGCTTCCTTGGGAGCTGGCCGCAAAAGCGCAGGATTGCTTCAGGCCCTATTCGGCTTCCGGCTGGCAGGCTGAGCCTGTGGTTAATTCTTCTTCCTGACGGGAAAATAGAGTGAGCTGTGCCTGTCCCAAGACCTAGAGCTAGTCTCCCATTGGTTCCCCCTCTTCCCGTTCCTCCTCAGGACAAATTGCAACCTGTACGGAACAGGAGGTTAAAGGTGCTGATTCTCCAAGGAGGGAGATTGCTAGGAAAGCGGCTGGAATGGCGAACCCGAGCACAAGGAGATGAGAAATGAGGTGCGTTTTAGAAACCTTTCCCGATCACACGGTGTACCATCTTCTGGGTTTCTCATGCATGTTTTCGATGTAGGAAGGTGCCCTTGAACCTGGAGATTTGGGACCCATGGGATGGGTACCACGCAGTATTACTTTAAAGGGTCTGCGTTTGCTCACCCAACCTCACCAAATCTCTCAGCCCCAGGAGTGTCCACCCTTATGTCTCAATCAGCTGTGGGTCTAGATATGGTCAATCCAGGTGGCATCACAGCCCCTGAACGAATTTTGTAAGAATTTCTCTCTCTTTCACTGTCTTTGCTTCACGGGTTTTTAAAAGTAATTGATTTTTATAATGGGGTTTAGCTGCTTTTCAGAGCTGTGTTTGTGCCGCTTTACACCCACTTGAGTCACTTACAGAGAGATATCAACACATAGGTTTTAAGATTCTTACTAGTCAGATATATTCTTGGGCGGTGAATAGGGGGTGCTGAGTCCCGTTCACTGAGCAAGGAGTAGGTCTTGTCTATTATATATTGGGTTTATGGAACGGTATCTGAGCTAATTTGAAACCCTTGTTTTATGCATCACCCCACCTCACCTTTCCCGTTAAGCAGCCATAGTGTGTTTTCTAAACGTGTGACTCTCTTCTGTTTTGTAATTCATTCAAGTGTAGCGGTTTTTACATTCCCTCTATAAGTGATATCTTATGATAAGTGTCTTTTTCTGTGTGACTTATTTCATGTAGAATCGTCGTACCTAAATCCACTCATCATTCTGCTACGAGCCTTATGACGTAGATTTCATGGCTGAGTGATATTCCATTGTACATAAGGACCACAACTTCTTTATCCATTTTTCTCTTTCCTGGGATATTTAAGGTGTAACGAAGTGGAGGTTCTTGTCAACAGAGCAGCCCTAAACTTTGGGGTGCCTGTGTCTTGCTGATTTTTAGTTTTCCCAATTTATACGCCCACGAGTGGAAGTGCCCTATGCTCTCTAAGCTGAGTTTTTTAGATGTTTCAAGACACACCGTTCACCTCTCCAGAGTGGCTGTTGGCAATTTACATCCCGCCCAACAGCGTAGCAAGGCTCCCGTTTCTCCATGGCCTGTCCTGCATTTCTGGTTTTGACACTTTATTCAGCATGGCCCTTTTGACCGATGGGAAGCGAGACTTCTTTGTAGCGCTGATTTGCCTTTGCAGGTTGCTTGGTTGGCCAAAAAGGGCGTATGCGTTTTTTCCTGAATATATTCAGGAAAAAACGCATACGCCCTTTTTGGCCAAGGGCATCATTGTCGAGGTTTTGCCGCTTTTCCTGTGCTTTAAAGGCGATTCGAATCTCCCTCCTGAAACCTGTTTCCTGCAATTCTGCCTTGCTTTCAAATCCTCTTCGTTGCCTTTCCTCAGTATATTTGTGGACGAGAGTTATCATTTATAACTCTGCAGGTTTGTGAATTGCAGTGCCCCTGAGCTCCATTTTTCAACTCGCTTTCTTGGGAGCTGGCCGCAAAATCGCAGGATTGCTTCAGGCCCTATTCTCCTTCCGGGCGGCAGGCTGAGCCTGTGGTTAATTCTTCTTCCTGATGGGAAAATAGAGTGACCTGTGCCTGTCCCAAGACCTAGAGCTAGTCTCTCATTGGTTCCCCCTCTTCCCTTTCATCCTCAGGACAAATTGCAACCTGTACGGAACAGGAGGTTAAAGGTGCTGATTCTCCAAGGAGGGAGATTGCTAGGAAAGCGGCTGGAATGGCGAATCCAAGCACAATTAGATGAGAAATGAGATGCGTTTTAGAAACCTTTCCCGATCACACGGTGTACCATCTTCTGGGTTTCTCATGCATGTTTTCGATGTAGGAAGATGCCCTTGAACCTGGAGATTTGGGACCCATGGGATGGGTACCACGCAGTATTACTTTAAAGGGTCTGCATTTGCTCACCCAACCTCACCAAACCTCTCAGACCCAAGAGTGTCCACCCCTATGTCTCAATCAGCTGTGGGTCTAGATATGGTCAATCCTGGTGGCATCACAGCCTCTGAACCAATTTTGTAAGAATTTCTCTCTCTTTCACTGTCTTTGTTTCACGGGTTTTTAAAAGTAATTGATTTTTATAATGGGGTTTGGCTGCTTTTCAATGCTGTGTTTATGCCGCTTTACACCCACTTGACTCACTTACAGAGAGATTTCAATACATAGGTTTTACGATTCTTACTGGTCAGATATATTCTTGGGCGGTGAATAGGGGGTGTTGAGTCCCGTTCACTGAGCAAGGAGTAGGTCTTGTCTATTACATGTTGGGTTTATGGAACGGTATCTGAGCTAATTTGAAACCCTGGTTTTATGCATCACCCCACCTCACCTTTCCCGTTAAGCAGCCATAGTGTGTTTTCTAAACGTGTGACTCTCTTCTGTTTTGTAATTCAGTTCAAGTGTAGCGGTTTTTACATTCCCTCTATAAGTGATATCTTATGATAAGTTTTTTTTTTTTTCTGTGTGACTTATTTCACGTAGAATCGTCGTATCTAAATCCACTCATCATGCTGCTACGAGCCTTATGACGTAGATTTCGTGGCTGAGTGATATTCCATTGTACATAAGGACCACAACTTCTGTATCCATTTTTCTCTTTCCTGGGATATTTAAGGTGTAACGAAGTGGAGATTCTTGCCAACAGAGCAGCCCTAAACTTTGGGGTGCCTGTGTCTTGCTGATTTTTAGTTTTCCCAATTTATACGCCCATGAGTGGAAGTGCCCTATGCTCTCTAAGCTGAGTTTTTTAGATGTCTCAGGACACACCGTACACCTCTCCAGAGTGGCTGTTGGCAATTTACATCCCACCCATCAGCGTAGCAAGGCTCCCGTTTCTCCATGGCCTGTCCTGCATTTCTGGTTTTGACACTTTATTCAGCATGGCCCTTTTGACCGATGGGAAGCGAGACTTCTTTGTAGCGCTGATTTGCCTTTCCAGGTTGCATGGTTGGCCAAAAACGGCGTATGCGTTTTTTCCTGAATATATTCAGGAAAAAACGCATACAACCTTTTTGGCCAAGGGCATCATTGTCGAGGTTTTGCCGCTTTTCCTGTGCTTTAACGGCGATTCGAATCTCCCTCCTGAAATCTGTTTCCTGCAATTCTGCCTTGCTTTCAAATCCTCTTTGTTGCCTTCCCTCAATATATTTGTGGACGAGAGTTATCATTTATAACTCTGCAGGTTTGTGAATCGCAGTGCCCCTGAGCTCCATTTTTCAACTCGCTTTCTTGGGACCTGGCCGCAAAAGCGCAGGATTGCTTCAGGCCCTATTCTCCTTCTGAGCGGCAGGCTGAGCCTGTGGTTAATTCTTCTTCCTGATGGGAAAATAGAGTGACCTGTGCCTGTCCCAAGACCTAGAGCTAGTCTCTCATTGGTTCCCCCCCTTCCCTTTCATCCTCAGGACAAATTGCAACCTGTACGGAACAGGAGGTTAAAGGTGCTGATTCTCCAAGGAGGGAGATTGCTAGGAAAGCGGCTGGAATGGCGAACCCGAGCACAATTAGATGAGAAATGAGGTGCATTTTAGAAACCTTTCCCGATCACACGGTGTACCATCTTCTGGGTTTCTCATGCATGTTTTCGATGTAGGAAGGTGCCCTTGAACCTGGAGATTTGGGACCCATGGGATGGGTACCACGCAGTATTACTTTAAAGGGTCTGCGTTTGCTCACCCAACCTCACCAAAACTCTCAGCCCCAAGAGTGTCCACCATTATGTCTCAATCAGCTGTGGGTCTAGATATGGTCAATCCTGGTGGCATCACAGCCTCTGAACGAATTTTGTAAGAATTTCTCTCTCTTTCACTGTCTTTGTTTCACGGGTTTTTAAAAGTAATTGATTTTTATAATGGGGTTTAGCTGCTTTTCACTGCTGTGTTTATGCCGCTTTACACCCACTTGACTCACTTACAGAGAGATTTCAATACATAGGTTTTAAGATTCTTACTAGTCAGATATATTCTTGGGCGGTGAATAGGGGGTGTTGAGTCCCGTTCACTGAGCCAGGAGTAGGTCTTGTCTATTACATATTGGGTTTATGGAACGGTATCTGAGCTAATTTGAAACCCTGGTTTTATGCATCACCCCACCTCACCTTTCCCGTTAAGCAGCCATAGTGTGTTTTCTAAACGTGTGACTCTCTTCTGTTTTGTAATTCAGTTCAAGTGTACCGGTTTTTACATTCCCTCTATAAGTGATACCTTATGATAAGTGTCTTTTTCTGTGTGACTTATTTCACGTAGAATCGTCGTACCTAAATCCACTCATCATGCTGCTAGGAGCCTTATGACGTAGATTTCATGGCTGAGTGATATTCCATTGTACATAAGGGCCACGACTTCTTTATCCATTTTTCTCTTTCCTGGGATATTTAAGGTGTAACGAAGTGGAGGTTCTTGTCAACAGAGCAGCCCTAATCTTTGGGGTGCCTGTGTCTTGCTGATATTTAGTTTTCCCAATTTATACTCCCATGAGTGGAAGTGCCCTATGCTCTCTAAGCTGAGTTTTTTAGATGTTTCAAGACACACCGTACACTTCTCCAGAGTGGCTGTGGGCAATTTACATCCCGCCCATCAGCGTAGCAAGGCTCCCGTTTCTCCATGGCCTGTCCTGCATTTCTGGTTTTGACACTTTATTCAGCATGGTCCTTTTGACCGATGGGAAGCGAGACTTCTTTGTAGCGCTGATTTGCCTTTGCAGGTTGCTTGGTTGGCCAAAAAGGGCGTATGCGTTTTTTCCTGAATATATTCAGGAAAAAACGCATACGCCCTTTTTGGCCAAGGGCATCATTTTCGAAGTTTTGCCGCTTTTCCTGTGCTTTAAAGGCGATTCGAATCTCCCTCCTGAAACCTGTTTCCTGCAATTCTGCCTTGCTTTCAAATCCTCTTCGTTGCCTTCCCTCAGTATATTTGTGGACGAGAGTTATCATTTATAACTCTGCAGGTTTGTGAATTGCAGTGCCCCTGAGCTCCATTTTTCAACTCGCTTCCTTGGGAGCTGGCCGCAAAAGCGCAGGAATGCTTCAGGCCCTATTCGGCTTCCGGCTGGCAGGCTGAGCCTGTGGTTAATTCTTCTTCCTGATGGGAAAATAGAGTGACCTGTGCCTGTCCCAAGACCTAGAGCTAGTCTCTCATTGGTTCCCCCTCTTCCCGTTCATCCTCAGCACAAATTGCAACCTGTACGGAACAGGAGGTTAAAGGTGCTGATTCTCCAAGGAGGGAGATTGCTAGGAAAGCGGCTGGAATGGCGAATCCAAGCACAATTTGATGAGAAATGAGGTGCGTTTTAGAAACCTTTCCCGATCACACGGTGTACCATCTTCTGGGTTTCTCATGCATGTTTTCGATGTAGGAAGATGCCCTTGAACCTGGAGATTTGGGACCCATGGGATGGGTACCACGCAGTATTACTTTCAAGGGTCTGCGTTTGCTCACCCAACCTCACCAAACCTCTCAGCCTCAAAAGTGTCCACCCTTATGTCTCAATCAGCTGTGGGTCTAGATATGGTCAATCCAGGTGGCATCACAGCCCCTGAACGAATTTTGTAAGAATTTCTCTCTCTTTCACTGTCTTTGCTTCACGGGTTTTTAAAAGTAATTGATTTTTAAAATGGGGTTTAGCTGCTTTTCAGAGCTGTGTTTGTGCCGCTTTACACCCACTTGAGTCACTTACAGAGAGATATCAACACATAGGTTTTAAGATTCTTACTAGTCAGATATATTCTTGGGCGGTGAATAGGGGGTGCTGAGTCCCGTTCACTGAGCAAGGAGTAGGTCTTGTCTATTACATATTGGGTTTATGGAACGCTATCTGAGCTAATTTGTAACCCTGGTTTTATGCATCACCCCACCTCACCTTTCCCGTTAAGCAGCCATAGTGTGTTTTCTAAACGTGTGACTCTCTTCTGTTTTGTAATTCAGTTCAAGTGTAGTGGTTTTTACTTTCCCTCTATAAGTGATATCTTATGATAAGTTTTTTTTTTTTTTTCTGTGTGACTTATTTCACCTAGAATCGTCATACCTAAATCCACTCATCATGCTGCTTCGAGCCTTATGACGTAGATTTCATGGCTGAGTGATATTCCATTGTACATAAGGACCACAACTTCTGTATCCATTTTTCTCTTTCCTGGGATATTTAAGGTGTAACGAAGTGGAGATTCTTGCCAACAGAGCAGCCCTAAACTTTGGGGTGCCTGTGTCTTGCTGATTTTTAGTTTTCCCAATTTATACGCCCATGAGTGGAAGTGCCCTATGCTCTCTAAGCTGAGTTTTTTAGATGTCTCAGGACACACCGTACACCTCTGCAGAGTGGCTGTTGGTAATTTACATCTCGCCCATCAGAGTAGCAAGGCTCCCGTTTCTCCATGGCCTGTCCTGCATTTCTGGTTTTGACACTTTTTTCAGCATGGCCCTTTTGACCGATGGGAAGCGAGACTTCTTTGTAGCGCTGATTTGCCTTTCCAGGTTGCTTGGTTGGCCAAAAAGGGCGTATGCGTTTTTTCCTGAATATATTCAGGAAAAAACGCATACAACCTTTTTGGCCAAGGGCATCATTGTCGAGGTTTTGCCGCTTTTCCTGTGCTTTAACGGCGATTCGAATCTCCCTCCTGAAATCTGTTTCCTGCAATTCTGCCTTGCTTTCAAATCCTCTTCGTTGCCTTCCCTCAATATATTTGTGGACGAGAGTTATCATTTATAACTCTGCAGGTTTGTGAATTGCAGTGCCCCTGAGCTCCATTTCTCAACTCGCTTTCTTGGGAGCTGGCCGCAAAAGCGCAGGATTGCTTCAGGCCCTATTCTGTTTCCGGGCGGTAGGCTGAGCCTTTGGTTAATTCTTCTTTCTGATGGGAAAATAGCGTGACCTGTTCTTGTCCCAACACCTAGAGCTAGTCTCTCATTGGTTCCCCCTCTTCCCTTTCATCCTCAGGACAAATTGCAACCTGTACGGAACAGGAGGTTAAAGGTGCTGATTCTCCAAGGAGGGAGATTGCTAGGAAAGCGGCTGGAATGGCGAACCCGAGAACAAGGAGATGAGAAATGAGGTGCGTTTTAGAAACCTCTCCCGATCACACGGTGTACCATTTTTTGGGTTTCTCATGCATGTTTTCGATGTAGGAAGATGCCCTTGAACCTGGAGATTTGGGACCCATGGGATGGGTACCACGCAGTATTACTTTAAATGGTCTGCATTTGCTCACCCAACCTCAGCAAACCTCTCAGCCCCAAGAGTGTCCACCCTTATGTCTCAATCAGCTGTGGGTCTAGATATGGTCAACCCAGGTGGCATCACAGCCTCTGAACGAATTTTGTAAGAATTTCTCTCTCTTTCACTGTCTTTGTTTCACGGGTTTTTTAAAGTAATTGATTTTTATAATGGGGTGTAGCTGCTTTTCAATGCTGTGTTTATGCCGCTTTACACCCACTTGACTCACTTACAGAGAGATTTCAATACATAGGTTTTAAGATTCTTACTGGTCAGATATATTCTTGGGCGGTGAATAGGGGGTGTTGAGTCCCGTTCACTGAGCAAGGAGTAGGTCTTTTCTATTACATGTTGGGTTTATGGAACGGTATCTGAGCTAATTTGAAACCCTGGTTTTATGCATCACCCCACCTCACCTTTCCCGTTAAGCAGCCATAGTGTGTTTTCTAAACGTGTGACACTCTTCTGTTTTGTAATTCAGTTCAAGTGTAGCGGTTTTTACATTCCCTCTATAAGTGATATCTTATGATAAGTTTTTTTTTTTTTTCTGTGTGACTTATTTCACGTAGAATCGTCGTATCTAAATCCACTCATCATGCTGCTAGGAGCCTTATGACGTAGATTTCATGGCTGAGTGATATTCCATTGTACATAAGGGCCACAACTTCTTTATCCATTTTTCTCTTTCCTGGGATATTTAAGGTGTAACGAAGTGGAGGTTCTTGTCAACAGAGCAGCCCTAATCTTTGGGGTGCCTGTGTCTTGCTGATATTTAGTTTTCCCAATTTATACGCCCATGAGTGGAAGTGCCCTATGCTCTCTAAGCTGAGTTTTTTAGATGTTTCAAGACACACCGTACACTTCTCCAGAGTGGCTGTGGGCAATTTAAATCCCGCCCATCAGCATAGCAAGGCTCCCATTTCTCCATGGCCTGTCTTGCATTTCTGGTTTTGACACTTTATTCAGCATGGTCCTTTTGACCGATGGGAAGCGAGACTTCTTTGTAGCGCTGATTTGCCTTTGCAGGTTGCTTGGTTGGCCAAAAAGGGCGTATGCGTTTTTTCCTGAATATATTCAGGAAAAAACGCATACGCCCTTTTTGGCCAAGGGCATCATTTTCGAAGTTTTGCCGCTTTTCCTGTGCTTTAAAGGCGATTCGAATCTCCCTCCTGAAACCTGTTTCCTGCAATTCTGCCTTGCTTTCAAATCCTCTTCGTTGCCTTCCCTCAGTATATTTGTGGACGAGAGTTATCATTTATAACACTGCAGGTTTGTGAATTGCAGTGTCCCTGAGCTCCATTTTTCAACTCGCTTCCTTGGGAGCTGGCCGCAAAAGTGCAGGATTGCTTCAGGCCCTATTCGGCTTCCGGCTGGCAGGCTGAGCCTGTGGTTAATTCTTCTTCCTGACGGGAAAATAGAGTGAGCTGTGCCTGTCCCAAGACCTAGAGCTAGTCTCCCATTGGTTCCCCCTCTTCCCGTTCCTCCTCAGGACAAATTGCAACCTGTACGGAACAGGAGGTTAAAGGTGCTGATTCTCCAAGGAGGGAGATTGCTAGGAAAGCGGCTGGAATGGCGAACCCGAGCACAAGGAGATGAGAAATGAGGTGCGTTTTAGAAACCTTTCCCGATCACACGGTGTACCATCTTCTGGGTTTCTCATGCATGTTTTCGATGTAGGAAGGTGCCCTTGAACCTGGAGATTTGGGACCCATGGGATGGGTACCACGCAGTATTACTTTAAAGGGTCTGCGTTTGCTCACCCAACCTCACCAAATCTCTCAGCCCCAGGAGTGTCCACCCTTATGTCTCAATCAGCTGTGGGTCTAGATATGGTCAATCCAGGTGGCATCACAGCCCCTGAACGAATTTTGTAAGAATTTCTCTCTCTTTCACTGTCTTTGCTTCACGGGTTTTTAAAAGTAATTGATTTTTATAATGGGGTTTAGCTGCTTTTCAGAGCTGTGTTTGTGCCGCTTTACACCCACTTGAGTCACTTACAGAGAGATATCAACACATAGGTTTTAAGATTCTTACTAGTCAGATATATTCTTGGGCGGTGAATAGGGGGTGCTGAGTCCCGTTCACTGAGCAAGGAGTAGGTCTTGTCTATTATATATTGGGTTTATGGAACGGTATCTGAGCTAATTTGAAACACTTGTTTTATGCATCACCCCACCTCACCTTTCCCGTTAAGCAGCCATAGTGTGTTTTCTAAACGTGTGACTCTCTTCTGTTTTGTAATTCATTCAAGTGTAGCGGTTTTTACATTCCCTCTATAAGTGATATCTTATGATAAGTGTCTTTTTCTGTGTGACTTATTTCATGTAGAATCGTCGTACCTAAATCCACTCATCATTCTGCTACGAGCCTTATGACGTAGATTTCATGGCTGAGTGATATTCCATTGTACATAAGGACCACAACTTCTTTATCCATTTTTCTCTTTCCTGGGATATTTAAGGTGTAACGAAGTGGAGGTTCTTGTCAACAGAGCAGCCCTAAACTTTGGGGTGCCTGTGTCTTGCTGATTTTTAGTTTTCCCAATTTATACGCCCACGAGTGGAAGTGCCCTATGCTCTCTAAGCTGAGTTTTTTAGATGTTTCAAGACACACCGTTCACCTCTCCAGAGTGGCTGTTGGCAATTTACATCCCGCCCAACAGCGTAGCAAGGCTCCCGTTTCTCCATGGCCTGTCCTGCATTTCTGGTTTTGACACTTTATTCAGCATGGCCCTTTTGACCGATGGGAAGCGAGACTTCTTTGTAGCGCTGATTTGCCTTTGCAGGTTGCTTGGTTGGCCAAAAAGGGCGTATGCGTTTTTTCCTGAATATATTCAGGAAAAAACGCATACGCCCTTTTTGGCCAAGGGCATCATTGTCGAGGTTTTGCCGCTTTTCCTGTGCTTTAAAGGCGATTCGAATCTCCCTCCTGAAACCTGTTTCCTGCAATTCTGCCTTGCTTTCAAATCCTCTTCGTTGCCTTTCCTCAGTATATTTGTGGACGAGAGTTATCATTTATAACTCTGCAGGTTTGTGAATTGCAGTGCCCCTGAGCTCCATTTTTCAACTCGCTTTCTTGGGAGCTGGCCGCAAAATCGCAGGATTGCTTCAGGCCCTATTCTCCTTCCGGGCGGCAGGCTGAGCCTGTGGTTAATTCTTCTTCCTGATGGGAAAATAGAGTGACCTGTGCCTGTCCCAAGACCTAGAGCTAGTCTCTCATTGGTTCCCCCTCTTCCCTTTCATCCTCAGGACAAATTGCAACCTGTACGGAACAGGAGGTTAAAGGTGCTGATTCTCCAAGGAGGGAGATTGCTAGGAAAGCGGCTGGAATGGCGAATCCAAGCACAATTAGATGAGAAATGAGATGCGTTTTAGAAACCTTTCCCGATCACACGGTGTACCATCTTCTGGGTTTCTCATGCATGTTTTCGATGTAGGAAGATGCCCTTGAACCTGGAGATTTGGGACCCATGGGATGGGTACCACGCAGTATTACTTTAAAGGGTCTGCATTTGCTCACCCAACCTCACCAAACCTCTCAGACCCAAGAGTGTCCACCCCTATGTCTCAATCAGCTGTGGGTCTAGATATGGTCAATCCTGGTGGCATCACAGCCTCTGAACCAATTTTGTAAGAATTTCTCTCTCTTTCACTGTCTTTGTTTCACGGGTTTTTAAAAGTAATTGATTTTTATAATGGGGTTTGGCTGCTTTTCAATGCTGTGTTTATGCCGCTTTACACCCACTTGACTCACTTACAGAGAGATTTCAATACATAGGTTTTACGATTCTTACTGGTCAGATATATTCTTGGGCGGTGAATAGGGGGTGTTGAGTCCCGTTCACTGAGCAAGGAGTAGGTCTTGTCTATTACATGTTGGGTTTATGGAACGGTATCTGAGCTAATTTGAAACCCTGGTTTTATGCATCACCCCACCTCACCTTTCCCGTTAAGCAGCCATAGTGTGTTTTCTAAACGTGTGACTCTCTTCTGTTTTGTAATTCAGTTCAAGTGTAGCGGTTTTTACATTCCCTCTATAAGTGATATCTTATGATAAGTTTTTTTTTTTCTGTGTGACTTATTTCACGTAGAATCGTCGTATCTAAATCCACTCATCATGCTGCTACGAGCCTTATGACATAGATTTCGTGGCTGAGTGATATTCCATTGTACATAAGGACCACAACTTCTGTATCCATTTTTCTCTTTCCTGGGATATTTAAGGTGTAACGAAGTGGAGATTCTTGCCAACAGAGCAGCCCTAAACTTTGGGGTGCCTGTGTCTTGCTGATTTTTAGTTTTCCCAATTTATACGCCCATGAGTGGAAGTGCCCTATGCTCTCTAAGCTGAGTTTTTTAGATGTCTCAGGACACACCGTACACCTCTCCAGAGTGGCTGTTGGCAATTTACATCCCACCCATCAGCGTAGCAAGGCTCCCGTTTCTCCATGGCCTGTCCTGCATTTCTGGTTTTGACACTTTATTCAGCATGGCCCTTTTGACCGATGGGAAGCGAGACTTCTTTGTAGCGCTGATTTGCCTTTCCAGGTTGCATGGTTGGCCAAAAACGGCGTATGCGTTTTTTCCTGAATATATTCAGGAAAAAACGCATACAACCTTTTTGGCCAAGGGCATCATTGTCGAGGTTTTGCCGCTTTTCCTGTGCTTTAACGGCGATTCATATCTCCCTCCTGAAATCTGTTTCCTGCAATTCTGCCTTGCTTTCAAATCCTCTTTGTTGCCTTCCCTCAATATATTTGTGGACGAGAGTTATCATTTATAACTCTGCAGGTTTGTGAATCGCAGTGCCCCTGAGCTCCATTTTTCAACTCGCTTTCTTGGGACCTGGCCGCAAAAGCGCAGGATTGCTTCAGGCCCTATTCTCCTTCTGAGCGGCAGGCTGAGCCTGTGGTTAATTCTTCTTCCTGATGGGAAAATAGAGTGACCTGTGCCTGTCCCAAGACCTAGAGCTAGTCTCTCATTGGTTCCCCCTCTTCCCTTTCATCCTCAGGACAAATTGCAACCTGTACGGAACAGGAGGTTAAAGGTGCTGATTCTCCAAGGAGGGAGATTGCTAGGAAAGCGGCTGGAATGGCGAACCCGAGCACAATTAGATGAGAAATGAGGTGCGTTTTAGAAACCTTTCCCGATCACACGGTGTACCATCTTCTGGGTTTCTCATGCATGTTTTCGATGTAGGAAGGTGCCCTTGAACCTGGAGATTTGGGACCCATGGGATGGGTACCACGCAGTATTACTTTAAAGGGTCTGCGTTTGCTCACCCAACCTCACCAAAACTCTCAGCCCCAAGAGTGTCCACCATTATGTCTCAATCAGCTGTGGGTCTAGATATGGTCAATCCTGGTGGCATCACAGCCTCTGAACGAATTTTGTAAGAATTTCTCTCTCTTTCACTGTCTTTGTTTCACGGGTTTTTAAAAGTAATTGATTTTTATAATGGGGTTTAGCTGCTTTTCACTGCTGTGTTTATGCCGCTTTACACCCACTTGACTCACTTACAGAGAGATTTCAATACATAGGTTTTAAGATTCTTACTAGTCAGATATATTCTTGGGCGGTGAATAGGGGGTGTTGAGTCCCGTTCACTGAGCCAGGAGTAGGTCTTGTCTATTACATATTGGGTTTATGGAACGGTATCTGAGCTAATTTGAAACCCTGGTTTTATGCATCACCCCACCTCACCTTTCCCGTTAAGCAGCCATAGTGTGTTTTCTAAACGTGTGACTCTCTTCTGTTTTGTAATTCAGTTCAAGTGTACCGGTTTTTACATTCCCTCTATAAGTGATACCTTATGATAAGTGTCTTTTTCTGTGTGACTTATTTCACGTAGAATCGTCGTACCTAAATCCACTCATCATGCTGCTAGGAGCCTTATGACGTAGATTTCATGGCTGAGTGATATTCCATTGTACATAAGGGCCACGACTTCTTTATCCATTTTTCTCTTTCCTGGGATATTTAAGGTGTAACGAAGTGGAGGTTCTTCTCAACAGAGCAGCCCTAATCTTTGGGGTGCCTGTGTCTTGCTGATATTTAGTTTTCCCAATTTATACTCCCATGAGTGGAAGTGCCCTATGCTCTCTAAGCTGAGTTTTTTAGATGTTTCAAGACACACCGTACACTTCTCCAGAGTGGCTGTGGGCAATTTACATCCCGCCCATCAGCGTAGCAAGGCTCCCGTTTCTCCATGGCCTGTCCTGCATTTCTGGTTTTGACACTTTATTCAGCATGGTCCTTTTGACCGATGGGAAGCGAGACTTCTTTGTAGCGCTGATTTGCCTTTGCAGGTTGCTTGGTTGGCCAAAAAGGGCGTATGCGTATTTTCCTGAATATATTCAGGAAAAAACGCATACGCCCTTTTTGGCCAAGGGCATCATTTTTGAAGTTTTGCCGCTTTTCCTGTGCTTTAAAGGCGATTCGAATCTCCCTCCTGAAACCTGTTTCCTGCAATTCTGCCTTGCTTTCAAATCCTCTTCGTTGCCTTCCTTCAGTATATTTGTGGACGAGAGTTATCATTTATAACTCTGCAGGTTTGTGAATTGCAGTGCCCCTGAGCTCCATTTTTCAACTCGCTTCCTTGGGAGCTGGCCGCAAAAGCGCAGGAATGCTTCAGGCCCTATTCGGCTTCCGGCTGGCAGGCTGAGCCTGTGGTTAATTCTTCTTCCTGACGGGAAAATAGAGTGAGCTGTGCCTGTCCCAAGACATAGAGCTAGTCTCCCATTGGTTACCCCTCTTCCCGTTCCTCCTCAGGACAAATTGCAACCTGTACGGAACAGGAGGTTAAAGGTGCTGATTCTCCAAGGAGGGAGATTGCTAGGAAAGCGGCTGGAATGGCGAACCCGAGCACAAGGAGATGAGAAATGAGGTGCGTTTTAGAAACCTTTCCCGATCACACGGTGTACCATCTTCTGGGTTTCTCATGCATGTTTTCGATGTAGGAAGGTGCCCTTGAACCTGGAGATTTGGGACCCATGGGATGGGTACCACGCAGTATTACTTTAAAGGGTCTGCGTTTGCTCACCCAACCTCACCAAATCTCTCAGCCCCAGGAGTGTCCACCCTTATGTCTCAATCAGCTGTGGGTCTAGATATGGTCAATCCAGGTGGCATCACAGACCCTGAACGAATTTTGTAAGAATTTCTCTCTCTTTCACTGTCTTTGCTTCACGGGTTTTTAAAAGTAATTGATTTTTATAATGGGGTTTAGCTGCTTTTCAGAGCTGTGTTTGTGCCGCTTTACACCCACTTGAGTCACTTACAGAGAGATATCAACACATAGGTTTTAAGATTCTTACCAGTCAGATATATTCTTGGGCGGTGAATAGGGGGTGCTGAGTCCCGTTCACTGAGCAAGGAGTAGGTCTTGTCTATTATATATTGGGTTTATGGAACGGTATCTGAGCTAATTTGAAACCCTTGTTTTATGCATCACCCCACCTCACCTGTCCCGTTAAGCAGCCATAGTGTGTTTTCTAAACGTGTGACTCTCTTCTGTTTTGTAATTCATTCAAGTGTAGCGGTTTTTACATTCCCTCTATAAGTGATATCTTATGATAAGTGTCTTTTTCTGTGTGACTTATTTCATGTAGAATCGTCGTACCTAAATCCACTCATCATTCTGCTACGAGCCTTATGACGTAGATTTCATGGCTGAGTGATATTCCATTGTACATAAGGACCACAACTTCTTTATCCATTTTTCTCTTTCCTGGGATATTTAAGGTGTAACGAAGTGGAGGTTCTTGTCAACAGAGCAGCCCTAAACTTTGGGGTGCCTGTGTCTTGCTGATTTTTAGTTTTCCCAATTTATACGCCCATGAGTGGAAGTGCCCTATGCTCTCTAAGCTGAGTTTTTTAGGTGTTTCAAGACACACCGTACACCTCTCCAGAGTGGCTGTTGGCAATTTACATCCCGCCCATCAGCGTAGCAAGGCTCCCGTTTCTCCATGGCCTGTCCTGCATTTCTGGTTTTGACACTTTATTCAGCATGGCCCTTTTGACCGATGGGAAGCGAGACTTCTTTGTAGCGCTGATTTGCCTTTCCAGGTTGCATTGTTGGCCAAAAACGGCGTATGCGTTTTTTCCTGAATATATTCAGGAAAAAACGCATACAACCTTTTTGGCCAAGGGCATCATTGTCGAGGTTTTGCCGCTTTTCCTGTGCTTTAACGGCGATTCATATCTCCCTCCTGAAATCTGTTTCCTGCAATTCTGCCTTGCTTTCAAATCCTCTTTGTTGCCTTCCCTCAATATATTTGTGGACGAGAGTTATCATTTATAACTCTGCAGGTTTGTGAATCGCAGTGCCCCTGAGCTCCATTTTTCAACTCGCTTTCTTGGGACCTGGCCGCAAAAGCGCAGGATTGCTTCAGGCCCTATTCTCCTTCTGAGCGGCAGGCTGAGCCTGTGGTTAATTCTTCTTCCTGATGGGAAAATAGAGTGACCTGTGCCTGTCCCAAGACCTAGAGCTAGTCTCTCATTGGTTCCCCCTCTTCCCTTTCATCCTCAGGACAAATTGCAACCTGTACGGAACAGGAGGTTAAAGGTGCTGATTCTCCAAGGAGGGAGATTGCTAGGAAAGCGGCTGGAATGGCGAACCCGAGCACAATTAGATGAGAAATGAGGTGCGTTTTAGAAACCTTTCCCGATCACACGGTGTACCATCTTCTGGGTTTCTCATGCATGTTTTCGATGTAGGAAGGTGCCCTTGAACCTGGAGATTTGGGACCCATGGGATGGGTACCACGCAGTATTACTTTAAAGGGTCTGCGTTTGCTCACCCAACCTCACCAAAACTCTCAGCCCCAAGAGTGTCCACCATTATGTCTCAATCAGCTGTGGGTCTAGATATGGTCAATCCTGGTGGCATCACAGCCTCTGAACGAATTTTGTAAGAATTTCTCTCTCTTTCACTGTCTTTGTTTCACGGGTTTTTAAAAGTAATTGATTTTTATAATGGGGTTTAGCTGCTTTTCACTGCTGTGTTTATGCCGCTTTACACCCACTTGACTCACTTACAGAGAGATTTCAATACATAGGTTTTAAGATTCTTACTAGTCAGATATATTCTTGGGCGGTGAATAGGGGGTGTTGAGTCCCGTTCACTGAGCCAGGAGTAGGTCTTGTCTATTACATATTGGGTTTATGGAACGGTATCTGAGCTAATTTGAAACCCTGGTTTTATGCATCACCCCACCTCACCTTTCCCGTTAAGCAGCCATAGTGTGTTTTCTAAACGTGTGACTCTCTTCTGTTTTGTAATTCAGTTCAAGTGTACCGGTTTTTACATTCCCTCTATAAGTGATACCTTATGATAAGTGTCTTTTTCTGTGTGACTTATTTCACGTAGAATCGTCGTACCTAAATCCACTCATCATGCTGCTAGGAGCCTTATGACGTAGATTTCATGGCTGAGTGATATTCCATTGTACATAAGGGCCACGACTTCTTTATCCATTTTTCTCTTTCCTGGGATATTTAAGGTGTAACGAAGTGGAGGTTCTTCTCAACAGAGCAGCCCTAATCTTTGGGGTGCCTGTGTCTTGCTGATATTTAGTTTTCCCAATTTATACTCCCATGAGTGGAAGTGCCCTATGCTCTCTAAGCTGAGTTTTTTAGATGTTTCAAGACACACCGTACACTTCTCCAGAGTGGCTGTGGGCAATTTACATCCCGCCCATCAGCGTAGCAAGGCTCCCGTTTCTCCATGGCCTGTCCTGCATTTCTGGTTTTGACACTTTATTCAGCATGGTCCTTTTGACCGATGGGAAGCGAGACTTCTTTGTAGCGCTGATTTGCCTTTGCAGGTTGCTTGGTTGGCCAAAAAGGGCGTATGCGTATTTTCCTGAATATATTCAGGAAAAAACGCATACGCCCTTTTTGGCCAAGGGCATCATTTTTGAAGTTTTGCCGCTTTTCCTGTGCTTTAAAGGCGATTCGAATCTCCCTCCTGAAACCTGTTTCCTGCAATTCTGCCTTGCTTTCAAATCCTCTTCGTTGCCTTCCTTCAGTATATTTGTGGACGAGAGTTATCATTTATA
Organism: Eschrichtius robustus; assembly: GCF_028021215.1. Classification (NCBI taxonomy): domain Eukaryota; kingdom Metazoa; phylum Chordata; class Mammalia; order Artiodactyla; family Eschrichtiidae; genus Eschrichtius; species Eschrichtius robustus. Next base: position 96,827,197 of record NC_090832.1, read on the forward strand.
ACTCTGCAGGTTTGTGAATTGCAGTGCCCCTGAGCTCCATTTTTCAACTCGCTTCCTTGGGAGCTGGCCGCAAAAGCGCAGGAATGCTTCAGGCCCTATTCGGCTTCCGGCTGGCAGGCTGAGCCTGTGGTTAATTCTTCTTCCTGACGGGAAAATAGAGTGAGCTGTGCCTGTCCCAAGACATAGAGCTAGTCTCCCATTGGTTACCCCTCTTCCCGTTCCTCCTCAGGACAAATTGCAACCTGTACGGAACAGGAGGTTAAAGGTGCTGATTCTCCAAGGAGGGAGATTGCTAGGAAAGCGGCTGGAATGGCGAACCCGAGCACAAGGAGATGAGAAATGAGGTGCGTTTTAGAAACCTTTCCCGATCACACGGTGTACCATCTTCTGGGTTTCTCATGCATGTTTTCGATGTAGGAAGGTGCCCTTGAACCTGGAGATTTGGGACCCATGGGATGGGTACCACGCAGTATTACTTTAAAGGGTCTGCGTTTGCTCACCCAACCTCACCAAATCTCTCAGCCCCAGGAGTGTCCACCCTTATGTCTCAATCAGCTGTGGGTCTAGATATGGTCAATCCAGGTGGCATCACAGCCCCTGAACGAATTTTGTAAGAATTTCTCTCTCTTTCACTGTCTTTGCTTCACGGGTTTTTAAAAGTAATTGATTTTTATAATGGGGTTTAGCTGCTTTTCAGAGCTGTGTTTGTGCCGCTTTACACCCACTTGAGTCACTTACAGAGAGATATCAACACATAGGTTTTAAGATTCTTACCAGTCAGATATATTCTTGGGCGGTGAATAGGGGGTGCTGAGTCCCGTTCACTGAGCAAGGAGTAGGTCTTGTCTATTATATATTGGGTTTATGGAACGGTATCTGAGCTAATTTGAAACCCTTGTTTTATGCATCACCCCACCTCACCTTTCCCGTTAAGCAGCCATAGTGTGTTTTCTAAACGTGTGACTCTCTTCTGTTTTGTAATTCATTCAAGTGTAGCGGTTTTTACATTCCCTCTATAAGTGATATCTTATGATAAGTGTCTTTTTCTGTGTGACTTATTTCATGTAGAATCGTCGTACCTAAATCCACTCATCATTCTGCTACGAGCCTTATGACGTAGATTTCATGGCTGAGTGATATTCCATTGTACATAAGGACCACAACTTCTTTATCCATTTTTCTCTTTCCTGGGATATTTAAGGTGTAACGAAGTGGAGGTTCTTGTCAACAGAGCAGCCCTAAACTTTGGGGTGCCTGTGTCTTGCTGATTTTTAGTTTTCCCTAATTTATACGCCCACGAGTGGAAGTGCCCTATGCTCTCTAAGCTGAGTTTTTTAGATGTTTCAAGACACACCGTTCACCTCTCCAGAGTGGCTGTTGGCAATTTACATCCCGCCCAACAGCGTAGCAAGGCTCCCGTTTCTCCATGGCCTGTCCTGCATTTCTGGTTTTAGACACTTTATTCAGCATGGCCCTTTTGACCGATGGGAAGCGAGACTTCTTTGTAGCGCTGATTTGCCTTTGCAGGTTGCTTGGTTGGCCAAAAAGGGCGTATGCGTTTTTTCCTGAATATATTCAGGAAAAAACGCATACGCCCTTTTTGGCCAAGGGCATCATTGTCGAGGTTTTGCCGCTTTTCCTGTGCTTTAAAGGCGATTTGAATCTCCCTCCTGAAACCTGTTTCCTGCAATTTTGCCTTGCTTTCAAATCCTCTTCGTTGCCTTTCCTCAGTATATTTGTGGACGAGAGTTATCATTTATAACTCTGCAGGTTTGTGAATTGCAGTGCCCCTGAGCTCCATTTTTCAACTCGCTTTCTTGGGAGCTGGCCGCAAAATCGCAGGATTGCTTCAGGCCCTATTCTCCTTCCGGGCGGCAGGCTGAGCCTGTGGTTAATTCTTCTTCCTGATGGGAAAATAGAGTGACCTGTGCCTGTCCCAAGACCTAGAGCTAGTCTCTCATTGGTTCCCCCTCTTCCCTTTCATCCTCAGGACAAATTGCAACCTGTACGGAACAGGAGGTTAAAGGTGCTGATTCTCCAAGGAGGGAAATTGCTAGGAAAGCGGCTGGAATGGCGAATCCAAGCACAATTAGATGAGAAATGAGATGCGTTTTAGAAACCTTTCCCGATCACACGGTGTACCATCTTCTGGGTTTCTCATGCATGTTTTCGATGTAGGAAGATGCCCTTGAACCTGGAGATTTGGGACCCATGGGATGGGTACCACGCAGTATTACTTTAAAGGGTCTGCATTTGCTCACCCAACCTCACCAAACCTCTCAGCCCCAAGAGTGTCCACCCCTATGTCTCAATCAGCTGTGGGTCTAGATATGGTCAATCCTGGTGGCATCACAGCCTCTGAACCAATTTTGTAAGAATTTCTCTCTCTTTCACTGTCTTTGTTTCACGGGTTTTTAAAAGTAATTGATTTTTATAATGGGGTTTAGCTGCTTTTCAATGCTGTGTTTATGCCGCTTTACACCCACTTGACTCACTTACAGAGAGATTTCAATACATAGGTTTTACGATTCTTACTGGTCAGATATATTCTTGGGCGGTGAATAGGGGGTGTTGAGTCCCGTTCACTGAGCAAGGAGTAGGTCTTGTCTATTACATGTTGGGTTTATGGAACGGTATCTGAGCTAATTTGAAACCCTGGTTTTATGCATCACCCCACCTCACCTTTCCCGTTAAGCAGCCATAGTGTGTTTTCTAAACGTGTGACTCTCTTCTGTTTTGTAATTCAGTTCAAGTGTAGCGGTTTTTACATTCCCTCTATAAGTGATATCTTATGATAAGTTTTTTTTTTTTTCTGTGTGACTTATTTCACGTAGAATCGTCGTATCTAAATCCACTCATCATGCTGCTAGGAGCCTTATGACGTAGATTTCATGGCTGAGTGATATTCCATTGTACATAAGGGCCACAAATTCTTTATCCATTTTTCTCTTTCCTGGGATATTTAAGGTGTAACGAAGTGGAGGTTCTTGTCAACAGAGCAGCCCTAATCTTTGGGGTGCCTGTGTCTTGCTGATATTTAGTTTTCCCAATTTATACTCCCATGAGTGGAAGTGCCCTATGCTCTCTAAGCTGAGTTTTTTAGATGTTTCAAGACACACCGTACACTTCTCCACAGTGGCTGTGGGCAATTTACATCCCGCCCATCAGCGTAGCAAGGCTCCCGTTTCTCCATGGCCTGTCCTGCATTTCTGGTTTTGACACTTTATTCAGCATGGTCCTTTTGACCGATGGGAAGCGAGACTTCTTTGTAGCGCTGATTTGCCTTTGCAGGTTGCTTGGTTGGCCAAAAAGGGCGTATGCGTTTTTTCCTGAATATATTCAGGAAAAAACGCATACGCCCTTTTTGGCCAAGGGCATCATTTTCGAAGATTTGCCGCTTTTCCTGTGCTTTAAAGGCGATTCGAATCTCCCTCCTGAAACCTGTTTCCTGCAATTCTGCCTTGCTTTCAAATCCTCTTCGTTGCCTTCCCTCAGTATATTTGTGGACGAGAGTTATCATTTATAACTCTGCAGGTTTGTGAATTGCAGTGCCCCTGAGCTCCATTTTTCAACTCGCTTCCTTGGGAGCTGGCCGCAAAAGCGCAGGAATGCTTCAGGCCCTATTCGGCTTCCGGCTGGCAGGCTGAGCCTGTGGTTAATTCTTCTTCCTGACGGGAAAATAGAGTGAGCTGTGCCTGTCCCAAGACATAGAGCTAGTCTCCCATTGGTTCCCCCTCTTCCCGTTCCTCCTCAGGACAAATTGCAACCTGTACGGAACAGGAGGTTAAAGGTGCTGATTCTCCAAGGAGGGAGATTGCTAGGAAAGCGGCTGGAATGGCGAACCCGAGCACAAGGAGATGAGAAATGAGGTGCGTTTTAGAAACCTTTCCCGATCACACGGTGTACCATCTTCTGGGTTTCTCATGCATGTTTTCGATGTAGGAAGGTGCCCTTGAACCTGGAGATTTGGGACCCATGGGATGGGTACCACGCAGTATTACTTTAAAGGGTCTGCGTTTGCTCACCCAACCTCACCAAACCTCTCAGCCCCAGGAGTGTCCACCCTTATGTCTCAATCAGCTGTGGGTCTAGATATGGTCAATCCAGGTGGCATCACAGCCCCTGAACGAATTTTGTAAGAATTTCTCTCTCTTTCACTGTCTTTGCTTCACGGGTTTTTAAAAGTAATTGATTTTTATAATGGGGTTTAGCTGCTTTTCAGAGCTGTGTGTGTGCCGCTTTACACCCACTTGAGTCACTTACAGAGAGATATCAACACATAGGTTTTAAGATTCTTACTAGTCAGATATATTCTTGGGCGGTGAATAGGGGGTGCTGAGTCCCGTTCACTGAGCAAGGAGTAGGTCTTGTCTATTATATATTGGGTTTATGGAACGGTATCTGAGCTAATTTGAAACCCTTGTTTTATGCATCACCCCACCTCACCTTTCCCGTTAAGCAGCCATAGTGTGTTTTCTAAACGTGTGACTCTCTTCTGTTTTGTAATTCATTCAAGTGTAGCGGTTTTTACATTCCCTCTATAAGTGATATCTTATGATAAGTGTCTTTTTCTGTGTGACTTATTTCATGTTGAATCGTCGTACCTAAATCCACTCATCATGCTGCTACGAGCCTTATGACGTAGATTTCATGGCTGAGTGATATTCCATTTTACATAAGGACCACAACTTCTTTATCCATTTTTCTCTTTCCTGGGATATTTAAGGTGTAACGAAGTGGAGGTTCTTGTCAACAGAGCAGCCCTAAACTTTGGGGTGCCTGTGTCTTGCTGATTTTTAGTTTTCCCAATTTATACGCCCACGAGTGGAAGTGTCCTATGCTCTCTAAGCTGAGTTTTTTAGATGTTTCAAGACACACCGTACACCTCTCCAGAGTGGCTGTTGGCAATTTACATCCCGCCCAACAGCGTAGCAAGGCTCCCATTTCTCCATGGCCTGTCCTGCATTTCTGGTTTTGACACTTTATTCAGCATGGCCCTTTTGACCGATGGGAAGCGAGACTTCTTTGTAGCGCTGATTTGCCTTTGCAGGTTGCTTGGTTGGCCAAAAAGGGCGTATGCGTTTTTTCCTGAATATATTCAGGAAAAAACGCATACGCCCTTTTTGGCCAAGGTCATCATTGTCGAGGTTTTGCCGCTTTTCCTGTGCTTTAAAGGCGATTCGAATCTCCCTCCTGAAACCTGTTTCCTGCAATTCTGCCTTGCTTTCAAATCCTCTTCGTTGCCTTTCCTCAGTATATTTGTGGACGAGAGTTATCATTTATAACTCTGCAGGTTTGTGAATTGCAGTGCCCCTGAGCTCCATTTTTCAACTCGCTTTCTTGGGAGCTGGCCGCAAAAGCGCAGGATTGCTTCAGGCCCTATTCTCCTTCCGGGCGGCAGGCTGAGCCTGTGGTTAATTCTTCTTCCTGATGGGAAAATAGAGTGAGCTGTGCCTGTCCCAAGACCTAGAGCTAGTCTCTCATTGGTTCCCCCTCTTCCCTTTCATCCTCAGGACAAATTGCAACCTGTACGGAACAGGAGGTTAAAGGTGCTGATTCTCCAAGGAGGGAGATTGCTAGGAAAGCGGCTGGAATGGCGAATCCAAGCACAATTAGATGAGAAATGAGGTGCGTTTTAGAAACCTTTCCCGATCACACGGTGTACCATCTTCTGGGTTTCTCATGCATGTTTTCGATGTAGGAAGATGCCCTTGAACCTGGAGATTTGGGACCCATGGGATGGGTACCACGCAGTATTACTTTCAAGGGTCTGCATTTGCTCACCCAACCTCACCAAACCTCTCAGACCCAAGAGTGTCCACCCCTATGTCTCAATCAGCTGTGGGTCTAGATATGGTCAATCCTGGTGGCATCACAGCCTCTGAACCAATTTTGTAAGAATTTCTCTCTCTTTCACTGTCTTTGTTTCACGGGTTTTTAAAAGTAATTGATTTTTATAATGGGGTTTGGCTGCTTTTCAATGCTGTGTTTATGCCGCTTTACACCCACTTGACTCACTTACAGAGAGATTTCAATACATAGGTTTTACGATTCTTACTGGTTAGATATATTCTTGGGCGGTGAATAGGGGGTGTTGAGTCCCGTTCACTGAGCAAGGAGTAGGTCTTGTCTATTACATGTTGGGTTTATGGAACGGTATCTGAGCTAATTTGAAACCCTGGTTTTATGCATCACCCCACCTCACCTTTCCCGTTAAGCAGCCATAGTGTGTTTTCTAAACGTGTGACTCTCTTCTGTTTTGTAATTCAGTTCAAGTGTAGCGGTTTTTACATTCCCTCTATAAGTGATATCTTATGATAAGTTTTTTTTTTTTCTGTGTGACTTATTTCACGTAGAATCGTCGTATCTAAATCCACTCATCATGCTGCTACGAGCCTTATGACATAGATTTCGTGGCTGAGTGATATTCCATTGTACATAAGGACCACAACTTCTGTATCCATTTTTCTCTTTCCTGGGATATTTAAGGTGTAACGAAGTGGAGATTCTTGCCAACAGAGCAGCCCTAAACTTTGGGGTGCCTGTGTCTTGCTGATTTTTAGTTTTCCCAATTTATACGCCCATGAGTGGAAGTGCCCTATGCTCTCTAAGCTGAGTTTTTTAGATGTCTCAGGACACACCGTACACCTCTCCAGAGTGGCTGTTGGCAATTTACATCCCACCCATCAGCGTAGCAAGGCTCCCGTTTCTCCATGGCCTGTCCTGCATTTCTGGTTTTGACACTTTATTCAGCATGGCCCTTTTGACCGATGGGAAGCGAGACTTCTTTGTAGCGCTGATTTGCCTTTCCAGGTTGCATGGTTGGCCAAAAACGGCGTATGCGTTTTTTCCTGAATATATTCAGGAAAAAACGCATACAACCTTTTTGGCCAAGGGCATCATTGTCGAGGTTTTGCCGCTTTTCCTGTGCTTTAACGGCGATTCGAATCTCCCTCCTGAAATCTGTTTCCTGCAATTCTGCCTTGCTTTCAAATCCTCTTTGTTGCCTTCCCTCAATATATTTGTGGACGAGAGTTATCATTTATAACTCTGCAGGTTTGTGAATCGCAGTGCCCCTGAGCTCCATTTTTCAACTCGCTTTCTTGGGACCTGGCCGCAAAAGCGCAGGATTGCTTCAGGCCCTATTCTCCTTCTGAGCGGCAGGCTGAGCCTGTGGTTAATTCTTCTTCCTGATGGGAAAATAGAGTGACCTGTGCCTGTCCCAAGACCTAGAGCTAGTCTCTCATTGGTTCCCCCTCTTCCCTTTCATCCTCAGGACAAATTGCAACCTGTACGGAACAGGAGGTTAAAGGTGCTGATTCTCCAAGGAGGGAGATTGCTAGGAAAGCGGCTGGAATGGCGAACCCGAGCACAATTAGATGAGAAATGAGGTGCGTTTTAGAAACCTTTCCCGATCACACGGTGTACCATCTTCTGGGTTTCTCATGCATGTTTTCGATGTAGGAAGGTGCCCTTGAACCTGGAGATTTGGGACCCATGGGATGGGTACCACGCAGTATTACTTTAAAGGGTCTGCGTTTGCTCACCCAACCTCACCAAAACTCTCAGCCCCAAGAGTGTCCACCATTATGTCTCAATCAGCTGTGGGTCTAGATATGGTCAATCCTGGTGGCATCACAGCCTCTGAACGAATTTTGTAAGAATTTCTCTCTCTTTCACTGTCTTTGTTTCACGGGTTTTTAAAAGTAATTGATTTTTATAATGGGGTTTAGCTGCTTTTCACTGCTGTGTTTATGCCGCTTTACACCCACTTGACTCACTTACAGAGAGATTTCAATACATAGGTTTTAAGATTCTTACTAGTCAGATATATTCTTGGGCGGTGAATAGGGGGTGTTGAGTCCCGTTCACTGAGCCAGGAGTAGGTCTTGTCTATTACATATTGGGTTTATGGAACGGTATCTGAGCTAATTTGAAACCCTGGTTTTATGCATCACCCCACCTCACCTTTCCCGTTAAGCAGCCATAGTGTGTTTTCTAAACGTGTGACTCTCTTCTGTTTTGTAATTCAGTTCAAGTGTACCGGTTTTTACATTCCCTCTATAAGTGATACCTTATGATAAGTGTCTTTTTCTGTGTGACTTATTTCACGTAGAATCGTCGTACCTAAATCCACTCATCATGCTGCTAGGAGCCTTATGACGTAGATTTCATGGCTGAGTGATATTCCATTGTACATAAGGGCCACGACTTCTTTATCCATTTTTCTCTTTCCTGGGATATTTAAGGTGTAACGAAGTGGAGGTTCTTCTCAACAGAGCAGCCCTAATCTTTGGGGTGCCTGTGTCTTGCTGATATTTAGTTTTCCCAATTTATACTCCCATGAGTGGAAGTGCCCTATGCTCTCTAAGCTGAGTTTTTTAGATGTTTCAAGACACACCGTACACTTCTCCAGAGTGGCTGTGGGCAATTTACATCCCGCCCATCAGCGTAGCAAGGCTCCCGTTTCTCCATGGCCTGTCCTGCATTTCTGGTTTTGACACTTTATTCAGCATGGTCCTTTTGACCGATGGGAAGCGAGACTTCTTTGTAGCGCTGATTTGCCTTTGCAGGTTGCTTGGTTGGCCAAAAAGGGCGTATGCGTATTTTCCTGAATATATTCAGGAAAAAACGCATACGCCCTTTTTGGCCAAGGGCATCATTTTTGAAGTTTTGCCGCTTTTCCTGTGCTTTAAAGGCGATTCGAATCTCCCTCCTGAAACCTGTTTCCTGCAATTCTGCCTTGCTTTCAAATCCTCTTCGTTGCCTTCCTTCAGTATATTTGTGGACGAGAGTTATCATTTATAACTCTGCAGGTTTGTGAATTGCAGTGCCCCTGAGCTCCATTTTTCAACTCGCTTCCTTGGGAGCTGGCCGCAAAAGCGCAGGAATGCTTCAGGCCCTATTCGGCTTCCGGCTGGCAGGCTGAGCCTGTGGTTAATTCTTCTTCCTGACGGGAAAATAGAGTGAGCTGTGCCTGTCCCAAGACATAGAGCTAGTCTCCCATTGGTTACCCCTCTTCCCGTTCCTCCTCAGGACAAATTGCAACCTGTACGGAACAGGAGGTTAAAGGTGCTGATTCTCCAAGGAGGGAGATTGCTAGGAAAGCGGCTGGAATGGCGAACCCGAGCACAAGGAGATGAGAAATGAGGTGCGTTTTAGAAACCTTTCCCGATCACACGGTGTACCATCTTCTGGGTTTCTCATGCATGTTTTCGATGTAGGAAGGTGCCCTTGAACCTGGAGATTTGGGACCCATGGGATGGGTACCACGCAGTATTACTTTAAAGGGTCTGCGTTTGCTCACCCAACCTCACCAAATCTCTCAGCCCCAGGAGTGTCCACCCTTATGTCTCAATCAGCTGTGGGTCTAGATATGGTCAATCCAGGTGGCATCACAGCCCCTGAACGAATTTTGTAAGAATTTCTCTCTCTTTCACTGTCTTTGCTTCACGGGTTTTTAAAAGTAATTGATTTTTATAATGGGGTTTAGCTGCTTTTCAGAGCTGTGTTTGTGCCGCTTTACACCCACTTGAGTCACTTACAGAGAGATATCAACACATAGGTTTTAAGATTCTTACCAGTCAGATATATTCTTGGGCGGTGAATAGGGGGTGCTGAGTCCCGTTCACTGAGCAAGGAGTAGGTCTTGTCTATTATATATTGGGTTTATGGAACGGTATCTGAGCTAATTTGAAACCCTTGTTTTATGCATCACCCCACCTCACCTTTCCCGTTAAGCAGCCATAGTGTGTTTTCTAAACGTGTGACTCTCTTCTGTTTTGTAATTCATTCAAGTGTAGCGGTTTTTACATTCCCTCTATAAGTGATATCTTATGATAAGTGTCTTTTTCTGTGTGACTTATTTCATGTAGAATCGTCGTACCTAAATCCACTCATCATTCTGCTACGAGCCTTATGACGTAGATTTCATGGCTGAGTGATATTCCATTGTACATAAGGACCACAACTTCTTTATCCATTTTTCTCTTTCCTGGGATATTTAAGGTGTAACGAAGTGGAGGTTCTTGTCAACAGAGCAGCCCTAAACTTTGGGGTGCCTGTGTCTTGCTGATTTTTAGTTTTCTCAATTTATACGCCCACGAGTGGAAGTGCCCTATGCTCTCTAAGCTGAGTTTTTTAGATGTTTCAAGACACACCGTTCACCTCTCCAGAGTGGCTGTTGGCAATTTACATCCCGCCCAACAGCGTAGCAAGGCTCCCGTTTCTCCATGGCCTGTCCTGCATTTCTGGTTTTAGACACTTTATTCAGCATGGCCCTTTTGACCGATGGGAAGCGAGACTTCTTTGTAGCGCTGATTTGCCTTTGCAGGTTGCTTGGTTGGCCAAAAAGGGCGTATGCGTTTTTTCCTGAATATATTCAGGAAAAAACGCATACGCCCTTTTTGGCCAAGGGCATCATTGTCGAGGTTTTGCCGCTTTTCCTGTGCTTTAAAGGCGATTTGAATCTCCCTCCTGAAACCTGTTTCCTGCAATTTTGCCTTGCTTTCAAATCCTCTTCGTTGCCTTTCCTCAGTATATTTGTGGACGAGAGTTATCATTTATAACTCTGCAGGTTTGTGAATTGCAGTGCCCCTGAGCTCCATTTCTCAACTCGCTTTCTTGGGAGCTGGCCGCAAAATCGCAGGATTGCTTCAGGCCCTATTCTCCTTCCGGGCGGCAGGCTGAGCCTGTGGTTAATTCTTCTTCCTGATGGGAAAATAGAGTGACCTGTGCCTGTCCCAAGACCTAGAGCTAGTCTCTCATTGGTTCCCCCTCTTCCCTTTCATCCTCAGGACAAATTGCAACCTGTACGGAACAGGAGGTTAAAGGTGCTGATTCTCCAAGGAGGGAAATTGCTAGGAAAGCGGCTGGAATGGCGAATCCAAGCACAATTAGATGAGAAATGAGATGCGTTTTAGAAACCTTTCCCGATCACACGGTGTACCATCTTCTGGGTTTCTCATGCATGTTTTCGATGTAGGAAGATGCCCTTGAACCTGGAGATTTGGGACCCATGGGATGGGTACCACGCAGTATTACTTTAAAGGGTCTGCATTTGCTCACCCAACCTCACCAAACCTCTCAGCCCCAAGAGTGTCCACCCCTATGTCTCAATCAGCTGTGGGTCTAGATATGGTCAATCCTGGTGGCATCACAGCCTCTGAACCAATTTTGTAAGAATTTCTCTCTCTTTCACTGTCTTTGTTTCACGGGTTTTTAAAAGTAATTGATTTTTATAATGGGGTTTAGCTGCTTTTCAATGCTGTGTTTATGCCGCTTTACACCCACTTGACTCACTTACAGAGAGATTTCAATACATAGGTTTTACGATTCTTACTGGTCAGATATATTCTTGGGCGGTGAATAGGGGGTGTTGAGTCCCGTTCACTGAGCAAGGAGTAGGTCTTGTCTATTACATGTTGGGTTTATGGAACGGTATCTGAGCTAATTTGAAACCCTGGTTTTATGCATCACCCCACCTCACCTTTCCCGTTAAGCAGCCATAGTGTGTTTTCTAAACGTGTGACTCTCTTCTGTTTTGTAATTCAGTTCAAGTGTAGCGGTTTTTACATTCCCTCTATAAGTGATATCTTATGATAAGTTTTTTTTTTTTTCTGTGTGACTTATTTCACGTAGAATCGTCGTATCTAAATCCACTCATCATGCTGCTAGGAGCCTTATGACGTAGATTTCATGGCTGAGTGATATTCCATTGTACATAAGGGCCACAAATTCTTTATCCATTTTTCTCTTTCCTGGGATATTTAAGGTGTAACGAAGTGGAGGTTCTTGTCAACAGAGCAGCCCTAATCTTTGGGGTGCCTGTGTCTTGCTGATATTTAGTTTTCCCAATTTATACTCCCATGAGTGGAAGTGCCCTATGCTCTCTAAGCTGAGTTTTTTAGATGTTTCAAGACACACCGTACACTTCTCCACAGTGGCTGTGGGCAATTTACATCCCGCCCATCAGCGTAGCAAGGCTCCCGTTTCTCCATGGCCTGTCCTGCATTTCTGGTTTTGACACTTTATTCAGCATGGTCCTTTTGACCGATGGGAAGCGAGACTTCTTTGTAGCGCTGATTTGCCTTTGCAGGTTGCTTGGTTGGCCAAAAAGGGCGTATGCGTTTTTTCCTGAATATATTCAGGAAAAAACGCATACGCCCTTTTTGGCCAAGGGCATCATTTTCGAAGATTTGCCGCTTTTCCTGTGCTTTAAAGGCGATTCGAATCTCCCTCCTGAAACCTGTTTCCTGCAATTCTGCCTTGCTTTCAAATCCTCTTCGTTGCCTTCCCTCAGTATATTTGTGGACGAGAGTTATCATTTATAACTCTGCAGGTTTGTGAATTGCAGTGCCCCTGAGCTCCATTTTTCAACTCGCTTCCTTGGGAGCTGGCCGCAAAAGCGCAGGAATGCTTCAGGCCCTATTCGGCTTCCGGCTGGCAGGCTGAGCCTGTGGTTAATTCTTCTTCCTGACGGGAAAATAGAGTGAGCTGTGCCTGTCCCAAGACCTAGAGCTAGTCTCCCATTGGTTCCCCCTCTTCCCGTTCCTCCTCAGGACAAATTGCAACCTGTACGGAACAGGAGGTTAAAGGTGCTGATTCTCCAAGGAGGGAGATTGCTAGGAAAGCGGCTGGAATGGCGAACCCGAGCACAAGGAGATGAGAAATGAGGTGCGTTTTAGAAACCTTTCCCGATCACACGGTGTACCATCTTCTGGGTTTCTCATGCATGTTTTCGATGTAGGAAGGTGCCATTGAACCTGGAGATTTGGGACCCATGGGATGGGTACCACGCAGTATTACTTTAAAGGGTCTGCGTTTGCTCACCCAACCTCACCAAACCTCTCAGCCCCAGGAGTGTCCACCCTTATGTCTCAATCAGCTGTGGGTCTAGATATGGTCAATCCAGGTGGCATCACAGCCCCTGAACGAATTTTGTAAGAATTTCTCTCTCTTTCACTGTCTTTGCTTCACGGGTTTTTAAAAGTAATTGATTTTTATAATGGGGTTTAGCTGCTTTTCAGAGCTGTGTGTGTGCCGCTTTACACCCACTTGAGTCACTTACAGAGAGATATCAACACATAGGTTTTAAGATTCTTACTAGTCAGATATATTCTTGGGCGGTGAATAGGGGGTGCTGAGTCCCGTTCACTGAGCAAGGAGTAGGTCTTGTCCATTATATATTGGGTTTATGGAACGGTATCTGAGCTAATTTGAAACCCTTGTTTTATGCATCACCCCACCTCACCTTTCCCGTTAAGCAGCCATAGTGTGTTTTCTAAACGTGTGACTCTCTTCTGTTTTGTAATTCATTCAAGTGTAGCGGTTTTTACATTCCCTCTATAAGTGATATCTTATGATAAGTGTCTTTTTCTGTGTGACTTATTTCATGTTGAATCGTCGTACCTAAATCCACTCATCATGCTGCTACGAGCCTTATGACGTAGATTTCATGGCTGAGTGATATTCCATTGTACATAAGGACCACAACTTCTTTATCCATTTTTCTCTTTCCTGGGATATTTAAGGTGTAACGAAGTGGAGGTTCTTGTCAACAGAGCAGCCCTAAACTTTGGGGTGCCTGTGTCTTGCTGATTTTTAGTTTTCCCAATTTATACGCCCACGAGTGGAAGTGTCCTATGCTCTCTAAGCTGAGTTTTTTAGATGTTTCAAGACACACCGTACACCTCTCCAGAGTGGCTGTTGGCAATTTACATCCCGCCCAACAGCGTAGCAAGGCTCCCATTTCTCCATGGCCTGTCCTGCATTTCTGGTTTTGACACTTTATTCAGCATGGCCCTTTTGACCGATGGGAAGCGAGACTTCTTTGTAGCGCTGATTTGCCTTTGCAGGTTGCTTGGTTGGCCAAAAAGGGCGTATGCGTTTTTTCCTGAATATATTCAGGAAAAAACGCATACGCCCTTTTTGGCCAAGGGCATCATTGTCGAGGTTTTGCCGCTTTTCCTGTGCTTTAAAGGCGATTCGAATCTCCCTCCTGAAACCTGTTTCCTGCAATTCTGCCTTGCTTTCAAATCCTCTTCGTTGCCTTTCCTCAGTATATTTGTGGACGAGAGTTATCATTTATAACTCTGCAGGTTTGTGAATTGCAGTGCCCCTGAGCTCCATTTTTCAACTCGCTTTCTTGGGAGCTGGCCGCAAAAGCGCAGGATTGCTTCAGGCCCTATTCTCCTTCCGGGCGGCAGGCTGAGCCTGTGGTTAATTCTTCTTCCTGATGGGAAAATAGAGTGAGCTGTGCCTGTCCCAAGACCTAGAGCTAGTCTCTCATTGGTTCCCCCTCTTCCCTTTCATCCTCAGGACAAATTGCAACCTGTACGGAACAGGAGGTTAAAGGTGCTGATTCTCCAAGGAGGGAGATTGCTAGGAAAGCGGCTGGAATGGCGAATCCAAGCACAATTAGATGAGAAATGAGGTGCGTTTTAGAAACCTTTCCCGATCACACGGTGTACCATCTTCTGGGTTTCTCATGCATGTTTTCGATGTAGGAAGATGCCCTTGAACCTGGAGATTTGGGACCCATGGGATGGGTACCACGCAGTATTACTTTCAAGGGTCTGCGTTTGCTCACCCAACCTCACCAAACCTCTCAGCCTCAAAAGTGTCCACCCTTATGTCTCAATCAGCTGTGGGTCTAGATATGGTCAATCCAGTTGGCATCACAGCCCCTGAACGAATTTTGTAACAATTTCTCTCTCTTTCACTGTCTTTACTTCACGGGTTTTTAAAAGTAATTGATTTTTATAATGGGGTTTAGCTGCTTTTCAGTGCTGTGTTTATGATGCTTTACACGCACTTGACTCACTTACAGAGAGATTTCAATACATAGGTTTTAAGATTGTTACTTGTCAGATATATTCTTGGTCGGTGAATAGGGGGTGTTGGGTTCCGTTCACTGAGTAAGGAGTAGGTCTTGTCTATTACATATTGGGTTTATGGAACGCTATCTGAGCTAATTTGTAACCCTGGTTTTATGCATCACCCCACCTCACCTTTCCCGTTAAGCAGCCATAGTGTGTTTTCTAAACGTGTGACTCTCTTCTGTTTTGTAATTCAGTTCAAGTGTAGTGGTTTTTACTTTCCCTCTATAAGTGATATCTTATGATAAGTTTTTTTTTTTTTTTCTGTGTGACTTATTTCACCTAGAATCGTCATACCTAAATCCACTCATCATGCTGCTTCGAGCCTTATGACGTAGATTTCATGGCTGAGTGATATTCCATTGTACATAAGGACCACAACTTCTGTATCCATTTTTCTCTTTCCTGGGATATTTAAGGTGTAACGAAGTGGAGATTCTTGCCAACAGAGCAGCCCTAAACTTTGGGGTGCCTGTGTCTTGCTGATTTTTAGTTTTCCCAATTTATACGCCCATGAGTGGAAGTGCCCTATGCACTCTAAGCTGAGTTTTTTAGATGTCTCAGGACACACCGTACACCTCTGCAGAGTGGCTGTTGGCAATTTACATCCCGCCCATCAGCGTAGCAAGGCTCCCGTTTCTCCATGGCCTGTCCTGCATTTCTGGTTTTGACACTTTATTCAGCATGGCCCTTTTGACCGATGGGAAGCGAGACTTCTTTGTAGCGCTGATTTGCCTTTCCAGGTTGCTTGGTTGGCCAAAAAGGGCGTATGCGTTTTTTCCTGAATATATTCAGGAAAAAACGCATACAACCTTTTTGGCCAAGGGCATCATTGTCGAGGTTTTGCCGCTTTTCCTGTGCTTTAATGGCGATTCGAATCTCCCTCCTGAAATCTGTTTCCTGCAATTCTGCCTTGCTTTCAAATCCTCTTCGTTGCCTTCCCTCAATATATTTGTGGACGAGAGTTATCATTTATAACTCTGCAGGTTTGTGAATCGCAGTGCCCCTGAGCTCCATTTCTCAACTCGCTTTCTTGGGAGCTGGCCGCAAAAGCGCAGGATTGCTTCAGGCCCTATTATGTTTCCGGGCGGTAGGCTGAGCCTTTGGTTAATTCTTCTTTCTGATGGGAAAATAGCGTGACCTGTTCTTGTCCCAACACCTAGAGCTAGTCTCTCATTGGTTCCCCGTCTTCCCGTTCATCCTCAGGACCAATTGCAACCTGTACGGAACAGGAGGTTAAAGGTGCTGATTCTCCAAGGAGGGAGATTGCTAGGAAAGCGGCTGGAATGGCGAACCCAAGCAGAAGGAAATGAGAAATGAGGTGCGTTTTAGAAACCTTTCCCGATCACATGGTGTACCATCTTCTGGGTTTCTCATGCATGTTTTCGATGTAGGAAGATGCCCGTGAACCTGGAGATTTGGGACCCATGGGATGGGTACCACGCAGTATTACTTTAAAGGGTCTGCATTTGCTCACCCAACCTCACCAAACCTCTCAGGCCCAAGAGTGTCCACCCCTATGTCTCAATCAGCTGTGGGTCTAGATATGGTCAATCCAGGTGGCATCACAGCCTCTGAACGAATTTTGTAAGAATTTCTCTCTCTTTCACTGTCTTTGTTTCACGGGTTTTTAAAAGTAATTGATTTTTATAATGGGGTTTAGCTGCTTTTCAATGCTGTGTTTATGCCGCTTTACACCCACTTGACTCACTTACAGAGAGATTTCAATACATAGGTTTTAAGATTCTTACTGGTCAGATATATTCTTGGGCGGTGAATAGGGGGTGTTGAGTCCCGTTCACTGAGCAAGGAGTAGGTCTTGTCTATTACATGTTGGGTTTATGGAACGGTATCTGAGCTAATTTGAAACCCTGGTTTTATGCATCACCCCACCTCACCTTTCCCGTTAAGCAGCCATAGTGTGTTTTCTAAACGTGTGACTCTCTTCTGTTTTGTAATTCAGTTCAAGTGTAGCGGTTTTTACATTCCCTCTATAAGTGATATCTTACGATAAGTTTTTTTTTTTCTGTGTGACTTATTTCACGTAGAATCGTCGTATCTAAATCCACTCATCATGCTGCTACGAGCCTTATGACGTAGATTTCGTGGCTGAGTGATATTCCATTGTACATAAGGACCACAACTTCTGTATCCATTTTTCTCTTTCCTGGGATATTTAAGGTGTAACGAAGTGGAGATTCTTGCCAACAGAGCAGCCCTAAACTTTGGGGTGCCTGTGTCTTGCTGATTTTTAGTTTTCCCAATTTATAGGCCCATGAGTGGAAGTGCCCTATGCTCTCTAAGCTGAGTTTTTTAGATGTCTCAGGACACACCGTACACCTCTCCAGAGTGGCTGTTGGCAATTTACATCCCACCCATCAGCGTAGCAAGGCTCCCGTTTCTCCATGGCCTGTCCTGCATTTCTGGTTTTGACACTTTATTCAGCATGGCCCTTTTGACCGATGGGAAGCGAGACTTCTTTGTAGCGCTGATTTGCCTTTCCAGGTTGCTTGGTTGGCCAAAAAGGGCGTATGCGTTTTTTCCTGAATATATTCAGGAAAAAACGCATACAACCTTTTTGGCCAAGGGCATCATTGTCGAGGTTTTGCCGCTTTTCGTGTGCTTTAACGGCGATTCGAATCTCCCTCCTGAAATCTGTTTCCTGCAATTCTGCCTTGCTTTCAAATCCTCTTCGTTGCCTTCCCTCAATATATTTGTGGACGAGAGTTATCATTTATAACTCTGCAGGTTTGTGAATCGCAGTGCCCCTGAGCTCCATTTTTCAACTCGCTTTCTTGGGAGCTGGCCGCAAAAGCGCAGGATTGCTTCAGGCCCTATTCTCCTCCCGAGCGGCAGGCTGAGCCTGTGGTTAATTCTTCTTCCTGATGGGAAAATAGAGTGACCTGTGCCTGTCCCAAGACCTAGAGCTAGTCTCTCATTGGTTCCCCCTCTTCCCTTTCATCCTCAGGACAAATTGCAACCTGTACGGAACAGGAGGTTAAAGGTGCTGATTCTCCAAGGAGGGAGATTGCTAGGAAAGCGGCTGGAATGGCGAACCCGAGCACAATTAGATGAGAAATGAGGTGCGTTTTAGAAACCTTTCCCGATCACACGGTGTACCATCTTCTGGGTTTCTCATGCATGTTTTCGATGTAGGAAGGTGCCCTTGAACCTGGAGATTTGGGACCCATGGCATGGGTACCACGCAGTATTACTTTAAAGGGTCTGCGTTTGCTCACCCAACCTCACCAAAACTCTCAGCCCCAAGAGTGTCCACCCTTATGTCTCAATCAGCTGTGGGTCTAGATATGGTCAATCCTGGTGGCATCACAGCCTCTGAACGAATTTTGTAAGAATTTCTCTCTCTTTCACTGTCTTTGTTTCACGGGTTTTTAAAAGTAATTGATTTTTATAATGGGGTTTAGCTGCTTTTCAGTGCTGTGTTTATGCCGCTTTACACCCACTTGACTCACTTACAGAGAGATTTCAATTCATAGGTTTTAAGATTCTTACTAGTCAGATATATTCTTGGGCGGTGAATAGGGGGTGTTGAGTCCCGTTCACTGAGCAAGGAGTAGGTCTTGTCTATTACATATTGGGTTTATGGAACGGTATCTGAGCTAATTTGAAACCCTGGTTTTATGCATCACCCCACCTCACCTTTCCCGTTAAGCAGCCATAGTGTGTTTTCTAAACGTGTGACTCTCTTCTGTTTTGTAATTCAGTTCAAGTGTACCGGTTTTTACATTCCCTCTATAAGTGATACCTTATGATAAGTGTCTTTTTCTGTGTGACTTATTTCACGTAGAATCGTCGTACCTAAATCCACTCATCATGCTGCTAGGAGCCTTATGACGTAGATTTCATGGCTGAGTGATATTCCATTGTACATAAGGGCCACAACTTCTTTATCCATTTTTCTCTTTCCTGGGATATTTAAGGTGTAACGAAGTGGAGGTTCTTGTCAACAGAGCAGCCCTAATCTTTGGGGTGCCTGTGTCTTGCTGATATTTAGTTTTCCCAATTTATACTCCCATGAGTGGAAGTGCCCTATGCTCTCTAAGCTGAGTTTTTTAGATGTTTCAAGACACACCGTACACTTCTCCAGAGTGGCTGTGGGCAATTTACATCCCGCCCATCAGCGTAGCAAGGCTCCCGTTTCTCCATGGCCTGTCCTGCATTTCTGGTTTTGACACTTTATTCAGCATGGTCCTTTTGACCGATGGGAAGCGAGACTTCTTTGTAGCGCTGATTTGCCTTTGCAGGTTGCTTGGTTGGCCAAAAAGGGCGTATGCGTTTTTTCCTGAATATATTCAGGAAAAAACGCATACGCCCTTTTTGGCCAAGGGCATCATTTTCGAAGTTTTGCCGCTTTTCCTGTGCTTTAAAGGCGATTCGAATCTCCCTCCTGAAACCTGTTTCCTGCAATTCTGCCTTGCTTTCAAATCCTCTTCGTTGCCTTCCCTCAGTATATTTGTGGACGAGAGTTATCATTTATAACTCTGCAGGTTTGTGAATTGCAGTGCCCCTGAGCTCCATTTTTCAACTCGCTTCCTTGGGAGCTGGCCGCAAAAGCGCAGGAATGCTTCAGGCCCTATTCGGCTTCCGGCTGGCAGGCTGAGCCTGTGGTTAATTCTTCTTCCTGACGGGAAAATAGAGTGAGCTGTGCCTGTCCCAAGACATAGAGCTAGTCTCCCATTGGTTCCCCCTCTTCCCGTTCCTCCTCAGGACAAATTGCAACCTGTACGGAACAGGAGGTTAAAGGTGCTGATTCTCCAAGGAGGGAGATTGCTAGGAAAGCGGCTGGAATGGCGAACCCGAGCACAAGGAGATGAGAAATGAGGTGCGTTTTAGAAACCTTTCCCGATCACACGGTGTACCATCTTCTGGGTTTCTCATGCATGTTTTCGATGTAGGAAGGTGCCCTTGAACCTGGAGATTTGGGACCCATGGGATGGGTACCACGCAGTATTACTTTAAAGGGTCTGCGTTTGCTCACCCAACCTCACCAAACCTCTCAGCCCCAGGAGTGTCCACCCTTATGTCTCAATCAGCTGTGGGTCTAGATATGGTCAATCCAGGTGGCATCACAGCCTCTGAACGAATTTTGTAAGAATTTCTCTCTCTTTCACTGTCTTTGCTTCACGGGTTTTTAAAAGTAATTGATTTTTATAATGGGGTTTAGCTGCTTTTCAGAGCTGTGTGTGTGCCGCTTTACACCCACTTGAGTCACTTACAGAGAGATATCAACACATAGGTTTTAAGATTCTTACTAGTCAGATATATTCTTGGGCGGTGAATAGGGGGTGCTGAGTCCCGTTCACTGAGCAAGGAGTAGGTCTTGTCTATTATATATTGGGTTTATGGAACGGTATCTGAGCTAATTTGAAACCCTTGTTTTATGCATCACCCCACCTCACCTTTCCCGTTAAGCCGCCATAGTGTGTTTTCTAAACGTGTGACTCTCTTCTGTTTTGTAATTCAGTTCAAGTGTAGCGGTTTTTACATTCCCTCTATAAGTGATATCTTATGATAAGTGTCTTTTTCTGTGTGACTTATTTCATGTTGAATCGTCGTACCTAAATCCACTCATCATGCTGCTACGAGCCTTATGACGTAGATTTCATGGCTGAGTGATATTCCATTGTACATAAGGACCACAACTTCTTTATCCATTTTTCTCTTTCCTGGGATATTTAAGGTGTAACGAAGTGGAGGTTCTTGTCAACAGAGCAGCCCTAAACTTTGGGGTGCCTGTGTCTTGCTGATTTTTAGTTTTCCCAATTTATACGCCCACGAGTGGAAGTGCCCTATGCTCTCTAAGCTGAGTTTTTTAGATGTTTCAAGACACACCGTTCACCTCTCCAGAGTGGCTGTTGGCAATTTACATCCCGCCCAACAGCGTAGCAAGGCTCCCGTTTCTCCATGGCCTGTCCTGCATTTCTGGTTTTGACACTTTATTCAGCATGGCCCTTTTGACCGATGGGAAGCGAGACTTCTTTGTAGCGCTGATTTGCCTTTGCAGGTTGCTTGGTTGGCCAAAAAGGGCGTATGCGTTTTTTCCTGAATATATTCAGGAAAAAACGCATACGCCCTTTTTGGCCAAGGGCATCATTGTCGAAGTTTTGCCGCTTTTCCTGTGCTTTAAAGGCGATTCGAATCTCCCTCCTGAAACCTGTTTCCTGCAATTCTGCCTTGCTTTCAAATCCTCTTCGTTGCCTTCCCTCAGTATATTTGTGGACGAGAGTTATCATTTATAACTCTGCAGGTTTGTGAATTGCAGTGCCCCTGAGCTCCATTTTTCAACTCGCTTCCTTGGGAGCTGGCCGCAAAAGCGCAGGAATGCTTCAGGCCCTATTCGGCTTCCGGCTGGCAGGCTGAGCCTGTGGTTAATTCTTCTTCCTGACGGGAAAATAGAGTGAGCTGTGCCTGTCCCAAGACATAGAGCTAGTCTCCCATTGGTTCCCCCTCTTCCCATTCCTCCTCAGGACAAATTGCAACCTGTACGGAACAGGAGGTTAAAGGTGCTGATTCTCCAAGGAGGGAGATTGCTAGGAAAGCGGCTGGAATGGCGAACCCGAGCACAAGGAGATGAGAAATGAGGTGCGTTTTAGAAACCTTTCCCGATCACACGGTGTACCATCTTCTGGGTTTCTCATGCATGTTTTCGATGTAGGAAGGTGCCATTGAACCTGGAGATTTGGGACCCATGGGATGGGTACCACGCAGTATTACTTTAAAGGGTCTGCGTTTGCTCACCCAACCTCACCAAACCTCTCAGCCCCAGGAGTGTCCACCCTTATGTCTCAATCAGCTGTGGGTCTAGATATGGTCAATCCAGGTGGCATCACAGCCCCTGAACGAATTTTGTAAGAATTTCTCTCTCTTTCACTGTCTTTGCTTCACGGGTTTTTAAAAGTAATTGATTTTTATAATGGGGTTTAGCTGCTTTTCAGAGCTGTGTGTGTGCCGCTTTACACCCACTTGAGTCACTTACAGAGAGATATCAACACATAGGTTTTAAGATTCTTACTAGTCAGATATATTCTTGGGCGGTGAATAGGGGGTGCTGAGTCCCGTTCACTGAGCAAGGAGTAGGTCTTGTCCATTATATATTGGGTTTATGGAACGGTATCTGAGCTAATTTGAAACCCTTGTTTTATGCATCACCCCACCTCACCTTTCCCGTTAAGCAGCCATAGTGTGTTTTCTAAACGTGTGACTCTCTTCTGTTTTGTAATTCATTCAAGTGTAGCGGTTTTTACATTCCCTCTATAAGTGATATCTTATGATAAGTGTCTTTTTCTGTGTGACTTATTTCATGTTGAATCGTCGTACCTAAATCCACTCATCATGCTGCTACGAGCCTTATGACGTAGATTTCATGGCTGAGTGATATTCCATTGTACATAAGGACCACAACTTCTTTATCCATTTTTCTCTTTCCTGGGATATTTAAGGTGTAACGAAGTGGAGGTTCTTGTCAACAGAGCAGCCCTAAACTTTGGGGTGCCTGTGTCTTGCTGATTTTTAGTTTTCCCAATTTATACGCCCACGAGTGGAAGTGTCCTATGCTCTCTAAGCTGAGTTTTTTAGATGTTTCAAGACACACCGTACACCTCTCCAGAGTGGCTGTTGGCAATTTACATCCCGCCCAACAGCGTAGCAAGGCTCCCATTTCTCCATGGCCTGTCCTGCATTTCTGGTTTTGACACTTTATTCAGCATGGCCCTTTTGACCGATGGGAAGCGAGACTTCTTTGTAGCGCTGATTTGCCTTTGCAGGTTGCTTGGTTGGCCAAAAAGGGCGTATGCGTTTTTTCCTGAATATATTCAGGAAAAAACGCATACGCCCTTTTTGGCCAAGGGCATCATTGTCGAGGTTTTGCCGCTTTTCCTGTGCTTTAAAGGCGATTCGAATCTCCCTCCTGAAACCTGTTTCCTGCAATTCTGCCTTGCTTTCAAATCCTCTTCGTTGCCTTTCCTCAGTATATTTGTGGACGAGAGTTATCATTTATAACTCTGCAGGTTTGTGAATTGCAGTGCCCCTGAGCTCCATTTTTCAACTCGCTTTCTTGGGAGCTGGCCGCAAAAGCGCAGGATTGCTTCAGGCCCTATTCTCCTTCCGGGCGGCAGGCTGAGCCTGTGGTTAATTCTTCTTCCTGATGGGAAAATAGAGTGAGCTGTGCCTGTCCCAAGACCTAGAGCTAGTCTCTCATTGGTTCCCCCTCTTCCCTTTCATCCTCAGGACAAATTGCAACCTGTACGGAACAGGAGGTTAAAGGTGCTGATTCTCCAAGGAGGGAGATTGCTAGGAAAGCGGCTGGAATGGCGAATCCAAGCACAATTAGATGAGAAATGAGGTGCGTTTTAGAAACCTTTCCCGATCACACGGTGTACCATCTTCTGGGTTTCTCATGCATGTTTTCGATGTAGGAAGATGCCCTTGAACCTGGAGATTTGGGACCCATGGGATGGGTACCACGCAGTATTACTTTCAAGGGTCTGCGTTTGCTCACCCAACCTCACCAAACCTCTCAGCCTCAAAAGTGTCCACCCTTATGTCTCAATCAGCTGTGGGTCTAGATATGGTCAATCCAGTTGGCATCACAGCCCCTGAACGAATTTTGTAACAATTTCTCTCTCTTTCACTGTCTTTACTTCACGGGTTTTTAAAAGTAATTGATTTTTATAATGGGGTTTAGCTGCTTTTCAGTGCTGTGTTTATGATGCTTTACACGCACTTGACTCACTTACAGAGAGATTTCAATACATAGGTTTTAAGATTGTTACTTGTCAGATATATTCTTGGTCGGTGAATAGGGGGTGTTGGGTTCCGTTCACTGAGTAAGGAGTAGGTCTTGTCTATTACATATTGGGTTTATGGAACGCTATCTGAGCTAATTTGTAACCCTGGTTTTATGCATCACCCCACCTCACCTTTCCCGTTAAGCAGCCATAGTGTGTTTTCTAAACGTGTGACTCTCTTCTGTTTTGTAATTCAGTTCAAGTGTAGTGGTTTTTACTTTCCCTCTATAAGTGATATCTTATGATAAGTTTTTTTTTTTTTTTCTGTGTGACTTATTTCACCTAGAATCGTCATACCTAAATCCACTCATCATGCTGCTTCGAGCCTTATGACGTAGATTTCATGGCTGAGTGATATTCCATTGTACATAAGGACCACAACTTCTGTATCCATTTTTCTCTTTCCTGGGATATTTAAGGTGTAACGAAGTGGAGATTCTTGCCAACAGAGCAGCCCTAAACTTTGGGGTGCCTGTGTCTTGCTGATTTTTAGTTTTCCCAATTTATACGCCCATGAGTGGAAGTGCCCTATGCACTCTAAGCTGAGTTTTTTAGATGTCTCAGGACACACCGTACACCTCTGCAGAGTGGCTGTTGGCAATTTACATCCCGCCCATCAGCGTAGCAAGGCTCCCGTTTCTCCATGGCCTGTCCTGCATTTCTGGTTTTGACACTTTATTCAGCATGGCCCTTTTGACCGATGGGAAGCGAGACTTCTTTGTAGCGCTGATTTGCCTTTCCAGGTTGCTTGGTTGGCCAAAAAGGGCGTATGCGTTTTTTCCTGAATATATTCAGGAAAAAACGCATACAACCTTTTTGGCCAAGGGCATCATTGTCGAGGTTTTGCCGCTTTTCCTGTGCTTTAATGGCGATTCGAATCTCCCTCCTGAAATCTGTTTCCTGCAATTCTGCCTTGCTTTCAAATCCTCTTCGTTGCCTTCCCTCAATATATTTGTGGACGAGAGTTATCATTTATAACTCTGCAGGTTTGTGAATCGCAGTGCCCCTGAGCTCCATTTCTCAACTCGCTTTCTTGGGAGCTGGCCGCAAAAGCGCAGGATTGCTTCAGGCCCTATTCTGTTTCCGGGCGGTAGGCTGAGCCTTTGGTTAATTCTTCTTTCTGATGGGAAAATAGCGTGACCTGTTCTTGTCCCAACACCTAGAGCTAGTCTCTCATTGGTTCCCCGTCTTCCCGTTCATCCTCAGGACCAATTGCAACCTGTACGGAACAGGAGGTTAAAGGTGCTGATTCTCCAAGGAGGGAGATTGCTAGGAAAGCGGCTGGAATGGCGAACCCAAGCAGAAGGAAATGAGAAATGAGGTGCGTTTTAGAAACCTTTCCCGATCACATGGTGTACCATCTTCTGGGTTTCTCATGCATGTTTTCGATGTAGGAAGATGCCCGTGAACCTGGAGATTTGGGACCCATGGGATGGGTACCACGCAGTATTACTTTAAAGGGTCTGCATTTGCTCACCCAACCTCACCAAACCTCTCAGGCCCAAGAGTGTCCACCCCTATGTCTCAATCAGCTGTGGGTCTAGATATGGTCAATCCAGGTGGCATCACAGCCTCTGAACGAATTTTGTAAGAATTTCTCTCTCTTTCACTGTCTTTGTTTCACGGGTTTTTAAAAGTAATTGATTTTTATAATGGGGTTTAGCTGCTTTTCAATGCTGTGTTTATGCCGCTTTACACCCACTTGACTCACTTACAGAGAGATTTCAATACATAGGTTTTAAGATTCTTACTGGTCAGATATATTCTTGGGCGGTGAATAGGGGGTGTTGAGTCCCGTTCACTGAGCAAGGAGTAGGTCTTGTCTATTACATGTTGGGTTTATGGAACGGTATCTGAGCTAATTTGAAACCCTGGTTTTATGCATCACCCCACCTCACCTTTCCCGTTAAGCAGCCATAGTGTGTTTTCTAAACGTGTGACTCTCTTCTGTTTTGTAATTCAGTTCAAGTGTAGCGGTTTTTACATTCCCTCTATAAGTGATATCTTACGATAAGTTTTTTTTTTTCTGTGTGACTTATTTCACGTAGAATCGTCGTATCTAAATCCACTCATCATGCTGCTACGAGCCTTATGACGTAGATTTCGTGGCTGAGTGATATTCCATTGTACATAAGGACCACAACTTCTGTATCCATTTTTCTCTTTCCTGGGATATTTAAGGTGTAACGAAGTGGAGATTCTTGCCAACAGAGCAGCCCTAAACTTTGGGGTGCCTGTGTCTTGCTGATTTTTAGTTTTCCCAATTTATAGGCCCATGAGTGGAAGTGCCCTATGCTCTCTAAGCTGAGTTTTTTAGATGTCTCAGGACACACCGTACACCTCTCCAGAGTGGCTGTTGGCAATTTACATCCCACCCATCAGCGTAGCAAGGCTCCCGTTTCTCCATGGCCTGTCCTGCATTTCTGGTTTTGACACTTTATTCAGCATGGCCCTTTTGACCGATGGGAAGCGAGACTTCTTTGTAGCGCTGATTTGCCTTTCCAGGTTGCTTGGTTGGCCAAAAAGGGCGTATGCGTTTTTTCCTGAATATATTCAGGAAAAAACGCATACAACCTTTTTGGCCAAGGGCATCATTGTCGAGGTTTTGCCGCTTTTCGTGTGCTTTAACGGCGATTCGAATCTCCCTCCTGAAATCTGTTTCCTGCAATTCTGCCTTGCTTTCAAATCCTCTTCGTTGCCTTCCCTCAATATATTTGTGGACGAGAGTTATCATTTATAACTCTGCAGGTTTGTGAATCGCAGTGCCCCTGAGCTCCATTTTTCAACTCGCTTTCTTGGGAGCTGGCCGCAAAAGCGCAGGATTGCTTCAGGCCCTATTCTCCTCCCGAGCGGCAGGCTGAGCCTGTGGTTAATTCTTCTTCCTGATGGGAAAATAGAGTGACCTGTGCCTGTCCCAAGACCTAGAGCTAGTCTCTCATTGGTTCCCCCTCTTCCCTTTCATCCTCAGGACAAATTGCAACCTGTACGGAACAGGAGGTTAAAGGTGCTGATTCTCCAAGGAGGGAGATTGCTAGGAAAGCGGCTGGAATGGCGAACCCGAGCACAATTAGATGAGAAATGAGGTGCGTTTTAGAAACCTTTCCCGATCACACGGTGTACCATCTTCTGGGTTTCTCATGCATGTTTTCGATGTAGGAAGGTGCCCTTGAACCTGGAGATTTGGGACCCATGGCATGGGTACCACGCAGTATTACTTTAAAGGGTCTGCGTTTGCTCACCCAACCTCACCAAAACTCTCAGCCCCAAGAGTGTCCACCCTTATGTCTCAATCAGCTGTGGGTCTAGATATGGTCAATCCTGGTGGCATCACAGCCTCTGAACGAATTTTGTAAGAATTTCTCTCTCTTTCACTGTCTTTGTTTCACGGGTTTTTAAAAGTAATTGATTTTTATAATGGGGTTTAGCTGCTTTTCAGTGCTGTGTTTATGCCGCTTTACACCCACTTGACTCACTTACAGAGAGATTTCAATTCATAGGTTTTAAGATTCTTACTAGTCAGATATATTCTTGGGCGGTGAATAGGGGGTGTTGAGTCCCGTTCACTGAGCAAGGAGTAGGTCTTGTCTATTACATATTGGGTTTATGGAACGGTATCTGAGCTAATTTGAAACCCTGGTTTTATGCATCACCCCACCTCACCTTTCCCGTTAAGCAGCCATAGTGTGTTTTCTAAACGTGTGACTCTCTTCTGTTTTGTAATTCAGTTCAAGTGTACCGGTTTTTACATTCCCTCTATAAGTGATACCTTATGATAAGTGTCTTTTTCTGTGTGACTTATTTCACGTAGAATCGTCGTACCTAAATCCACTCATCATGCTGCTAGGAGCCTTATGACGTAGATTTCATGGCTGAGTGATATTCCATTGTACATAAGGGCCACAACTTCTTTATCCATTTTTCTCTTTCCTGGGATATTTAAGGTGTAACGAAGTGGAGGTTCTTGTCAACAGAGCAGCCCTAATCTTTGGGGTGCCTGTGTCTTGCTGATATTTAGTTTTCCCAATTTATACTCCCATGAGTGGAAGTGCCCTATGCTCTCTAAGCTGAGTTTTTTAGATGTTTCAAGACACACCGTACACTTCTCCAGAGTGGCTGTGGGCAATTTACATCCCGCCCATCAGCGTAGCAAGGCTCCCGTTTCTCCATGGCCTGTCCTGCATTTCTGGTTTTGACACTTTATTCAGCATGGTCCTTTTGACCGATGGGAAGCGAGACTTCTTTGTAGCGCTGATTTGCCTTTGCAGGTTGCTTGGTTGGCCAAAAAGGGCGTATGCGTTTTTTCCTGAATATATTCAGGAAAAAACGCATACGCCCTTTTTGGCCAAGGGCATCATTTTCGAAGTTTTGCCGCTTTTCCTGTGCTTTAAAGGCGATTCGAATCTCCCTCCTGAAACCTGTTTCCTGCAATTCTGCCTTGCTTTCAAATCCTCTTCGTTGCCTTCCCTCAGTATATTTGTGGACGAGAGTTATCATTTATAACTCTGCAGGTTTGTGAATTGCAGTGCCCCTGAGCTCCATTTTTCAACTCGCTTCCTTGGGAGCTGGCCGCAAAAGCGCAGGAATGCTTCAGGCCCTATTCGGCTTCCGGCTGGCAGGCTGAGCCTGTGGTTAATTCTTCTTCCTGACGGGAAAATAGAGTGAGCTGTGCCTGTCCCAAGACATAGAGCTAGTCTCCCATTGGTTCCCCCTCTTCCCGTTCCTCCTCAGGACAAATTGCAACCTGTACGGAACAGGAGGTTAAAGGTGCTGATTCTCCAAGGAGGGAGATTGCTAGGAAAGCGGCTGGAATGGCGAACCCGAGCACAAGGAGATGAGAAATGAGGTGCGTTTTAGAAACCTTTCCCGATCACACGGTGTACCATCTTCTGGGTTTCTCATGCATGTTTTCGATGTAGGAAGGTGCCCTTGAACCTGGAGATTTGGGACCCATGGGATGGGTACCACGCAGTATTACTTTAAAGGGTCTGCGTTTGCTCACCCAACCTCACCAAACCTCTCAGCCCCAGGAGTGTCCACCCTTATGTCTCAATCAGCTGTGGGTCTAGATATGGTCAATCCAGGTGGCATCACAGCCTCTGAACGAATTTTGTAAGAATTTCTCTCTCTTTCACTGTCTTTGCTTCACGGGTTTTTAAAAGTAATTGATTTTTATAATGGGGTTTAGCTGCTTTTCAGAGCTGTGTGTGTGCCGCTTTACACCCACTTGAGTCACTTACAGAGAGATATCAACACATAGGTTTTAAGATTCTTACTAGTCAGATATATTCTTGGGCGGTGAATAGGGGGTGCTGAGTCCCGTTCACTGAGCAAGGAGTAGGTCTTGTCTATTATATATTGGGTTTATGGAACGGTATCTGAGCTAATTTGAAACCCTTGTTTTATGCATCACCCCACCTCACCTTTCCCGTTAAGCCGCCATAGTGTGTTTTCTAAACGTGTGACTCTCTTCTGTTTTGTAATTCAGTTCAAGTGTAGCGGTTTTTACATTCCCTCTATAAGTGATATCTTATGATAAGTGTCTTTTTCTGTGTGACTTATTTCATGTTGAATCGTCGTACCTAAATCCACTCATCATGCTGCTACGAGCCTTATGACGTAGATTTCATGGCTGAGTGATATTCCATTGTACATAAGGACCACAACTTCTTTATCCATTTTTCTCTTTCCCGGGATATTTAAGGTGTAACGAAGTGGAGGTTCTTGTCAACAGAGCAGCCCTAAACTTTGGGGTGCCTGTGTCTTGCTGATTTTTAGTTTTCCCAATTTATACGCCCACGAGTGGAAGTGCCCTATGCTCTCTAAGCTGAGTTTTTTAGATGTTTCAAGACACACCGTTCACCTCTCCAGAGTGGCTGTTGGCAATTTACATCCCGCCCAACAGCGTAGCAAGGCTCCCGTTTCTCCATGGCCTGTCCTGCATTTCTGGTTTTGACACTTTATTCAGCATGGCCCTTTTGACCGATGGGAAGCGAGACTTCTTTGTAGCGCTGATTTGCCTTTGCAGGTTGCTTGGTTGGCCAAAAAGGGCGTATGCGTTTTTTCCTGAATATATTCAGGAAAAAACGCATACGCCCTTTTTGGCCAAGGGCATCATTGTCGAAGTTTTGCCGCTTTTCCTGTGCTTTAAAGGCGATTCGAATCTCCCTCCTGAAACCTGTTTCCTGCAATTCTGCCTTGCTTTCAAATCCTCTTCGTTGCCTTCCCTCAGTATATTTGTGGACGAGAGTTATCATTTATAACTCTGCAGGTTTGTGAATTGCAGTGCCCCTGAGCTCCATTTTTCAACTCGCTTCCTTGGGAGCTGGCCGCAAAAGCGCAGGAATGCTTCAGGCCCTATTCGGCTTCCGGCTGGCAGGCTGAGCCTGTGGTTAATTCTTCTTCCTGACGGGAAAATAGAGTGAGCTGTGCCTGTCCCAAGACATAGAGCTAGTCTCCCATTGGTTCCCCCTCTTCCCATTCCTCCTCAGGACAAATTGCAACCTGTACGGAACAGGAGGTTAAAGGTGCTGATTCTCCAAGGAGGGAGATTGCTAGGAAAGCGGCTGGAATGGCGAACCCGAGCACAAGGAGATGAGAAATGAGGTGCGTTTTAGAAACCTTTCCCGATCACACGGTGTACCATCTTCTGGGTTTCTCATGCATGTTTTCGATGTAGGAAGGTGCCATTGAACCTGGAGATTTGGGACCCATGGGATGGGTACCACGCAGTATTACTTTAAAGGGTCTGCGTTTGCTCACCCAACCTCACCAAACCTCTCAGCCCCAGGAGTGTCCACCCTTATGTCTCAATCAGCTGTGGGTCTAGATATGGTCAATCCAGGTGGCATCACAGCCCCTGAACGAATTTTGTAAGAATTTCTCTCTCTTTCACTGTCTTTGCTTCACGGGTTTTTAAAAGTAATTGATTTTTATAATGGGGTTTAGCTGCTTTTCAGAGCTGTGTGTGTGCCGCTTTACACCCACTTGAGTCACTTACAGAGAGATATCAACACATAGGTTTTAAGATTCTTACTAGTCAGATATATTCTTGGGCGGTGAATAGGGGGTGCTGAGTCCCGTTCACTGAGCAAGGAGTAGGTCTTGTCCATTATATATTGGGTTTATGGAACGGTATCTGAGCTAATTTGAAACCCTTGTTTTATGCATCACCCCACCTCACCTTTCCCGTTAAGCAGCCATAGTGTGTTTTCTAAACGTGTGACTCTCTTCTGTTTTGTAATTCATTCAAGTGTAGCGGTTTTTACATTCCCTCTATAAGTGATATCTTATGATAAGTGTCTTTTTCTGTGTGACTTATTTCATGTTGAATCGTCGTACCTAAATCCACTCATCATGCTGCTACGAGCCTTATGACGTAGATTTCATGGCTGAGTGATATTCCATTGTACATAAGGACCACAACTTCTTTATCCATTTTTCTCTTTCCTGGGATATTTAAGGTGTAACGAAGTGGAGGTTCTTGTCAACAGAGCAGCCCTAAACTTTGGGGTGCCTGTGTCTTGCTGATTTTTAGTTTTCCCAATTTATACGCCCACGAGTGGAAGTGTCCTATGCTCTCTAAGCTGAGTTTTTTAGATGTTTCAAGACACACCGTACACCTCTCCAGAGTGGCTGTTGGCAATTTACATCCCGCCCAACAGCGTAGCAAGGCTCCCATTTCTCCATGGCCTGTCCTGCATTTCTGGTTTTGACACTTTATTCAGCATGGCCCTTTTGACCGATGGGAAGCGAGACTTCTTTGTAGCGCTGATTTGCCTTTGCAGGTTGCTTGGTTGGCCAAAAAGGGCGTATGCGTTTTTTCCTGAATATATTCAGGAAAAAACGCATACGCCCTTTTTGGCCAAGGGCATCATTGTCGAGGTTTTGCCGCTTTTCCTGTGCTTTAAAGGCGATTCGAATCTCCCTCCTGAAACCTGTTTCCTGCAATTCTGCCTTGCTTTCAAATCCTCTTCGTTGCCTTTCCTCAGTATATTTGTGGACGAGAGTTATCATTTATAACTCTGCAGGTTTGTGAATTGCAGTGCCCCTGAGCTCCATTTTTCAACTCGCTTTCTTGGGAGCTGGCCGCAAAAGCGCAGGATTGCTTCAGGCCCTATTCTCCTTCCGGGCGGCAGGCTGAGCCTGTGGTTAATTCTTCTTCCTGATGGGAAAATAGAGTGAGCTGTGCCTGTCCCAAGACCTAGAGCTAGTCTCTCATTGGTTCCCCCTCTTCCCTTTCATCCTCAGGACAAATTGCAACCTGTACGGAACAGGAGGTTAAAGGTGCTGATTCTCCAAGGAGGGAGATTGCTAGGAAAGCGGCTGGAATGGCGAATCCAAGCACAATTAGATGAGAAATGAGGTGCGTTTTAGAAACCTTTCCCGATCACACGGTGTACCATCTTCTGGGTTTCTCATGCATGTTTTCGATGTAGGAAGATGCCCTTGAACCTGGAGATTTGGGACCCATGGGATGGGTACCACGCAGTATTACTTTCAAGGGTCTGCGTTTGCTCACCCAACCTCACCAAACCTCTCAGCCTCAAAAGTGTCCACCCTTATGTCTCAATCAGCTGTGGGTCTAGATATGGTCAATCCAGTTGGCATCACAGCCCCTGAACGAATTTTGTAACAATTTCTCTCTCTTTCACTGTCTTTACTTCACGGGTTTTTAAAAGTAATTGATTTTTATAATGGGGTTTAGCTGCTTTTCAGTGCTGTGTTTATGATGCTTTACACGCACTTGACTCACTTACAGAGAGATTTCAATACATAGGTTTTAAGATTGTTACTTGTCAGATATATTCTTGGTCGGTGAATAGGGGGTGTTGGGTTCCGTTCACTGAGTAAGGAGTAGGTCTTGTCTATTACATATTGGGTTTATGGAACGCTATCTGAGCTAATTTGTAACCCTGGTTTTATGCATCACCCCACCTCACCTTTCCCGTTAAGCAGCCATAGTGTGTTTTCTAAACGTGTGACTCTCTTCTGTTTTGTAATTCAGTTCAAGTGTAGTGGTTTTTACTTTCCCTCTATAAGTGATATCTTATGATAAGTTTTTTTTTTTTTTTCTGTGTGACTTATTTCACCTAGAATCGTCATACCTAAATCCACTCATCATGCTGCTTCGAGCCTTATGACGTAGATTTCATGGCTGAGTGATATTCCATTGTACATAAGGACCACAACTTCTGTATCCATTTTTCTCTTTCCTGGGATATTTAAGGTGTAACGAAGTGGAGATTCTTGCCAACAGAGCAGCCCTAAACTTTGGGGTGCCTGTGTCTTGCTGATTTTTAGTTTTCCCAATTTATACGCCCATGAGTGGAAGTGCCCTATGCACTCTAAGCTGAGTTTTTTAGATGTCTCAGGACACACCGTACACCTCTGCAGAGTGGCTGTTGGCAATTTACATCCCGCCCATCAGCGTAGCAAGGCTCCCGTTTCTCCATGGCCTGTCCTGCATTTCTGGTTTTGACACTTTATTCAGCATGGCCCTTTTGACCGATGGGAAGCGAGACTTCTTTGTAGCGCTGATTTGCCTTTCCAGGTTGCTTGGTTGGCCAAAAAGGGCGTATGCGTTTTTTCCTGAATATATTCAGGAAAAAACGCATACAACCTTTTTGGCCAAGGGCATCATTGTCGAGGTTTTGCCGCTTTTCCTGTGCTTTAATGGCGATTCGAATCTCCCTCCTGAAATCTGTTTCCTGCAATTCTGCCTTGCTTTCAAATCCTCTTCGTTGCCTTCCCTCAATATATTTGTGGACGAGAGTTATCATTTATAACTCTGCAGGTTTGTGAATCGCAGTGCCCCTGAGCTCCATTTCTCAACTCGCTTTCTTGGGAGCTGGCCGCAAAAGCGCAGGATTGCTTCAGGCCCTATTCTGTTTCCGGGCGGTAGGCTGAGCCTTTGGTTAATTCTTCTTTCTGATGGGAAAATAGCGTGACCTGTTCTTGTCCCAACACCTAGAGCTAGTCTCTCATTGGTTCCCCGTCTTCCCGTTCATCCTCAGGACCAATTGCAACCTGTACGGAACAGGAGGTTAAAGGTGCTGATTCTCCAAGGAGGGAGATTGCTAGGAAAGCGGCTGGAATGGCGAACCCAAGCAGAAGGAAATGAGAAATGAGGTGCGTTTTAGAAACCTTTCCCGATCACATGGTGTACCATCTTCTGGGTTTCTCATGCATGTTTTCGATGTAGGAAGATGCCCGTGAACCTGGAGATTTGGGACCCATGGGATGGGTACCACGCAGTATTACTTTAAAGGGTCTGCATTTGCTCACCCAACCTCACCAAACCTCTCAGGCCCAAGAGTGTCCACCCCTATGTCTCAATCAGCTGTGGGTCTAGATATGGTCAATCCAGGTGGCATCACAGCCTCTGAACGAATTTTGTAAGAATTTCTCTCTCTTTCACTGTCTTTGTTTCACGGGTTTTTAAAAGTAATTGATTTTTATAATGGGGTTTAGCTGCTTTTCAATGCTGTGTTTATGCCGCTTTACACCCACTTGACTCACTTACAGAGAGATTTCAATACATAGGTTTTAAGATTCTTACTGGTCAGATATATTCTTGGGCGGTGAATAGGGGGTGTTGAGTCCCGTTCACTGAGCAAGGAGTAGGTCTTGTCTATTACATGTTGGGTTTATGGAACGGTATCTGAGCTAATTTGAAACCCTGGTTTTATGCATCACCCCACCTCACCTTTCCCGTTAAGCAGCCATAGTGTGTTTTCTAAACGTGTGACTCTCTTCTGTTTTGTAATTCAGTTCAAGTGTAGCGGTTTTTACATTCCCTCTATAAGTGATATCTTACGATAAGTTTTTTTTTTTCTGTGTGACTTATTTCACGTAGAATCGTCGTATCTAAATCCACTCATCATGCTGCTACGAGCCTTATGACGTAGATTTCGTGGCTGAGTGATATTCCATTGTACATAAGGACCACAACTTCTGTATCCATTTTTCTCTTTCCTGGGATATTTAAGGTGTAACGAAGTGGAGATTCTTGCCAACAGAGCAGCCCTAAACTTTGGGGTGCCTGTGTCTTGCTGATTTTTAGTTTTCCCAATTTATAGGCCCATGAGTGGAAGTGCCCTATGCTCTCTAAGCTGAGTTTTTTAGATATCTCAGGACACACCGTACACCTCTCCAGAGTGGCTGTTGGCAATTTACATCCCACCCATCAGCGTAGCAAGGCTCCCGTTTCTCCATGGCCTGTCCTGCATTTCTGGTTTTGACACTTTATTCAGCATGGCCCTTTTGACCGATGGGAAGCGAGACTTCTTTGTAGCGCTGATTTGCCTTTCCAGGTTGCTTGGTTGGCCAAAAAGGGCGTATGCGTTTTTTCCTGAATATATTCAGGAAAAAACGCATACAACCTTTTTGGCCAAGGGCATCATTGTCGAGGTTTTGCCGCTTTTCGTGTGCTTTAACGGCGATTCGAATCTCCCTCCTGAAATCTGTTTCCTGCAATTCTGCCTTGCTTTCAAATCCTCTTCGTTGCCTTCCCTCAATATATTTGTGGACGAGAGTTATCATTTATAACTCTGCAGGTTTGTGAATCGCAGTGCCCCTGAGCTCCATTTTTCAACTCGCTTTCTTGGGAGCTGGCCGCAAAAGCGCAGGATTGCTTCAGGCCCTATTCTCCTCCCGAGCGGCAGGCTGAGCCTGTGGTTAATTCTTCTTCCTGATGGGAAAATAGAGTGACCTGTGCCTGTCCCAAGACCTAGAGCTAGTCTCTCATTGGTTCCCCCTCTTCCCTTTCATCCTCAGGACAAATTGCAACCTGTACGGAACAGGAGGTTAAAGGTGCTGATTCTCCAAGGAGGGAGATTGCTAGGAAAGCGGCTGGAATGGCGAACCCGAGCACAATTAGATGAGAAATGAGGTGCGTTTTAGAAACCTTTCCCGATCACACGGTGTACCATCTTCTGGGTTTCTCATGCATGTTTTCGATGTAGGAAGGTGCCCTTGAACCTGGAGATTTGGGACCCATGGCATGGGTACCACGCAGTATTACTTTAAAGGGTCTGCGTTTGCTCACCCAACCTCACCAAAACTCTCAGCCCCAAGAGTGTCCACCCTTATGTCTCAATCAGCTGTGGGTCTAGATATGGTCAATCCTGGTGGCATCACAGCCTCTGAACGAATTTTGTAAGAATTTCTCTCTCTTTCACTGTCTTTGTTTCACGGGTTTTTAAAAGTAATTGATTTTTATAATGGGGTTTAGCTGCTTTTCAGTGCTGTGTTTATGCCGCTTTACACCCACTTGACTCACTTACAGAGAGATTTCAATTCATAGGTTTTAAGATTCTTACTAGTCAGATATATTCTTGGGCGGTGAATAGGGGGTGTTGAGTCCCGTTCACTGAGCAAGGAGTAGGTCTTGTCTATTACATATTGGGTTTATGGAACGGTATCTGAGCTAATTTGAAACCCTGGTTTTATGCATCACCCCACCTCACCTTTCCCGTTAAGCAGCCATAGTGTGTTTTCTAAACGTGTGACTCTCTTCTGTTTTGTAATTCAGTTCAAGTGTACCGGTTTTTACATTCCCTCTATAAGTGATACCTTATGATAAGTGTCTTTTTCTGTGTGACTTATTTCACGTAGAATCGTCGTACCTAAATCCACTCATCATGCTGCTAGGAGCCTTATGACGTAGATTTCATGGCTGAGTGATATTCCATTGTACATAAGGGCCACAACTTCTTTATCCATTTTTCTCTTTCCTGGGATATTTAAGGTGTAACGAAGTGGAGGTTCTTGTCAACAGAGCAGCCCTAATCTTTGGGGTGCCTGTGTCTTGCTGATATTTAGTTTTCCCAATTTATACTCCCATGAGTGGAAGTGCCCTATGCTCTCTAAGCTGAGTTTTTTAGATGTTTCAAGACACACCGTACACTTCTCCAGAGTGGCTGTGGGCAATTTACATCCCGCCCATCAGCGTAGCAAGGCTCCCGTTTCTCCATGGCCTGTCCTGCATTTCTGGTTTTGACACTTTATTCAGCATGGTCCTTTTGACCGATGGGAAGCGAGACTTCTTTGTAGCGCTGATTTGCCTTTGCAGGTTGCTTGGTTGGCCAAAAAGGGCGTATGCGTTTTTTCCTGAATATATTCAGGAAAAAACGCATACGCCCTTTTTGGCCAAGGGCATCATTTTCGAAGTTTTGCCGCTTTTCCTGTGCTTTAAAGGCGATTCGAATCTCCCTCCTGAAACCTGTTTCCTGCAATTCTGCCTTGCTTTCAAATCCTCTTCGTTGCCTTCCCTCAGTATATTTGTGGACGAGAGTTATCATTTATAACTCTGCAGGTTTGTGAATTGCAGTGCCCCTGAGCTCCATTTTTCAACTCGCTTCCTTGGGAGCTGGCCGCAAAAGCGCAGGAATGCTTCAGGCCCTATTCGGCTTCCGGCTGGCAGGCTGAGCCTGTGGTTAATTCTTCTTCCTGACGGGAAAATAGAGTGAGCTGTGCCTGTCCCAAGACATAGAGCTAGTCTCCCATTGGTTCCCCCTCTTCCCGTTCCTCCTCAGGACAAATTGCAACCTGTACGGAACAGGAGGTTAAAGGTGCTGATTCTCCAAGGAGGGAGATTGCTAGGAAAGCGGCTGGAATGGCGAACCCGAGCACAAGGAGATGAGAAATGAGGTGCGTTTTAGAAACCTTTCCCGATCACACGGTGTACCATCTTCTGGGTTTCTCATGCATGTTTTCGATGTAGGAAGGTGCCCTTGAACCTGGAGATTTGGGACCCATGGGATGGGTACCACGCAGTATTACTTTAAAGGGTCTGCGTTTGCTCACCCAACCTCACCAAACCTCTCAGCCCCAGGAGTGTCCACCCTTATGTCTCAATCAGCTGTGGGTCTAGATATGGTCAATCCAGGTGGCATCACAGCCTCTGAACGAATTTTGTAAGAATTTCTCTCTCTTTCACTGTCTTTGCTTCACGGGTTTTTAAAAGTAATTGATTTTTATAATGGGGTTTAGCTGCTTTTCAGAGCTGTGTGTGTGCCGCTTTACACCCACTTGAGTCACTTACAGAGAGATATCAACACATAGGTTTTAAGATTCTTACTAGTCAGATATATTCTTGGGCGGTGAATAGGGGGTGCTGAGTCCCGTTCACTGAGCAAGGAGTAGGTCTTGTCTATTATATATTGGGTTTATGGAACGGTATCTGAGCTAATTTGAAACCCTTGTTTTATGCATCACCCCACCTCACCTTTCCCGTTAAGCCGCCATAGTGTGTTTTCTAAACGTGTGACTCTCTTCTGTTTTGTAATTCAGTTCAAGTGTAGCGGTTTTTACATTCCCTCTATAAGTGATATCTTATGATAAGTGTCTTTTTCTGTGTGACTTATTTCATGTTGAATCGTCGTACCTAAATCCACTCATCATGCTGCTACGAGCCTTATGACGTAGATTTCATGGCTGAGTGATATTCCATTGTACATAAGGACCACAACTTCTTTATCCATTTTTCTCTTTCCTGGGATATTTAAGGTGTAACGAAGTGGAGGTTCTTGTCAACAGAGCAGCCCTAAACTTTGGGGTGCCTGTGTCTTGCTGATTTTTAGTTTTCCCAATTTATACGCCCACGAGTGGAAGTGCCCTATGCTCTCTAAGCTGAGTTTTTTAGATGTTTCAAGACACACCGTTCACCTCTCCAGAGTGGCTGTTGGCAATTTACATCCCGCCCAACAGCGTAGCAAGGCTCCCGTTTCTCCATGGCCTGTCCTGCATTTCTGGTTTTGACACTTTATTCAGCATGGCCCTTTTGACCGATGGGAAGCGAGACTTCTTTGTAGCGCTGATTTGCCTTTGCAGGTTGCTTGGTTGGCCAAAAAGGGCGTATGCGTTTTTTCCTGAATATATTCAGGAAAAAACGCATACGCCCTTTTTGGCCAAGGGCATCATTGTCGAAGTTTTGCCGCTTTTCCTGTGCTTTAAAGGCGATTCGAATCTCCCTCCTGAAACCTGTTTCCTGCAATTCTGCCTTGCTTTCAAATCCTCTTCGTTGCCTTCCCTCAGTATATTTGTGGACGAGAGTTATCATTTATAACTCTGCAGGTTTGTGAATTGCAGTGCCCCTGAGCTCCATTTTTCAACTCGCTTCCTTGGGAGCTGGCCGCAAAAGCGCAGGAATGCTTCAGGCCCTATTCGGCTTCCGGCTGGCAGGCTGAGCCTGTGGTTAATTCTTCTTCCTGACGGGAAAATAGAGTGAGCTGTGCCTGTCCCAAGACATAGAGCTAGTCTCCCATTGGTTCCCCCTCTTCCCGTTCCTCCTCAGGACAAATTGCAACCTGTACGGAACAGGAGGTTAAAGGTGCTGATTCTCCAAGGAGGGAGATTGCTAGGAAAGCGGCTGGAATGGCGAACCCGAGCACAAGGAGATGAGAAATGAGGTGCGTTTTAGAAACCTTTCCCGATCACACGGTGTACCATCTTCTGGGTTTCTCATGCATGTTTTCGATGTAGGAAGGTGCCCTTGAACCTGGAGATTTGGGACCCATGGGATGGGTACCACGCAGTATTACTTTAAAGGGTCTGCGTTTGCTCACCCAACCTCACCAAACCTCTCAGCCCCAAAAGTGTCCACCCTTATGTCTCAATCAGCTGTGGGTCTAGATATGGTCAATCCAGGTGGCATCACAGCCCCTGAACGAATTTTGTAACAATTTCTCTCTCTTTCACTGTCTTTACTTCACGGGTTTTTAAAAGTAATTGATTTTTATAATGGGGTTTAGCTGCTTTTCACTGCTGTGTTTATGCCGCTTTACACCCACTTGAGTCACTTACAGAGAGATATCAACACATAGGTTTTAAGATTATTACTAGTCAGATATATTCTTGGGCGGTGTATAGGGGATGTTGAGTCCCGTTCACTGAGCAAGGAGTAGGTCTTGTCTATTACATATTGGGTTTATGGAACGGTATCTGAGCTAATTTGAAACCCTTGTTTTATGCATCACCCCACCTCACCTTTCCCGTTAAGCAGCCATAGTGTGTTTCCTAAACGTGTGACTCTCTTCTGTTTTGTAATTCAGTTCAAGTGTAGCGGTTTTTACATTCCCTCTATAAGTGATATCTTATGATAAGTGTCTTTTTCTGTATGACTTATTTCACGTAGAATCGTCGTACCTAAATCCACTCATCATGCTGCTAGGAGAATTATGACGTAGATTTCATGGATGAGTGATATTCCATTGTACATAAGGACCACAACTTCTTTATCCATTTTTCTCTTTCCTGGGATATTTAAGGTGTAACGAAGTGGAGGTTTTTGTCAACAGAGCAGCCCTAAACTTTGGGGTGCCTGTGTCTTGCTGATTTTTAGTTTTCCCAGTTTATACGCCCATGAGTGGAAGTGCCCTATGCTCTCTAAGCTGGGTTTTTTAGATGTTTCAAGACACACCGTACACCTCTCCAGAGTGGCTGTTGGCAATTTACATCTCGCCCATCAGCGTAGCAAGGCTCCCGTTTCTCCATGACCTGTCCTGCATTTCTGGTTTTGACACTTTATTCAGCATGGCCCTTTTGACCGATGGGAAGCGAGACTTCATTGTGGCGCTGATTTGCCTTTCCAGGTTGCTTGGTTGGCCAAAAAGGGCGTATGCGTTTTTTCCTGAATATATTCAGGAAAAAACGCATACGCCCTTTTTGGCCCAGGGCATCATTGTCGAGGTTTTGCCGCTTTTCCTGTGCTTTAAAGGCGATTCGAATCTCCCTCCTGAAATCTGTTTCCTGCAATTCTGCCTTGCTTTCAAATCCTCTTCGTTGCCTTCCCTCAATATATTTGTGGACGAGAGTTATCATTTATAACTCTGCAGGTTTGTGAATCGCAGTGCCCCTGAGCTCCATTTTTCAACTCGCTTTCTTGGGAGCTGGCCGCAAAAGTGCAGGATTGCTTCAGGCCCTATTCTGCTTCCGGGTAGCAGGCTGAGCCTGTGGTTAATTGTTCTTCCTGATGGGAAAATAGAGTGACCTGTGCCTGTCCCAAGACCTAGAGCTAGTCTCTCATTGGTTCCCCCTCTTCCCTTTCATCCTCAGGACAAATTGCAACCTGTACGGAACAGGAGGTTAAAGGTGCTGATTCTCCAAGGAGGGAGATTGCTAGGAAAGCGGCTGGAATGGCGAACCCGAGAACAAGGAGATGAGAAATGAGGTGCGTTTTAGAAACCTTTCCCGATCACACGGTGTACCATTTTTTGGGTTTCTCATGCATGTTTTCGATGTAGGAAGATGCCCTTGAACCTGGAGATTTGGGACCCATGGGATGGGTACCACGCAGTATTACTTTAAAGGGTCTGCATTTGCTCACCCAACCTCAGCAAACCTCTCAGCCCCAAGAGTGTCCACCCTTATGTCTCAATCAGCTGAGGGTCTAGATATGGTCAACCCAGGTGGTATCACAGCCTCTGGACGAATTTTGTAAGAATTTCTCTCTCTTTCACTGTCTTTGTTTCACGGGTTTTTAAAAGTAATTGATTTTTCTAATGGGGTTTAGCTGCTTTTCAGTGCTGTGTTTATGATTCTTTACACGCACTTGACTCACTTACAGAGAGATTTCAATACATAGGTTTTAAGATTGTTACTTGTCAGATATATTCTTGGTCGGTGAATAGGGGGTGTTGGGTCCCGTTCACTGAGTAAGGAGTAGGTCTTGTCTATTACATATTGGGTTTATGGAACGCTATCTGAGCTAATTTGTAACCCTGGTTTTATGCATCACCCCACCTCACCTTTCCCGTTAAGCAGCCATAGTGTGTTTTCTAAACGTGTGACTCTCTTCTGTTTTGTAATTCAGTTCAAGTGTAGTGGTTTTTACTTTCCCTCTATAAGTGATATCTTATGATAAGTTTTTTTTTTTTTCTGTGTGACTTATTTCACCTAGAATCGTCATACCTAAATCCACTCATCATGCTGCTTCGAGCCTTATGACGTAGATTTCATGGCTGAGTGATATTCCATTGTACATAAGGACCACAACTTCTGTATCCATTTTTCTCTTTCCTGGGATATTTAAGGTGTAACGAAGTGGAGATTCTTGCCAACAGAGCAGCCCTAAACTTTGGGGTGCCTGTGTCTTGCTGATTTTTAGTTTTCCCAATTTATACGCCCATGAGTGGAAGTGCCCTATGCTCTCTAAGCTGAGTTTTTTAGATGTCTCAGGACACACCGTACACCTCTGCAGAGTGGCTGTTGGCAATTTACATCCCGCCCATCAGCGTAGCAAGGCTCCCGTTTCTCCATGGCCTGTCCTGCATTTCTGGTTTTGACACTTTATTCAGCATGGCCCTTTTGACCGATGGGAAGCGAGACTTCTTTGTAGCGCTGATTTGCCTTTCCAGGTTGCTTGGTTGGCCAAAAAGGGCGTATGCGTTTTTTCCTGAATATATTCAGGAAAAAACGCATACAACCTTTTTGGCCAAGGGCATCATTGTCGAGGTTTTGCCGCTTTTCCTGTGCTTTAACGGCGATTCGAATCTCCCTCCTGAAATCTGTTTCCTGCAATTCTGCCTTGCTTTCAAATCCTCTTCGTTGCCTTCCCTCAATATATTTGTGGACGAGAGTTATCATTTATAACTCTGCAGGTTTGTGAATCGCAGTGCCCCTGAGCTCCATTTCTCAACTCGCTTTCTTGGGAGCTGGCCGCAAAAGCGCAGGATTGCTTCAGGCCCTATTCTGTTTCCGGGCGGTAGGCTGAGCCTTTGGTTAATTCTTCTTTCTGATGGGAAAATAGCGTGACCTGTTCTTGTCCCAACACCTAGAGCTAGTCTCTCATTGGTTCCCCGTCTTCCCGTTCATCC
The DNA here is from genome assembly GCF_028021215.1 of Eschrichtius robustus. Lineage (NCBI taxonomy): Eukaryota > Metazoa > Chordata > Mammalia > Artiodactyla > Eschrichtiidae > Eschrichtius > Eschrichtius robustus. The sequence continues at coordinate 96,869,698 of NC_090832.1, forward strand.
TCAGGACCAATTGCAACCTGTACGGAACAGGAGGTTAAAGGTGCTGATTCTCCAAGGAGGGAGATTGCTAGGAAAGCGGCTGGAATGGCGATCCCAAGCAGAAGGAGATGAGAAATGAGGTGCGTTTTAGAAACCTTTCCCGATCACATGGTGTACCATCTTCTGGGTTTCTCATGCATGTTTTCGATGTAGGAAGATGCCCTTGAACCTGGAGATTTGGGACCCATGGGATGGGTACCACGCAGTATTACTTTAAAGGGTCTGCATTTGCTCACCCAACCTCACCAAACCTCTCAGCCCCAAGAGTGTCCACCCCTATGTCTCAATCAGCTGTGGGTCTAGATATGGTCAATCCTGGTGGCATCACAGCCTCTGAACGAATTTTGTAAGAATTTCTCTCTCTTTCACTGTCTTTGTTTCACGGGTTTTTAAAAGTAATTGATTTTTATAATGGGGTTTAGCTGCTTTTCAATGCTGTGTTTATGCCGCTTTACACCCACTTGACTCACTTACAGAGAGATTTCAATACATAGGTTTTAAGATTCTTACTGGTCAGATATATTCTTGGGCGGTGAATAGGGGGTGTTGAGTCCCGTTCACTGAGCAAGGAGTAGGTCTTGTCTATTACATGTTGGGTTTATGGAACGGTATCTGAGCTAATTTGAAACCCTGGTTTTATGCATCACCCCACCTCACCTTTCCCGTTAAGCAGCCATAGTGTGTTTTCTAAACGTGTGACTCTCTTCTGTTTTGTAATTCAGTTCAAGTGTAGCGGTTTTTACATTCCCTCTATAAGTGATATCTTATGATAAGTTTTTTTTTTTTTTTCTGTGTGACTTATTTCACATAGAATCGTCGTATCTAAATCCACTCATCATGCTGCTACGAGCCTTATGACGTAGATTTCATGGCTGAGTGATATTCCATTGTACATAAGGACCACAACTTCTTTATCCATTTTTCTCTTTCCTGGGATATTTAAGGTGTAACGAAGTGGAGGTTGTTGTCAACAGAGCAGCCCTAAACTTTGGGGTGCCTGTGTCTTGCTGATTTTTAGTTTTCCCAATTTATAGGCCCATGAGTGGAAGTGCCCTATGCTCTCTAAGCTGAGTTTTTTAGATGTCTCAGGACACACCGTACACCTCTCCAGAGTGGCTGTTGGCAATTTACATCCCACCCATCAGCGTAGCAAGGCTCCCGTTTCTCCATGGCCTGTCCTGCATTTCTGGTTTTGACACTTTATTCAGCATGGCCCTTTTGACCGATGGGAAGCGAGACTTCTTTGTAGCGCTGATTTGCCTTTCCAGGTTGCTTGGTTGGCCAAAAAGGGCGTATGCGTTTTTTCCTGAATATATTCAGGAAAAAACGCATACAACCTTTTTGGCCAAGGGCATCATTGTCGAGGTTTTGCCGCTTTTCCTGTGCTTTAACGGCGATTCGAATCTCCCTCCTGAAATCTGTTTCCTGCAATTCTGCCTTGCTTTCAAATCCTCTTTGTTGCCTTCCCTCAATATATTTGTGGACGAGAGTTATCATTTATAACTCTGCAGGTTTGTGAATCGCAGTGCCCCTGAGCTCCATTTTTCAACTCGCTTTCTTGGGAGCTGGCCGCAAAAGCGCAGGATTGCTTCAGGCCCTATTCTCCTTCCGAGCGGCAGGCTGAGCCTGTGGTTAATTCTTCTTCCTGATGGGAAAATAGAGTGACCTGTGCCTGTCCCAAGACCTAGAGCTAGTCTCTCATTGGTTCCCCCTCTTCCCTTTCATCCTCAGGAAAAATTGCAACCTGTACGGAACAGGAGGTTAAAGGTGCTGATTCTCCAAGGAGGGAGATTGCTAGGAAAGCGGCTGGAATGGCGAACCCGAGCACAATTAGATGAGAAATGAGGTGCGTTTTAGAAACCTTTCCCGATCACACGGTGTACCATCTTCTGGGTTTCTCATGCATGTTTTCGATGTAGGAAGGTGCCCTTGAACCTGGAGATTTGGGACCCATGGGATGGGTACCACGCAGTATTACTTTAAAGGGTCTGCGTTTGCTCACCCAACCTCACCAAAACTCTCAGCCCCAAGAGTGTCCACCCTTATGTCTCAATCAGCTGTGGGTCTAGATATGGTCAATCCTGGTGGCATCACAGCCTCTGAACGAATTTTGTAAGAATTTCTCTCTCTTTCACTGTCTTTGTTTCACTGGTTTTTAAAAGTAATTGATTTTTATAATGGGGTTTACCTGCTTTTCACTGCTGTGTTTATGCCGCTTTACACCCACTTGACTCACTTACAGAGAGATTTCAATACATAGGTTTTAAGATTCTTACTAGTCAGATATATTCTTGGGCGGTGAATAGGGGGTGTTGAGTCCCGTTCACTGAGCAAGGAGTAGGTCTTGTCTATTACATATTGGGTTTATGGAACGGTATCTGAGCTAATTTGAAACCCTGGTTTTATGCATCACCCCACCTCACCTTTCCCGTTAAGCAGCCATAGTGTGTTTTCTAAACGTGTGACTCTCTTCTGTTTTGTAATTCAGTTCAAGTGTACCGGTTTTTACATTCCCTCTATAAGTGATACCTTATGATAAGTGTCTTTTTCTGTGTGACTTATTTCACGTAGAATCGTCGTACCTAAATCCACTCATCATGCTGCTAGGAGCCTTATGACGTAGATTTCATGGCTGAGTGATATTCCATTGTACATAAGGGCCACGACTTCTTTATCCATTTTTCTCTTTCCTGGGATATTTAAGGTGTAACGAAGTGGAGGTTCTTGTCAACAGAGCAGCCCTAATCTTTGGGGTGCCTGTGTCTTGCTGATATTTAGTTTTCCCAATTTATACTCCCATGAGTGGAAGTGCCCTATGCTCTCTAAGCTGAGTTTTTTAGATGTTTCAAGACACACCGTACACTTCTCCAGAGTGGCTGTGGGCAATTTACATCCCGCCCATCAGCGTAGCAAGGCTCCCGTTTCTCCATGGCCTGTCCTGCATTTCTGGTTTTGACACTTTATTCAGCATGGTCCTTTTGACCGATGGGAAGCGAGACTTCTTTGTAGCGCTGATTTGCCTTTGCAGGTTGCTTGGTTGGCCAAAAAGGGCGTATGCGTATTTTCCTGAATATATTCAGGAAAAAACGCATACGCCCTTTTTGGCCAAGGGCATCATTTTCGAAGATTTGCCGCTTTTCCTGTGCTTTAAAGGCGATTCGAATCTCCCTCCTGAAACCTGTTTCCTGCAATTTTGCCTTGCTTTCAAATCCTCTTCGTTGCCTTCCCTCAGTATATTTGTGGACGAGAGTTATCATTTATAACTCTGCAGGTTTGTGAATTGCAGTGCCCATGAGCTCCATTTTTCAACTCGCTTCCTTGGGAGCTGGCCGCAAAAGCGCAGGAATGCTTCAGGCCCTATTCGGCTTCCGGCTGGCAGGCTGAGCCTGTGGTTAATTCTTCTTCCTGACGGGAAAATAGAGTGAGCTGTGCCTGTCCCAAGACATAGAGCTAGTCTCCCATTGGTTCCCCCTCTTCCCGTTCCTCCTCAGGACAAATTGCAACCTGTACGGAACAGGAGGTTAAAGGTGCTGATTCTCCAAGGAGGGAGATTGCTAGGAAAGCGGCTGGAATGGCGAACCCGAGCACAAGGAGATGAGAAATGAGGTGCGTTTTAGAAACCTTTCCCGATCACACGGTGTACCATCTTCTGGGTTTCTCATGCATGTTTTCGATGTAGGAAGGTGCCCTTGAACCTGGAGATTTGGGACCCATGGGATGGGTACCACGCAGTATTACTTTAAAGGGTCTGCGTTTGCTCACGCAACCTCACCAAACCTCTCAGCCCCAGGAGTGTCCACCCTTATGTCTCAATCAGCTGTGGGTCTAGATATGGTCAATCCAGGTGGCATCACAGACCCTGAACGAATTTTGTAAGAATTTCTCTCTCTTTCACTGTCTTTGCTTCACGGGTTTTTAAAAGTAATTGATTTTTATAATGGGGTTTAGCTGCTTTTCAGAGCTGTGTGTGTGCCGCTTTACACCCACTTGAGTCACTTACAGAGAGATATCAACACATAGGTTTTAAGATTCTTACTAGTCAGATATATTCTTGGGCGGTGAATAGGGGGTGCTGAGTCCCGTTCACTGAGCAAGGAGTAGGTCTTGTCTATTATATATTGGGTTTATGGAACGGTATCTGAGCTAATTTGAAACCCTTGTCTTATGCATCACCCCACCTCACCTTTCCCGTTAAGCAGCCATAGTGTGTTTTCTAAACGTGTGACTCTCTTCTGTTTTGTAATTCATTCAAGTGTAGCGGTTTTTACATTCCCTCTATAAGTGATATCTTATGATAAGTGTCTTTTTCTGTGTGACTTATTTCATGTTGAATCGTCGTACCTAAATCCACTCATCATGCTGCTACGAGCCTTATGACGTAGATTTCATGGCTGAGTGATATTCCATTGTACATAAGGACCACAACTTCTTTATCCATTTTTCTCTTTCCTGGGATATTTAAGGTGTAACGAAGTGGAGGTTCTTGTCAACAGAGCAGCCCTAAACTTTGGGGTGCCTGTGTCTTGCTGATTTTTAGTTTTCCCAATTTATACGCCCACGAGTGGAAGGGCCCTATGCTCTCTAAGCTGAGTTTTTTAGATGTTTCAAGACACACCGTACACCTCTCCAGAGTGGCTGTTGGCAATTTACATCCCGCCCAACAGCGTAGCAAGGCTCCCGTTTCTCCATGGCCTGTCCTGCATTTCTGGTTTTGACACTTTATTCAGCATGGCCCTTTTGACCGATGGGAAGCGAGACTTCTTTGTAGCGCTGATTTGCCTTTCCAGGTTGCTTGGTTGGCCAAAAAGGGCGTATGCGTTTTTTCCTGAATATATTCAGGAAAAAACGCATACGCCCTTTTTGGCCAAGGGCATCATTGTCGAGGTTTTGCCGCTTTTCCTGTGCTTTAAAGGCGATTCGAATCTCCCTCCTGAAACCTGTTTCCTGCAATTCTGCCTTGCTTTCAAATCCTCTTCGTTGCCTTTCCTCAGTATATTTGTGGACGAGAGTTATCATTTATAACTCTGCAGGTTTGTGAATTGCAGTGCCCCTGAGCTCCATTTTTCAACTCGCTTTCTTGGGAGCTGGCCGCAAAAGCGCAGGATTGCTTCAGGCCCTATTCGGCTTCCGGCTGGCAGGCTGAGCCTGTGGTTAATTCTTCTTCCTGATGGGAAAATAGAGTGAGCTGTGCCTGTCCCAAGACCTACAGCTAGTCTCTCATTGGTTCCCCCTCTTCCCTTTCATCCTCAGGACAAATTGCAACCTGTACGGAACAGGAGGTTAAAGGTGCTGATTCTCCAAGGAGGGAGATTGCTAGGAAAGCGGCTGGAATGGCGAATCCAAGCACAATTAGATGAGAAATGAGGTGCGTTTTAGAAACCTTTCCCGATCACACGGTGTACCATCTTCTGGGTTTCTCATGCATGTTTTCGATGTAGGAAGATGCCCTTGAACCTGGAGATTTGGGACCCATGGGATGGGTACCACGCAGTATTACTTTAAAGGGTCTGCGTTTGCTCACCCAACCTCACCAAACCTCTCAGCTTCAAAAGTGTCCACCCTTATGTCTCAATCAGCTGTGGGTCTAGATATGGTCAATCCAGGTGGCATCACAGCCCCTGAACGAATTTTGTAACAATTTCTCTCTCTTTCACTGTCTTTACTTCACGGGTTTTTAAAAGTAATTGATTTTTATAATGGGGTTTAGCTGCTTTTCAGTGCTGTGTTTATGATGCTTTACACGCACTTGACTCACTTACAGAGAGATTTCAATACATAGGTTTTAAGATTGTTACTTGTCAGATATATTCTTGGTCGGTGAATAGGGGGTGTTGGGTCCCGTTCACTGAGTAAGGAGTAGGTCTTGTCTATTACATATTGGGTTTATGGAACGCTATCTGAGCTAATTTGTAACCCTGGTTTTATGCATCACCCCACCTCACCTTTCCCGTTAAGCAGCCATAGTGTGTTTTCTAAACGTGTGACTCTCTTCTGTTTTGTAATTCAGTTCAAGTGTAGTGGTTTTTACTTTCCCTCTATAAGTGATATCTTATGATAAGTTTTTTTTTTTTTTTTTCTGTGTGACTTATTTCACCTAGAATCGTCATACCTAAATCCACTCATCATGCTGCTTCGAGCCTTATGACGTAGATTTCATGGCTGAGTGATATTCCATTGTACATAAGGACCACAACTTCTGTATCCATTTTTCTCTTTCCTGGGATATTTAAGGTGTAACGAAGTGGAGATTCTTGCCAACAGAGCAGCCCTAAACTTTGGGGTGCCTGTGTCTTGCTGATTTTTAGTTTTCCCAATTTATACGCCCATGAGTGGAAGTGCCCTATGCTCTCTAAGCTGAGTTTTTTAGATGTCTCAGGACACACCGTACACCTCTGCAGAGTGGCTGTTGGCAATTTACATCCCGCCCATCAGCGTAGCAAGGCTCCCGTTTCTCCATGGCCTGTCCTGCATTTCTGGTTTTGACACTTTATTCAGCATGGCCCTTTTGACCGATGGGAAGCGAGACTTCTTTGTAGCGCTGATTTGCCTTTCCAGGTTGCTTGGTTGGCCAAAAAGGGCGTATGCGTTTTTTCCTGAATATATTCAGGAAAAAACGCATACAACCTTTTTGGCCAAGGGCATCATTGTCGAGGTTTTGCCGCTTTTCCTGTGCTTTAACGGCGATTCGAATCTCCCTCCTGAAATCTGTTTCCTGCAATTCTGCCTTGCTTTCAAATCCTCTTCGTTGCCTTCCCTCAATATATTTGTGGACGAGAGTTATCATTTATAACTCTGCAGGTTTGTGAATTGCAGTGCCCCTGAGCTCCATTTCTCAACTCGCTTTCTTGGGAGCTGGCCGCAAAAGCGCAGGATTGCTTCAGGCCCTATTCTGTTTCCGGGCGGTAGGCTGAGCCTTTGGTTAATTCTTCTTTCTGATGGGAAAATAGCGTGACCTGTTCTTGTCCCAACACCTAGAGCTAGTCTCTCATTGGTTCCCCGTCTTCCCGTTCATCCTCAGGACCAATTGCAACCTGTACGGAACAGGAGGTTAAAGGTGCTGATTCTCCAAGGAGGGAGATTGCTAGGAAAGCGGCTGGAATGGCGAACCCAAGCAGAAGGAGATGAGAAATGAGGTGCGTTTTAGAAACCTTTCCCGATCACATGGTGTACCATCTTCTGGGTTTCTGATGCATGTTTTCGATGTAGGAAGATGCCCTTGAACCTGGAGATTTGGGACCCATGGGATGGGTACCACGCAGTATTACTTTAAAGGGTCTGCATTTGCTCACCCAACCTCACCAAACCTCTCAGCCCCAAGAGTGTCCACCCCTATGTCTCAATCAGCTGTGGGTCTAGATATGGTCAATCCTGGTGGCATAACAGCCTCTGAACGAATTTTGTAAGAATTTCTCTCTCTTTCACTGTCTTTGTTTCACGGGTTTTTAAAAGTAATTGATTTTTATAATGGGGTTTAGCTGCTTTTCAATGCTGTGTTTATGCCGCTTTACACCCACTTGACTCACTTACAGAGAGATTTCAATACATAGGTTTTAAGATTCTTACTGGTCAGATATATTCTTGGGCGGTGAATAGGGGGTGTTGAGTCCCGTTCACTGAGCAAGGAGTAGGTCTTGTCTATTACATGTTGGGTTTATGGAACGGTATCTGAGCTAATTTGAAACCCTGGTTTTATGCATCACCCCACCTCACCTTTCCCGTTAAGCAGCCATAGTGTGTTTTCTAAACGTGTGACTCTCTTCTGTTTTGTAATTCAGTTCAAGTGTAGCGGTTTTTACATTCCCTCTATAAGTGATATCTTATGATAAGTTTTTTTTTTTTTTTCTGTGTGACTTATTTCACATAGAATCGTTGTATCTAAATCCACTCATCATGCTGCTACGAGCCTTATGACGTAGATTTCGTGGCTGAGTGATATTCCATTGTACATAAGGACCACAACTTCTGTATCCATTTTTCTCTTTCCTGGGATATTTAAGGTGTAACGAAGTGGAGATTCTTGCCAACAGAGCAGCCCTAAACTTTGGGGTGCCTGTGTCTTGCTGATTTTTAGTTTTCCCAATTTATACGCCCATGAGTGGAAGTGCCCTATGCTCTCTAAGCTGAGTTTTTTAGATGTCTCAGGACACACCGTACACCTCTCCAGAGTGGCTGTTGGCAATTTACATCCCGCCCATCAGCGTAGCAAGGCTCCCGTTTCTCCATGGCCTGTCCTGCATTTCTGGTTTTGACACTTTATTCAGCATGGCCCTTTTGACCGATGGGAAGCGAGACTTCTTTGTAGCGCTGATTTGCCTTTCCAGGTTGCTTGGTTGGCCAAAAAGGGCGTATGCGTTTTTTCCTGAATATATTCAGGAAAAAACGCATACAACCTTTTTGGCCAAGGGCATCATTGTCGAGGTTTTGCCGCTTTTCCTGTGCTTTAACGGCGATTCGAATCTCCCTCCTGAAATCTGTTTCCTGCAATTCTGCCTTGCTTTCAAATCCTCTTTGTTGCCTTCCCTCAATATATTTGTGGACGAGAGTTATCATTTATAACTCTGCAGGTTTGTGAATCGCAGTGCCCCTGAGCTCCATTTTTCAACTCGCTTTCTTGGGAGCTGGCCGCAAAAGCGCAGGATTGCTTCAGGCCCTATTCTCCTTCCGAGCGGCAGGCTGAGCCTGTGGTTAATTCTTCTACCTAATGGGAAAATAGAGTGACCTGTGCCTGTCCCAAGACCTAGAGCTAGTCTCTCATTGGTTCCCCCTCTTCCCTTTCATCCTCAGGACAAATTGCAACCTGTACGGAACAGGAGGTTAAAGGTGCTGATTCTCCAAGGAGGGAGATTGCTAGGAAAGCGGCTGGAATGGCGAACCCGAGCACAATTAGATGAGAAATGAGGTGCGTTTTAGAAACCTTTCCCGATCACACGGTGTACCATCTTCTGGGTTTCTCATGCATGTTTTCGATGTAGGAAGGTGCCCTTGAACCTGGAGATTTGGGACCCATGGGATGGGTACCACGCAGTATTACTTTAAAGGGTCTGCGTTTGCTCACCCAACCTCACCAAAACTCTCAGCCCCAAGAGTGTCCACCCTTATGTCTCAATCAGCTGTGGGTCTAGATATGGTCAATCCTGGTGGCATCACAGCCTCTGAACGAATTTTGTAAGAATTTCTCTGTCTTTCACTGTCTTTGTTTCACGGGTTTTTAAAAGTAATTGATTTTTATAATGGGGTTTAGCTGCTTTTCAGTGCTGTATTTATGCTGCTTTACACCCACTTGACTCACTTACAGAGAGATTTCAATTCATAGGTTTTAAGATTCTTACTAGTCAGATATATTCTTGGGCGGTGAATAGGGGGTGTTGAGTCCCGTTCACTGAGCAAGGAGTAGGTCTTGTCTATTACATATTGGGTTTATTGAACGGTATCTGAGCTAATTTGAAACCCTGGTTTTATGCATCATCCCACCTCACCTTTCCCGTTAAGCAGCCATAGTGTGTTTTCTAAACGTGTGACTCTCTTCTGTTTTGTAATTCAGTTCAAGTGTACCGGTTTTTACATTCCCTCTATAAGTGATACCTTATGATAAGTGTCTTTTTCTGTGTGACTTATTTCACGTAGAATCGTCGTACCTAAATCCACTCATCATGCTGCTAGGAGCCTTATGACGTAGATTTCATGGCTGAGTGATATTCCATTGTACATAAGGGCCACAACTTCTTTATCCATTTTTCTCTTTCCTGGGATATTTAAGGTGTAACGAAGTGGAGGTTCTTGTCAACAGAGCAGCCCTAATCTTTGGGGTGCCTGTGTCTTGCTGATATTTAGTTTTCCCAATTTATACTCCCATGAGTGGAAGTGCCCTATGCTCTCTAAGCTGAGTTTTTTAGATGTTTCAAGACACACCGTACACTTCTCCAGAGTGGCTGTGGGCAATTTACATCCCGCCCATCAGCGTAGCAAGGCTCCCGTTTCTCCATGGCCTGTCCTGCATTTCTGGTTTTGACACTTTATTCAGCATGGTCCTTTTGACCGATGGGAAGCGAGACTTCTTTGTAGCGCTGATTTGCCTTTGCAGGTTGCTTGGTTGGCCAAAAAGGGCGTATGCGTTTTTTCCTGAATATATTCAGGAAAAAACGCATACGCCCTTTTTGGCCAAGGGCATCATTTTCGAAGTTTTGCCGCTTTTCCTGTGCTTTAAAGGCGATTCGAATCTCCCTCCTGAAACCTGTTTCCTGCAATTCTGCCTTGCTTTCAAATCCTCTTCGTTGCCTTCCCTCAGTATATTTGTGGACGAGAGTTATCATTTATAACTCTGCAGGTTTGTGAATTGCAGTGCCCCTGAGCTCCATTTTTCAACTCGCTTCCTTGGGAGCTGGCCGCAAAAGCGCAGGAATGCTTCAGGCCCTATTCGGCTTCCGGCTGGCAGGCTGAGCCTGTGGTTAATTCTTCTTCCTGACGGGAAAATAGAGTGAGCTGTGCCTGTCCCAAGACATAGAGCTAGTCTCTCATTGGTTCCCCCTCTTCCCGTTCCTCCTCAGGACATATTGCAACCTGTACAGAACAGGAGGTTAAAGGTGCTGATTCTCCAAGGAGGGAGATTGCTAGGAAAGCGGCAGGAACGGCGAACCCGAGCACAAGGAGATGAGAAATGAGGTGTGATTTAGAAACCTTTCTCGATCACACGGTGTATCATCTTCTGGGTTTCTCATGCATGTTTTCGATGTAGGAAGATGCCCTTGAACCTGGAGATTTGGGACCCATGGGATGGGTACCACGCAGTATTACTTTAAAGGGTCTGCGTTTGCTCACCCAACCTCACCAAACCTCTCAGCCCCAAAAGTGTCCACCCTTATGTCTCAATCAGCTGTGGGTCTAGATATGGTCAATCCAGGTGGCATCACAGCCCCTGAACGAATTTTGTAACAATTTCTCTCTCTTTCACTGTCTTTACTTCACGGGTTTTTAAAAGTAATTGATTTTTATAATGGGGTTTAGCTGCTTTTCACTGCTGTGTTTATGCCGCTTTACACCCACTTGAGTCACTTACAGAGAGATATCAACACATAGGTTTTAAGATTATTACTAATCAGATATATTCTTGGGCGGTGTATAGGGGATGTTGAGTCCCGTTCACTGAGCAAGGAGTAGGTCTTGTCTATTACATATTGGGTTTATGGAACGGTATCTGAGCTAATTTGAAACCCTTGTTTTATGCATCACCCCACCTCACCTTTCCCGTTAAGCAGCCATAGTGTGTTTCCTAAACGTGTGACTCTCTTCTGTTTTGTAATTCAGTTCAAGTGTAGCGGTTTTTACATTCCCTCTATAAGTGATATCTTATGATAAGTGTCTTTTTCTGTATGACTTATTTCACGTAGAATCGTCGTACCTAAATCCACTCATCATGCTGCTAGGAGAATTATGACGTAGATTTCATGGATGAGTGATATTCCATTGTACAGAAGGACCACAACTTCTTTATCCATTTTTCTCTTTCCTGGGATATTTAAGGTGTAACGAAGTGGAGGTTCTTGTCAACAGAGCAGCCCTAATCTTTGGGGTGCCTGTGTCTTGCTGATATTTAGTTTTCACAATTTATACTCCCATGAGTGGAAGTGCCCTATGCTCTCTAAGCTGAGTTTTTTAGATGTTTCAAGACACACCGTACACCTCTCCAGAGTGGCTGTGGGCAATTTACATCCCGCCCATCAGCGTAGCAAGGCTCCCGTTTCTCCATGGCCTGTCTTGCATTTCTGGTTTTGACACTTTATTCAGCATGGTCCTTTTGACCGATGGGAAGCGAGACTTCTTTGTGGCGCTGATTTGCCTTTGCAGGTTGCTTGGTTGGCCAAAAAGGGCGTATGCGTATTTTCCTGAATATATTCAGGAAAAAACGCATACGCCCTTTTTGGCCAAGGGCATCATTTTCGAAGTTTTGCCGCTTTTCCTGTGCTTTAATGGCGATTCGAATCTCCCTCCTGAAACCTGTTTCCTGCAATTTTGCCTTGCTTTCAAATCCTCTTCGTTGCCTTCCCTCAGTATATTTGTGGACGAGAGTTATCATTTATAACTCTGCAGGTTTGTGAATTGCAGTGCCCCTGAGCTCCATTTTTCAACTCGCTTCCTTGGGAGCTGGCCGCAAAAGCGCAGGAATGCTTCAGGCCCTATTCGGCTTCCGGCTGGCAGGCTGAGCCTGTGGTTAATTCTTCTTCCTGACGGGAAAATAGAGTGAGCTGTGCCTGTCCCAAGACATAGAGCTAGTCTCCCATTGGTTCCCCCTCTTCCCGTTCCTCCTCAGGACAAATTGCAACCTGTACGGAACAGGAGGTTAAAGGTGCTGATTCTCCAAGGAGGGAGATTGCTAGGAAAGCGGCTGGAATGGCGAACCCGAGCACAAGGAGATGAGAAATGAGGTGCGTTTTAGAAACCTTTCCCGATCACACGGTGTACCATCTTCTGGGTTTCTCATGCATGTTTTCGATGTAGGAAGGTGCCCTTGAACCTGAAGATTTGGGACCCATGGGATGGGTACCACGCAGTATTACTTTAAAGGGTCTGCGTTTGCTCACGCAACCTCACCAAACCTCTCAGCCCCAGGAGTGTCCACCCTTATGTCTCAATCAGCTGTGGGTCTAGATATGGTCAATCCAGGTGGCATCACAGCCCCTGAACGAATTTTGTAAGAATTTCTCTCTCTTTCACTGTCTTTGCTTCACGGGTTTTTAAAAGTAATTGATTTTTATAATGGGGTTTAGCTGCTTTTCAGAGCTGTGTGTGTGCCGCTTTACACCCACTTGAGTCACTTACAGAGAGATATCAACACATAGGTTTTAAGATTCTTACTAGTCAGATATATTCTTGTGCGGTGAATAGGGGGTGTTGTGTCCCGTTCACTGAGCAAGGAGTAGGTCTTGTCTATTACATATTGGGTTTATGGAACGGTATCTGAGCTAATTTGAAACCCTTGTTTTATGCATCACCCCACCTCACCTTTCCCGTTAAGCAGCCATAGTGTGTTTTCTAAACGTGTGACTCTCTTCTGTTTTGTAATTCATTCAAGTGTAGCGGTTTTTACATTCCCTCTATAAGTGATATCTTATGATAAGTGTCTTTTTCTGTGTGACTTATTTCATGTTGAATCGTCGTACCTAAATCCACTCATCATGCTGCTACGAGCCTTATGACGTAGATTTCATGGCTGAGTGATATTCCATTGTACATAAGGACCACAACTTCTTTATCCATTTTTCTCTTTCCTGGGATATTTAAGGTGTAACGAAGTGGAGGTTCTTGTCAACAGAGCAGCCCTAAACTTTGGGGTGCCTGTGTCTTGCTGATTTTTAGTTTTCCCAATTTATACGCCCACGAGTGGAAGTGCCCTATGCTCTCTAAGCTGAGTTTTTTAGATGTTTCAAGACACACCGTACACCTCTGCAGAGTGGCTGTTGGCAATTTACATCCCGCCCAACAGCGTAGCAAGGCTCCCGTTTCTCCATGGCCTGTCCTGCATTTCTGGTTTTGACACTTTATTCAGCATGGCCCTTTTGACCGATGGGAAGCGAGACTTCTTTGTAGCGCTGATTTGCCTTTGCAGGTTGCTTGGTTGGCCAAAAAGGGCGTATGCGTTTTTTCCTGAATATATTCAGGAAAAAACGCATACGCCCTTTTTGGCCAAGGGCATCATTGTCGAGGTTTTGCCGCTTTTCCTGTGCTTTAAAGGCGATTCGAATCTCCCTCCTGAAACCTGTTTCCTGCAATTCTGCCTTGCTTTCAAATCCTCTTCGTTGCCTTTCCTCAGTATATTTGTGGACGAGAGTTATCATTTATAACTCTGCAGGTTTGTGAATTGCAGTGCCCCTGAGCTCCATTTTTCAACTCGCTTTCTTGGGAGCTGGCCGCAAAAGCGCAGGATTGCTTCAGGCCCTATTCTCCTTCCGGGCGGCAGGCTGAGCCTGTGGTTAATTCTTCTTCCTGATGGGAAAATAGAGTGAGCTGTGCCTGTCCCAAGACCTAGAGCTAGTCTCTCATTGGTTCCCCCTCTTCCCTTTCATCCTCAGGACAAATTGCAACCTGTACGGAACAGGAGGTTAAAGGTGCTGATTCTCCAAGGAGGGAGATTGCTAGGAAAGTGGCTGGAATGGCGAACCCGAGCACAATTAGATGAGAAATGAGGTGCGTTTTAGAAACCTTTCCCGATCACACGGTGTACCATCTTCTGGGTTTCTCATGCATGTTTTCGATGTAGGAAGATGCCCTTGAACCTGGAGATTTGGGACCCATGGGATGGGTACCACGCAGTATTACTTTAAAGGGTCTGCGTTTGCTCACCCAACCTCACCAAACCTCTCAGCTTCAAAAGTGTCCACCCTTATGTCTCAATCAGCTGTGGGTCTAGATATGGTCAATCCAGGTGGCATCACAGCCCCTGAACGAATTTTGTAACAATTTCTCTCTCTTTCACTGTCTTTACTTCACGGGTTTTTAAAAGTAATTGATTTTTATAATGGGGTTTAGCTGCTTTTCAGTGCTGTGTTTATGATGCTTTACACGCACTTGACTCACTTACAGAGAGATTTCAATACATAGGTTTTAAGATTGTTACTTGTCAGATATATTCTTGGTCGGTGAATAGGGGGTGTTGGGTCCCGTTCACTGAGTAAGGAGTAGGTCTTGTCTATTACATATTGGGTTTATGGAACGCTATCTGAGCTAATTTGTAACCCTGGTTTTATGCATCACCCCACCTCACCTTTCCCGTTAAGCAGCCATAGTGTGTTTTCTAAACGTGTGACTCTCTTCTGTTTTGTAATTCAGTTCAAGTGTAGTGGTTTTTACTTTCCCTCTATAAGTGATATCTTATGATAAGTTTTTTTTTTTTTTTTTCTGTGTGACTTATTTCACCTAGAATCGTCATACCTAAATCCACTCATCATGCTGCTTCGAGCCTTATGACGTAGATTTCATGGCTGAGTGATATTCCATTGTACATAAGGACCACAACTTCTGTATCCATTTTTCTCTTTCCTGGGATATTTAAGGTGTAACGAAGTGGAGATTCTTGCCAACAGAGCAGCCCTAAACTTTGGGGTGCCTGTGTCTTGCTGATTTTTAGTTTTCCCAATTTATACGCCCATGAGTGGAAGTGCCCTATGCTCTCTAAGCTGAGTTTTTTAGATGTCTCAGGACACACCGTACACCTCTGCAGAGTGGCTGTTGGCAATTTACATCCCGCCCATCAGCGTAGCAAGGCTCCCGTTTCTCCATGGCCTGTCCTGCATTTCTGGTTTTGACACTTTATTCAGCATGGCCCTTTTGACCGATGGGAAGCGAGACTTCTTTGTAGCGCTGATTTGCCTTTCCAGGTTGCTTGGTTGGCCAAAAAGGGCGTATGCGTTTTTTCCTGAATATATTCAGGAAAAAACGCATACAACCTTTTTGGCCAAGGGCATCATTGTCGAGGTTTTGCCGCTTTTCCTGTGCTTTAACGGCGATTCGAATCTCCCTCCTGAAATCTGTTTCCTGCAATTCTGCCTTGCTTTCAAATCCTCTTCGTTGCCTTCCCTCAATATATTTGTGGACGAGAGTTATCATTTATAACTCTGCAGGTTTGTGAATTGCAGTGCCCCTGAGCTCCATTTCTCAACTCGCTTTCTTGGGAGCTGGCCGCAAAAGCGCAGGATTGCTTCAGGCCCTATTCTGTTTCCGGGCGGTAGGCTGAGCCTTTGGTTAATTCTTCTTTCTGATGGGAAAATAGCGTGACCTGTTCTTGTCCCAACACCTAGAGCTAGTCTCTCATTGGTTCCCCGTCTTCCCGTTCATCCTCAGGACCAATTGCAACCTGTACGGAACAGGAGGTTAAAGGTGCTGATTCTCCAAGGAGGGAGATTGCTAGGAAAGCGGCTGGAATGGCGAACCCAAGCAGAAGGAGATGAGAAATGAGGTGCGTTTTAGAAACCTTTCCCGATCACATGGTGTACCATCTTCTGGGTTTCTGATGCATGTTTTCGATGTAGGAAGATGCCCTTGAACCTGGAGATTTGGGACCCATGGGATGGGTACCACGCAGTATTACTTTAAAGGGTCTGCATTTGCTCACCCAACCTCACCAAACCTCTCAGCCCCAAGAGTGTCCACCCCTATGTCTCAATCAGCTGTGGGTCTAGATATGGTCAATCCTGGTGGCATCACAGCCTCTGAACGAATTTTGTAAGAATTTCTCTCTCTTTCACTGTCTTTGTTTCACGGGTTTTTAAAAGTAATTGATTTTTATAATGGGGTTTAGCTGCTTTTCAATGCTGTGTTTATGCCGCTTTACACCCACTTGACTCACTTACAGAGAGATTTCAATACATAGGTTTTAAGATTCTTACTGGTCAGATATATTCTTGGGCGGTGAATAGGGGGTGTTGAGTCCCGTTCACTGAGCAAGGAGTAGGTCTTGTCTATTACATGTTGGGTTTATGGAACGGTATCTGAGCTAATTTGAAACCCTGGTTTTATGCATCACCCCACCTCACCTTTCCCGTTAAGCAGCCATAGTGTGTTTTCTAAACGTGTGACTCTCTTCTGTTTTGTAATTCAGTTCAAGTGTAGCGGTTTTTACATTCCCTCTATAAGTGATATCTTATGATAAGTTTTTTTTTTTTTTCTGTGTGACTTATTTCACATAGAATCGTTGTATCTAAATCCACTCATCATGCTGCTACGAGCCTTATGACGTAGATTTCGTGGCTGAGTGATATTCCATTGTACATAAGGACCACAACTTCTGTATCCATTTTTCTCTTTCCTGGGATATTTAAGGTGTAACGAAGTGGAGATTCTTGCCAACAGAGCAGCCCTAAACTTTGGGGTGCCTGTGTCTTGCTGATTTTTAGTTTTCCCAATTTATACGCCCATGAGTGGAAGTGCCCTATGCTCTCTAAGCTGAGTTTTTTAGATGTCTCAGGACACACCGTACACCTCTCCAGAGTGGCTGTTGGCAATTTACATCCCGCCCATCAGCGTAGCAAGGCTCCCGTTTCTCCATGGCCTGTCCTGCATTTCTGGTTTTGACACTTTATTCAGCATGGCCCTTTTGACCGATGGGAAGCGAGACTTCTTTGTAGCGCTGATTTGCCTTTCCAGGTTGCTTGGTTGGCCAAAAAGGGCGTATGCGTTTTTTCCTGAATATATTCAGGAAAAAACGCATACAACCTTTTTGGCCAAGGGCATCATTGTCGAGGTTTTGCCGCTTTTCCTGTGCTTTAACGGCGATTCGAATCTCCCTCCTGAAATCTGTTTCCTGCAATTCTGCCTTGCTTTCAAATCCTCTTTGTTGCCTTCCCTCAATATATTTGTGGACGAGAGTTATCATTTATAACTCTGCAGGTTTGTGAATCGCAGTGCCCCTGAGCTCCATTTTTCAACTCGCTTTCTTGGGAGCTGGCCGCAAAAGCGCAGGATTGCTTCAGGCCCTATTCTCCTTCCGAGCGGCAGGCTGAGCCTGTGGTTAATTCTTCTACCTAATGGGAAAATAGAGTGACCTGTGCCTGTCCCAAGACCTAGAGCTAGTCTCTCATTGGTTCCCCCTCTTCCCTTTCATCCTCAGGACAAATTGCAACCTGTACGGAACAGGAGGTTAAAGGTGCTGATTCTCCAAGGAGGGAGATTGCTAGGAAAGCGGCTGGAATGGCGAACCCGAGCACAATTAGATGAGAAATGAGGTGCGTTTTAGAAACCTTTCCCGATCACACGGTGTACCATCTTCTGGGTTTCTCATGCATGTTTTCGATGTAGGAAGGTGCCCTTGAACCTGGAGATTTGGGACCCATGGGATGGGTACCACGCAGTATTACTTTAAAGGGTCTGCGTTTGCTCACCCAACCTCACCAAAACTCTCAGCCCCAAGAGTGTCCACCCTTATGTCTCAATCAGCTGTGGGTCTAGATATGGTCAATCCTGGTGGCATCACAGCCTCTGAACGAATTTTGTAAGAATTTCTCTGTCTTTCACTGTCTTTGTTTCACGGGTTTTTAAAAGTAATTGATTTTTATAATGGGGTTTAGCTGCTTTTCAGTGCTGTATTTATGCTGCTTTACACCCACTTGACTCACTTACAGAGAGATTTCAATTCATAGGTTTTAAGATTCTTACTAGTCAGATATATTCTTGGGCGGTGAATAGGGGGTGTTGAGTCCCGTTCACTGAGCAAGGAGTAGGTCTTGTCTATTACATATTGGGTTTATTGAACGGTATCTGAGCTAATTTGAAACCCTGGTTTTATGCATCATCCCACCTCACCTTTCCCGTTAAGCAGCCATAGTGTGTTTTCTAAACGTGTGACTCTCTTCTGTTTTGTAATTCAGTTCAAGTGTACCGGTTTTTACATTCCCTCTATAAGTGATACCTTATGATAAGTGTCTTTTTCTGTGTGACTTATTTCACGTAGAATCGTCGTACCTAAATCCACTCATCATGCTGCTAGGAGCCTTATGACGTAGATTTCATGGCTGAGTGATATTCCATTGTACATAAGGGCCACAACTTCTTTATCCATTTTTCTCTTTCCTGGGATATTTAAGGTGTAACGAAGTGGAGGTTCTTGTCAACAGAGCAGCCCTAATCTTTGGGGTGCCTGTGTCTTGCTGATATTTAGTTTTCCCAATTTATACTCCCATGAGTGGAAGTGCCCTATGCTCTCTAAGCTGAGTTTTTTAGATGTTTCAAGACACACCGTACACTTCTCCAGAGTGGCTGTGGGCAATTTACATCCCGCCCATCAGCGTAGCAAGGCTCCCGTTTCTCCATGGCCTGTCCTGCATTTCTGGTTTTGACACTTTATTCAGCATGGTCCTTTTGACCGATGGGAAGCGAGACTTCTTTGTAGCGCTGATTTGCCTTTGCAGGTTGCTTGGTTGGCCAAAAAGGGCGTATGCGTTTTTTCCTGAATATATTCAGGAAAAAACGCATACGCCCTTTTTGGCCAAGGGCATCATTTTCGAAGTTTTGCCGCTTTTCCTGTGCTTTAAAGGCGATTCGAATCTCCCTCCTGAAACCTGTTTCCTGCAATTCTGCCTTGCTTTCAAATCCTCTTCGTTGCCTTCCCTCAGTATATTTGTGGACGAGAGTTATCATTTATAACTCTGCAGGTTTGTGAATTGCAGTGCCCCTGAGCTCCATTTTTCAACTCGCTTCCTTGGGAGCTGGCCGCAAAAGCGCAGGAATGCTTCAGGCCCTATTCGGCTTCCGGCTGGCAGGCTGAGCCTGTGGTTAATTCTTCTTCCTGACGGGAAAATAGAGTGAGCTGTGCCTGTCCCAAGACATAGAGCTAGTCT
Organism: Eschrichtius robustus; assembly: GCF_028021215.1. Classification (NCBI taxonomy): domain Eukaryota; kingdom Metazoa; phylum Chordata; class Mammalia; order Artiodactyla; family Eschrichtiidae; genus Eschrichtius; species Eschrichtius robustus. The sequence continues at coordinate 96,889,059 of NC_090832.1, forward strand.
CTCATTGGTTCCCCCTCTTCCCGTTCCTCCTCAGGACATATTGCAACCTGTACGGAACAGGAGGTTAAAGGTGCTGATTCTCCAAGGAGGGAGATTGCTAGGAAAGCGGCAGGAACGGCGAACCCGAGCACAAGGAGATGAGAAATGAGGTGTGATTTAGAAACCTTTCTCGATCACACGGTGTATCATCTTCTGGGTTTCTCATGCATGTTTTCGATGTAGGAAGATGCCCTTGAACCTGGAGATTTGGGACCCATGGGATGGGTACCACGCAGTATTACTTTAAAGGGTCTGCGTTTGCTCACCCAACCTCACCAAACCTCTCAGCCCCAAAAGTGTCCACCCTTATGTCTCAATCAGCTGTGGGTCTAGATATGGTCAATCCAGGTGGCATCACAGCCCCTGAACGAATTTTGTAACAATTTCTCTCTCTTTCACTGTCTTTACTTCACGGGTTTTTAAAAGTAATTGATTTTTATAATGGGGTTTAGCTGCTTTTCACTGCTGTGTTTATGCCGCTTTACACCCACTTGAGTCACTTACAGAGAGATATCAACACATAGGTTTTAAGATTATTACTAATCAGATATATTCTTGGGCGGTGTATAGGGGATGTTGAGTCCCGTTCACTGAGCAAGGAGTAGGTCTTGTCTATTACATATTGGGTTTATGGAACGGTATCTGAGCTAATTTGAAACCCTTGTTTTATGCATCACCCCACCTCACCTTTCCCGTTAAGCAGCCATAGTGTGTTTCCTAAACGTGTGACTCTCTTCTGTTTTGTAATTCAGTTCAAGTGTAGCGGTTTTTACATTCCCTCTATAAGTGATATCTTATGATAAGTGTCTTTTTCTGTATGACTTATTTCACGTAGAATCGTCGTACCTAAATCCACTCATCATGCTGCTAGGAGAATTATGACGTAGATTTCATGGATGAGTGATATTCCATTGTACAGAAGGACCACAACTTCTTTATCCATTTTTCTCTTTCCTGGGATATTTAAGGTGTAACGAAGTGGAGGTTCTTGTCAACAGAGCAGCCCTAATCTTTGGGGTGCCTGTGTCTTGCTGATATTTAGTTTTCACAATTTATACTCCCATGAGTGGAAGTGCCCTATGCTCTCTAAGCTGAGTTTTTTAGATGTTTCAAGACACACCGTACACCTCTCCAGAGTGGCTGTGGGCAATTTACATCCCGCCCATCAGCGTAGCAAGGCTCCCGTTTCTCCATGGCCTGTCTTGCATTTCTGGTTTTGACACTTTATTCAGCATGGTCCTTTTGACCGATGGGAAGCGAGACTTCTTTGTGGCGCTGATTTGCCTTTGCAGGTTGCTTGGTTGGCCAAAAAGGGCGTATGCGTATTTTCCTGAATATATTCAGGAAAAAACGCATACGCCCTTTTTGGCCAAGGGCATCATTTTCGAAGTTTTGCCGCTTTTCCTGTGCTTTAATGGCGATTCGAATCTCCCTCCTGAAACCTGTTTCCTGCAATTTTGCCTTGCTTTCAAATCCTCTTCGTTGCCTTCCCTCAGTATATTTGTGGACGAGAGTTATCATTTATAACTCTGCAGGTTTGTGAATTGCAGTGCCCCTGAGCTCCATTTTTCAACTCGCTTCCTTGGGAGCTGGCCGCAAAAGCGCAGGAATGCTTCAGGCCCTATTCGGCTTCCGGCTGGCAGGCTGAGCCTGTGGTTAATTCTTCTTCCTGACGGGAAAATAGAGTGAGCTGTGCCTGTCCCAAGACATAGAGCTAGTCTCCCATTGGTTCCCCCTCTTCCCGTTCCTCCTCAGGACAAATTGCAACCTGTACGGAACAGGAGGTTAAAGGTGCTGATTCTCCAAGGAGGGAGATTGCTAGGAAAGCGGCTGGAATGGCGAACCCGAGCACAAGGAGATGAGAAATGAGGTGCGTTTTAGAAACCTTTCCCGATCACACGGTGTACCATCTTCTGGGTTTCTCATGCATGTTTTCGATGTAGGAAGGTGCCCTTGAACCTGAAGATTTGGGACCCATGGGATGGGTACCACGCAGTATTACTTTAAAGGGTCTGCGTTTGCTCACGCAACCTCACCAAACCTCTCAGCCCCAGGAGTGTCCACCCTTATGTCTCAATCAGCTGTGGGTCTAGATATGGTCAATCCAGGTGGCATCACAGCCCCTGAACGAATTTTGTAAGAATTTCTCTCTCTTTCACTGTCTTTGCTTCACGGGTTTTTAAAAGTAATTGATTTTTATAATGGGGTTTAGCTGCTTTTCAGAGCTGTGTGTGTGCCGCTTTACACCCACTTGAGTCACTTACAGAGAGATATCAACACATAGGTTTTAAGATTCTTACTAGTCAGATATATTCTTGTGCGGTGAATAGGGGGTGTTGAGTCCCGTTCACTGAGCAAGGAGTAGGTCTTGTCTATTACATATTGGGTTTATGGAACGGTATCTGAGCTAATTTGAAACCCTTGTTTTATGCATCACCCCACCTCACCTTTCCCGTTAAGCAGCCATAGTGTGTTTTCTAAACGTGTGACTCTCTTCTGTTTTGTAATTCATTCAAGTGTAGCGGTTTTTACATTCCCTCTATAAGTGATATCTTATGATAAGTGTCTTTTTCTGTGTGACTTATTTCATGTTGAATCGTCGTACCTAAATCCACTCATCATGCTGCTACGAGCCTTATGACGTAGATTTCATGGCTGAGTGATATTCCATTGTACATAAGGACCACAACTTCTTTATCCATTTTTCTCTTTCCTGGGATATTTAAGGTGTAACGAAGTGGAGGTTCTTGTCAACAGAGCAGCCCTAAACTTTGGGGTGCCTGTGTCTTGCTGATTTTTAGTTTTCCCAATTTATACGCCCACGAGTGGAAGTGCCCTATGCTCTCTAAGCTGAGTTTTTTAGATGTTTCAAGACACACCGTACACCTCTGCAGAGTGGCTGTTGGCAATTTACATCCCGCCCATCAGCGTAGCAAGGCTCCCGTTTCTCCATGGCCTGTCCTGCATTTCTGGTTTTGACACTTTATTCAGCATGGCCCTTTTGACCGATGGGAAGCGAGACTTCTTTGTAGCGCTGATTTGCCTTTCCAGGTTGCTTGGTTGGCCAAAAAGGGCGTATGCGTTTTTTCCTGAATATATTCAGGAAAAAACGCATACAACCTTTTTGGCCAAGGGCATCATTGTCGAGGTTTTGCCGCTTTTCCTGTGCTTTAACGGCGATTCGAATCTCCCTCCTGAAATCTGTTTCCTGCAATTCTGCCTTGCTTTCAAATCCTCTTCGTTGCCTTCCCTCAATATATTTGTGGACGAGAGTTATCATTTATAACTCTGCAGGTTTGTGAATTGCAGTGCCCCTGAGCTCCATTTCTCAACTCGCTTTCTTGGGAGCTGGCCGCAAAAGCGCAGGATTGCTTCAGGCCCTATTCTGTTTCCGGGCGGTAGGCTGAGCCTTTGGTTAATTCTTCTTTCTGATGGGAAAATAGCGTGACCTGTTCTTGTCCCAACACCTAGAGCTAGTCTCTCATTGGTTCCCCGTCTTCCCGTTCATCCTCAGGACCAATTGCAACCTGTACGGAACAGGAGGTTAAAGGTGCTGATTCTCCAAGGAGGGAGATTGCTAGGAAAGCGGCTGGAATGGCGAACCCAAGCAGAAGGAGATGAGAAATGAGGTGCGTTTTAGAAACCTTTCCCGATCACATGGTGTACCATCTTCTGGGTTTCTGATGCATGTTTTCGATGTAGGAAGATGCCCTTGAACCTGGAGATTTGGGACCCATGGGATGGGTACCACGCAGTATTACTTTAAAGGGTCTGCATTTGCTCACCCAACCTCACCAAACCTCTCAGCCCCAAGAGTGTCCACCCCTATGTCTCAATCAGCTGTGGGTCTAGATATGGTCAATCCTGGTGGCATCACAGCCTCTGAACGAATTTTGTAAGAATTTCTCTCTCTTTCACTGTCTTTGTTTCACGGGTTTTTAAAAGTAATTGATTTTTATAATGGGGTTTAGCTGCTTTTCAATGCTGTGTTTATGCCGCTTTACACCCACTTGACTCACTTACAGAGAGATTTCAATACATAGGTTTTAAGATTCTTACTGGTCAGATATATTCTTGGGCGGTGAATAGGGGGTGTTGAGTCCCGTTCACTGAGCAAGGAGTAGGTCTTGTCTATTACATGTTGGGTTTATGGAACGGTATCTGAGCTAATTTGAAACCCTGGTTTTATGCATCACCCCACCTCACCTTTCCCGTTAAGCAGCCATAGTGTGTTTTCTAAACGTGTGACTCTCTTCTGTTTTGTAATTCAGTTCAAGTGTAGCGGTTTTTACATTCCCTCTATAAGTGATATCTTATGATAAGTTTTTTTTTTTTTTCTGTGTGACTTATTTCACATAGAATCGTTGTATCTAAATCCACTCATCATGCTGCTACGAGCCTTATGACGTAGATTTCGTGGCTGAGTGATATTCCATTGTACATAAGGACCACAACTTCTGTATCCATTTTTCTCTTTCCTGGGATATTTAAGGTGTAACGAAGTGGAGATTCTTGCCAACAGAGCAGCCCTAAACTTTGGGGTGCCTGTGTCTTGCTGATTTTTAGTTTTCCCAATTTATACGCCCATGAGTGGAAGTGCCCTATGCTCTCTAAGCTGAGTTTTTTAGATGTCTCAGGACACACCGTACACCTCTCCAGAGTGGCTGTTGGCAATTTACATCCCGCCCATCAGCGTAGCAAGGCTCCCGTTTCTCCATGGCCTGTCCTGCATTTCTGGTTTTGACACTTTATTCAGCATGGCCCTTTTGACCGATGGGAAGCGAGACTTCTTTGTAGCGCTGATTTGCCTTTCCAGGTTGCTTGGTTGGCCAAAAAGGGCGTATGCGTTTTTTCCTGAATATATTCAGGAAAAAACGCATACAACCTTTTTGGCCAAGGGCATCATTGTCGAGGTTTTGCCGCTTTTCCTGTGCTTTAACGGCGATTCGAATCTCCCTCCTGAAATCTGTTTCCTGCAATTCTGCCTTGCTTTCAAATCCTCTTTGTTGCCTTCCCTCAATATATTTGTGGACGAGAGTTATCATTTATAACTCTGCAGGTTTGTGAATCGCAGTGCCCCTGAGCTCCATTTTTCAACTCGCTTTCTTGGGAGCTGGCCGCAAAAGCGCAGGATTGCTTCAGGCCCTATTCTCCTTCCGAGCGGCAGGCTGAGCCTGTGGTTAATTCTTCTACCTAATGGGAAAATAGAGTGACCTGTGCCTGTCCCAAGACCTAGAGCTAGTCTCTCATTGGTTCCCCCTCTTCCCTTTCATCCTCAGGACAAATTGCAACCTGTACGGAACAGGAGGTTAAAGGTGCTGATTCTCCAAGGAGGGAGATTGCTAGGAAAGCGGCTGGAATGGCGAACCCGAGCACAATTAGATGAGAAATGAGGTGCGTTTTAGAAACCTTTCCCGATCACACGGTGTACCATCTTCTGGGTTTCTCATGCATGTTTTCGATGTAGGAAGGTGCCCTTGAACCTGGAGATTTGGGACCCATGGGATGGGTACCACGCAGTATTACTTTAAAGGGTCTGCGTTTGCTCACCCAACCTCACCAAAACTCTCAGCCCCAAGAGTGTCCACCCTTATGTCTCAATCAGCTGTGGGTCTAGATATGGTCAATCCTGGTGGCATCACAGCCTCTGAACGAATTTTGTAAGAATTTCTCTGTCTTTCACTGTCTTTGTTTCACGGGTTTTTAAAAGTAATTGATTTTTATAATGGGGTTTAGCTGCTTTTCAGTGCTGTATTTATGCTGCTTTACACCCACTTGACTCACTTACAGAGAGATTTCAATTCATAGGTTTTAAGATTCTTACTAGTCAGATATATTCTTGGGCGGTGAATAGGGGGTGTTGAGTCCCGTTCACTGAGCAAGGAGTAGGTCTTGTCTATTACATATTGGGTTTATTGAACGGTATCTGAGCTAATTTGAAACCCTGGTTTTATGCATCATCCCACCTCACCTTTCCCGTTAAGCAGCCATAGTGTGTTTTCTAAACGTGTGACTCTCTTCTGTTTTGTAATTCAGTTCAAGTGTACCGGTTTTTACATTCCCTCTATAAGTGATACCTTATGATAAGTGTCTTTTTCTGTGTGACTTATTTCACGTAGAATCGTCGTACCTAAATCCACTCATCATGCTGCTAGGAGCCTTATGACGTAGATTTCATGGCTGAGTGATATTCCATTGTACATAAGGGCCACAACTTCTTTATCCATTTTTCTCTTTCCTGGGATATTTAAGGTGTAACGAAGTGGAGGTTCTTGTCAACAGAGCAGCCCTAATCTTTGGGGTGCCTGTGTCTTGCTGATATTTAGTTTTCCCAATTTATACTCCCATGAGTGGAAGTGCCCTATGCTCTCTAAGCTGAGTTTTTTAGATGTTTCAAGACACACCGTACACTTCTCCAGAGTGGCTGTGGGCAATTTACATCCCGCCCATCAGCGTAGCAAGGCTCCCGTTTCTCCATGGCCTGTCCTGCATTTCTGGTTTTGACACTTTATTCAGCATGGTCCTTTTGACCGATGGGAAGCGAGACTTCTTTGTAGCGCTGATTTGCCTTTGCAGGTTGCTTGGTTGGCCAAAAAGGGCGTATGCGTTTTTTCCTGAATATATTCAGGAAAAAACGCATACGCCCTTTTTGGCCAAGGGCATCATTTTCGAAGTTTTGCCGCTTTTCCTGTGCTTTAAAGGCGATTCGAATCTCCCTCCTGAAACCTGTTTCCTGCAATTCTGCCTTGCTTTCAAATCCTCTTCGTTGCCTTCCCTCAGTATATTTGTGGACGAGAGTTATCATTTATAACTCTGCAGGTTTGTGAATTGCAGTGCCCCTGAGCTCCATTTTTCAACTCGCTTCCTTGGGAGCTGGCCGCAAAAGCGCAGGAATGCTTCAGGCCCTATTCGGCTTCCGGCTGGCAGGCTGAGCCTGTGGTTAATTCTTCTTCCTGACGGGAAAATAGAGTGAGCTGTGCCTGTCCCAAGACATAGAGCTAGTCTCTCATTGGTTCCCCCTCTTCCCGTTCCTCCTCAGGACATATTGCAACCTGTACGGAACAGGAGGTTAAAGGTGCTGATTCTCCAAGGAGGGAGATTGCTAGGAAAGCGGCAGGAACGGCGAACCCGAGCACAAGGAGATGAGAAATGAGGTGTGATTTAGAAACCTTTCTCGATCACACGGTGTATCATCTTCTGGGTTTCTCATGCATGTTTTCGATGTAGGAAGATGCCCTTGAACCTGGAGATTTGGGACCCATGGGATGGGTACCACGCAGTATTACTTTAAAGGGTCTGCGTTTGCTCACCCAACCTCACCAAACCTCTCAGCCCCAAAAGTGTCCACCCTTATGTCTCAATCAGCTGTGGGTCTAGATATGGTCAATCCAGGTGGCATCACAGCCCCTGAACGAATTTTGTAACAATTTCTCTCTCTTTCACTGTCTTTACTTCACGGGTTTTTAAAAGTAATTGATTTTTATAATGGGGTTTAGCTGCTTTTCACTGCTGTGTTTATGCCGCTTTACACCCACTTGAGTCACTTACAGAGAGATATCAACACATAGGTTTTAAGATTATTACTAATCAGATATATTCTTGGGCGGTGTATAGGGGATGTTGAGTCCCGTTCACTGAGCAAGGAGTAGGTCTTGTCTATTACATATTGGGTTTATGGAACGGTATCTGAGCTAATTTGAAACCCTTGTTTTATGCATCACCCCACCTCACCTTTCCCGTTAAGCAGCCATAGTGTGTTTCCTAAACGTGTGACTCTCTTCTGTTTTGTAATTCAGTTCAAGTGTAGCGGTTTTTACATTCCCTCTATAAGTGATATCTTATGATAAGTGTCTTTTTCTGTATGACTTATTTCACGTAGAATCGTCGTACCTAAATCCACTCATCATGCTGCTAGGAGAATTATGACGTAGATTTCATGGATGAGTGATATTCCATTGTACAGAAGGACCACAACTTCTTTATCCATTTTTCTCTTTCCTGGGATATTTAAGGTGTAACGAAGTGGAGGTTCTTGTCAACAGAGCAGCCCTAATCTTTGGGGTGCCTGTGTCTTGCTGATATTTAGTTTTCACAATTTATACTCCCATGAGTGGAAGTGCCCTATGCTCTCTAAGCTGAGTTTTTTAGATGTTTCAAGACACACCGTACACCTCTCCAGAGTGGCTGTGGGCAATTTACATCCCGCCCATCAGCGTAGCAAGGCTCCCGTTTCTCCATGGCCTGTCTTGCATTTCTGGTTTTGACACTTTATTCAGCATGGTCCTTTTGACCGATGGGAAGCGAGACTTCTTTGTGGCGCTGATTTGCCTTTGCAGGTTGCTTGGTTGGCCAAAAAGGGCGTATGCGTATTTTCCTGAATATATTCAGGAAAAAACGCATACGCCCTTTTTGGCCAAGGGCATCATTTTCGAAGTTTTGCCGCTTTTCCTGTGCTTTAATGGCGATTCGAATCTCCCTCCTGAAACCTGTTTCCTGCAATTTTGCCTTGCTTTCAAATCCTCTTCGTTGCCTTCCCTCAGTATATTTGTGGACGAGAGTTATCATTTATAACTCTGCAGGTTTGTGAATTGCAGTGCCCCTGAGCTCCATTTTTCAACTCGCTTCCTTGGGAGCTGGCCGCAAAAGCGCAGGAATGCTTCAGGCCCTATTCGGCTTCCGGCTGGCAGGCTGAGCCTGTGGTTAATTCTTCTTCCTGACGGGAAAATAGAGTGAGCTGTGCCTGTCCCAAGACATAGAGCTAGTCTCCCATTGGTTCCCCCTCTTCCCGTTCCTCCTCAGGACAAATTGCAACCTGTACGGAACAGGAGGTTAAAGGTGCTGATTCTCCAAGGAGGGAGATTGCTAGGAAAGCGGCTGGAATGGCGAACCCGAGCACAAGGAGATGAGAAATGAGGTGCGTTTTAGAAACCTTTCCCGATCACACGGTGTACCATCTTCTGGGTTTCTCATGCATGTTTTCGATGTAGGAAGGTGCCCTTGAACCTGAAGATTTGGGACCCATGGGATGGGTACCACGCAGTATTACTTTAAAGGGTCTGCGTTTGCTCACGCAACCTCACCAAACCTCTCAGCCCCAGGAGTGTCCACCCTTATGTCTCAATCAGCTGTGGGTCTAGATATGGTCAATCCAGGTGGCATCACAGCCCCTGAACGAATTTTGTAAGAATTTCTCTCTCTTTCACTGTCTTTGCTTCACGGGTTTTTAAAAGTAATTGATTTTTATAATGGGGTTTAGCTGCTTTTCAGAGCTGTGTGTGTGCCGCTTTACACCCACTTGAGTCACTTACAGAGAGATATCAACACATAGGTTTTAAGATTCTTACTAGTCAGATATATTCTTGTGCGGTGAATAGGGGGTGTTGAGTCCCGTTCACTGAGCAAGGAGTAGGTCTTGTCTATTACATATTGGGTTTATGGAACGGTATCTGAGCTAATTTGAAACCCTTGTTTTATGCATCACCCCACCTCACCTTTCCCGTTAAGCAGCCATAGTGTGTTTTCTAAACGTGTGACTCTCTTCTGTTTTGTAATTCATTCAAGTGTAGCGGTTTTTACATTCCCTCTATAAGTGATATCTTATGATAAGTGTCTTTTTCTGTGTGACTTATTTCATGTTGAATCGTCGTACCTAAATCCACTCATCATGCTGCTACGAGCCTTATGACGTAGATTTCATGGCTGAGTGATATTCCATTGTACATAAGGACCACAACTTCTTTATCCATTTTTCTCTTTCCTGGGATATTTAAGGTGTAACGAAGTGGAGGTTCTTGTCAACAGAGCAGCCCTAAACTTTGGGGTGCCTGTGTCTTGCTGATTTTTAGTTTTCCCAATTTATACGCCCACGAGTGGAAGTGCCCTATGCTCTCTAAGCTGAGTTTTTTAGATGTTTCAAGACACACCGTACACCTCTGCAGAGTGGCTGTTGGCAATTTACATCCCGCCCAACAGCGTAGCAAGGCTCCCGTTTCTCCATGGCCTGTCCTGCATTTCTGGTTTTGACACTTTATTCAGCATGGCCCTTTTGACCGATGGGAAGCGAGACTTCTTTGTAGCGCTGATTTGCCTTTGCAGGTTGCTTGGTTGGCCAAAAAGGGCGTATGCGTTTTTTCCTGAATATATTCAGGAAAAAACGCATACGCCCTTTTTGGCCAAGGGCATCATTGTCGAGGTTTTGCCGCTTTTCCTGTGCTTTAAAGGCGATTCGAATCTCCCTCCTGAAACCTGTTTCCTGCAATTCTGCCTTGCTTTCAAATCCTCTTCGTTGCCTTTCCTCAGTATATTTGTGGACGAGAGTTATCATTTATAACTCTGCAGGTTTGTGAATTGCAGTGCCCCTGAGCTCCATTTTTCAACTCGCTTTCTTGGGAGCTGGCCGCAAAAGCGCAGGATTGCTTCAGGCCCTATTCTCCTTCCGGGCGGCAGGCTGAGCCTGTGGTTAATTCTTCTTCCTGATGGGAAAATAGAGTGAGCTGTGCCTGTCCCAAGACCTAGAGCTAGTCTCTCATTGGTTCCCCCTCTTCCCTTTCATCCTCAGGACAAATTGCAACCTGTACGGAACAGGAGGTTAAAGGTGCTGATTCTCCAAGGAGGGAGATTGCTAGGAAAGTGGCTGGAATGGCGAACCCAAGCAGAAGGAGATGAGAAATGAGGTGCGTTTTAGAAACCTTTCCCGATCACATGGTGTACCATCTTCTGGGTTTCTGATGCATGTTTTCGATGTAGGAAGATGCCCTTGAACCTGGAGATTTGGGACCCATGGGATGGGTACCACGCAGTATTACTTTAAAGGGTCTGCATTTGCTCACCCAACCTCACCAAACCTCTCAGCCCCAAGAGCATCCACCCCTATGTCTCAATCAGCTGTGGGTCTAGATATGGTCAATCCTGGTGGCATCACAGCCTCTGAACGAATTTTGTAAGAATTTCTCTCTCTTTCACTGTCTTTGTTTCACGGGTTTTTAAAAGTAATTGATTTTTATAATGGGGTTTAGCTGCTTTTCAATGCTGTGTTTATGCCGCTTTACACCCACTTGACTCACTTACAGAGAGATTTCAATACATAGGTTTTAAGATTCTTACTGGTCAGATATATTCTTGGGCGGTGAATAGGGGGTGTTGAGTCCCGTTCACTGAGCAAGGAGTAGGTCTTGTCTATTACATGTAGGGTTTATGGAACGGTATCTGAGCTAATTTGAAACCCTGGTTTTATGCATCACCCCACCTCACCTTTCCCGTTAAGCAGCCATAGTGTGTTTTCTAAACGTGTGACTCTCTTCTGTTTTGTAATTCAGTTCAAGTGTAGCGGTTTTTACATTCCCTCTATAAGTGATATCTTATGATAAGTTTTTTTTTTTTTTCTGTGTGACTTATTTCACACAGAATCGTCGTATCTAAATCCACTCATCATGCTGCTACGAGCCTTATGACGTAGATTTCATGGCTGAGTGATATTCCATTGTACATAAGGACCACAACTTCTGTATCCATTTTTCTCTTTCCTGGGATATTTAAGGTGTAACGAAGTGGAGATTCTTGCCAACAGAGCAGCCCTAAACTTTGGGGTGCCTGTGTCTTGCTGATTTTTAGTTTTCCCAATTTATACGCCCATGAGTGGAAGTGCCCTATGCTCTCTAAGCTGAGTTTTTTAGATGTCTCAGGACACACCGTACACCTCTCCAGAGTGGCTGTTGGCAATTTACATCCCGCCCATCAGCGTAGCAAGGCTCCCGTTTCTCCATGGCCTGTCCTGCATTTCTGGTTTTGACACTTTATTCAGCATGGCCCTTTTGACCGATGGGAAGCGAGACTTCTTTGTAGCGCTGATTTGCCTTTCCAGGTTGCTTGGTTGGCCAAAAAGGGCGTATGCGTTTTTTCCTGAATATATTCAGGAAAAAACGCATACAACCTTTTTGGCCAAGGGCATCATTGTCGAGGTTTTGCCGCTTTTCCTGTGCTTTAACGGCGATTCGAATCTCCCTCCTGAAATCTGTTTCCTGCAATTCTGCCTTGCTTTCAAATCCTCTTTGTTGCCTTCCCTCAATATATTTGTGGACGAGAGTTATCATTTATAAATCTGCAGGTTTGTGAATCGCAGTGCCCCTGAGCTCCATTTTCCAACTCGCTTTCTTGGGAGCTGGCCGCAAAAGCGCAGGATTGCTTCAGGCCCTATTCTCCTTCCGAGCGGCAGGCTGAGCCTGTGGTTAATTCTTCTACCTGATGGGAAAATAGAGTGACCTGTGCCTGTCCCAAGACCTAGAGCTAGTCTCTCATTGGTTCCCCCTCTTCCCTTTCATCCTCAGGACAAATTGCAACCTGTACGGAACAGGAGGTTAAAGGTGCTGATTCTCCAAGGAGGGAGATTGCTAGGAAAGCGGCTGGAATGGCGAACCCGAGCACAATTAGATGAGAAATGAGGTGCGTTTTAGAAACCTTTCCCGATCACATGGTGTACCATCTTCTGGGTTTCTCATGCATGTTTTCGATGTAGGAAGGTGCCCTTGAACCTGGAGATTTGGGACCCATGGGATGGGTACCACGCAGTATTACTTTAAAGGGTCTGCGTTTGCTCACCCAACCTCACCAAAACTCTCAGCCCCAAGAGTGTCCACCCTTATGTCTCAATCAGCTGTGGGTCTAGATATGGTCAATCCTGGTGGCATCACAGCCTCTGAACGAATTTTGTAAGAATTTCTCTCTCTTTCACTGTCTTTGTTTCACGGGTTTTTAAAAGTAATTGATTTTTATAATGGGGTTTAGCTGCTTTTCAGTGCTGTGTTTATGCTGCTTTACACCCACTTGACTCACTTACAGAGAGATTTCAATTCATAGGTTTTAAGATTCTTACTAGTCAGATATATTCTTGGGCGGTGAATAGGGGGTGTTGAGTCCCGTTCACTGAGCAAGGAGTAGGTCTTGTCTATTACATATTGGGTTTATGGAACGGTACCTGAGCTAATTTGAAACCCTGGTTTTATGCATCACCCCACCTCACCTTTCCCGTTAAGCAGCCATAGTGTGTTTTCTAAACGTGTGACTCTCTTCTGTTTTGTAATTCAGTTCAAGTGTACCGGTTTTTACATTCCGTCTATAAGTTATACCTTATGGTAAGTGTCTTTTTCTGTGTGACTTATTTCACGTAGAATCGTCGTACCTAAATCCACTCATCATGCTGCTAGGAGCCTTATGATGTAGATTTCATGGCTGAGTGATATTCCATTGTACATAAGGGCCACAACTTCTTTATCCATTTTTCTCTTTCCTGGGATATTTAAGGTGTAACGAAGTGGAGGTTCTTGTCAACAGAGCAGCCCTAATCTTTGGGGTGCCTGTGTCTTGCTGATATTTAGTTTTCCCAATTTATACTCCCATGAGTGGAAGTGCCCTATGCTCTCTAAGCTGAGTTTTTTAGATGTTTCAAGACACACCGTACACTTCTCCAGAGTGGCTGTGGGCAATTTACATCCCGCCCATCAGCGTAGCAAGGCTCCCGTTTCTCCATGGCCTGTCCTGCATTTCTGGTTTTGACACTTTATTCAGCATGGCCCTTTTGACCGATGGGAAGCGAGACTTCTTTGTAGCGCTGATTTGCCTTTGCAGGTTGCTTGGTTGGCCAAAAAGGGCCTATGCGTTTTTTCCTGAATATATTCAGGAAAAAACGCATACGCCCTTTTTGGCCAAGGGCATCATTTTCGAAGTTTTGCCGCTTTTCCTGTGCTTTAAAGGCGATTCGAATCTCCCTCCTGAAACCTGTTTCCTGCAATTCTGCCTTGCTTTCAAATCCTCTTCGTTGCCTTTCCTCAGTATATTTGTGGACGAGAGTTATCATTTATAACTCTGCAGGTTTGTGAATTGCAGTGCCCCTGAGCTCCATTTTTCAACTCGCTTTCTTGGGAGCTGGCCGCAAAAGCGCAGGATTGCTTCAGGCCCTATTCTCCTTCCGGGCGGCAGGCTGAGCCTGTGGTTAATTCTTCTTCCTGATGGGAAAATAGAGTGAGCTGTGCCTGTCCCAAGACCTAGAGCTAGTCTCTCATTGGTTCCCCCTCTTCCCTTTCATCCTCAGGACAAATTGCAACCTGTACGGAACAGGAGGTTAAAGGTGCTGATTCTCCAAGGAGGGAGATTGCTAGGAAAGCGGCTGGAATGGCGAATCCAAGCACAATTAGATGAGAAATGAGGTGCGTTTTAGAAACCTTTCCCGATCACACGGTGTACCATCTTCTGGGTTTCTCATGCATGTTTTCGATGTAGGAAGATGCCCTTGAACCTGGAGATTTGCGACCCATGGGATGGGTACCACGCAGTATTACTTTAAAGGGTCTGCGTTTGCTCACCCAACCTCACCAAACCTCTCAGCCTCAAAAGTGTCCACCCTTATGTCTCAATCAGCTGTGGGTCTAGATATGGTCAATCCAGGTGGCATCACAGCCCCTGAACGAATTTTGTAACAATTTCTCTCTCTTTCACTGTCTTTACTTCACGGGTTTTTAAAAGTAATTGATTTTTATAATGGGGTTTAGCTGCTTTTCAGTGCTGTGTTTATGATGCTTTACTCGCACTTGACTCACTTACAGAGAGATTTCAATACATAGGTTTTAAGATTGTTACTTGTCAGATATATTCTTGGTCGGTGAATAGGGGGTGTTGGGTCCCGTTCACTGAGTAAGGAGTAGGTATTGTCTATTACATATTGGGTTTATGGAACGCTATCTGAGCTAATTTGTAACCCGGGTTTTATGCATCACCCCACCTCACCTTTCCCGTTAAGCAGCCATAGTGTGTTTTCTAAACGTGTGACTCTCTTCTGTTTTGTAATTCAGTTCAAGTGTAGTGGTTTTTACTTTCCCTCTATAAGTGATATCTTATGATAAGTTTTTTTTTTTTTTTTCTGTGTGACTTATTTCACCTAGAATCGTCATACATAAATCCACTCATCATGCTGCTTCGAGCCTTATGACGTAGATTTCATGGCTGAGTGATATTCCATTGTACATAAGGACCACAACTTCTGTATCAATTTTTCTCTTTCCTGGGATATTTAAGGTGTAACGAAGTGGAGATTCTTGCCAACAGAGCAGCCCTAAACTTTGGGGTGCCTGTGTCTTGCTCATTTTTAGTTTTCCCAATTTATACGCCCATGAGTGGAAGTGCCCTATGCTCTCTAAGCTGAGTTTTTTAGATGTCTCAGGACACACCGTACACCTCTGCAGAGTGGCTGTTGGCAATTTACATCCCGCCCATCAGCGTAGCAAGGCTCCCGTTTCTCCATGGCCTGTCCTGCATTTCTGGTTTTGACACTTTATTCAGCATGGCCCTTTTGACCGATGGGAAGCGAGACTTCTTTGTAGCGCTGATTTGCCTTTCCAGGTTGCTTGGTTGGCCAAAAAGGGCGTATGCGTTTTTTCCTGAATATATTCAGGAAAAAACGCATACGCCCTTTTTGGCCAAGGGCATCATTGTCGAGGTTTTGCCGCTTTTCCTGTGCTTTAACGGCGATTCGAATCTCCCTCCTGAAATCTGTTTCCTGCAATTCTGCCTTGCTTTCAAATCCTCTTCGTTGCCTTCCCTCAATATATTTGTGGACGAGAGTTATCATTTATAACTCTGCAGGTTTGTGAATTGCAGTGCCCCTGAGCTCCATTTCTCAACTCGCTTTCTTGGGAGCTGGCCGCAAAAGCGCAGGATTGCTTCAGGCCCTATTCTGTTTCCGGGCGGTAGGCTGAGCCTTTGGTTAATTCTTCTTTCTGATGGGAAAATAGCGTGACCTGTTCTTGTCCCAACACCTAGAGCTAGTCTCTCATTGGTTCCCCGTCTTCCCGTTCATCCTCAGGACCAATTGCAACCTGTACGGAACAGGAGGTTAAAGGTGCTGATTCTCCAAGGAGGGAGATTGCTAGGAAAGCGGCTGGAATGGCGAACCCAAGCAGAAGGAGATGAGAAATGAGGTGCGTTTTAGAAACCTTTCCCGATCACCTGGTGTACCATCTTCTGGGTTTCTCATGCATGTTTTCGATGTAGGAAGATGCCCTTGAACCTGGAGATTTGGGACCCATGGGATGGGTACCACGCAGTATTACTTTAAAGGGTCTGCATTTGCTCACCCAACCTCACCAAACCTCTCAGCCCCAAGAGTGTCCACCCCTATGTCTCAATCAGCTGTGGGTCTAGATATGGTCAATCCTGGTGGCATCACAGCCTCTGAAAGAATTTTGTAAGAATTTCTCTCTCTTTCACTGTCTTTGTTTCACGGGTTTTTAAAAGTAATTGATTTTTATAATGGGGTTTAGCTGCTTTTCAATGCTGTGTTTATGCCGCTTTACACCCACTTGACTCACTTACAGAGAGATTTCAATACATAGGTTTTAAGATTCTTACTGGTCAGATATATTCTTGGGCGGTGAATAGGGGGTGTTGAGTCCCGTTCACTGAGCAAGGAGTAGGTCTTGTCTATTACATGTTGGGTTTATGGAACGGTATCTGAGCTAATTTGAAACCCTGGTTTTATGCATCACCCCACCTCACCTTTCCCGTTAAGCAGCCATAGTGTGTTTTCTAAACGTGTGACTCTCTTCTGTTTTGTAATTCAGTTCAAGTGTAGCGGTTTTTACATTCCCTCTATAAGTGATATCTTATGATAAGTTTTTTTTTTTTTCTGTGTGACTTATTTCACATAGAATCGTCGTATCTAAATCCACTCATCATGCTGCTAGGAGCCTTATGACGTAGATTTCATGGCTGAGTGATATTCCATTGTACATAAGGGCCACAACTTCTTTATCCATTTTTCTCTTTCCTGGGATATTTAAGGTGTAACGAAGTGGAGGTTCTTGTCAACAGAGCAGCCCTAATCTTTGGGGTGCCTGTGTCTTCTGATATTTAGTTTTCCCAATTTATACTCCCATGAGTGGAAGTGCCCTATGCTCTCTAAGCTGAGTTTTTTAGATGTTTCAAGACACACCGTACACTTCTCCAGAGTGGCTGTGGGCAATTTACATCCCGCCCATCAGCGTAGCAAGGCTCCCGTTTCTCCATGGCCTGTCCTGCATTTCTGGTTTTGACACTTTATTCAGCATGCTCCTTTTGACCGATGGGAAGCGAGACTTCTTTGTAGCGCTGATTTGCCTTTGCAGGTTGCTTGGTTGGCCAAAAAGGGCGTATGCGTTTTTTCCTGAATATATTCAGGAAAAAACGCATACGCCCTTTTTGGCCAAGGGCATCATTTTCGAAGTTTTGCCGCTTTTCCTGTGCTTTAAAGGCGATTCGAATCTCCCTCCTGAAACCTGTTTCCTGCAATTCTGCCTTGCTTTCAAATCCTCTTCGTTGCCTTCCCTCAGTATATTTGTGGACGAGAGTTATCATTTATAACTCTGCAGGTTTGTGAATTGCAGTGCCCCTGAGCTCCATTTTTCAACTCGCTTCCTTGGGAGCTGGCCGCAAAAGTGCAGGAATGCTTCAGGCCCTATTCGGCTTCCGGCTGGCAGGCTGAGCCTGTGGTTAATTCTTCTTCCTGACGGGAAAATAGAGTGAGCTGTGCCTGTCCCAAGACATAGAGCTAGTCTCTCATTGGTTCCCCCTCTTCCCGTTCCTCCTCAGGACATATTGCAACCTGTACGGAACAGGAGGTTAAAGGTGCTGATTCTCCAAGGAGGGAGATTGCTAGGAAAGCGGCTGGAACGGCGAACCCGAGCACAAGGAGATGAGAAATGAGGTGTGATTTAGAAACCTTTCTCGATCACACGGTGTATCATCTTCTGGGTTTCTCATGCATGTTTTCGATGTAGGAAGATGCCCTTGAACCTGGAGATTTGGGACCCATGGGATGGGTACCACGCAGTATTACTTTAAAGGGTCTGCGTTTGCTCACCCAACCTCACCAAACCTCTCAGCCCCAAAAGTGTCCACCCTCATGTCTCAATCAGCTGTGGGTCTAGATATGGTCAATCCAGGTGGCATCACAGCCCCTGAACGAATTTTGTAACAATTTCTCTCTCTTTCACTGTCTTTACTTCACGGGTTTTTAAAAGTAATTGATTTTTATAATGGGGTTTAGCTGCTTTTCACTGCTGTGTTTATGCCGCTTTACACCCACTTGAGTCACTTACAGAGAGATATCAACACATAGGTTTTAAGATTATTACTAGTCAGATATATTCTTGGGCGGTGTATAGGGGATGTTGAGTCCCGTTCACTGAGCAAGGAGTAGGTCTTGTCTATTACATATTGGGGTTATGGAACGGTATCTGAGCTAATTTGAAACCCTTGTTTTATGCATCACCCCACCTCACCTTTCCCGTTAAGCAGCCATAGTGTGTTTTCTAAACGTGTGACTCTCTTCTGTTTTGTAATTCAGTTCAAGTGTAGCGGTTTTTACATTCCCTCTATAAGTGATATCTTATGATAAGTGTCTTTTTCTGTATGACTTATTTCACGTAGAATCGTCGTACCTAAATCCACTCATCATGCTGCTAGGAGAATTATGACGTAGATTTCATGGATGAGTGATATTCCATTGTACATAAGGACCACAACTTCTTTATCCATTTTTCTCTTTCCTGGGATATTTAAGGTGTAACGAAGTGGAGGTTCTTGTCAACAGAGCAGCCCTAAACTTTGGGGTGCCTGTGTCTTGCTGATTTTTAGTTTTCCCAATTTATACGCCCACGAGTGGAAGTGCCCTATGCTCTCTAAGCTGAGTTTTTTAGATGTTTCAAGACACACCGTACACCTCTCCAGAGTGGCTGTTGGCAATTTACATCCCGCCCATCAGCGTAGCAAGGCTCCCGTTTCTCCATGGCCTGTCCTGCATTTCTGGTTTTGACACTTTATTCAGCATGGCCCTTTTGACCGATGGGAAGCGAGACTTCTTTGTAGCGCTGATTTGCCTTTCCAGGTTGCTTGGTTGGCCAAAAAGGGCGTATGCGTATTTTCCTGAATATATTCAGGAAAAAACGCATACAACCTTTTTGGCCAAGGGCATCATTGTCGAGGTTTTGCCGCTTTTCCTGTGCTTTAACGGCGATTCGAATCTCCCTCCTGAAATCTGTTTCCTGCAATTCTGCCTTGCTTTCAAATCCTCTTCGTTGCCTTCCCTCAGTATATTTGTGGACGAGAGTTATCATTTATAACTCTGCAGATTTGTGAATTGCAGTGCCCCTGGGCTCCATTTTTCAACTCGCTTTCTTGGGAGCTGGCCGCAAAAGCGCAGGATTGCTTCAGGCCCTATTCGGCTTCCGGCTGGCAGGCTGAGCCTGTGGTTAATTCTTCTTCCTAATGGGAAAATAGAGTGAGCTGTGCCTGTCCCAAGACCTAGAGCTAGTCTCTCATTGGTTCCCCCTCTTCCCGTTCCTCCTCAGGACAAATAGCAACCTGTACGGAATAGGAGGTTAAAGGTGCTGATTCTCCAAGGAGGGAGATTGCTAGGAAAGCGGCTGGAATGGCGAACCCGAGCACAAGGAGATGAGAAATGAGGTGCGTTTTAGAAATCTTTCCCGATCACACGGTGTACCATCTTCTGGGTTTCTCATGCATGTTTTCGATGTAGGAAGGTGCCCTTGAACCTGTAGATTTGGGACCCATGGGATGGGTAGCACGCACTATTACTTTAAAGGGTCTGCGTTTGCTCACCCAACCTCACCAAACCTCTCAGCCCCAGGAGTGTCCACCCTTATGTCTCAATTAGCTGTGGGTCTAGATATGGTCAACCCAGGTGGCATCACAGCCCCTGAACGAATTTTGTAAGTATTTCTCTCTCTTTCACTGTCTTTGCTTCACGGGTTTTTAAAAGTAATTGATTTTTATAATGGGGTTTAGCTGCTCTTCAGAGCTGTGTGTATGCCGCTTTACACCCACTTGCCTCACTTACAGAGAGATATCAACACAGAGGTTTTAAGTTTCTTACTAGTCAGATATATTCTTGGGCGGTGAATAGGTGGTGCTGAGTCCCGTTCACTGAGCAAGGAGTAGGTCTTGTCTATTACATATTGGGTTTATGGAACGGTATCTGAGCTAATTTGAAACCCTGGTTTTATGCATCACCCCAACTCACCTTTCCCGTTAAGCAGCCATAGTGTGTTTTCTAAACGTGTGACTCTCTTCTGTTTTGTAATTCAGTTCAAGTGTAGCGGTTTTTACATTCCCTCTATAAGTGATATCTTATGATAAGTGTCTTTTTCTGTGTGACTGATTTCACGTAGAATCGTCGTACCTAAATCCACTCATCATGCTGCTAAGAGCCTTATGACGTAGATTTCATGGCTGAGTGATATTCCATTGTACATAAGGACCACAATTTCTTTATCCATTTTTCTCTTTCCTGGGATATTTAAGGTGTAACGAAGTGGAGGTTCTTGTCAACAGAGCAGCCCTAAACTTTGGGGTGCCTGTGTCTTGCTGATTTTTAGATTTCCCAATTTATAGGCCGACGAGTGGAAGTGCCCTATGCTCTCTAAGCTGAGTTTTTTAGATGTTTCAAGACACACCGTACACCTCTCCAGAGTGGCTGTTGGCAATTTACATCCCGCCCATCAGCGTAGCAAGGCTCCCGTTTCTCCATGGCCTGTCCTGCATTTCTGGTTTTGACACTTTATTCAGCATGGCCCTTTTGACCGATGGGAAGCGAGACTTCTTTGTAGCGCTGATTTGCCTTTGCAGGTTGCTTGGTTGGCCAAAAAGGGCGTATGCGTTTTTTCCTGAATATATTCAGGAAAAAACGCATACGCCCTTTTTGGCCAAGGGCATCATTGTCGAGGTTTTCCCGCTTTTCCTGTGCTTTAAAGGCGATTCGAATCTCCCTCCTGAAATCTGTTTCCTACAATTCTGCCTTGCTTTCAAATCCTCTTCGTTGCCTTCCCTCAATATATTTGTCGACGAGAGTTATCATTTATAACTCTGCAGGTTTGTGAATTGCAGTGCCCCTGAAGTCCATTTTTCAACTCGCTTTCTTGGGAGCTGGCCGCAAAAGCTCAGGATTGCTTCAGGCCCTATTCGGCTTCCGGCTGGCAGGCTGAGCCTGTGGTTAATTCTTCTTCCTAATGGGAAAATAGAGTGAGCTGTGCCTGTCCCAAGACCTAGAGCTAGTCTCTCATTGGTTCCCCCTCTTCCCATTCCTCCTCAGGACAAATAGCAACCTGTACGGAACAGGAGGTTAAAGGTGCTGATTCTCCAAGGAGGGAGATTGCTAGGAAAGCGGCTGGAATGGCGAACCCGAGCACAAGGAGATGAGAAATGAGGTGCGTTTTAGAAACCTTTCCCGATCACACGGTGTACCATCTTCTGGGTTTCTCATGCATGTTTTCGATGTAGGAAGGTGCCCTTGAACCTGGAGATTTGGGACCCATGGGATGGGTACCACGCAGTATTACTTTAAAGGGTCTGCGTTTGCTCACCCAACCTCACCAAACCTCTCAGCCCCAGGAGTGTCCACCCTTATGTCTCAATCAGCTGTGGGTCTAGATATGGTCAACCCAGGTGGCATCACAGCCCCTGAACGAATTTTGTAAGAATTTCTCTCTATTTCACTGTCTTTGCTTCACGGGTTTTTAAAAGTAATTGATTTTTATAATGGGGTTTAGCTGCTTTTCAGAGCTGTGTGTATGCCGCTTTACACGCACTTGCCTCACTTACAGAGAGATATCAACACATAGGTTTTAAGATTCTTACTAGTCAGATATATTTTTGGGCGGTGAATAGGTGTTGTTGAGTCCCGTTCACTGAGCAAGGAGTAGGTCTTGTCTATTACATATTGGGTTTATGGAACGGTATCTGAGCTAATTTGAAACCCTGGTTTTATGCATCACCCCAACTCACCTTTCCCGTTAAGCAGCCATAGTGTGTTTTCTAAACGTGTGACTCTCTTCTGTTTTGTAATTCAGTTCAAGTGTAGCGGTTTTTACATTCCCTCTATAAGTGATATCTTATGATAAGTGTCTTTTTCTGTGTGACTTATTTCACGTAGAATCGTCGTACCTAAATCCACTCATCATGCTGCTAGGAGCCTTATGACCTAGATTTCATGGCTGAGTGATATTCCATTGTACATAAGGACCACAACTTCTTTATCCATTTTTCTCTTTCCTGGGATATTTAAGGTGTAACGAAGTGGAGGTTCTTGTCAACAGAGCAGCCCTAAACTTTGGGGTGCCTGTATCTTGCTGATTTTTAGTTTTCCCAACTTATACGCCCACGAGTGGAAGTGCCCTATGCTCTCTAAGCTGAGTTTTTTAGATGTTTCAAGACACACCGTACACCTCTCAAGAGTGGCTGTTGGCAATTTACATCCCGCCCATCAGCGTAGCAAGGCTCCCGTTTCTCCATGGCCTGTCCTGCATTTCTGGTTTTGACACTTTATTCAGCATGGCCCTTTTGACCGATGGGAAGCGAGACTTCTTTGTAGCGCTGATTTGCCTTTGCAGGTTGCTTGGTTGGCCAAAAAGGGCGTATGCGTTTTTTCCTGAATATATTCAAGAAAAATCGCATACGCACTTTTTGGCCAAGGGCATCATTGTCGAGGTTTTCCCGCTTTTCCTGTGCTTTAAAGGCGATTCGAATCTCCCTCCTGAAATCTGTTTCCTACAATTCTGCCTTGCTTTCAAATCCTCTTCGTTGCCTTCCCTCAATATATTTGTGGACGAGAGTTATGATTTATAACTCTGCAGGTTTGTGAATTGCAGTGCCCCTGAGCTCCATTTTTCAACTGGCTTTCTTGGGAGCTGGCCTCAAAAGCGCAGGATTGCTTCAGGCCCTATTCGGCTTCCGGCTGGCAGGCTGAGCCTGTGGTTAATTCTTCTTCCTGATGGGAAAATAGACTGAGCTGTGCCTGTCCCAAGACCTAGAGCTAGTCTCTCATTGGTTCCCCCACTTCCCGTTCCTCCTCAGGACAAATAGCAACCTGTACGGAACAGGAGGTTAAAGGTGCTGATTCTCCAAGGAGGGAGATTGCTAGGAAAGCGGCTGGAATGGCGAACCCGAGCACAAGGAGATGAGAAATGAGGTGCGTTTTAGAAACCTTTCCCGATCACACGGTGTACCATCTTCTGGGTTTCTCATGCATGTTTTCGATGTAGGAAGATGCCCTTGAACCTGGAGATTTGGGACCCATGGGATGGGTACCACGCAGTATTACTTTAAAGGGTCTGCGTTTGCTCACCCAACCTCACCAAACCTCTCAGCCCCAGGAGTGTCCACCCTTATGTCTCAATCAGCTGTGGGTCTAGATATGGTCAACCCAGGTGGCATCACAGCCCCTGTACGAATTTTGTAAGAATTTCTCTCTCTTTCACTGTCTTTGCTTCACGGGTTTTTAAAAGTAATTGATTTTTATAATGGGGTTTAGCTGCTTTTCAGAGCTGTGTGTGTGCCGCTTTACACCCACTTGAGTCACTTACAGAGAGATATCAACACATAGGTTTTAAGATTCTTACTAGTCAGATATATTCTTGGGCGGTGAATAGGGGGTGCTGAGTCCCGTTCACTGAGCAAGGAGTAGGTCTTGTCTATTATATATTGGGTTTATGGAACGGTATCTGAGCTAATTTGAAACCCTTGTTTTATGCATCACCCCACCTCACCTTTCCCGTTAAGCAGCCATAGTGTGTTTTCTAAACGTGTGACTCTCTTCTGTTTTGTAATTCATTCAAGTGTAGCGGTTTTTACATTCCCTCTATAAGTGATATCTTATGATAAGTGTCTTTTTCTGTGTGACTTATTTCATGTAGAATCGTCGTACCTAAATCCACTCATCATGCTGCTACGAGCCTTATGACGTAGATTTCATGGCTGAGTGATATTCCATTGTACATAAGGACCACAACTTCTTTATCCATTTTTCTCTTTCCTGGGATATTTAAGGTGTAACGAAGTGGAGGTTCTTCTCAACAGAGCAGCCTTAAACTTTGGGGTGCCTGTGTCTTGCTGATTTTTAGTTTTCCCAATTTATACGCCCACGAGTGGAAGTGCCCTATGCTCTCTAAGCTGAGTTTTTTAGATGTCTCAGGACACACCGTACACCTCTGCAGAGTGGCTGTTGGCAATTTACATCCCGCCCATCAGCGTAGCAAGGCTCCCGTTTCTCCATGGCCTGTCCTGCATTTCTGGTTTTGACACTTTATTCAGCATGGCCCTTTTGACCGATGGGAAGCGAGACTTCTTTGTAGCGCTGATTTGCCTTTCCAGGTTGCTTGGTTGGCCAAAAAGGGCGTATGCGTTTTTTCCTGAATATATTCAGGAAAAAACGCATACGCCCTTTTTGGCCAAGGGCATCATTGTCGAGGTTTTGCCGCTTTTCCTGTGCTTTAACGGCGATTCGAATCTCCCTCCTGAAATCTGTTTCCTGCAATTCTGCCTTGCTTTCAAATCCTCTTCGTTGCCTTCCCTCAATATATTTGTGGACGAGAGTTATCATTTATAACTCTGCAGGTTTGTGAATTGCAGTGCCCCTGAGCTCCATTTCTCAACTCGCTTTCTTGGGAGCTGGCCGCAAAAGCGCAGGATTGCTTCAGGCCCTATTCTGTTTCCGGGCGGTAGGCTGAGCCTTTGGTTAATTCTTCTTTCTGATGGGAAAATAGCGTGACCTGTTCTTGTCCCAACACCTAGAGCTAGTCTCTCATTGGTTCCCCGTCTTCCCGTTCATCCTCAGGACCAATTGCAACCTGTACGGAACAGGAGGTTAAAGGTGCTGATTCTCCAAGGAGGGAGATTGCTAGGAAAGCGGCTGGAATGGCGAACCCAAGCAGAAGGAGATGAGAAATGAGGTGCGTTTTAGAAACCTTTCCCGATCACCTGGTGTACCATCTTCTGGGTTTCTCATGCATGTTTTCGATGTAGGAAGATGCCCTTGAACCTGGAGATTTGGGACCCATGGGATGGGTACCACGCAGTATTACTTTAAAGGGTCTGCATTTGCTCACCCAACCTCACCAAACCTCTCAGCCCCAAGAGTGTCCACCCCTATGTCTCAATCAGCTGTGGGTCTAGATATGGTCAATCCTGGTGGCATCACAGCCTCTGAAAGAATTTTGTAAGAATTTCTCTCTCTTTCACTGTCTTTGTTTCACGGGTTTTTAAAAGTAATTGATTTTTATAATGGGGTTTAGCTGCTTTTCAATGCTGTGTTTATGCCGCTTTACACCCACTTGACTCACTTACAGAGAGATTTCAATACATAGGTTTTAAGATTCTTACTGGTCAGATATATTCTTGGGCGGTGAATAGGGGGTGTTGAGTCCCGTTCACTGAGCAAGGAGTAGGTCTTGTCTATTACATGTTGGGTTTATGGAACGGTATCTGAGCTAATTTGAAACCCTGGTTTTATGCATCACCCCACCTCACCTTTCCCGTTAAGCAGCCATAGTGTGTTTTCTAAACGTGTGACTCTCTTCTGTTTTGTAATTCAGTTCAAGTGTAGCGGTTTTTACATTCCCTCTATAAGTGATATCTTATGATAAGTTTTTTTTTTTTTCTGTGTGACTTATTTCACATAGAATCGTCGTATCTAAATCCACTCATCATGCTGCTAGGAGCCTTATGACGTAGATTTCATGGCTGAGTGATATTCCATTGTACATAAGGGCCACAACTTCTTTATCCATTTTTCTCTTTCCTGGGATATTTAAGGTGTAACGAAGTGGAGGTTCTTGTCAACAGAGCAGCCCTAATCTTTGGGGTGCCTGTGTCTTCTGATATTTAGTTTTCCCAATTTATACTCCCATGAGTGGAAGTGCCCTATGCTCTCTAAGCTGAGTTTTTTAGATGTTTCAAGACACACCGTACACTTCTCCAGAGTGGCTGTGGGCAATTTACATCCCGCCCATCAGCGTAGCAAGGCTCCCGTTTCTCCATGGCCTGTCCTGCATTTCTGGTTTTGACACTTTATTCAGCATGCTCCTTTTGACCGATGGGAAGCGAGACTTCTTTGTAGCGCTGATTTGCCTTTGCAGGTTGCTTGGTTGGCCAAAAAGGGCGTATGCGTTTTTTCCTGAATATATTCAGGAAAAAACGCATACGCCCTTTTTGGCCAAGGGCATCATTTTCGAAGTTTTGCCGCTTTTCCTGTGCTTTAAAGGCGATTCGAATCTCCCTCCTGAAACCTGTTTCCTGCAATTCTGCCTTGCTTTCAAATCCTCTTCGTTGCCTTCCCTCAGTATATTTGTGGACGAGAGTTATCATTTATAACTCTGCAGGTTTGTGAATTGCAGTGCCCCTGAGCTCCATTTTTCAACTCGCTTCCTTGGGAGCTGGCCGCAAAAGTGCAGGAATGCTTCAGGCCCTATTCGGCTTCCGGCTGGCAGGCTGAGCCTGTGGTTAATTCTTCTTCCTGACGGGAAAATAGAGTGAGCTGTGCCTGTCCCAAGACATAGAGCTAGTCTCTCATTGGTTCCCCCTCTTCCCGTTCCTCCTCAGGACATATTGCAACCTGTACGGAACAGGAGGTTAAAGGTGCTGATTCTCCAAGGAGGGAGATTGCTAGGAAAGCGGCTGGAACGGCGAACCCGAGCACAAGGAGATGAGAAATGAGGTGTGATTTAGAAACCTTTCTCGATCACACGGTGTATCATCTTCTGGGTTTCTCATGCATGTTTTCGATGTAGGAAGATGCCCTTGAACCTGGAGATTTGGGACCCATGGGATGGGTACCACGCAGTATTACTTTAAAGGGTCTGCGTTTGCTCACCCAACCTCACCAAACCTCTCAGCCCCAAAAGTGTCCACCCTCATGTCTCAATCAGCTGTGGGTCTAGATATGGTCAATCCAGGTGGCATCACAGCCCCTGAACGAATTTTGTAACAATTTCTCTCTCTTTCACTGTCTTTACTTCACGGGTTTTTAAAAGTAATTGATTTTTATAATGGGGTTTAGCTGCTTTTCACTGCTGTGTTTATGCCGCTTTACACCCACTTGAGTCACTTACAGAGAGATATCAACACATAGGTTTTAAGATTATTACTAGTCAGATATATTCTTGGGCGGTGTATAGGGGATGTTGAGTCCCGTTCACTGAGCAAGGAGTAGGTCTTGTCTATTACATATTGGGGTTATGGAACGGTATCTGAGCTAATTTGAAACCCTTGTTTTATGCATCACCCCACCTCACCTTTCCCGTTAAGCAGCCATAGTGTGTTTTCTAAACGTGTGACTCTCTTCTGTTTTGTAATTCAGTTCAAGTGTAGCGGTTTTTACATTCCCTCTATAAGTGATATCTTATGATAAGTGTCTTTTTCTGTATGACTTATTTCACGTAGAATCGTCGTACCTAAATCCACTCATCATGCTGCTAGGAGAATTATGACGTAGATTTCATGGATGAGTGATATTCCATTGTACATAAGGACCACAACTTCTTTATCCATTTTTCTCTTTCCTGG
Source organism: Eschrichtius robustus (assembly GCF_028021215.1). Lineage (NCBI taxonomy): Eukaryota > Metazoa > Chordata > Mammalia > Artiodactyla > Eschrichtiidae > Eschrichtius > Eschrichtius robustus. The sequence continues at coordinate 96,916,476 of NC_090832.1, forward strand.
GATATTTAAGGTGTAACGAAGTGGAGGTTCTTGTCAACAGAGCAGCCCTAAACTTTGGGGTGCCTGTGTCTTGCTGATTTTTAGTTTTCCCAATTTATACGCCCACGAGTGGAAGTGCCCTATGCTCTCTAAGCTGAGTTTTTTAGATGTTTCAAGACACACCGTACACCTCTCCAGAGTGGCTGTTGGCAATTTACATCCCGCCCATCAGCGTAGCAAGGCTCCCGTTTCTCCATGGCCTGTCCTGCATTTCTGGTTTTGACACTTTATTCAGCATGGCCCTTTTGACCGATGGGAAGCGAGACTTCTTTGTAGCGCTGATTTGCCTTTCCAGGTTGCTTGGTTGGCCAAAAAGGGCGTATGCGTATTTTCCTGAATATATTCAGGAAAAAACGCATACAACCTTTTTGGCCAAGGGCATCATTGTCGAGGTTTTGCCGCTTTTCCTGTGCTTTAACGGCGATTCGAATCTCCCTCCTGAAATCTGTTTCCTGCAATTCTGCCTTGCTTTCAAATCCTCTTCGTTGCCTTCCCTCAGTATATTTGTGGACGAGAGTTATCATTTATAACTCTGCAGATTTGTGAATTGCAGTGCCCCTGGGCTCCATTTTTCAACTCGCTTTCTTGGGAGCTGGCCGCAAAAGCGCAGGATTGCTTCAGGCCCTATTCGGCTTCCGGCTGGCAGGCTGAGCCTGTGGTTAATTCTTCTTCCTAATGGGAAAATAGAGTGAGCTGTGCCTGTCCCAAGACCTAGAGCTAGTCTCTCATTGGTTCCCCCTCTTCCCGTTCCTCCTCAGGACAAATAGCAACCTGTACGGAATAGGAGGTTAAAGGTGCTGATTCTCCAAGGAGGGAGATTGCTAGGAAAGCGGCTGGAATGGCGAACCCGAGCACAAGGAGATGAGAAATGAGGTGCGTTTTAGAAATCTTTCCCGATCACACGGTGTACCATCTTCTGGGTTTCTCATGCATGTTTTCGATGTAGGAAGGTGCCCTTGAACCTGTAGATTTGGGACCCATGGGATGGGTAGCACGCACTATTACTTTAAAGGGTCTGCGTTTGCTCACCCAACCTCACCAAACCTCTCAGCCCCAGGAGTGTCCACCCTTATGTCTCAATTAGCTGTGGGTCTAGATATGGTCAACCCAGGTGGCATCACAGCCCCTGAACGAATTTTGTAAGTATTTCTCTCTCTTTCACTGTCTTTGCTTCACGGGTTTTTAAAAGTAATTGATTTTTATAATGGGGTTTAGCTGCTCTTCAGAGCTGTGTGTATGCCGCTTTACACCCACTTGCCTCACTTACAGAGAGATATCAACACAGAGGTTTTAAGTTTCTTACTAGTCAGATATATTCTTGGGCGGTGAATAGGTGGTGCTGAGTCCCGTTCACTGAGCAAGGAGTAGGTCTTGTCTATTACATATTGGGTTTATGGAACGGTATCTGAGCTAATTTGAAACCCTGGTTTTATGCATCACCCCAACTCACCTTTCCCGTTAAGCAGCCATAGTGTGTTTTCTAAACGTGTGACTCTCTTCTGTTTTGTAATTCAGTTCAAGTGTAGCGGTTTTTACATTCCCTCTATAAGTGATATCTTATGATAAGTGTCTTTTTCTGTGTGACTGATTTCACGTAGAATCGTCGTACCTAAATCCACTCATCATGCTGCTAAGAGCCTTATGACGTAGATTTCATGGCTGAGTGATATTCCATTGTACATAAGGACCACAATTTCTTTATCCATTTTTCTCTTTCCTGGGATATTTAAGGTGTAACGAAGTGGAGGTTCTTGTCAACAGAGCAGCCCTAAACTTTGGGGTGCCTGTGTCTTGCTGATTTTTAGATTTCCCAATTTATAGGCCGACGAGTGGAAGTGCCCTATGCTCTCTAAGCTGAGTTTTTTAGATGTTTCAAGACACACCGTACACCTCTCCAGAGTGGCTGTTGGCAATTTACATCCCGCCCATCAGCGTAGCAAGGCTCCCGTTTCTCCATGGCCTGTCCTGCATTTCTGGTTTTGACACTTTATTCAGCATGGCCCTTTTGACCGATGGGAAGCGAGACTTCTTTGTAGCGCTGATTTGCCTTTGCAGGTTGCTTGGTTGGCCAAAAAGGGCGTATGCGTTTTTTCCTGAATATATTCAGGAAAAAACGCATACGCCCTTTTTGGCCAAGGGCATCATTGTCGAGGTTTTCCCGCTTTTCCTGTGCTTTAAAGGCGATTCGAATCTCCCTCCTGAAATCTGTTTCCTACAATTCTGCCTTGCTTTCAAATCCTCTTCGTTGCCTTCCCTCAATATATTTGTCGACGAGAGTTATCATTTATAACTCTGCAGGTTTGTGAATTGCAGTGCCCCTGAAGTCCATTTTTCAACTCGCTTTCTTGGGAGCTGGCCGCAAAAGCTCAGGATTGCTTCAGGCCCTATTCGGCTTCCGGCTGGCAGGCTGAGCCTGTGGTTAATTCTTCTTCCTAATGGGAAAATAGAGTGAGCTGTGCCTGTCCCAAGACCTAGAGCTAGTCTCTCATTGGTTCCCCCTCTTCCCATTCCTCCTCAGGACAAATAGCAACCTGTACGGAACAGGAGGTTAAAGGTGCTGATTCTCCAAGGAGGGAGATTGCTAGGAAAGCGGCTGGAATGGCGAACCCGAGCACAAGGAGATGAGAAATGAGGTGCGTTTTAGAAACCTTTCCCGATCACACGGTGTACCATCTTCTGGGTTTCTCATGCATGTTTTCGATGTAGGAAGGTGCCCTTGAACCTGGAGATTTGGGACCCATGGGATGGGTACCACGCAGTATTACTTTAAAGGGTCTGCGTTTGCTCACCCAACCTCACCAAACCTCTCAGCCCCAGGAGTGTCCACCCTTATGTCTCAATCAGCTGTGGGTCTAGATATGGTCAACCCAGGTGGCATCACAGCCCCTGAACGAATTTTGTAAGAATTTCTCTCTATTTCACTGTCTTTGCTTCACGGGTTTTTAAAAGTAATTGATTTTTATAATGGGGTTTAGCTGCTTTTCAGAGCTGTGTGTATGCCGCTTTACACGCACTTGCCTCACTTACAGAGAGATATCAACACATAGGTTTTAAGATTCTTACTAGTCAGATATATTTTTGGGCGGTGAATAGGTGTTGTTGAGTCCCGTTCACTGAGCAAGGAGTAGGTCTTGTCTATTACATATTGGGTTTATGGAACGGTATCTGAGCTAATTTGAAACCCTGGTTTTATGCATCACCCCAACTCACCTTTCCCGTTAAGCAGCCATAGTGTGTTTTCTAAACGTGTGACTCTCTTCTGTTTTGTAATTCAGTTCAAGTGTAGCGGTTTTTACATTCCCTCTATAAGTGATATCTTATGATAAGTGTCTTTTTCTGTGTGACTTATTTCACGTAGAATCGTCGTACCTAAATCCACTCATCATGCTGCTAGGAGCCTTATGACCTAGATTTCATGGCTGAGTGATATTCCATTGTACATAAGGACCACAACTTCTTTATCCATTTTTCTCTTTCCTGGGATATTTAAGGTGTAACGAAGTGGAGGTTCTTGTCAACAGAGCAGCCCTAAACTTTGGGGTGCCTGTATCTTGCTGATTTTTAGTTTTCCCAACTTATACGCCCACGAGTGGAAGTGCCCTATGCTCTCTAAGCTGAGTTTTTTAGATGTTTCAAGACACACCGTACACCTCTCAAGAGTGGCTGTTGGCAATTTACATCCCGCCCATCAGCGTAGCAAGGCTCCCGTTTCTCCATGGCCTGTCCTGCATTTCTGGTTTTGACACTTTATTCAGCATGGCCCTTTTGACCGATGGGAAGCGAGACTTCTTTGTAGCGCTGATTTGCCTTTGCAGGTTGCTTGGTTGGCCAAAAAGGGCGTATGCGTTTTTTCCTGAATATATTCAAGAAAAATCGCATACGCACTTTTTGGCCAAGGGCATCATTGTCGAGGTTTTCCCGCTTTTCCTGTGCTTTAAAGGCGATTCGAATCTCCCTCCTGAAATCTGTTTCCTACAATTCTGCCTTGCTTTCAAATCCTCTTCGTTGCCTTCCCTCAATATATTTGTGGACGAGAGTTATGATTTATAACTCTGCAGGTTTGTGAATTGCAGTGCCCCTGAGCTCCATTTTTCAACTGGCTTTCTTGGGAGCTGGCCTCAAAAGCGCAGGATTGCTTCAGGCCCTATTCGGCTTCCGGCTGGCAGGCTGAGCCTGTGGTTAATTCTTCTTCCTGATGGGAAAATAGACTGAGCTGTGCCTGTCCCAAGACCTAGAGCTAGTCTCTCATTGGTTCCCCCACTTCCCGTTCCTCCTCAGGACAAATAGCAACCTGTACGGAACAGGAGGTTAAAGGTGCTGATTCTCCAAGGAGGGAGATTGCTAGGAAAGCGGCTGGAATGGCGAACCCGAGCACAAGGAGATGAGAAATGAGGTGCGTTTTAGAAACCTTTCCCGATCACACGGTGTACCATCTTCTGGGTTTCTCATGCATGTTTTCGATGTAGGAAGATGCCCTTGAACCTGGAGATTTGGGACCCATGGGATGGGTACCACGCAGTATTACTTTAAAGGGTCTGCGTTTGCTCACCCAACCTCACCAAACCTCTCAGCCCCAGGAGTGTCCACCCTTATGTCTCAATCAGCTGTGGGTCTAGATATGGTCAACCCAGGTGGCATCACAGCCCCTGTACGAATTTTGTAAGAATTTCTCTCTCTTTCACTGTCTTTGCTTCACGGGTTTTTAAAAGTAATTGATTTTTATAATGGGGTTTAGCTGCTTTTCAGAGCTGTGTGTGTGCCGCTTTACACCCACTTGAGTCACTTACAGAGAGATATCAACACATAGGTTTTAAGATTCTTACTAGTCAGATATATTCTTGGGCGGTGAATAGGGGGTGCTGAGTCCCGTTCACTGAGCAAGGAGTAGGTCTTGTCTATTATATATTGGGTTTATGGAACGGTATCTGAGCTAATTTGAAACCCTTGTTTTATGCATCACCCCACCTCACCTTTCCCGTTAAGCAGCCATAGTGTGTTTTCTAAACGTGTGACTCTCTTCTGTTTTGTAATTCATTCAAGTGTAGCGGTTTTTACATTCCCTCTATAAGTGATATCTTATGATAAGTGTCTTTTTCTGTGTGACTTATTTCATGTAGAATCGTCGTACCTAAATCCACTCATCATGCTGCTACGAGCCTTATGACGTAGATTTCATGGCTGAGTGATATTCCATTGTACATAAGGACCACAACTTCTTTATCCATTTTTCTCTTTCCTGGGATATTTAAGGTGTAACGAAGTGGAGGTTCTTCTCAACAGAGCAGCCTTAAACTTTGGGGTGCCTGTGTCTTGCTGATTTTTAGTTTTCCCAATTTATACGCCCACGAGTGGAAGTGCCCTATGCTCTCTAAGCTGAGTTTTTTAGATGTTTCAAGACACACCGTACACCTCTCCAGAGTGGCTGTTGGCAATTTACATCCCGCCCAACAGCGTAGCAAGGCTCCCGTTTCTCCATGGCCTGTCCTGCATTTCTGGTTTTGACACTTTATTCAGCATGGCCCTTTTGACCGATGGGAAGCGAGACTTCTTTGTAGCGCTGATTTGCCTTTGCAGGTTGCTTGGTTGGCCAAAAAGGGCGTATGCATTTTTTCCTGAATATATTCAGGAAAAAACGCATACGCCCTTTTTGGCCAAGGGCATCATTGTCGAGGTTTTGCCGCTTTTCCTGTGCTTTAAAGGCGATTCGAATCTCCCTCCTGAAACCTGTTTCCTGCAATTCTGCCTTGCTTTCAAATCCTCTTCGTTGCCTTTCCTCAGTATATTTGTGGACGAGAGTTATCATTTATAACTCTGCAGGTTTGTGAATTGCAGTGCCCCTGAGCTCCATTTTTCAACTCGCTTTCTTGGGAGCTGGCCGCAAAAGCGCAGGATTGCTTCAGGCCCTATTCTCCTTCCGGGCGGCAGGCTGAGCCTGTGGTTAATTCTTCTTCCTGTTGGGAAAATAGAGTGACCTGTGCCTGTCCCAAGACCTAGAGCTAGTCTCTCATTGGTTCCCCCTCTTCCCGTTCCTCCTCAGGACAAATTGCAACCTGTACGGAACAGGAGGTTAAAGGTGCTGATTCTCCAAGGAGGGAGATTCCTAGGAAAGCGGCTGGAATGGCGAACCCGAGCACAAGGAGATGAGAAAGGAGGTGCGTTTTAGAAACCTTTCCCGATCACACGGTGTACCATCTTCTGGGTTTCTCATGCATGTTTTCGATGTAGGAAGGTGCCCTTGAACCTGGAGATTTGGGACCCATGGGATGGGTACCACGCAGTATTACTATAAAGGGTCTGCGTTTGCTCACCCAACCTCACCAAACCTCTCAGCCCCAGGAGTGTCTACCCTTATGTCTCAATCAGCTGTGGGTCTAGATATGGTCGATCCAGGTGGCATCACAGCCCCTGAACGAATTTTGTAAGAATTTCTCTCTCTTTCACTGTCTTTGCTTCACGGGTTTTTAAAAGTAATTGATTTTTATAATGGGGTTTAGCTGCTTTTCACTGCTGTGTTTATGCCGCTTTACACCCACTTGACTCCCTTACAGAGAGATATCAACACATAGGTTTTAAGATTCTTACTAGTCAGATATATTCTTGGGCGGTGAATAGGGGGTGTTGAGTCCCGTTCACTGAGCAAGGAGTAGGTCTTGTCTATTACATATTGGGTTTATGGAACGGTATCTGAGCTAATTTGAAACCCTTGTTTTATGCATCACCCCACCTCACCTTTCCCGTTAAGCAGCCATAGTGTGTTTTCTAAACGTGTGACTCTCTTCTGTTTTGTAATTCAGTTCAAGTGTAGCGGTTTTTACATTCCCTCTATAAGTGATATCTTATGATAAGTGTCTTTTTCTGTGTGACTTATTTCACGTAGAATCGTCGTACCTAAATCCACTCATCATGCTGCTAAGAGCCTTATGACGTAGATTTCATGGCTGAGTGATATTCCATTGTACATAAGGACCACAACTTCTTTATCCATTTTTCTCTTTCCTGGGATATTTAAGGTGTATAAGTGGAGGTTCTTGTCAACAGAGCAGCCCTAAACTTTGGGGTGCCTGTGTCTTGCTGATTTTTAGTTTTCCCAATTTATACGCCCATGAGTGGAAGTGCCCTATGCTCTCTAAGCTGAGTTTTTTAGATGTTTCAAGACACACCGTACACCTCTCCAGAGTGGCTGTGGGCAATTTACATCCCGCCCATCAGCGTAGCAAGGCTCCCGTTTCTCCATGGCCTGTCCTGCATTTCTGGTTTTGACACTTTATTCAGCATGGCCCTTTTGACCGATGGGAAGCGAGACTTCTTTGTAGCGCTGATTTGCCTTTGCAGGTTGCTTGGTTGGCCAAAAAGGGCCTATGCGTTTTTTCCTGAATATATTCAGGAAAAAAACGCATACGCCCTTTTTGGCCAAGGGCATCATTGTCGAGGTTTTGCCGCTTTTCCTGTGCTTTAAAGGCGATTCGAATCTCCCTCCTGAAATCTGTTTCCTACAATTCTGCCTTGCTTTCAAATCCTCTTCGTTGCCTTCCCTCAATATATTTGTGGACGAGAGTTATCATTTATAACTCTGCAGGTTTGTGAATTGCAGTGCCCCTGAAGTCCATTTTTCAACTCGCTTTCTTGGGAGCTGGCCGCAAAAGCGCAGGATTGCTTCAGGCCCTATTCTCCTTCCGGGCGGCAGGCTGAGCCTGTGGTTAATTCTTCTTCCTGATGGGAAAATAGAGTGAGCTGTGCCTGTCCCAAGACCTAGAGCTACTCTCTCATTGGTTCCCCCTCTTCCCGTTCCTCCTCAGGACAAATTGCCACCTGTACGGAACAGGAGGTTAAAGGTGCTGATTCTCCAAGGAGGGAGATTTCTAGGAAAACGGCTGGAATGGCGAACCCGAGCACAAGGAGATGAGAAATGAGGTGCGTTTTAGAAACCTTTCCCGATCACACGGTGTACCATCTTCTGGGTTTCTCATGCATGTTTTCGATGTAGGAAGGTGCCCTTGAACCTGGAGATTTGGGACCCATGGGATGGGTACCACGCAGTATTACTATAAAGGGTCTGCGTTTGCTCACCCAACCTCACCAAACCTCTCAGCCCCAGGAGTGTCCACCCTTATGTCTCAATCAGCTGTGGGTCTAGATATGGTCAACCCAGGTGGCATCACAGCCCCTGAACGAATTTTGTAAGAATTTCTCTCTCTTTCACTGTCTTTGCTTCACGGGTTTTTAAAAGTAATTGATTTTTATAATGGGGTTTAGCTGCTTTTCAGAGCTGTGTGTATGCCGCTTTACCACGCACTTGCCTCACTTACAGAGAGATATCAACACATAGGTTTTAAGATTCTTACTAGTCAGATATATTTTTGGGCGGTGAATATATGGTGTTGAGTCCCGTTCACTGAGCAAGGAGTAGGTCTTGTCTATTACATATTGGGTTTATGGAACGGTATCTGAGCTAATTTGAAACCCTCGTTTTATGCATCACCCCAACTCACCTTTCCCGTTAAGCAGCCATAGTGTGTTTTCTAAACGTGTGACTCTCTTCTGTTATGTAATTCAGTTCAAGTGTAGCGGTTTTTACATTCCCTCTATAAGTGATATCTTATGATAAGTGTCTTTTTCTGTGTGATTTATTTCATGTAGAATCGTCGTACCTAAATCCACTCATCATGCTGCTAGGAGCCTTATGACCTAGATTTCATGGCTGAGTGATATTCCATTGTACATAAGGACCACAACTTCTTTATCCATTTTTCTCTTTCCTGGGATATTTAAGGTGTAACGAAGTGGAGGTTCTTGTCAACAGAGCAGCCCTAAACTTGGGGTGCCTGTATCTTGCTGATTTTTAGTTTTCCCAACTTATACGCCCACGAGTGGAAGTGCCCTATGCTCTCTAAGCTGAGTTTTTTAGATGTTTCAAGACACACCGTACACCTCTCCAGAGTGGCTGTTGGCAATTTACATCCCGCCCATCAGCGTAGCAAGGCTCCCGTTTCTCCATGGTCTGTCCTGCATTTCTGGTTTTGACACTTTATTCAGCATGGCCCTTTTGACCGATGGGAAGCGAGACTTCTTTGTAGCGCTGATTTGTCTTTGCAGGTTGCTTGGTTGGCCAAAAAGGGCGTATGGGTTTTTTCCTGAATATATTCAGGAAAAAACGCATACGCCCTTTTTGGCCAAGGGCATCATTGTCGAGGTTTTGCCGCTTTTCCTGTGCTTTAAAGGCGATTCGAATCTCCCTCCTGAAATCTGTTTCCTACAATTCTGCCTTGCTTTCAAATCCTCTTCGTTGCCTTCCCTCAATATATTTGTGGACGAGAGTTATCATTTATAACTCTGCAGGTTTGTGAATTGCAGTGCCCCTGAGCTCCATTTTTCAACTGGCTTTCTTGGGAGCTGGCCTCAAAAGCGCAGGATTGCTTCAGGCCCTATTCGGCTTCCGGCTGGCAGGCTGAGCCTGTGGTTAATTCTTCTTCCTGATGGGAAAATAGACTGAGCTGTGCCTGTCCCAAGACCTAGAGCTAGTCTCTCATTGGTTCCCCCCTCTTCCCGTTCCTCCTCAGGACAAATAGCAACCTGTACGGAACAGGAGGTTAAAGGTGCTGATTCTCCAAGGAGGGAGATTGCTAGGAAAGCGGCTGGAATGGCGAACCCGAGCACAAGGAGATGAGAAATGAGGTGCGTTTTAGAAACCTTTCCCGATCACACGGTGTACCATCTTCTGGGTTTCTCATGCATGTTTTCGATGTAGGAAGGTGCCCTTGAACCTGGAGATTTGGGACCCATGGGATGGGTACCACGCAGTATTACTTTAAAGGGTCTGCGTTTGCTCACCCAACCTCACCAAACCTCTCAGCCCCAGGAGTGTCCACCCTTATGTCTCAATCAGCTGTGGGTCTAGATATGGTCAACCCAGGTGGCATCACAGCCCCTGAACGAATTTTGTAAGAATTTCTCTCTCTTTCACTGTCTTTGCTTCACGGGTTTTTAAAAGTAATTGATTTTTATAATGGGGTTTAGCTGCTCTTCAGAGCTGTGTGTATGCTGCTTTACACCCACTTGCCTCACTTACAGAGAGATATCAACACATAGGTTTTAAGTTTCTTACTAGTCAGATATATTCTTGGGCGGTGAATAGGTGGTGCTGAGTCCCGTTCACTGAGCAAGGAGTAGGTCTTGTCTATTACATATTGGGTTTATGGAACGGTATCTGAGCTAATTTGAAACCCTGGTTTTATGCATCACCCCAACTCACCTTTCCCGTTAAGCAGCCATGGTGTGTTTTCTAAACGTGTGACTCTCTTCTGTTTTGTAATTCAGTTCAAGTGTAGCAGTTTTTACATTCCCTCTATAAGTGATATCTTATGATAAGTGTCTTTTTCTGTGTGAATGATTTCACGTAGAATCGTCGTACCTAAATCCACTCATCATGCTGCTAAGAGCCTTATGACGTAGATTTCATGGCTGAGTGATATTCCATTGTACATAAGGACCACAACTTCTTTATCCATTTTTCTCTTTCCTGGGATATTTAAGGTGTAATGAAGTGGAGGTTGTTGTCAACAGAGCAGCCCTAAACTTTGGGGTGCCTGTGTCTTGCTGATTTTTAGTTTTCCCAATTTATACGCCCACGAGTGGAAGTGCCCTATGCTCTCTAAGCTGAGTTTTTTAGATGTTTCAAGACACACCGTACACCTCTCCAGAGTGGCTGTTGGCAATTTACATCCCGCCCATCAGCGTAGCAAGGCTCCCGTTTCTCCATGGCCTGTCCTGCGTTTCTGGTTTTGACACTTTATTCAGCATGGCCCTTTTGACCGATGGGAAGCGAGACTTCTTTGTAGCGCTGATTTGCCTTTGCAGGTTGCTTGGTTGGCCAAAAAGGGCGTATGCGTTTTTTCCTGAATATATTCAGGAAAAAAGCATACGCCCTTTTTGGCCAAGGGCATCATTGTCGAGGTTTTGCCGCTTTTCCTGTGCTTTAAAGGCGATTCGAATCTCCCTCCTGAATCCTGTTTCCTGCAATTCTGCCTTGCTTTCAAATCCTCTTCGTTGCCTGCCCACAGTATATTTGTGGACGAGAGTTATCATTTATAACTCTGCAGGTTTGTGAATTGCAGTGCCCCTGAGCTCCATTTTTCAACTCGCTTTCTTGGGAGCTGGCCGCAAAAGCGCAGGATTGCTTCAGGCCCTATTCGGCTTCCGGCTGGCAGGCTGATCCTGTGGTTAATTCTTCTTCCTGATGGGAAAATAGAGTGAGCTGTGCCTGTCCCAAGACCTAGAGCTAGTCTCTCATTGGTTCCCCCTCTTCCCGTTCCTCCTCAGGACAAATAGCAACCTGTACGGAACAGGAGGTTAAAGGTGCTGTTTCTCCAAGGAGGAAGATTGCTAGGAAAGCGGCTGGATTGGCGAACCCGAGCACAAGGAGATGAGAAATGAGGTGCGTTTTAGAAACCTTTCCCGATCACACAGTGTACCATCTTCTGGGTTTCTCATGCATGTTTTCGATGTAGGAAGGTGCCCTTGAACCTGGAGATTTGGGACCCATGGGATGGGTACCACGCAGTATTACTTTAAAGGGTCTGCGTTTGCTCACCCAACCTCACCAAACCTCTCAGCCCCAGGAGTGTCCACCCTTTTGTCTCAATCAGCTGTGGGTCTAGATATGGTCAACCCAGGTGGCATCAGAGCCCCTGAACGAATTTTGTAAGAATTTCTCTCTCTTTCACTGTCTTTGCTTCACGGGTTTTTAAAAGTAATTGATTTTTATAATGGGGTTTAGCTGCTTTTCAGAGCTGTGTGTATGCCGCTTTACACGCACTTGCCTCACTTACAGAGAGATATCAACACATAGGTTTTAAGATTCTTACTAGTCAGATATATTTTTGGGCGGTGAATAGGTGGTGTTGAGTCCCGTTCACTGAGCAAGGAGTAGGTCTTGTCTATTACATATTGGGTTTATGGAACGGTATCTGAGCTAATTTGAAACCCTGGTTTTATGCATCACCCCAACTCACCTTTCCCGTTAAGCAGCCATAGTGTGTTTTCTAAACGTGTGACTCTCTTCTGTTTTGTAATTCAGTTCAAGTGTAGCGGTTTTTACATTCCCTCTATAAGTGATATCTTATGATAAGTGTCTTTTTCTGTGTGACTTATTTCACGTAGAATCGTCGTACCTAAATCCACTCATCATGCTGCTAGGAGCCTTATGACCTAGATTTCATGGCTGAGTGATATTCCATTGTACATAAGGACCACAACTTCTTTATCCATTTTTCTCTTTCCTGGGATATTTAAGGTGTAACGAAGTGGAGGTTCTTGTCAACAGAGCAGCCCTAAACTTTGGGGTGCCTGTATCTTGCTGATTTTTAGTTTTCCCAACTTATACGCCCACGAGTGGAAGTGCCCTATGCTCTCTAAGCTGAGTTTTTTAGATGTTTCAAGACACACCGTACACCTCTCCAGAGTGGCTGTTGGCAATTTACATCCCGCCCATCAGCGTAGCAAGGCTCCCGTTTCTCCATGGCCTGTCCTGCATTTCTGGTTTTGACACTTTATTCAGCATGGCCCTTTTGACCGATGGGAAGCGAGACTTCTTTGTAGCGCTGATTTGCCTTTGCAGGTTGCTTGGTTGGCCAAAAAGGGCGTATGCGTTTTTTCCTGAATATATTCAGGAAAAAACGCATACGCCCTTTTTGGCCAAGGGCATCATTGTCGAGGTTTTGCCGCTTTTCCTGTGCTTTAAAGGCGATTCGAATCTCCCTCCTGAAATCTGTTTCCTACAATTCTGCCTTGCTTTCAAATCCTCTTCGTTGCCTTCCCTCAATATATTTGTGGACGAGAGTTATCATTTATAACTCTGCAGGTTTGTGAATTGCAGTGCCCCTGAGCTCCATTTTTCAACTGGCTTTCTTGGGAGCTGGCCTCAAAAGCGCAGGATTGCTTCAGGCCCTATTCGGCTTCCGGCTGGCAGGCTGAGCCTGTGGTTAATTCTTCTTCCTGATGGGAAAATAGACTGAGCTGTGCCTGTCCCAAGACCTAGAGCTAGTCTCTCATTGGTTCCCCCTCTTCCCGTTCCTCCTCAGGACAAATAGCAACCTGTACGGAACAGGAGGTTAAAGGTGCTGATTCTCCAAGGAGGAAGATTGCTAGGAAAGCGGCTGGAATGGCGAACCCGAGCACAAGGAGATGAGAAATGAGGTGCGTTTTAGAAACCTTTCCCGATCACACGGTGTACCATCTTCTGGGTTTCTCATGCATGTTTTCGATGTAGGAAGGTGCCCTTGAACCTGGAGATTTGGGACCCATGGGATGGGTACCACGCAGTATTACTTTAAAGGGTCTGCGTTTGCTCACCCAACCTCACCAAACCTCTCAGCCCCAGGAGTGTCCACCCTTATGTCTCAATCAGCTGTGGGTCTAGATATGGTCAACCCAGGTGGCATCACAGCCCCTGAACGAATTTTGTAAGAATTTCTCTCTCTTTCACTGTCTTTGCTTCACGGGTTTTTAAAAGTAATTGATTTTTATAATGGGGTTTAGCTGCTCTTCAGAGCTGTGTGTATGCTGCTTTACACCCACTTGCCTCACTTACAGAGAGATATCAACACATAGGTTTTAAGTTTCTTACTAGTCAGATATATTCTTGGGCGGTGAATAGGTGGTGCTGAGTCCCGTTCACTGAGCAAGGAGTAGGTCTTGTCTATTACATATTGGGTTTATGGAAAGGTATCTGAGCTAATTTGAAACCCTGGTTTTATGCATCACCCCAACTCACCTTTCCCGTTAAGCAGCCATGGTGTGTTTTCTAAACGTGTGACTCTCTTCTGTTTTGTAATTCAGTTCAAGTGTAGCAGTTTTTACATTCCCTCTATAAGTGATATCTTATGATAAGTGTCTTTTTCTGTGTGAATGATTTCACGTAGAATCGTCGTACCTAAATCCACTCATCATGCTGCTAAGAGCCTTATGACGTAGATTTCATGGCTGAGTGATATTCCATTGTACATAAGGACCACAACTTCTTTATCCATTTTTCTCTTTCCTGGGATATTTAAGGTGTAACGAAGTGGAGGTTGTTGTCAACAGAGCAGCCCTAAACTTTGGGGTGCCTGTGTCTTGCTGATTTTTAGTTTTCCCATTTTATACGCCCACGAGTGGAAGTGCCCTATGCTCTCTAAGCTGAGTTTTTTAGATGTTTCAAGACACACCGTACACCTCTCCAGAGTGGCTGTTGGCAATTTACATCCCGCCCATCAGCGTAGCAAGGCTCCCGTTTCTCCATGGCCTGTCCTGCGTTTCTGGTTTTGACACTTTATTCAGCATGGCCCTTTTGACCGATGGGAAGCGAGACTTCTTTGTAGCGCTGATTTGCCTTTGCAGGTTGCTTGGTTGGCCAAAAAGGGCGTATGCGTTTTTTCCTGAATATATTCAGGAAAAACGCATACGCCCTTTTTGGCCAAGGGCATCATTGTCGAGGTTTTGCCGCTTTTCCTGTGCTTTAAAGGCGATTCGAATCTCCCTCCTGAATCCTGTTTCCTGCAATTCTGCCTTGCTTTCAAATCCTCTTCGTTGCCTTCCCACAGTATATTTGTGGACGAGAGTTATCATTTATAACTCTGCAGGTTTGTGAATTGCAGTGCCCCTGAGCTCCATTTTTCAACTCGCTTTCTTGGGAGCTGGCCGCAAAAGCGCAGGATTGCTTCAGGCCCTATTCGGCTTCCGGCTGGCAGGCTGATCCTGTGGTTAATTCTTCTTCCTGATGGGAAAATAGAGTGAGCTGTGCCTGTCCCAAGACCTAGAGCTAGTCTCTCATTGGTTCCCCCTCTTCCCGTTCCTCCTCAGGACAAATAGCAACCTGTACGGAACAGGAGGTTAAAGGTGCTGTTTCTCCAAGGAGGAAGATTGCTAGGAAAGCGGCTGGATTGGCGAACCCGAGCACAAGGAGATGAGAAATGAGGTGCGTTTTAGAAACCTTTCCCGATCACACAGTGTACCATCTTCTGGGTTTCTCATGCATGTTTTCGATGTAGGAAGGTGCCCTTGAACCTGGAGATTTGGGACCCATGGGATGGATACCACGCAGTATTACTTTAAAGGGTCTGCGTTTGCTCACCCAACCTCACCAAACCTCTCAGCCCCAGGAGTGTCCACCCTTATGTCTCAATCAGCTGTGGGTCTAGATATGGTCAACCCAGGTGGCATCACAGCCCCTGAACGAATTTTGTAAGAATTTCTCTCTCTTTCACTGTCTTTGCTTCACGGGTTTTTAAAAGTAATTGATTTGTATAATGGGGTTTAGCTGCTTTTCAGAGCTGTGTGTATGCCGCTTTACACGCACTTGCCTCACTTACAGAGAGATATCAACACGTAGGTTTTAAGATTCTTACTAGTCAGATATATTTTTGGGCGGTGAATAGGTGGTGTTGAGTCCCGTTCACTGAGCAAGGAGTAGGTCTTGTCTATTACATATTGGGTTTATGGAACGGTATCTGAGCTAATTTGAAACCCTGGTTTTATGCATCACCCCAACTCACCTTTCCCGTTAAGCAGCCATAGTGTGTTTTCTAAACGTGTGACTCTCTTCTGTTTTGTAATTCAGTTCAAGTGTAGCGGTTTTTACATTCCCTCTATAAGTGATATCTTATGATAAGTGTCTTTTTCTGTGTGACTGATTTCACGTAGAATCGTCGTACCTAAATCCACTCATCATGCTGCTAAGAGCCTTATGACGTAGATTTCATGGCTGAGTGCTATTCCATTGTATATAAGGACCACAACTTCTTTATCCATTTTTCTCTTTCCTGGGATATTTAAGGTGTAACGAAGTGGAGGTTGTTGTCAACAGAGCAGCCCTAAACTTTGGGGTGCCTGTGTCTTGCTGATTTTTAGTTTTCCCAATTTATACGCCCACGAGTGGAAGTGCCCTATGCTCTCTAAGCTGAGTTTTTTAGATGTTTCAAGACACACCGTACACCTCTCCAGAGTGGCTGTTGGCAATTTACATCCCGCCCATCAGCGTAGCAAGGCTCCCGTTTCTCCATGGCCTGTCCTGCGTTTCTGGTTTTGACACTTTATTCAGCATGGCCCTTTTGACCGATGGGAAGCGAGACTTCTTTGTAGCGCTGATTTGCCTTTGCAGGTTGCTTGGTTGGCCAAAAAGGGCGTATGCGTTTTTTCCTGAATATATTCAGGAAAAACGCATACGCCCTTTTTGGCCAAGGGCATCATTGTCGAGGTTTTGCCGCTTTTCCTGTGCTTTAAAGGTGATTCGAATCTCCCTCCTGAATCCTGTTTCCTGCAATTCTGCCTTGCTTTCAAATCCTCTTCGTTGCCTTCCCACAGTATATTTGTGGACGAGAGTTATCATTTATAACTCTGCAGGTTTGTGAATTGCAGTGCCCCTGAGCTCCATTTTTCAACTCGCTTTCTTGGGAGCTGGCCGCAAAAGCGCAGGATTGCTTCAGGCCCTATTCGGCTTCCGGCTGGCAGGCTGAGCCTGTGGTTAATTCTTCTTCCTGATGGGAAAATAGAGTGAGCTGTGCCTGTCCCAAGACCTAGAGCTAGTCTCTCATTGGTTCCCCCTCTTCCCGTTCCTCCTCAGGACAAATAGCAACCTGTACGGAACAGGAGGTTAAAGGTGCTGATTCTCCAAGGAGGAAGATTGCTAGGAAAGCGGCTGGAATGGCGAACCCGAGCACAAGGAGATGAGAAATGAGGTGCGTTTTAGAAACCTTTCCCGATCACACAGTGTACCATCTTCTGGGTTTCTCATGCATGTTTTCGATGTAGGAAGGTGCCCTTGAACCTGGAGATTTGGGACCCATGGGATGGGTACCACGCAGTATTACTTTAAAGGGTCTGCGTTTGCTCACCCAACCTCACCAAACCTCTCAGCCCCAGGAGTGTCCACCCTTTTGTCTCAATCAGCTGTGGGTCTAGATATGGTCAACCCAGGTGGCATCACAGCCCCTGAACGAATTTTGTAAGAATTTCTCTCTCTTTCACTGTCTTTGCTTCACGGGTTTTTAAAAGTAATTGATTTTTATAATGGGGTTTAGCTGCTTTTCAGAGCTGTGTGTATGCCGCTTTACACGCACTTGCCTCACTTACAGAGAGATATCAACACATAGGTTTTAAGATTCTTACTAGTCAGATATATTTTTGGGCGGTGAATAGGTGGTGTTGAGTCCCGTTCACTGAGCAAGGAGTAGGTCTTGTCTATTACATATTGGGTTTATGGAACGGTATCTGAGCTAATTTGAAACCCTGGTTTTATGCATCACCCCAACTCACCTTTCCCGTTAAGCAGCCATGGTGTGTTTTCTAAACGTGTGACTCTCTTCTGTTTTGTAATTCAGTTCAAGTGTAGCAGTTTTTACATTCCCTCTATAAGTGATATCTTATGATAAGTGTCTTTTTCTGTGTGAATGATTTCACGTAGAATCGTCGTACCTAAATCCACTCATCATGCTGCTAAGAGCCTTATGACGTAGATTTCATGGCTGAGTGATATTCCATTGTACATAAGGACCACAACTTCTTTATCCATTTTTCTCTTTCCTGGGATATTTAAGGTG
Source organism: Eschrichtius robustus (assembly GCF_028021215.1). NCBI lineage: Eukaryota > Metazoa > Chordata > Mammalia > Artiodactyla > Eschrichtiidae > Eschrichtius > Eschrichtius robustus. Next base: position 96,934,085 of record NC_090832.1, read on the forward strand.
TAACGAAGTGGAGGTTGTTGTCAACAGAGCAGCCCTAAACTTTGGGGTGCCTGTGTCTTGCTGATTTTTAGTTTTCCCAATTTATACGCCCACGAGTGGAAGTGCCCTATGCTCTCTAAGCTGAGTTTTTTAGATGTTTCAAGACACACCGTACACCTCTCCAGAGTGGCTGTTGGCAATTTACATCCCGCCCATCAGCGTAGCAAGGCTCCCGTTTCTCCATGGCCTGTCCTGCGTTTCTGGTTTTGACACTTTATTCAGCATGGCCCTTTTGACCGATGGGAAGCGAGACTTCTTTGTAGCGCTGATTTGCCTTTGCAGGTTGCTTGGTTGGCCAAAAAGGGCGTATGCGTTTTTTCCTGAATATATTCAGGAAAAACGCATACGCCCTTTTTGGCCAAGGGCATCATTGTCGAGGTTTTGCCGCTTTTCCTGTGCTTTAAAGGCGATTCGAATCTCCCTCCTGAATCCTGTTTCCTGCAATTCTGCCTTGCTTTCAAATCCTCTTCGTTGCCTTCCCACAGTATATTTGTGGACGAGAGTTATCATTTATAACTCTGCAGGTTTGTGAATTGCAGTGCCCCTGAGCTCCATTTTTCAACTCGCTTTCTTGGGAGCTGGCCGCAAAAGCGCAGGATTGCTTCAGGCCCTATTCGGCTTCCGGCTGGCAGGCTGATCCTGTGGTTAATTCTTCTTCCTGATGGGAAAATAGAGTGAGCTGTGCCTGTCCCAAGACCTAGAGCTAGTCTCTCATTGGTTCCCCCTCTTCCCGTTCCTCCTCAGGACAAATAGCAACCTGTACGGAACAGGAGGTTAAAGGTGCTGTTTCTCCAAGGAGGAAGATTGCTAGGAAAGCGGCTGGATTGGCGAACCCGAGCACAAGGAGATGAGAAATGAGGTGCGTTTTAGAAACCTTTCCCGATCACACAGTGTACCATCTTCTGGGTTTCTCATGCATGTTTTCGATGTAGGAAGGTGCCCTTGAACCTGGAGATTTGGGACCCATGGGATGGATACCACGCAGTATTACTTTAAAGGGTCTGCGTTTGCTCACCCAACCTCACCAAACCTCTCAGCCCCAGGAGTGTCCACCCTTATGTCTCAATCAGCTGTGGGTCTAGATATGGTCAACCCAGGTGGCATCACAGCCCCTGAACGAATTTTGTAAGAATTTCTCTCTCTTTCACTGTCTTTGCTTCACGGGTTTTTAAAAGTAATTGATTTGTATAATGGGGTTTAGCTGCTTTTCAGAGCTGTGTGTATGCCGCTTTACACGCACTTGCCTCACTTACAGAGAGATATCAACACGTAGGTTTTAAGATTCTTACTAGTCAGATATATTTTTGGGCGGTGAATAGGTGGTGTTGAGTCCCGTTCACTGAGCAAGGAGTAGGTCTTGTCTATTACATATTGGGTTTATGGAACGGTATCTGAGCTAATTTGAAACCCTGGTTTTATGCATCACCCCAACTCACCTTTCCCGTTAAGCAGCCATAGTGTGTTTTCTAAACGTGTGACTCTCTTCTGTTTTGTAATTCAGTTCAAGTGTAGCGGTTTTTACATTCCCTCTATAAGTGATATCTTATGATAAGTGTCTTTTTCTGTGTGACTGATTTCACGTAGAATCGTCGTACCTAAATCCACTCATCATGCTGCTAAGAGCCTTATGACGTAGATTTCATGGCTGAGTGCTATTCCATTGTATATAAGGACCACAACTTCTTTATCCATTTTTCTCTTTCCTGGGATATTTAAGGTGTAACGAAGTGGAGGTTGTTGTCAACAGAGCAGCCCTAAACTTTGGGGTGCCTGTGTCTTGCTGATTTTTAGTTTTCCCAATTTATACGCCCACGAGTGGAAGTGCCCTATGCTCTCTAAGCTGAGTTTTTTAGATGTTTCAAGACACACCGTACACCTCTCCAGAGTGGCTGTTGGCAATTTACATCCCGCCCATCAGCGTAGCAAGGCTCCCGTTTCTCCATGGCCTGTCCTGCGTTTCTGGTTTTGACACTTTATTCAGCATGGCCCTTTTGACCGATGGGAAGCGAGACTTCTTTGTAGCGCTGATTTGCCTTTGCAGGTTGCTTGGTTGGCCAAAAAGGGCGTATGCGTTTTTTCCTGAATATATTCAGGAAAAACGCATACGCCCTTTTTGGCCAAGGGCATCATTGTCGAGGTTTTGCCGCTTTTCCTGTGCTTTAAAGGTGATTCGAATCTCCCTCCTGAATCCTGTTTCCTGCAATTCTGCCTTGCTTTCAAATCCTCTTCGTTGCCTTCCCACAGTATATTTGTGGACGAGAGTTATCATTTATAACTCTGCAGGTTTGTGAATTGCAGTGCCCCTGAGCTCCATTTTTCAACTCGCTTTCTTGGGAGCTGGCCGCAAAAGCGCAGGATTGCTTCAGGCCCTATTCGGCTTCCGGCTGGCAGGCTGAGCCTGTGGTTAATTCTTCTTCCTGATGGGAAAATAGAGTGAGCTGTGCCTGTCCCAAGACCTAGAGCTAGTCTCTCATTGGTTCCCCCTCTTCCCGTTCCTCCTCAGGACAAATAGCAACCTGTACGGAACAGGAGGTTAAAGGTGCTGATTCTCCAAGGAGGAAGATTGCTAGGAAAGCGGCTGGAATGGCGAACCCGAGCACAAGGAGATGAGAAATGAGGTGCGTTTTAGAAACCTTTCCCGATCACACAGTGTACCATCTTCTGGGTTTCTCATGCATGTTTTCGATGTAGGAAGGTGCCCTTGAACCTGGAGATTTGGGACCCATGGGATGGGTACCACGCAGTATTACTTTAAAGGGTCTGCGTTTGCTCACCCAACCTCACCAAACCTCTCAGCCCCAGGAGTGTCCACCCTTTTGTCTCAATCAGCTGTGGGTCTAGATATGGTCAACCCAGGTGGCATCACAGCCCCTGAACGAATTTTGTAAGAATTTCTCTCTCTTTCACTGTCTTTGCTTCACGGGTTTTTAAAAGTAATTGATTTTTATAATGGGGTTTAGCTGCTTTTCAGAGCTGTGTGTATGCCGCTTTACACGCACTTGCCTCACTTACAGAGAGATATCAACACATAGGTTTTAAGATTCTTACTAGTCAGATATATTTTTGGGCGGTGAATAGGTGGTGTTGAGTCCCGTTCACTGAGCAAGGAGTAGGTCTTGTCTATTACATATTGGGTTTATGGAACGGTATCTGAGCTAATTTGAAACCCTGGTTTTATGCATCACCCCAACTCACCTTTCCCGTTAAGCAGCCATGGTGTGTTTTCTAAACGTGTGACTCTCTTCTGTTTTGTAATTCAGTTCAAGTGTAGCAGTTTTTACATTCCCTCTATAAGTGATATCTTATGATAAGTGTCTTTTTCTGTGTGAATGATTTCACGTAGAATCGTCGTACCTAAATCCACTCATCATGCTGCTAAGAGCCTTATGACGTAGATTTCATGGCTGAGTGATATTCCATTGTACATAAGGACCACAACTTCTTTATCCATTTTTCTCTTTCCTGGGATATTTAAGGTGTAACGAAGTGGAGGTTGTTGTCAACAGAGCAGCCCTAAACTTTGGGGTGCCTGTGTCTTGCTGATTTTTAGTTTTCCCAATTTATACGCCCACGAGTGGAAGTGCCCTATGCTCTCTAAGCTGAGTTTTTTAGATGTTTCAAGACACACCGTACACCTCTCCAGAGTGGCTGTTGGCAATTTACATCCCGCCCATCAGCGTAGCAAGGCTCCCGTTTCTCCATGGCCTGTCCTGCGTTTCTGGTTTTGACACTTTATTCAGCATGGCCCTTTTGACCGATGGGAAGCGAGACTTCTTTGTAGCGCTGATTTGCCTTTGCAGGTTGCTTGGTTGGCCAAAAAGGGCGTATGCGTTTTTTCCTGAATATATTCAGGAAAAACGCATACGCCCTTTTTGGCCAAGGGCATCATTGTCGAGGTTTTGCCGCTTTTCCTGTGCTTTAAAGGCGATTCGAATCTCCCTCCTGAATCCTGTTTCCTGCAATTCTGCCTTGCTTTCAAATCCTCTTCGTTGCCTTCCCACAGTATATTTGTGGACGAGAGTTATCATTTATAACTCTGCAGGTTTGTGAATTGCAGTGCCCCTGAGCTCCATTTTTCAACTCGCTTTCTTGGGAGCTGGCCGCAAAAGCGCAGGATTGCTTCAGGCCCTATTCGGCTTCCGGCTGGCAGGCTGATCCTGTGGTTAATTCTTCTTCCTGATGGGAAAATAGAGTGAGCTGTGCCTGTCCCAAGACCTAGAGCTAGTCTCTCATTGGTTCCCCCTCTTCCCGTTCCTCCTCAGGACAAATAGCAACCTGTACGGAACAGGAGGTTAAAGGTGCTGTTTCTCCAAGGAGGAAGATTGCTAGGAAAGCGGCTGGATTGGCGAACCCGAGCACAAGGAGATGAGAAATGAGGTGCGTTTTAGAAACCTTTCCCGATCACACAGTGTACCATCTTCTGGGTTTCTCATGCATGTTTTCGATGTAGGAAGGTGCCCTTGAACCTGGAGATTTGGGACCCATGGGATGGATACCACGCAGTATTACTTTAAAGGGTCTGCGTTTGCTCACCCAACCTCACCAAACCTCTCAGCCCCAGGAGTGTCCACCCTTATGTCTCAATCAGCTGTGGGTCTAGATATGGTCAACCCAGGTGGCATCACAGCCCCTGAACGAATTTTGTAAGAATTTCTCTCTCTTTCACTGTCTTTGCTTCACGGGTTTTTAAAAGTAATTGATTTGTATAATGGGGTTTAGCTGCTTTTCAGAGCTGTGTGTATGCCGCTTTACACGCACTTGCCTCACTTACAGAGAGATATCAACACATAGGTTTTAAGATTCTTACTAGTCAGATATATTTTTGGGCGGTGAATAGGTGGTGTTGAGTCCCGTTCACTGAGCAAGGAGTAGGTCTTGTCTATTACATATTGGGTTTATGGAACGGTATCTGAGCTAATTTGAAACCCTGGTTTTATGCATCACCCCAACTCACCTTTCCCGTTAAGCAGCCATAGTGTGTTTTCTAAACGTGTGACTCTCTTCTGTTTTGTAATTCAGTTCAAGTGTAGCGGTTTTTACATTCCCTCTATAAGTGATATCTTATGATAAGTGTCTTTTTCTGTGTGACTGATTTCACGTAGAATCGTCGTACCTAAATCCACTCATCATGCTGCTAAGAGCCTTATGACGTAGATTTCATGGCTGAGTGCTATTCCATTGTATATAAGGACCACAACTTCTTTATCCATTTTTCTCTTTCCTGGGATATTTAAGGTGTAACGAAGTGGAGGTTGTTGTCAACAGAGCAGCCCTAAACTTTGGGGTGCCTGTGTCTTGCTGATTTTTAGTTTTCCCAATTTATACGCCCACGAGTGGAAGTGCCCTATGCTCTCTAAGCTGAGTTTTTTAGATGTTTCAAGACACACCGTACACCTCTCCAGAGTGGCTGTTGGCAATTTACATCCCGCCCATCAGCGTAGCAAGGCTCCCGTTTCTCCATGGCCTGTCCTGCGTTTCTGGTTTTGACACTTTATTCAGCATGGCCCTTTTGACCGATGGGAAGCGAGACTTCTTTGTAGCGCTGATTTGCCTTTGCAGGTTGCTTGGTTGGCCAAAAAGGGCGTATGCGTTTTTTCCTGAATATATTCAGGAAAAACGCATACGCCCTTTTTGGCCAAGGGCATCATTGTCGAGGTTTTGCCGCTTTTCCTGTGCTTTAAAGGTGATTCGAATCTCCCTCCTGAATCCTGTTTCCTGCAATTCTGCCTTGCTTTCAAATCCTCTTCGTTGCCTTCCCACAGTATATTTGTGGACGAGAGTTATCATTTATAACTCTGCAGGTTTGTGAATTGCAGTGCCCCTGAGCTCCATTTTTCAACTCGCTTTCTTGGGAGCTGGCCGCAAAAGCGCAGGATTGCTTCAGGCCCTATTCGGCTTCCGGCTGGCAGGCTGAGCCTGTGGTTAATTCTTCTTCCTGATGGGAAAATAGAGTGAGCTGTGCCTGTCCCAAGACCTAGAGCTAGTCTCTCATTGGTTCCCCCTCTTCCCGTTCCTCCTCAGGACAAATAGCAACCTGTACGGAACAGGAGGTTAAAGGTGCTGATTCTCCAAGGAGGAAGATTGCTAGGAAAGCGGCTGGAATGGCGAACCCGAGCACAAGGAGATGAGAAATGAGGTGCGTTTTAGAAACCTTTCCCGATCACACAGTGTACCATCTTCTGGGTTTCTCATGCATGTTTTCGATGTAGGAAGGTGCCCTTGAACCTGGAGATTTGGGACCCATGGGATGGGTACCACGCAGTATTACTTTAAAGGGTCTGCGTTTGCTCACCCAACCTCACCAAACCTCTCAGCCCCAGGAGTGTCCACCCTTTTGTCTCAATCAGCTGTGGGTCTAGATATGGTCAACCCAGGTGGCATCACAGCCCCTGAACGAATTTTGTAAGAATTTCTCTCTCTTTCACTGTCTTTGCTTCACGGGTTTTTAAAAGTAATTGATTTTTATAATGGGGTTTAGCTGCTTTTCAGAGCTGTGTGTATGCCGCTTTACACGCACTTGCCTCACTTACAGAGAGATATCAACACATAGGTTTTAAGATTCTTACTAGTCAGATATATTTTTGGGCGGTGAATAGGTGGTGTTGAGTCCCGTTCACTGAGCAAGGAGTAGGTCTTGTCTATTACATATTGGGTTTATGGAACGGTATCTGAGCTAATTTGAAACCCTGGTTTTATGCATCACCCCAACTCACCTTTCCCGTTAAGCAGCCATAGTGTGTTTTCTAAACGTGTGACTCTCTTCTGTTTTGTAATTCAGTTCAAGTGTAGCGGTTTTTACATTCCCTCTATAAGTGATATCTTATGATAAGTGTCTTTTTCTGTGTGACTTATTTCACGTAGAATCGTCGTACCTAAATCCACTCATCATGCTGCTAGGAGCCTTATGACCTAGATTTCATGGCTGAGTGATATTCCATTGTACATAAGGACCACAACTTCTTTATCCATTTTTCTCTTTCCTGGGATATTTAAGGTGTAATGAAGTGGAGGTTCTTGTCAACAGAGCAGCCCTAAACTTTGGGGTGCCTGTATCTTGCTGATTTTTAGTTTTCCCAACTTATACGCCCACGAGTGGAAGTGCCCTATGCTCTCTAAGCTGAGTTTTTTAGATGTTTCAAGACACACCGTACACCTCTCCAGAGTGGCTGTTGGCAATTTACATCCCGCCCATCAGCGTAGCAAGGCTCCCGTTTCTCCATGGCCTGTCCTGCATTTCTGGTTTTGACACTTTATTCAGCATGGCCCTTTTGACCGATGGGAAGCGAGAATTCTTTGTAGCGCTTCAGGAAAAAACGCATACGCCCTTTTTGGCCAAGGGCATCATTGTCGAGGTTTTGCCGCTTTTCCTGTGCTTTAAAGGCGATTCGAATCTCCCTCCTGAAATCTGTTTCCTACAATTCTGCCTTGCTTTCAAATCCTCTTCGTTGCCTTCCCTCAATATATTTGTGGACGAGAGTTATGATTTATAACTCTGCAGGTTTGTGAATTGCAGTGCCCCTGAGCTCCATTTTTCAACTGGCTTTCTTGGGAGCTGGCCTCAAAAGCGCAGGATTGCTTCAGGCCCTATTCGGCTTCCGGCTGGCAGGCTGAGCCTGTGGTTAATTCTTCTTCCTGATGGGAAAATAGACTGAGCTGTGCCTGTCCCAAGACCTAGAGCTAGTCTCTCATTGGTTCCCCCACTTCCCGTTCCTCCTCAGGACAAATAGCAACCTGTACGGAACAGGAGGTTAAAGGTGCTGATTCTCCAAGGAGGGAGATTGCTAGGAAAGCGGCTGGAATGGCGAACCCGAGCACAAGGAGATGAGAAATGAGGTGCGTTTTAGAAACCTTTCCCGATCACACGGTGTACCATCTTCTGGGTTTCTCATGCATGTTTTCGATGTAGGAAGATGCCCTTGAACCTGGAGATTTGGGACCCATGGGATGGGTACCACGCAGTATTACTTTAAAGGGTCTGCGTTTGCTCACCCAACCTCACCAAACCTCTCAGCCCCAGGAGTGTCCACCCTTATGTCTCAATCAGCTGTGGGTCTAGATATGGTCAACCCAGGTGGCATCACAGCCCCTGTACGAATTTTGTAAGAATTTCTCTCTCTTTCACTGTCTTTGCTTCACGGGTTTTTAAAAGTAATTGATTTTTATAATGGGGTTTAGCTGCTTTTCAGAGCTGTGTGTGTGCCGCTTTACACCCACTTGAGTCACTTACAGAGAGATATCAACACATAGGTTTTAAGATTCTTACTAGTCAGATATATTCTTGGGCGGTGAATAGGGGGTGCTGAGTCCCGTTCACTGAGCAAGGAGTAGGTCTTGTCTATTATATATTGGGTTTATGGAACGGTATCTGAGCTAATTTGAAACCCTTGTTTTATGCATCACCCCACCTCACCTTTCCCGTTAAGCAGCCATAGTGTGTTTTCTAAACGTGTGACTCTCTTCTGTTTTGTAATTCATTCAAGTGTAGCGGTTTTTACATTCCCTCTATAAGTGATATCTTATGATAAGTGTCTTTTTCTGTGTGACTTATTTCATGTAGAATCGTCGTACCTAAATCCACTCATCATGCTGCTACGAGCCTTATGACGTAGATTTCATGGCTGAGTGATATTCCATTGTACATAAGGACCACAACTTCTTTATCCATTTTTCTCTTTCCTGGGATATTTAAGGTGTAACGAAGTGGAGGTTCTTCTCAACAGAGCAGCCTTAAACTTTGGGGTGCCTGTGTCTTGCTGATTTTTAGTTTTCCCAATTTATACGCCCACGAGTGGAAGTGCCCTATGCTCTCTAAGCTGAGTTTTTTAGATGTTTCAAGACACACCGTACACCTCTCCAGAGTGGCTGTTGGCAATTTACATCCCGCCCAACAGCGTAGCAAGGCTCCCGTTTCTCCATGGCCTGTCCTGCATTTCTGGTTTTGACACTTTATTCAGCATGGCCCTTTTGACCGATGGGAAGCGAGACTTCTTTGTAGCGCTGATTTGCCTTTGCAGGTTGCTTGGTTGGCCAAAAAGGGCGTATGCATTTTTTCCTGAATATATTCAGGAAAAAACGCATACGCCCTTTTTGGCCAAGGGCATCATTGTCGAGGTTTTGCCGCTTTTCCTGTGCTTTAAAGGCGATTCGAATCTCCCTCCTGAAACCTGTTTCCTGCAATTCTGCCTTGCTTTCAAATCCTCTTCGTTGCCTTTCCTCAGTATATTTGTGGACGAGAGTTATCATTTATAACTCTGCAGGTTTGTGAATTGCAGTGCCCCTGAGCTCCATTTTTCAACTCGCTTTCTTGGGAGCTGGCCGCAAAAGCGCAGGATTGCTTCAGGCCCTATTCTCCTTCCGGGCGGCAGGCTGAGCCTGTGGTTAATTCTTCTTCCTGTTGGGAAAATAGAGTGACCTGTGCCTGTCCCAAGACCTAGAGCTAGTCTCTCATTGGTTCCCCCTCTTCCCGTTCCTCCTCAGGACAAATTGCAACCTGTACGGAACAGGAGGTTAAAGGTGCTGATTCTCCAAGGAGGGAGATTCCTAGGAAAGCGGCTGGAATGGCGAACCCGAGCACAAGGAGATGAGAAAGGAGGTGCGTTTTAGAAACCTTTCCCGATCACACGGTGTACCATCTTCTGGGTTTCTCATGCATGTTTTCGATGTAGGAAGGTGCCCTTGAACCTGGAGATTTGGGACCCATGGGATGGGTACCACGCAGTATTACTATAAAGGGTCTGCGTTTGCTCACCCAACCTCACCAAACCTCTCAGCCCCAGGAGTGTCTACCCTTATGTCTCAATCAGCTGTGGGTCTAGATATGGTCGATCCAGGTGGCATCACAGCCCCTGAACGAATTTTGTAAGAATTTCTCTCTCTTTCACTGTCTTTGCTTCACGGGTTTTTAAAAGTAATTGATTTTTATAATGGGGTTTAGCTGCTTTTCACTGCTGTGTTTATGCCGCTTTACACCCACTTGACTCCCTTACAGAGAGATATCAACACATAGGTTTTAAGATTCTTACTAGTCAGATATATTCTTGGGCGGTGAATAGGGGGTGTTGAGTCCCGTTCACTGAGCAAGGAGTAGGTCTTGTCTATTACATATTGGGTTTATGGAACGGTATCTGAGCTAATTTGAAACCCTTGTTTTATGCATCACCCCACCTCACCTTTCCCGTTAAGCAGCCATAGTGTGTTTTCTAAACGTGTGACTCTCTTCTGTTTTGTAATTCAGTTCAAGTGTAGCGGTTTTTACATTCCCTCTATAAGTGATATCTTATGATAAGTGTCTTTTTCTGTGTGACTTATTTCACGTAGAATCGTCGTACCTAAATCCACTCATCATGCTGCTAAGAGCCTTATGACGTAGATTTCATGGCTGAGTGATATTCCATTGTACATAAGGACCACAACTTCTTTATCCATTTTTCTCTTTCCTGGGATATTTAAGGTGTAACGAAGTGGAGGTTCTTGTCAACAGAGCAGCCCTAAACTTTGGGGTGCCTGTGTCTTGCTGATTTTTAGTTTTCCCAATTTATACGCCCATGAGTGGAAGTGCCCTATGCTCTCTAAGCTGAGTTTTTTAGATGTTTCAAGACACACCGTACACCTCTCCAGAGTGGCTGTGGGCAATTTACATCCCGCCCATCAGCGTAGCAAGGCTCCCGTTTCTCCATGGCCTGTCCTGCATTTCTGGTTTTGACACTTTATTCAGCATGGCCCTTTTGACCGATGGGAAGCGAGACTTCTTTGTAGCGCTGATTTGCCTTTGCAGGTTGCTTGGTTGGCCAAAAAGGGCCTATGCGTTTTTTCCTGAATATATTCAGGAAAAAACGCATACGCCCTTTTTGGCCAAGGGCATCATTGTCGAGGTTTTGCCGCTTTTCCTGTGCTTTAAAGGCGATTCGAATCTCCCTCCTGAAATCTGTTTCCTACAATTCTGCCTTGCTTTCAAATCCTCTTCGTTGCCTTCCCTCAATATATTTGTGGACGAGAGTTATCATTTATAACTCTGCAGGTTTGTGAATTGCAGTGCCCCTGAAGTCCATTTTTCAACTCGCTTTCTTGGGAGCTGGCCGCAAAAGCGCAGGATTGCTTCAGGCCCTATTCTCCTTCCGGGCGGCAGGCTGAGCCTGTGGTTAATTCTTCTTCCTGATGGGAAAATAGAGTGAGCTGTGCCTGTCCCAAGACCTAGAGCTACTCTCTCATTGGTTCCCCCTCTTCCCGTTCCTCCTCAGGACAAATTGCCACCTGTACGGAACAGGAGGTTAAAGGTGCTGATTCTCCAAGGAGGGAGATTTCTAGGAAAACGGCTGGAATGGCGAACCCGAGCACAAGGAGATGAGAAATGAGGTGCGTTTTAGAAACCTTTCCCGATCACACGGTGTACCATCTTCTGGGTTTCTCATGCATGTTTTCGATGTAGGAAGGTGCCCTTGAACCTGGAGATTTGGGACCCATGGGATGGGTACCACGCAGTATTACTATAAAGGGTCTGCGTTTGCTCACCCAACCTCACCAAACCTCTCAGCCCCAGGAGTGTCCACCCTTATGTCTCAATCAGCTGTGGGTCTAGATATGGTCAACCCAGGTGGCATCACAGCCCCTGAACGAATTTTGTAAGAATTTCTCTCTCTTTCACTGTCTTTGCTTCACGGGTTTTTAAAAGTAATTGATTTTTATAATGGGGTTTAGCTGCTTTTCAGAGCTGTGTGTATGCCGCTTTACACGCACTTGCCTCACTTACAGAGAGATATCAACACATAGGTTTTAAGATTCTTACTAGTCAGATATATTTTTGGGCGGTGAATATATGGTGTTGAGTCCCGTTCACTGAGCAAGGAGTAGGTCTTGTCTATTACATATTGGGTTTATGGAACGGTATCTGAGCTAATTTGAAACCCTCGTTTTATGCATCACCCCAACTCACCTTTCCCGTTAAGCAGCCATAGTGTGTTTTCTAAACGTGTGACTCTCTTCTGTTATGTAATTCAGTTCAAGTGTAGCGGTTTTTACATTCCCTCTATAAGTGATATCTTATGATAAGTGTCTTTTTCTGTGTGATTTATTTCATGTAGAATCGTCGTACCTAAATCCACTCATCATGCTGCTAGGAGCCTTATGACCTAGATTTCATGGCTGAGTGATATTCCATTGTACATAAGGACCACAACTTCTTTATCCATTTTTCTCTTTCCTGGGATATTTAAGGTGTAACGAAGTGGAGGTTCTTGTCAACAGAGCAGCCCTAAACTTTGGGGTGCCTGTATCTTGCTGATTTTTAGTTTTCCCAACTTATACGCCCACGAGTGGAAGTGCCCTATGCTCTCTAAGCTGAGTTTTTTAGATGTTTCAAGACACACCGTACACCTCTCCAGAGTGGCTGTTGGCAATTTACATCCCGCCCATCAGCGTAGCAAGGCTCCCGTTTCTCCATGGCCTGTCCTGCATTTCTGGTTTTGACACTTTATTCAGCATGGCCCTTTTGACCGATGGGAAGCGAGACTTCTTTGTAGCGCTGATTTGTCTTTGCAGGTTGCTTGGTTGGCCAAAAAGGGCGTATGGGTTTTTTCCTGAATATATTCAGGAAAAAACGCATACGCCCTTTTTGGCCAAGGGCATCATTGTCGAGGTTTTGCCGCTTTTCCTGTGCTTTAAAGGCGATTCGAATCTCCCTCCTGAAATCTGTTTCCTACAATTCTGCCTTGCTTTCAAATCCTCTTCGTTGCCTTCCCTCAATATATTTGTGGACGAGAGTTATCATTTATAACTCTGCAGGTTTGTGAATTGCAGTGCCCCTGAGCTCCATTTTTCAACTGGCTTTCTTGGGAGCTGGCCTCAAAAGCGCAGGATTGCTTCAGGCCCTATTCGGCTTCCGGCTGGCAGGCTGAGCCTGTGGTTAATTCTTCTTCCTGATGGGAAAATAGACTGAGGCTGTGCCTGTCCCAAGACCTAGAGCTAGTCTCTCATTGGTTCCCCCTCTTCCCGTTCCTCCTCAGGACAAATAGCAACCTGTACGGAACAGGAGGTTAAAGGTGCTGATTCTCCAAGGAGGGAGATTGCTAGGAAAGCGGCTGGAATGGCGAACCCGAGCACAAGGAGATGAGAAATGAGGTGCGTTTTAGAAACCTTTCCCGATCACACGGTGTACCATCTTCTGGGTTTCTCATGCATGTTTTCGATGTAGGAAGGTGCCCTTGAACCTGGAGATTTGGGACCCATGGGATGGGTACCACGCAGTATTACTTTAAAGGGTCTGCGTTTGCTCACCCAACCTCACCAAACCTCTCAGCCCCAGGAGTGTCCACCCTTATGTCTCAATCAGCTGTGGGTCTAGATATGGTCAACCCAGGTGGCATCACAGCCCCTGAACGAATTTTGTAAGAATTTCTCTCTCTTTCACTGTCTTTGCTTCACGGGTTTTTAAAAGTAATTGATTTTTATAATGGGGTTTAGCTGCTCTTCAGAGCTGTGTGTATGCTGCTTTACACCCACTTGCCTCACTTACAGAGAGATATCAACACATAGGTTTTAAGTTTCTTACTAGTCAGATATATTCTTGGGCGGTGAATAGGTGGTGCTGAGTCCCGTTCACTGAGCAAGGAGTAGGTCTTGTCTATTACATATTGGGTTTATGGAACGGTATCTGAGCTAATTTGAAACCCTGGTTTTATGCATCACCCCAACTCACCTTTCCCGTTAAGCAGCCATGGTGTGTTTTCTAAACGTGTGACTCTCTTCTGTTTTGTAATTCAGTTCAAGTGTAGCAGTTTTTACATTCCCTCTATAAGTGATATCTTATGATAAGTGTCTTTTTCTGTGTGAATGATTTCACGTAGAATCGTCGTACCTAAATCCACTCATCATGCTGCTAAGAGCCTTATGACGTAGATTTCATGGCTGAGTGATATTCCATTGTACATAAGGACCACAACTTCTTTATCCATTTTTCTCTTTCCTGGGATATTTAAGTTGTAATGAAGTGGAGGTTGTTGTCAACAGAGCAGCCCTAAACTTTGGGGTGCCTGTGTCTTGCTGATTTTTAGTTTTCCCAATTTATACGCCCACGAGTGGAAGGGCCCTATGCTCTCTAAGCTGAGTTTTTTAGATGTTTCAAGACACACCGTACACCTCTCCAGAGTGGCTGTTGGCAATTTACATCCCGCCCATCAGCGTAGCAAGGCTCCCGTTTCTCCATGGCCTGTCCTGCGTTTCTGGTTTTGACACTTTATTCAGCATGGCCCTTTTGACCGATGGGAAGCGAGACTTCTTTGTAGCGCTGATTTGCCTTTGCAGGTTGCTTGGTTGGCCAAAAAGGGCGTATGCGTTTTTTCCTGAATATATTCAGGAAAAACGCATACGCCCTTTTTGGCCAAGGGCATCATTGTCGAGGTTTTGCCGCTTTTCCTGTGCTTTAAAGGCGATTCGAATCTCCCTCCTGAATCCTGTTTCCTGCAATTCTGCCTTGCTTTCAAATCCTCTTCGTTGCCTGCCCACAGTATATTTGTGGACGAGAGTTATCATTTATAACTCTGCAGGTTTGTGAATTGCAGTGCCCCTGAGCTCCATTTTTCAACTCGCTTTCTTGGGAGCTGGCCGCAAAAGCGCAGGATTGCTTCAGGCCCTATTCGGCTTCCGGCTGGCAGGCTGATCCTGTGGTTAATTCTTCTTCCTGATGGGAAAATAGAGTGAGCTGTGCCTGTCCCAAGACCTAGAGCTAGTCTCTCATTGGTTCCCCCTCTTCCCGTTCCTCCTCAGGACAAATAGCAACCTGTACGGAACAGGAGGTTAAAGGTGCTGTTTCTCCAAGGAGGAAGATTGCTAGGAAAGCGGCTGGATTGGCGAACCCGAGCACAAGGAGATGAGAAATGAGGTGCGTTTTAGAAACCTTTCCCGATCACACAGTGTACCATCTTCTGGGTTTCTCATGCATGTTTTCGATGTAGGAAGGTGCCCTTGAACCTGGAGATTTGGGACCCATGGGATGGGTACCACGCAGTATTACTTTAAAGGGTCTGCGTTTGCTCACCCAACCTCACCAAACCTCTCAGCCCCAGGAGTGTCCACCCTTTTGTCTCAATCAGCTGTGGGTCTAGATATGGTCAACCCAGGTGGCATCAGAGCCCCTGAACGAATTTTGTAAGAATTTCTCTCTCTTTCACTGTCTTTGCTTCACGGGTTTTTAAAAGTAATTGATTTTTATAATGGGGTTTAGCTGCTTTTCAGAGCTGTGTGTATGCCGCTTTACACGCACTTGCCTCACTTACAGAGAGATATCAACACATAGGTTTTAAGATTCTTACTAGTCAGATATATTTTTGGGCGGTGAATAGGTGGTGTTGAGTCCCGTTCACTGAGCAAGGAGTAGGTCTTGTCTATTACATATTGGGTTTATGGAACGGTATCTGAGCTAATTTGAAACCCTGGTTTTATGCATCACCCCAACTCACCTTTCCCGTTAAGCAGCCATAGTGTGTTTTCTAAACGTGTGACTCTCTTCTGTTTTGTAATTCAGTTCAAGTGTAGCGGTTTTTACATTCCCTCTATAAGTGATATCTTATGATAAGTGTCTTTTTCTGTGTGACTTATTTCACGTAGAATCGTCGTACCTAAATCCACTCATCATGCTGCTAGGAGCCTTATGACCTAGATTTCATGGCTGAGTGATATTCCATTGTACATAAGGACCACAACTTCTTTATCCATTTTTCTCTTTCCTGGGATATTTAAGGTGTAACGAAGTGGAGGTTCTTGTCAACAGAGCAGCCCTAAACTTTGGGGTGCCTGTATCTTGCTGATTTTTAGTTTTCCCAACTTATACGCCCACGAGTGGAAGTGCCCTATGCTCTCTAAGCTGAGTTTTTTAGATGTTTCAAGACACACCGTACACCTCTCCAGAGTGGCTGTTGGCAATTTACATCCCGCCCATCAGCGTAGCAAGGCTCCCGTTTCTCCATGGCCTGTCCTGCATTTCTGGTTTTGACACTTTATTCAGCATGGCCCTTTTGACCGATGGGAAGCGAGACTTCTTTGTAGCGCTGATTTGCCTTTGCAGGTTGCTTGGTTGGCCAAAAAGGGCGTATGCGTTTTTTCCTGAATATATTCAGGAAAAAACGCATACGCCCTTTTTGGCCAAGGGCATCATTGTCGAGGTTTTGCCGCTTTTCCTGTGCTTTAAAGGCGATTCGAATCTCCCTCCTGAAATCTGTTTCCTACAATTCTGCCTTGCTTTCAAATCCTCTTCGTTGCCTTCCCTCAATATATTTGTGGACGAGAGTTATCATTTATAACTCTGCAGGTTTGTGAATTGCAGTGCCCCTGAGCTCCATTTTTCAACTGGCTTTCTTGGGAGCTGGCCTCAAAAGCGCAGGATTGCTTCAGGCCCTATTCGGCTTCCGGCTGGCAGGCTGAGCCTGTGGTTAATTCTTCTTCCTGATGGGAAAATAGACTGAGCTGTGCCTGTCCCAAGACCTAGAGCTAGTCTCTCATTGGTTCCCCCTCTTCCCGTTCCTCCTCAGGACAAATAGCAACCTGTACGGAACAGGAGGTTAAAGGTGCTGATTCTCCAAGGAGGAAGATTGCTAGGAAAGCGGCTGGAATGGCGAACCCGAGCACAAGGAGATGAGAAATGAGGTGCGTTTTAGAAACCTTTCCCGATCACACGGTGTACCATCTTCTGGGTTTCTCATGCATGTTTTCGATGTAGGAAGGTGCCCTTGAACCTGGAGATTTGGGACCCATGGGATGGGTACCACGCAGTATTACTTTAAAGGGTCTGCGTTTGCTCACCCAACCTCACCAAACCTCTCAGCCCCAGGAGTGTCCACCCCTATGTCTCAATCAGCTGTGGGTCTAGATATGGTCAACCCAGGTGGCATCACAGCCCCTGAACGAATTTTGTAAGAATTTCTCTCTCTTTCACTGTCTTTGCTTCACGGGTTTTTAAAAGTAATTGATTTTTATAATGGGGTTTAGCTGCTCTTCAGAGCTGTGTGTATGCTGCTTTACACCCACTTGCCTCACTTACAGAGAGATATCAACACATAGGTTTTAAGTTTCTTACTAGTCAGATATATTCTTGGGCGGTGAATAGGTGGTGCTGAGTCCCGTTCACTGAGCAAGGAGTAGGTCTTGTCTATTACATATTGGGTTTATGGAAAGGTATCTGAGCTAATTTGAAACCCTGGTTTTATGCATCACCCCAACTCACCTTTCCCGTTAAGCAGCCATGGTGTGTTTTCTAAACGTGTGACTCTCTTCTGTTTTGTAATTCAGTTCAAGTGTAGCAGTTTTTACATTCCCTCTATAAGTGATATCTTATGATAAGTGTCTTTTTCTGTGTGAATGATTTCACGTAGAATCGTCGTACCTAAATCCACTCATCATGCTGCTAAGAGCCTTATGACGTAGATTTCATGGCTGAGTGATATTCCATTGTACATAAGGACCACAACTTCTTTATCCATTTTTCTCTTTCCTGGGATATTTAAGGTGTAACGAAGTGGAGGTTGTTGTCAACAGAGCAGCCCTAAACTTTGGGGTGCCTGTGTCTTGCTGATTTTTAGTTTTCCCATTTTATACGCCCACGAGTGGAAGTGCCCTATGCTCTCTAAGCTGAGTTTTTTAGATGTTTCAAGACACACCGTACACCTCTCCAGAGTGGCTGTTGGCAATTTACATCCCGCCCATCAGCGTAGCAAGGCTCCCGTTTCTCCATGGCCTGTCCTGCGTTTCTGGTTTTGACACTTTATTCAGCATGGCCCTTTTGACCGATGGGAAGCGAGACTTCTTTGTAGCGCTGATTTGCCTTTGCAGGTTGCTTGGTTGGCCAAAAAGGGCGTATGCGTTTTTTCCTGAATATATTCAGGAAAAACGCATACGCCCTTTTTGGCCAAGGGCATCATTGTCGAGGTTTTGCCGCTTTTCCTGTGCTTTAAAGGCGATTCGAATCTCCCTCCTGAATCCTGTTTCCTGCAATTCTGCCTTGCTTTCAAATCCTCTTCGTTGCCTTCCCACAGTATATTTGTGGACGAGAGTTATCATTTATAACTCTGCAGGTTTGTGAATTGCAGTGCCCCTGAGCTCCATTTTTCAACTCGCTTTCTTGGGAGCTGGCCGCAAAAGCGCAGGATTGCTTCAGGCCCTATTCGGCTTCCGGCTGGCAGGCTGATCCTGTGGTTAATTCTTCTTCCTGATGGGAAAATAGAGTGAGCTGTGCCTGTCCCAAGACCTAGAGCTAGTCTCTCATTGGTTCCCCCTCTTCCCGTTCCTCCTCAGGACAAATAGCAACCTGTACGGAACAGGAGGTTAAAGGTGCTGTTTCTCCAAGGAGGAAGATTGCTAGGAAAGCGGCTGGATTGGCGAACCCGAGCACAAGGAGATGAGAAATGAGGTGCGTTTTAGAAACCTTTCCCGATCACACAGTGTACCATCTTCTGGGTTTCTCATGCATGTTTTCGATGTAGGAAGGTGCCCTTGAACCTGGAGATTTGGGACCCATGGGATGGATACCACGCAGTATTACTTTAAAGGGTCTGCGTTTGCTCACCCAACCTCACCAAACCTCTCAGCCCCAGGAGTGTCCACCCTTATGTCTCAATCAGCTGTGGGTCTAGATATGGTCAACCCAGGTGGCATCACAGCCCCTGAACGAATTTTGTAAGAATTTCTCTCTCTTTCACTGTCTTTGCTTCACGGGTTTTTAAAAGTAATTGATTTGTATAATGGGGTTTAGCTGCTTTTCAGAGCTGTGTGTATGCCGCTTTACACGCACTTGCCTCACTTACAGAGAGATATCAACACGTAGGTTTTAAGATTCTTACTAGTCAGATATATTTTTGGGCGGTGAATAGGTGGTGTTGAGTCCCGTTCACTGAGCAAGGAGTAGGTCTTGTCTATTACATATTGGGTTTATGGAACGGTATCTGAGCTAATTTGAAACCCTGGTTTTATGCATCACCCCAACTCACCTTTCCCGTTAAGCAGCCATAGTGTGTTTTCTAAACGTGTGACTCTCTTCTGTTTTGTAATTCAGTTCAAGTGTAGCGGTTTTTACATTCCCTCTATAAGTGATATCTTATGATAAGTGTCTTTTTCTGTGTGACTGATTTCACGTAGAATCGTCGTACCTAAATCCACTCATCATGCTGCTAAGAGCCTTATGACGTAGATTTCATGGCTGAGTGCTATTCCATTGTATATAAGGACCACAACTTCTTTATCCATTTTTCTCTTTCCTGGGATATTTAAGGTGTAACGAAGTGGAGGTTGTTGTCAACAGAGCAGCCCTAAACTTTGGGGTGCCTGTGTCTTGCTGATTTTTAGTTTTCCCAATTTATACGCCCACGAGTGGAAGTGCCCTATGCTCTCTAAGCTGAGTTTTTTATATGTTTCAAGACACACCGTACACCTCTCCAGAGTGGCTGTTGGCAATTTACATCCCGCCCATCAGCGTAGCAAGGCTCCCGTTTCTCCATGGCCTGTCCTGCGTTTCTGGTTTTGACACTTTATTCAGCATGGCCCTTTTGACCGATGGGAAGCGAGACTTCTTTGTAGCGCTGATTTGCCTTTGCAGGTTGCTTGGTTGGCCAAAAAGGGCGTATGCGTTTTTTCCTGAATATATTCAGGAAAAACGCATACGCCCTTTTTGGCCAAGGGCATCATTGTCGAGGTTTTGCCGCTTTTCCTGTGCTTTAAAGGTGATTCGAATCTCCCTCCTGAATCCTGTTTCCTGCAATTCTGCCTTGCTTTCAAATCCTCTTCGTTGCCTTCCCACAGTATATTTGTGGACGAGAGTTATCATTTATAACTCTGCAGGTTTGTGAATTGCAGTGCCCCTGAGCTCCATTTTTCAACTCGCTTTCTTGGGAGCTGGCCGCAAAAGCGCAGGATTGCTTCAGGCCCTATTCGGCTTCCGGCTGGCAGGCTGAGCCTGTGGTTAATTCTTCTTCCTGATGGGAAAATAGAGTGAGCTGTGCCTGTCCCAAGACCTAGAGCTAGTCTCTCATTGGTTCCCCCTCTTCCCGTTCCTCCTCAGGACAAATAGCAACCTGTACGGAACAGGAGGTTAAAGGTGCTGATTCTCCAAGGAGGAAGATTGCTAGGAAAGCGGCTGGAATGGCGAACCCGAGCACAAGGAGATGAGAAATGAGGTGCGTTTTAGAAACCTTTCCCGATCACACAGTGTACCATCTTCTGGGTTTCTCATGCATGTTTTCGATGTAGGAAGGTGCCCTTGAACCTGGAGATTTGGGACCCATGGGATGGGTACCACGCAGTATTACTTTAAAGGGTCTGCGTTTGCTCACCCAACCTCACCAAACCTCTCAGCCCCAGGAGTGTCCACCCTTTTGTCTCAATCAGCTGTGGGTCTAGATATGGTCAACCCAGGTGGCATCACAGCCCCTGAACGAATTTTGTAAGAATTTCTCTCTCTTTCACTGTCTTTGCTTCACGGGTTTTTAAAAGTAATTGATTTTTATAATGGGGTTTAGCTGCTTTTCAGAGCTGTGTGTATGCCGCTTTACACGCACTTGCCTCACTTACAGAGAGATATCAACACATAGGTTTTAAGATTCTTACTAGTCAGATATATTTTTGGGCGGTGAATAGGTGGTGTTGAGTCCCGTTCACTGAGCAAGGAGTAGGTCTTGTCTATTACATATTGGGTTTATGGAACGGTATCTGAGCTAATTTGAAACCCTGGTTTTATGCATCACCCCAACTCACCTTTCCCGTTAAGCAGCCATGGTGTGTTTTCTAAACGTGTGACTCTCTTCTGTTTTGTAATTCAGTTCAAGTGTAGCAGTTTTTACATTCCCTCTATAAGTGATATCTTATGATAAGTGTCTTTTTCTGTGTGAATGATTTCACGTAGAATCGTCGTACCTAAATCCACTCATCATGCTGCTAAGAGCCTTATGACGTAGATTTCATGGCTGAGTGATATTCCATTGTACATAAGGACCACAACTTCTTTATCCATTTTTCTCTTTCCTGGGATATTTAAGGTGTAACGAAGTGGAGGTTGTTGTCAACAGAGCAGCCCTAAACTTTGGGGTGCCTGTGTCTTGCTGATTTTTAGTTTTCCCAATTTATACGCCCACGAGTGGAAGTGCCCTATGCTCTCTAAGCTGAGTTTTTTAGATGTTTCAAGACACACCGTACACCTCTCCAGAGTGGCTGTTGGCAATTTACATCCCGCCCATCAGCGTAGCAAGGCTCCCGTTTCTCCATGGCCTGTCCTGCGTTTCTGGTTTTGACACTTTATTCAGCATGGCCCTTTTGACCGATGGGAAGCGAGACTTCTTTGTAGCGCTGATTTGCCTTTGCAGGTTGCTTGGTTGGCCAAAAAGGGCGTATGCGTTTTTTCCTGAATATATTCAGGAAAAACGCATACGCCCTTTTTGGCCAAGGGCATCATTGTCGAGGTTTTGCCGCTTTTCCTGTGCTTTAAAGGCGATTCGAATCTCCCTCCTGAATCCTGTTTCCTGCAATTCTGCCTTGCTTTCAAATCCTCTTCGTTGCCTTCCCACAGTATATTTGTGGACGAGAGTTATCATTTATAACTCTGCAGGTTTGTGAATTGCAGTGCCCCTGAGCTCCATTTTTCAACTCGCTTTCTTGGGAGCTGGCCGCAAAAGCGCAGGATTGCTTCAGGCCCTATTCGGCTTCCGGCTGGCAGGCTGATCCTGTGGTTAATTCTTCTTCCTGATGGGAAAATAGAGTGAGCTGTGCCTGTCCCAAGACCTAGAGCTAGTCTCTCATTGGTTCCCCCTCTTCCCGTTCCTCCTCAGGACAAATAGCAACCTGTACGGAACAGGAGGTTAAAGGTGCTGTTTCTCCAAGGAGGAAGATTGCTAGGAAAGCGGCTGGATTGGCGAACCCGAGCACAAGGAGATGAGAAATGAGGTGCGTTTTAGAAACCTTTCCCGATCACACAGTGTACCATCTTCTGGGTTTCTCATGCATGTTTTCGATGTAGGAAGGTGCCCTTGAACCTGGAGATTTGGGACCCATGGGATGGATACCACGCAGTATTACTTTAAAGGGTCTGCGTTTGCTCACCCAACCTCACCAAACCTCTCAGCCCCAGGAGTGTCCACCCTTATGTCTCAATCAGCTGTGGGTCTAGATATGGTCAACCCAGGTGGCATCACAGCCCCTGAACGAATTTTGTAAGAATTTCTCTCTCTTTCACTGTCTTTGCTTCACGGGTTTTTAAAAGTAATTGATTTGTATAATGGGGTTTAGCTGCTTTTCAGAGCTGTGTGTATGCCGCTTTACACGCACTTGCCTCACTTACAGAGAGATATCAACACATAGGTTTTAAGATTCTTACTAGTCAGATATATTTTTGGGCGGTGAATAGGTGGTGTTGAGTCCCGTTCACTGAGCAAGGAGTAGGTCTTGTCTATTACATATTGGGTTTATGGAACGGTATCTGAGCTAATTTGAAACCCTGGTTTTATGCATCACCCCAACTCACCTTTCCCGTTAAGCAGCCATAGTGTGTTTTCTAAACGTGTGACTCTCTTCTGTTTTGTAATTCAGTTCAAGTGTAGCGGTTTTTACATTCCCTCTATAAGTGATATCTTATGATAAGTGTCTTTTTCTGTGTGACTGATTTCACGTAGAATCGTCGTACCTAAATCCACTCATCATGCTGCTAAGAGCCTTATGACGTAGATTTCATGGCTGAGTGCTATTCCATTGTATATAAGGACCACAACTTCTTTATCCATTTTTCTCTTTCCTGGGATATTTAAGGTGTAACGAAGTGGAGGTTGTTGTCAACAGAGCAGCCCTAAACTTTGGGGTGCCTGTGTCTTGCTGATTTTTAGTTTTCCCAATTTATACGCCCACGAGTGGAAGTGCCCTATGCTCTCTAAGCTGAGTTTTTTAGATGTTTCAAGACACACCGTACACCTCTCCAGAGTGGCTGTTGGCAATTTACATCCCGCCCATCAGCGTAGCAAGGCTCCCGTTTCTCCATGGCCTGTCCTGCGTTTCTGGTTTTGACACTTTATTCAGCATGGCCCTTTTGACCGATGGGAAGCGAGACTTCTTTGTAGCGCTGATTTGCCTTTGCAGGTTGCTTGGTTGGCCAAAAAGGGCGTATGCGTTTTTTCCTGAATATATTCAGGAAAAACGCATACGCCCTTTTTGGCCAAGGGCATCATTGTCGAGGTTTTGCCGCTTTTCCTGTGCTTTAAAGGTGATTCGAATCTCCCTCCTGAATCCTGTTTCCTGCAATTCTGCCTTGCTTTCAAATCCTCTTCGTTGCCTTCCCACAGTATATTTGTGGACGAGAGTTATCATTTATAACTCTGCAGGTTTGTGAATTGCAGTGCCCCTGAGCTCCATTTTTCAACTCGCTTTCTTGGGAGCTGGCCGCAAAAGCGCAGGATTGCTTCAGGCCCTATTCGGCTTCCGGCTGGCAGGCTGAGCCTGTGGTTAATTCTTCTTCCTGATGGGAAAATAGAGTGAGCTGTGCCTGTCCCAAGACCTAGAGCTAGTCTCTCATTGGTTCCCCCTCTTCCCGTTCCTCCTCAGGACAAATAGCAACCTGTACGGAACAGGAGGTTAAAGGTGCTGATTCTCCAAGGAGGAAGATTGCTAGGAAAGCGGCTGGAATGGCGAACCCGAGCACAAGGAGATGAGAAATGAGGTGCGTTTTAGAAACCTTTCCCGATCACACAGTGTACCATCTTCTGGGTTTCTCATGCATGTTTTCGATGTAGGAAGGTGCCCTTGAACCTGGAGATTTGGGACCCATGGGATGGGTACCACGCAGTATTACTTTAAAGGGTCTGCGTTTGCTCACCCAACCTCACCAAACCTCTCAGCCCCAGGAGTGTCCACCCTTTTGTCTCAATCAGCTGTGGGTCTAGATATGGTCAACCCAGGTGGCATCACAGCCCCTGAACGAATTTTGTAAGAATTTCTCTCTCTTTCACTGTCTTTGCTTCACGGGTTTTTAAAAGTAATTGATTTTTATAATGGGGTTTAGCTGCTTTTCAGAGCTGTGTGTATGCCGCTTTACACGCACTTGCCTCACTTACAGAGAGATATCAACACATAGGTTTTAAGATTCTTACTAGTCAGATATATTTTTGGGCGGTGAATAGGTGGTGTTGAGTCCCGTTCACTGAGCAAGGAGTAGGTCTTGTCTATTACATATTGGGTTTATGGAACGGTATCTGAGCTAATTTGAAACCCTGGTTTTATGCATCACCCCAACTCACCTTTCCCGTTAAGCAGCCATAGTGTGTTTTCTAAACGTGTGACTCTCTTCTGTTTTGTAATTCAGTTCAAGTGTAGCGGTTTTTACATTCCCTCTATAAGTGATATCTTATGATAAGTGTCTTTTTCTGTGTGACTTATTTCACGTAGAATCGTCGTACCTAAATCCACTCATCATGCTGCTAGGAGCCTTATGACCTAGATTTCATGGCTGAGTGATATTCCATTGTACATAAGGACCACAACTTCTTTATCCATTTTTCTCTTTCCTGGGATATTTAAGGTGTAATGAAGTGGAGGTTCTTGTCAACAGAGCAGCCCTAAACTTTGGGGTGCCTGTATCTTGCTGATTTTTAGTTTTCCCAACTTATACGCCCACGAGTGGAAGTGCCCTATGCTCTCTAAGCTGAGTTTTTTAGATGTTTCAAGACACACCGTACACCTCTCCAGAGTGGCTGTTGGCAATTTACATCCCGCCCATCAGCGTAGCAAGGCTCCCGTTTCTCCATGGCCTGTCCTGCATTTCTGGTTTTGACACTTTATTCAGCATGGCCCTTTTGACCGATGGGAAGCGAGAATTCTTTGTAGCGCTTCAGGAAAAAACGCATACGCCCTTTTTGGCCAAGGGCATCATTGTCGAGGTTTTGCCGCTTTTCCTGTGCTTTAAAGGCGATTCGAATCTCCCTCCTGAAATCTGTTTCCTACAATTCTGCCTTGCTTTCAAATCCTCTTCGTTGCCTTCCCTCAATATATTTGTGGACGAGAGTTATCATTTATAACTCTGCAGGTTTGTGAATTGCAGTGCCCCTGAGCTCCATTTTTCAACTGGCTTTCTTGGGAGCTGGCCTCAAAAGCGCAGGATTGCTTCAGGCCCTATTCGGCTTCCGGTTGGCAGGCTGAGCCTGTGGTTAATTCTTCTTCCTGATGGGAAAATAGAGTGAGCTGTGCCTGTCCCAAGACCTAGAGCTAGTCTCTCATTGGTTCCCCCTCTTCCCGTTCCTCCTCAGGACAAATAGCAACCTTTACGGAACAGGAGGTTAAAGGTGCTGATTCTCCAAGGAGGGAGATTGCTAGGAAAGCGGCTGGAATGGCGAACCCGAGCACAAGGAGATGAGAAATGAGGTGCGTTTTAGAAACCTTTCCCGATCACACAGTGTACCATCTTCTGGGTTTCTCATGCATGTTTTCGATGTAGGAAGGTGCCCTTGAACCTGGAGATTTGGGACCCATGGGATGGGTACCACGCAGTATTACTTTAAAGGGTCTGCGTTTGCTCACCCAACCTCACCAAACCTCTCAGCCCCAGGAGTGTCCACCCTTATGTCTCAATCAGCTGTGGGTCTAGATATGGTCAACCCAGGTGGCATCACAGCCCCTGAACGAATTTTGTAAGAATTTCTCTCTCTTTCACTGTCTTTGCCTCACGGGTTTTTAAAAGTAATTGATTTTTATAATGGGGTTTAGCTGCTCTTCAGAGCTGTGTGTATGCTGCTTTACACCCACTTGCCTCACTTACAGAGAGATATCAACACATAGGTTTTAAGATTCTTACTAGTCAGATATATTCTTGGGCGGTGAATAGGGGGTGTTGAGTCCCGTTCACTGAGCAAGGAGTAGGTCTTGTCTATTACATATTGGGTTTATGGAACGGTATCTGAGCTAATTTGAAACCCTTGTTTTATGCATCACCCCACCTCACCTTTCCCGTTAAGCAGCCATAGTGTGTTTTCTAAACGTGTGACTCTCTTCTGTTTTGTAATTCAGTTCAAGTGTAGCGGTTTTTACATTCCCTCTATAAGTGATATCTTATGATAAGTGTCTTTTTCTGTGTGACTTATTTCACGTAGAATCGTCGTACCTAAATCCACTCATCATGCTGCTAAGAGCCTTATGACGTAGATTTCATGGCTGAGTGATATTCCATTGTACATAAGGACCACAACTTCTTTATCCATTTTTCTCTTTCCTGGGATATTTAAGGTGTAACGAAGTGGAGGTTCTTGTCAACAGAGCAGCCCTAAACTTTGGGGTGCCTGTGTCTTGCTGATTTTTAGTTTTCCCAATTTATACGCCCACGAGTGGAAGTGCCCTATGCTCTCTAAGCTGAGTTTTTTAGATGTTTCAAGACACACCGTACACCTCTCCAGAGTGGCTGTTGGCAATTTACATCCCGCCCAACAGCGTAGCAAGGCTCCCGTTTCTCCATGGCCTGTCCTGCGTTTCTGGTTTTGACACTTTATTCAGCATGGCCCTTTTGACCGATGGGAAGCGAGACTTCTTTGTAGCGCTGATTTGCCTTTGCAGGTTGCTTGGTTGGCCAAAAAGGGCGTATGCATTTTTTCCTGAATATATTCAGGAAAAAACGCATACGCCCTTTTTGGCCAAGGGCATCATTGTCGAGGTTTTGCCGCTTTTCCTGTGCTTTAAAGGCGATTCGAATCTCCCTCCTGAAACCTGTTTCCTGCAATTCTGCATTGCTTTCAAATCCTCTTCGTTGCCTTTCCTCAGTATATTTGTGGACGAGAGTTATCATTTATAACTCTGCAGGTTTGTGAATTGCAGTGCCCCTGAGCTCCATTTTTCAACTCGCTTTCTTGGGAGCTGGCCGCAAAAGCGCAGGATTGCTTCAGGCCCTATTCTCCTTCCGGGCGGCAGGCTGAGCCTGTGGTTAATTCTTCTTCCTGTTGGGAAAATAGAGTGACCTGTGCCTGTCCCAAGACCTAGAGCTAGTCTCTCATTGGTTCCCCCTCTTCCCGTTCCTCCTCAGGACAAATTGCAACCTGTACGGAACAGGAGGTTAAAGGTGCTGATTCTCCAAGGAGGGAGATTCCTAGGAAAGCGGCTGGAATGGCGAACCCGAGCACAAGGAGATGAGAAAGGAGGTGCGTTTTAGAAACCTTTCCCGATCACACGGTGTACCATCTTCTGGGTTTCTCATGCATGTTTTCGATGTAGGAAGGTGCCCTTGAACCTGGAGATTTGGGACCCATGGGATGGGTACCACGCAGTATTACTATAAAGGGTCTGCGTTTGCTCACCCAACCTCACCAAACCTCTCAGCCCCAGGAGTGTCTACCCTTATGTCTCAATCAGCTGTGGGTCTAGATATGGTCGATCCAGGTGGCATCACAGCCCCTGAACGAATTTTGTAAGAATTTCTCTCTCTTTCACTGTCTTTGCTTCACGGGTTTTTAAAAGTAATTGATTTTTATAATGGGGTTTAGCTGCTTTTCACTGCTGTGTTTATGCCGCTTTACACCCACTTGACTCCCTTACAGAGAGATATCAACACATAGGTTTTAAGATTCTTACTAGTCAGATATATTCTTGGGCGGTGAATAGGGGGTGTTGAGTCCCGTTCACTGAGCAAGGAGTAGGTCTTGTCTATTACATATTGGGTTTATGGAACGGTATCTGAGCTAATTTGAAACCCTGGTTTTATGCATCACCCCACCTCACCTTTCCCGTTAAGCAGCCATAGTGTGTTTTCTAAACGTGTGACTCTCTTCTGTTTTGTAATTCAGTTCAAGTGTAGCGGTTTTTACATTCCCTCTATAAGTGATATCTTATGATAAGTGTCTTTTTCTGTGTGACTTATTTCACGTAGAATCGTCGTACCTAAATCCACTCATCATGCTGCTAAGAGCCTTATGACGTAGATTTCATGGCTGAGTGATATTCCATTGTACATAAGGACCACAACTTCTTTATCCATTTTTCTCTTTCCTGGGATATTTAAGGTGTAACGAAGTGGAGGTTGTTGTCAACAGAGCAGCCCTAAACTTTGGGGTGCCTGTGTCTTGCTGATTTTTAGTTTTCCCAATTTATACGCCCATGAGTGGAAGTGCCCTATGCTCTCTAAGCTGAGTTTTTTAGATGTTTCAAGACACACCGTACACCTCTCCAGAGTGGCTGTGGGCAATTTACATCCCGCCCATCAGCGTAGCAAGGCTCCCGTTTCTCCATGGCCTGTCATGCATTTCTGGTTTTGACACTTTATTCAGCATGGCCCTTTTGACCGATGGGAAGCGAGACTTCTTTGTAGCGCTGATTTGCCTTTGCAGGTTGCTTGGTTGGCCAAAAAGGGCCTATGCGTTTTTTCCTGAATATATTCAGGAAAAAACGCATAGGCCCTTTTTGGCCAAGGGCATCATTGTCGAGGTTTTGCCGCTTTTCCTGTGCTTTAAAGGCGATTCGAATCTCCCTCCTGAAATCTGTTTCCTACAATTCTGCCTTGCTTTCAAATCCTCTTCGTTGCCTTCCCTCAATATATTTGTGGACGAGAGTTATCATTTATAACTCTGCAGGTTTGTGAATTGCAGTGCCCCTGAAGTCCATTTTTCAACTCGCTTTCTTGGGAGCTGGCCGCAAAAGCGCAGGATTGCTTCAGGCCCTATTCTCCTTCCGGGCGGCAGGCTGAGCCTGTGGTTAATTCTTCTTCCTGATGGGAAAATAGAGTGAGCTGTGCCTGTCCCAAGACCTAGAGCTACTCTCTCATTGGTTCCCCCTCTTCCCGTTCCTCCTCAGGACAAATTGCCACCTGTACGGAACAGGAGGTTAAAGGTGCTGATTCTCCAAGGAGGGAGATTTCTAGGAAAACGGCTGGAATGGCGAACCCGAGCACAAGGAGATGAGAAATGAGGTGCGTTTTAGAAACCTTTCCCGATCACACGGTGTACCATCTTCTGGGTTTCTCATGCATGTTTTCGATGTAGGAAGGTGCCCTTGAACCTGGAGATTTGGGACCCATGGGATGGGTACCACGCAGTATTACTATAAAGGGTCTGCGTTTGCTCACCCAACCTCACCAAACCTCTCAGCCCCAGGAGTGTCCACCCTTATGTCTCAATCAGCTGTGGGTCTAGATATGGTCAACCCAGGTGGCATCACAGCCCCTGAACGAATTTTGTAAGAATTTCTCTCTCTTTCACTGTCTTTGCTTCACGGGTTTTTAAAAGTAATTGATTTTTATAATGGGGTTTAGCTGCTTTTCAGAGCTGTGTGTATGCCGCTTTACACGCACTTGCCTCACTTACAGAGAGATATCAACACATAGGTTTTAAGATTCTTACTAGTCAGATATATTTTTGGGCGGTGAATATATGGTGTTGAGTCCCGTTCACTGAGCAAGGAGTAGGTCTTGTCTATTACATATTGGGTTTATGGAACGGTATCTGAGCTAATTTGAAACCCTCGTTTTATGCATCACCCCAACTCACCTTTCCCGTTAAGCAGCCATAGTGTGTTTTCTAAACGTGTGACTCTCTTCTGTTATGTAATTCAGTTCAAGTGTAGCGGTTTTTACATTCCCTCTATAAGTGATATCTTATGATAAGTGTCTTTTTCTGTGTGATTTATTTCATGTAGAATCGTCGTACCTAAATCCACTCATCATGCTGCTAGGAGCCTTATGACCTAGATTTCATGGCTGAGTGATATTCCATTGTACATAAGGACCACAACTTCTTTATCCATTTTTCTCTTTCCTGGGATATTTAAGGTGTAACGAAGTGGAGGTTCTTGTCAACAGAGCAGCCCTAAACTTTGGGGTGCCTGTATCTTGCTGATTTTTAGTTTTCCCAACTTATACGCCCACGAGTGGAAGTGCCCTATGCTCTCTAAGCTGAGTTTTTTAGATGTTTCAAGACACACCGTACACCTCTCCAGAGTGGCTGTTGGCAATTTACATCCCGCCCATCAGCGTAGCAAGGCTCCCGTTTCTCCATGGCCTGTCCTGCATTTCTGGTTTTGACACTTTATTCAGCATGGCCCTTTTGACCAATGGGAAGCGAGACTTCTTTGTAGCGCTGATTTGCCTTTGCAGGTTGCTTGGTTGGCCAAAAAGGGCGTATGCGTTTTTTCCTGAATATATTCAGGAAAAACGCATACACCCTTTTTGGCCAAGGGCATCATTGTCGAGGTTTTGCCGCTTTTCCTGTGCTTTAAAGGCGATTCGAATCTCCCTCCTGAATCCTGTTTCCTGCAATTCTGCCTTGCTTTCAAATCCTCTTCGTTGCCTTCCCACAGTATATTTGTGGACGAGAGTTATCATTTATAACTCTGCAGGTTTGTGAATTGCAGTGCCCCTGAGCTCCATTTTTCAACTCGCTTTCTTGGGAGCTGGCCGCAAAAGCGCAGGATTGCTTCAGGCCCTATTCGGCTTCCGGCTGGCAGGCTGATCCTGTGGTTAATTCTTCTTCCTGATGGGAAAATAGAGTGAGCTGTGCCTGTCCCAAGACCTAGAGCTAGTCTCTCATTGGTTCCCCCTCTTCCCGTTCCTCCTCAGGACAAATAGCAACCTGTACGGAACAGGAGGTTAAAGGTGCTGTTTCTCCAAGGAGGAAGATTGCTAGGAAAGCGGCTGGATTGGCGAACCCGAGCACAAGGAGATGAGAAATGAGGTGCGTTTTAGAAACCTTTCCCGATCACACAGTGTACCATCTTCTGGGTTTCTCATGCATGTTTTCGATGTAGGAAGGTGCCCTTGAACCTGGAGATTTGGGACCCATGGGATGGATACCACGCAGTATTACTTTAAAGGGTCTGCGTTTGCTCACCCAACCTCACCAAACCTCTCAGCCCCAGGAGTGTCCACCCTTATGTCTCAATCAGCTGTGGGTCTAGATATGGTCAACCCAGGTGGCATCACAGCCCCTGAACGAATTTTGTAAGAATTTCTCTCTCTTTCACTGTCTTTGCTTCACGGGTTTTTAAAAGTAATTGATTTGTATAATGGGGTTTAGCTGCTTTTCAGAGCTGTGTGTATGCCGCTTTACACGCACTTGCCTCACTTACAGAGAGATATCAACACATAGGTTTTAAGATTCTTACTAGTCAGATATATTTTTGGGCGGTGAATAGGTGGTGTTGAGTCCCGTTCACTGAGCAAGGAGTAGGTCTTGTCTATTACATATTGGGTTTATGGAACGGTATCTGAGCTAATTTGAAACCCTGGTTTTATGCATCACCCCAACTCACCTTTCCCGTTAAGCAGCCATAGTGTGTTTTCTAAACGTGTGACTCTCTTCTGTTTTGTAATTCAGTTCAAGTGTAGCGGTTTTTACATTCCCTCTATAAGTGATATCTTATGATAAGTGTCTTTTTCTGTGTGACTGATTTCACGTAGAATCGTCGTACCTAAATCCACTCATCATGCTGCTAAGAGCCTTATGACGTAGATTTCATGGCTGAGTGCTATTCCATTGTATATAAGGACCACAACTTCTTTATCCATTTTTCTCTTTCCTGGGATATTTAAGGTGTAACGAAGTGGAGGTTGTTGTCAACAGAGCAGCCCTAAACTTTGGGGTGCCTGTGTCTTGCTGATTTTTAGTTTTCCCAATTTATACGCCCACGAGTGGAAGTGCCCTATGCTCTCTAAGCTGAGTTTTTTAGATGTTTCAAGACACACCGTACACCTCTCCAGAGTGGCTGTTGGCAATTTACATCCCGCCCATCAGCGTAGCAAGGCTCCCGTTTCTCCATGGCCTGTCCTGCGTTTCTGGTTTTGACACTTTATTCAGCATGGCCCTTTTGACCGATGGGAAGCGAGACTTCTTTGTAGCGCTGATTTGCCTTTGCAGGTTGCTTGGTTGGCCAAAAAGGGCGTATGCGTTTTTTCCTGAATATATTCAGGAAAAACGCATACGCCCTTTTTGGCCAAGGGCATCATTGTCGAGGTTTTGCCGCTTTTCCTGTGCTTTAAAGGTGATTCGAATCTCCCTCCTGAATCCTGTTTCCTGCAATTCTGCCTTGCTTTCAAATCCTCTTCGTTGCCTTCCCACAGTATATTTGTGGACGAGAGTTATCATTTATAACTCTGCAGGTTTGTGAATTGCAGTGCCCCTGAGCTCCATTTTTCAACTCGCTTTCTTGGGAGCTGGCCGCAAAAGCGCAGGATTGCTTCAGGCCCTATTCGGCTTCCGGCTGGCAGGCTGAGCCTGTGGTTAATTCTTCTTCCTGATGGGAAAATAGAGTGAGCTGTGCCTGTCCCAAGACCTAGAGCTAGTCTCTCATTGGTTCCCCCTCTTCCCGTTCCTCCTCAGGACAAATAGCAACCTGTACGGAACAGGAGGTTAAAGGTGCTGATTCTCCAAGGAGGAAGATTGCTAGGAAAGCGGCTGGAATGGCGAACCCGAGCACAAGGAGATGAGAAATGAGGTGCGTTTTAGAAACCTTTCCCGATCACACAGTGTACCATCTTCTGGGTTTCTCATGCATGTTTTCGATGTAGGAAGGTGCCCTTGAACCTGGAGATTTGGGACCCATGGGATGGGTACCACGCAGTATTACTTTAAAGGGTCTGCGTTTGCTCACCCAACCTCACCAAACCTCTCAGCCCCAGGAGTGTCCACCCTTTTGTCTCAATCAGCTGTGGGTCTAGATATGGTCAACCCAGGTGGCATCACAGCCCCTGAACGAATTTTGTAAGAATTTCTCTCTCTTTCACTGTCTTTGCTTCACGGGTTTTTAAAAGTAATTGATTTTTATAATGGGGTTTAGCTGCTTTTCAGAGCTGTGTGTATGCCGCTTTACACGCACTTGCCTCACTTACAGAGAGATATCAACACATAGGTTTTAAGATTCTTACTAGTCAGATATATTTTTGGGCGGTGAATAGGTGGTGTTGAGTCCCGTTCACTGAGCAAGGAGTAGGTCTTGTCTATTACATATTGGGTTTATGGAACGGTATCTGAGCTAATTTGAAACCCTGGTTTTATGCATCACCCCAACTCACCTTTCCCGTTAAGCAGCCATGGTGTGTTTTCTAAACGTGTGACTCTCTTCTGTTTTGTAATTCAGTTCAAGTGTAGCAGTTTTTACATTCCCTCTATAAGTGATATCTTATGATAAGTGTCTTTTTCTGTGTGAATGATTTCACGTAGAATCGTCGTACCTAAATCCACTCATCATGCTGCTAAGAGCCTTATGACGTAGATTTCATGGCTGAGTGATATTCCATTGTACATAAGGACCACAACTTCTTTATCCATTTTTCTCTTTCCTGGGATATTTAAGGTGTAACGAAGTGGAGGTTGTTGTCAACAGAGCAGCCCTAAACTTTGGGGTGCCTGTGTCTTGCTGATTTTTAGTTTTCCCAATTTATACGCCCACGAGTGGAAGTGCCCTATGCTCTCTAAGCTGAGTTTTTTAGATGTTTCAAGACACACCGTACACCTCTCCAGAGTGGCTGTTGGCAATTTACATCCCGCCCATCAGCGTAGCAAGGCTCCCGTTTCTCCATGGCCTGTCCTGCGTTTCTGGTTTTGACACTTTATTCAGCATGGCCCTTTTGACCGATGGGAAGCGAGACTTCTTTGTAGCGCTGATTTGCCTTTGCAGGTTGCTTGGTTGGCCAAAAAGGGCGTATGCGTTTTTTCCTGAATATATTCAGGAAAAACGCATACGCCCTTTTTGGCCAAGGGCATCATTGTCGAGGTTTTGCCGCTTTTCCTGTGCTTTAAAGGCGATTCGAATCTCCCTCCTGAATCCTGTTTCCTGCAATTCTGCCTTGCTTTCAAATCCTCTTCGTTGCCTTCCCACAGTATATTTGTGGACGAGAGTTATCATTTATAACTCTGCAGGTTTGTGAATTGCAGTGCCCCTGAGCTCCATTTTTCAACTCGCTTTCTTGGGAGCTGGCCGCAAAAGCGCAGGATTGCTTCAGGCCCTATTCGGCTTCCGGCTGGCAGGCTGATCCTGTGGTTAATTCTTCTTCCTGATGGGAAAATAGAGTGAGCTGTGCCTGTCCCAAGACCTAGAGCTAGTCTCTCATTGGTTCCCCCTCTTCCCGTTCCTCCTCAGGACAAATAGCAACCTGTACGGAACAGGAGGTTAAAGGTGCTGTTTCTCCAAGGAGGAAGATTGCTAGGAAAGCGGCTGGATTGGCGAACCCGAGCACAAGGAGATGAGAAATGAGGTGCGTTTTAGAAACCTTTCCCGATCACACAGTGTACCATCTTCTGGGTTTCTCATGCATGTTTTCGATGTAGGAAGGTGCCCTTGAACCTGGAGATTTGGGACCCATGGGATGGATACCACGCAGTATTACTTTAAAGGGTCTGCGTTTGCTCACCCAACCTCACCAAACCTCTCAGCCCCAGGAGTGTCCACCCTTATGTCTCAATCAGCTGTGGGTCTAGATATGGTCAACCCAGGTGGCATCACAGCCCCTGAACGAATTTTGTAAGAATTTCTCTCTCTTTCACTGTCTTTGCTTCACGGGTTTTTAAAAGTAATTGATTTGTATAATGGGGTTTAGCTGCTTTTCAGAGCTGTGTGTATGCCGCTTTACACGCACTTGCCTCACTTACAGAGAGATATCAACACATAGGTTTTAAGATTCTTACTAGTCAGATATATTTTTGGGCGGTGAATAGGTGGTGTTGAGTCCCGTTCACTGAGCAAGGAGTAGGTCTTGTCTATTACATATTGGGTTTATGGAACGGTATCTGAGCTAATTTGAAACCCTGGTTTTATGCATCACCCCAACTCACCTTTCCCGTTAAGCAGCCATAGTGTGTTTTCTAAACGTGTGACTCTCTTCTGTTTTGTAATTCAGTTCAAGTGTAGCGGTTTTTACATTCCCTCTATAAGTGATATCTTATGATAAGTGTCTTTTTCTGTGTGACTGATTTCACGTAGAATCGTCGTACCTAAATCCACTCATCATGCTGCTAAGAGCCTTATGACGTAGATTTCATGGCTGAGTGCTATTCCATTGTATATAAGGACCACAACTTCTTTATCCATTTTTCTCTTTCCTGGGATATTTAAGGTGTAACGAAGTGGAGGTTGTTGTCAACAGAGCAGCCCTAAACTTTGGGGTGCCTGTGTCTTGCTGATTTTTAGTTTTCCCAATTTATACGCCCACGAGTGGAAGTGCCCTATGCTCTCTAAGCTGAGTTTTTTAGATGTTTCAAGACACACCGTACACCTCTCCAGAGTGGCTGTTGGCAATTTACATCCCGCCCATCAGCGTAGCAAGGCTCCCGTTTCTCCATGGCCTGTCCTGCGTTTCTGGTTTTGACACTTTATTCAGCATGGCCCTTTTGACCGATGGGAAGCGAGACTTCTTTGTAGCGCTGATTTGCCTTTGCAGGTTGCTTGGTTGGCCAAAAAGGGCGTATGCGTTTTTTCCTGAATATATTCAGGAAAAACGCATACGCCCTTTTTGGCCAAGGGCATCATTGTCGAGGTTTTGCCGCTTTTCCTGTGCTTTAAAGGTGATTCGAATCTCCCTCCTGAATCCTGTTTCCTGCAATTCTGCCTTGCTTTCAAATCCTCTTCGTTGCCTTCCCACAGTATATTTGTGGACGAGAGTTATCATTTATAACTCTGCAGGTTTGTGAATTGCAGTGCCCCTGAGCTCCATTTTTCAACTCGCTTTCTTGGGAGCTGGCCGCAAAAGCGCAGGATTGCTTCAGGCCCTATTCGGCTTCCGGCTGGCAGGCTGAGCCTGTGGTTAATTCTTCTTCCTGATGGGAAAATAGAGTGAGCTGTGCCTGTCCCAAGACCTAGAGCTAGTCTCTCATTGGTTCCCCCTCTTCCCGTTCCTCCTCAGGACAAATAGCAACCTGTACGGAACAGGAGGTTAAAGGTGCTGATTCTCCAAGGAGGAAGATTGCTAGGAAAGCGGCTGGAATGGCGAACCCGAGCACAAGGAGATGAGAAATGAGGTGCGTTTTAGAAACCTTTCCCGATCACACAGTGTACCATCTTCTGGGTTTCTCATGCATGTTTTCGATGTAGGAAGGTGCCCTTGAACCTGGAGATTTGGGACCCATGGGATGGGTACCACGCAGTATTACTTTAAAGGGTCTGCGTTTGCTCACCCAACCTCACCAAACCTCTCAGCCCCAGGAGTGTCCACCCTTTTGTCTCAATCACCTTTGGGTCTAGATATGGTCAACCCAGGTGGCATCACAGCCCCTGAACGAATTTTGTAAGAATTTCTCTCTCTTTCACTGTCTTTGCTTCACGGGTTTTTAAAAGTAATTGATTTTTATAATGGGGTTTAGCTGCTTTTCAGAGCTGTGTGTATGCCGCTTTACACGCACTTGCCTCACTTACAGAGAGATATCAACACATAGGTTTTAAGATTCTTACTAGTCAGATATATTTTTGGGCGGTGAATAGGTGGTGTTGAGTCCCGTTCACTGAGCAAGGAGTAGGTCTTGTCTATTACATATTGGGTTTATGGAACGGTATCTGAGCTAATTTGAAACCCTGGTTTTATGCATCACCCCAACTCACCTTTCCCGTTAAGCAGCCATAGTGTGTTTTCTAAACGTGTGACTCTCTTCTGTTTTGTAATTCAGTTCAAGTGTAGCGGTTTTTACATTCCCTCTATAAGTGATATCTTATGATAAGTGTCTTTTTCTGTGTGACTTATTTCACGTAGAATCGTCGTACCTAAATCCACTCATCATGCTGCTAGGAGCCTTATGACCTAGATTTCATGGCTGAGTGATATTCCATTGTACATAAGGACCACAACTTCTTTATCCATTTTTCTCTTTCCTGGGATATTTAAGGTGTAATGAAGTGGAGGTTCTTGTCAACAGAGCAGCCCTAAACTTTGGGGTGCCTGTATCTTGCTGATTTTTAGTTTTCCCAACTTATACGCCCACGAGTGGAAGTGCCCTATGCTCTCTAAGCTGAGTTTTTTAGATGTTTCAAGACACACCGTACACCTCTCCAGAGTGGCTGTTGGCAATTTACATCCCGCCCATCAGCGTAGCAAGGCTCCCGTTTCTCCATGGCCTGTCCTGCATTTCTGGTTTTGACACTTTATTCAGCATGGCCCTTTTGACCGATGGGAAGCGAGAATTCTTTGTAGCGCTTCAGGAAAAAACGCATACGCCCTTTTTGGCCAAGGGCATCATTGTCGAGGTTTTGCCGCTTTTCCTGTGCTTTAAAGGCGATTCGAATCTCCCTCCTGAAATCTGTTTCCTACAATTCTGCCTTGCTTTCAAATCCTCTTCGTTGCCTTCCCTCAATATATTTGTGGACGAGAGTTATCATTTATAACTCTGCAGGTTTGTGAATTGCAGTGCCCCTGAGCTCCATTTTTCAACTGGCTTTCTTGGGAGCTGGCCTCAAAAGCGCAGGATTGCTTCAGGCCCTATTCGGCTTCCGGTTGGCAGGCTGAGCCTGTGGTTAATTCTTCTTCCTGATGGGAAAATAGAGTGAGCTGTGCCTGTCCCAAGACCTAGAGCTAGTCTCTCATTGGTTCCCCCTCTTCCCGTTCCTCCTCAGGACAAATAGCAACCTTTACGGAACAGGAGGTTAAAGGTGCTGATTCTCCAAGGAGGGAGATTGCTAGGAAAGCGGCTGGAATGGCGAACCCGAGCACAAGGAGATGAGAAATGAGGTGCGTTTTAGAAACCTTTCCCGATCACACAGTGTACCATCTTCTGGGTTTCTCATGCATGTTTTCGATGTAGGAAGGTGCCCTTGAACCTGGAGATTTGGGACCCATGGGATGGGTACCACGCAGTATTACTTTAAAGGGTCTGCGTTTGCTCACCCAACCTCACCAAACCTCTCAGCCCCAGGAGTGTCCACCCTTATGTCTCAATCAGCTGTGGGTCTAGATATGGTCAACCCAGGTGGCATCACAGCCCCTGAACGAATTTTGTAAGAATTTCTCTCTCTTTCACTGTCTTTGCCTCACGGGTTTTTAAAAGTAATTGATTTTTATAATGGGGTTTAGCTGCTCTTCAGAGCTGTGTGTATGCTGCTTTACACCCACTTGCCTCACTTACAGAGAGATATCAACACATAGGTTTTAAGATTCTTACTAGTCAGATATATTCTTGGGCGGTGAATAGGGGGTGTTGAGTCCCGTTCACTGAGCAAGGAGTAGGTCTTGTCTATTACATATTGGGTTTATGGAACGGTATCTGAGCTAATTTGAAACCCTTGTTTTATGCATCACCCCACCTCACCTTTCCCGTTAAGCAGCCATAGTGTGTTTTCTAAACGTGTGACTCTCTTCTGTTTTGTAATTCAGTTCAAGTGTAGCGGTTTTTACATTCCCTCTATAAGTGATATCTTATGATAAGTGTCTTTTTCTGTGTGACTTATTTCACGTAGAATCGTCGTACCTAAATCCACTCATCATGCTGCTAAGAGCCTTATGACGTAGATTTCATGGCTGAGTGATATTCCATTGTACATAAGGACCACAACTTCTTTATCCATTTTTCTCTTTCCTGGGATATTTAAGGTGTAACGAAGTGGAGGTTCTTGTCAACAGAGCAGCCCTAAACTTTGGGGTGCCTGTGTCTTGCTGATTTTTAGTTTTCCCAATTTATACGCCCACGAGTGGAAGTGCCCTATGCTCTCTAAGCTGAGTTTTTTAGATGTTTCAAGACACACCGTACACCTCTCCAGAGTGGCTGTTGGCAATTTACATCCCGCCCAACAGCGTAGCAAGGCTCCCGTTTCTCCATGGCCTGTCCTGCGTTTCTGGTTTTGACACTTTATTCAGCATGGCCCTTTTGACCGATGGGAAGCGAGACTTCTTTGTAGCGCTGATTTGCCTTTGCAGGTTGCTTGGTTGGCCAAAAAGGGCGTATGCATTTTTTCCTGAATATATTCAGGAAAAAACGCATACGCCCTTTTTGGCCAAGGGCATCATTGTCGAGGTTTTGCCGCTTTTCCTGTGCTTTAAAGGCGATTCGAATCTCCCTCCTGAAACCTGTTTCCTGCAATTCTGCATTGCTTTCAAATCCTCTTCGTTGCCTTTCCTCAGTATATTTGTGGACGAGAGTTATCATTTATAACTCTGCAGGTTTGTGAATTGCAGTGCCCCTGAGCTCCATTTTTCAACTCGCTTTCTTGGGAGCTGGCCGCAAAAGCGCAGGATTGCTTCAGGCCCTATTCTCCTTCCGGGCGGCAGGCTGAGCCTGTGGTTAATTCTTCTTCCTGTTGGGAAAATAGAGTGACCTGTGCCTGTCCCAAGACCTAGAGCTAGTCTCTCATTGGTTCCCCCTCTTCCCGTTCCTCCTCAGGACAAATTGCAACCTGTACGGAACAGGAGGTTAAAGGTGCTGATTCTCCAAGGAGGGAGATTCCTAGGAAAGCGGCTGGAATGGCGAACCCGAGCACAAGGAGATGAGAAAGGAGGTGCGTTTTAGAAACCTTTCCCGATCACACGGTGTACCATCTTCTGGGTTTCTCATGCATGTTTTCGATGTAGGAAGGTGCCCTTGAACCTGGAGATTTGGGACCCATGGGATGGGTACCACGCAGTATTACTATAAAGGGTCTGCGTTTGCTCACCCAACCTCACCAAACCTCTCAGCCCCAGGAGTGTCTACCCTTATGTCTCAATCAGCTGTGGGTCTAGATATGGTCGATCCAGGTGGCATCACAGCCCCTGAACGAATTTTGTAAGAATTTCTCTCTCTTTCACTGTCTTTGCTTCACGGGTTTTTAAAAGTAATTGATTTTTATAATGGGGTTTAGCTGCTTTTCACTGCTGTGTTTATGCCGCTTTACACCCACTTGACTCCCTTACAGAGAGATATCAACACATAGGTTTTAAGATTCTTACTAGTCAGATATATTCTTGGGCGGTGAATAGGGGGTGTTGAGTCCCGTTCACTGAGCAAGGAGTAGGTCTTGTCTATTACATATTGGGTTTATGGAACGGTATCTGAGCTAATTTGAAACCCTTGTTTTATGCATCACCCCACCTCACCTTTCCCGTTAAGCAGCCATAGTGTGTTTTCTAAACGTGTGACTCTCTTCTGTTTTGTAATTCAGTTCAAGTGTAGCGGTTTTTACATTCCCTCTATAAGTGATATCTTATGATAAGTGTCTTTTTCTGTGTGACTTATTTCACGTAGAATCGTCGTACCTAAATCCACTCATCATGCTGCTAAGAGCCTTATGACGTAGATTTCATGGCTGAGTGATATTCCATTGTACATAAGGACCACAACTTCTTTATCCATTTTTCTCTTTCCTGGGATATTTAAGGTGTAACGAAGTGGAGGTTGTTGTCAACAGAGCAGCCCTAAACTTTGGGGTGCCTGTGTCTTGCTGATTTTTAGTTTTCCCAATTTATACGCCCATGAGTGGAAGTGCCCTATGCTCTCTAAGCTGAGTTTTTTAGATGTTTCAAGACACACCGTACACCTCTCCAGAGTGGCTGTGGGCAATTTACATCCCGCCCATCAGCGTAGCAAGGCTCCCGTTTCTCCATGGCCTGTCATGCATTTCTGGTTTTGACACTTTATTCAGCATGGCCCTTTTGACCGATGGGAAGCGAGACTTCTTTGTAGCGCTGATTTGCCTTTGCAGGTTGCTTGGTTGGCCAAAAAGGGCCTATGCGTTTTTTCCTGAATATATTCAGGAAAAAACGCATAGGCCCTTTTTGGCCAAGGGCATCATTGTCGAGGTTTTGCCGCTTTTCCTGTGCTTTAAAGGCGATTCGAATCTCCCTCCTGAAATCTGTTTCCTACAATTCTGCCTTGCTTTCAAATCCTCTTCGTTGCCTTCCCTCAATATATTTGTGGACGAGAGTTATCATTTATAACTCTGCAGGTTTGTGAATTGCAGTGCCCCTGAAGTCCATTTTTCAACTCGCTTTCTTGGGAGCTGGCCGCAAAAGCGCAGGATTGCTTCAGGCCCTATTCTCCTTCCGGGCGGCAGGCTGAGCCTGTGGTTAATTCTTCTTCCTGATGGGAAAATAGAGTGAGCTGTGCCTGTCCCAAGACCTAGAGCTACTCTCTCATTGGTTCCCCCTCTTCCCGTTCCTCCTCAGGACAAATAGCAACCTGTACGGAACAGGAGGTTAAAGGTGCTGATTCTCCAAGGAGGGAGATTGCTAGGAAAGCGGCTGGAATGGCGAACCCGAGCACAAGGAGATGAGAAATGAGGTGCGTTTTAGAAACCTTTCCCGATCACACGGTGTACCATCTTCTGGGTTTCTCATGCATGTTTTCGATGTAGGAAGGTGCCCTTGAACCTGGAGATTTGGGACCCATGGGATGGGTACCACGCAGTATTACTTTAAAGGGTCTGCGTTTGCTCACCCAACCTCACCAAACCTCTCAGCCCCAGGAGTGTCCACCCTTATGTCTCAATCAGCTGTGGGTCTAGATATGGTCAACCCAGGTGGCATCACAGCCCCTGAACGAATTTTGTAAGAATTTCTCTCTCTTTCACTGTCTTTGCTTCACGGGTTTTTAAAAGTAATTGATTTTTATAATGGGGTTTAGCTGCTCTTCAGAGCTGTGTGTATGCTGCTTTACACCCACTTGCCTCACTTACAGAGAGATATCAACACATAGGTTTTAAGTTTCTTACTAGTCAGATATATTCTTGGGCGGTGAATAGGTGGTGCTGAGTCCCGTTCACTGAGCAAGGAGTAGGTCTTGTCTATTACATATTGGGTTTATGGAACGGTATCTGAGCTAATTTGAAACCCTGGTTTTATGCATCACCCCA
This sequence comes from Eschrichtius robustus, assembly GCF_028021215.1. Classification (NCBI taxonomy): domain Eukaryota; kingdom Metazoa; phylum Chordata; class Mammalia; order Artiodactyla; family Eschrichtiidae; genus Eschrichtius; species Eschrichtius robustus. Next base: position 96,975,833 of record NC_090832.1, read on the forward strand.
ACTCACCTTTCCCGTTAAGCAGCCATGGTGTGTTTTCTAAACGTGTGACTCTCTTCTGTTTTGTAATTCAGTTCAAGTGTAGCAGTTTTTACATTCCCTCTATAAGTGATATCTTATGATAAGTGTCTTTTTCTGTGTGAATGATTTCACGTAGAATCGTCGTACCTAAATCCACTCATCATGCTGCTAAGAGCCTTATGACGTAGATTTCATGGCTGAGTGATATTCCATTGTACATAAGGACCACAACTTCTTTATCCATTTTTCTCTTTCCTGGGATATTTAAGGTGTAATGAAGTGGAGGTTGTTGTCAACAGAGCAGCCCTAAACTTTGGGGTGCCTGTGTCTTGCTGATTTTTAGTTTTCCCAATTTATACGCCCACGAGTGGAAGTGCCCTATGCTCTCTAAGCTGAGTTTTTTAGATGTTTCAAGACACACCGTACACCTCTCCAGAGTGGCTGTTGGCAATTTACATCCCGCCCATCAGCGTAGCAAGGCTCCCGTTTCTCCATGGCCTGTCCTGCGTTTCTGGTTTTGACACTTTATTCAGCATGGCCCTTTTGACCGATGGGAAGCGAGACTTCTTTGTAGCGCTGATTTGCCTTTGCAGGTTGCTTGGTTGGCCAAAAAGGGCATATGCGTTTTTTCCTGAATATATTCAGGAAAAACGCATACGCCCTTTTTGGCCAAGGGCATCATTGTCGAGGTTTTGCCGCTTTTCCTGTGCTTTAAAGGCGATTCGAATCTCCCTCCTGAATCCTGTTTCCTGCAATTCTGCCTTGCTTTCAAATCCTCTTCGTTGCCTGCCCACAGTATATTTGTGGACGAGAGTTATCATTTATAACTCTGCAGGTTTGTGAATTGCAGTGCCCCTGAGCTCCATTTTTCAACTCGCTTTCTTGGGAGCTGGCCGCAAAAGCGCAGGATTGCTTCAGGCCCTATTCGGCTTCCGGCTGGCAGGCTGATCCTGTGGTTAATTCTTCTTCCTGATGGGAAAATAGAGTGAGCTGTGCCTGTCCCAAGACCTAGAGCTAGTCTCTCATTGGTTCCCCCTCTTCCCGTTCCTCCTCAGGACAAATAGCAACCTGTACGGAACAGGAGGTTAAAGGTGCTGTTTCTCCAAGGAGGAAGATTGCTAGGAAAGCGGCTGGATTGGCGAACCCGAGCACAAGGAGATGAGAAATGAGGTGCGTTTTAGAAACCTTTCCCGATCACACAGTGTACCATCTTCTGGGTTTCTCATGCATGTTTTCGATGTAGGAAGGTGCCCTTGAACCTGGAGATTTGGGACCCATGGGATGGGTACCACGCAGTATTACTTTAAAGGGTCTGCGTTTGCTCACCCAACCTCACCAAACCTCTCAGCCCCAGGAGTGTCCACCCTTTTGTCTCAATCAGCTGTGGGTCTAGATATGGTCAACCCAGGTGGCATCAGAGCCCCTGAACGAATTTTGTAAGAATTTCTCTCTCTTTCACTGTCTTTGCTTCACGGGTTTTTAAAAGTAATTGATTTTTATAATGGGGTTTAGCTGCTTTTCAGAGCTGTGTGTATGCCGCTTTACACGCACTTGCCTCACTTACAGAGAGATATCAACACATAGGTTTTAAGATTCTTACTAGTCAGATATATTTTTGGGCGGTGAATAGGTGGTGTTGAGTCCCGTTCACTGAGCAAGGAGTAGGTCTTGTCTATTACATATTGGGTTTATGGAACGGTATCTGAGCTAATTTGAAACCCTGGTTTTATGCATCACCCCAACTCACCTTTCCCGTTAAGCAGCCATAGTGTGTTTTCTAAACGTGTGACTCTCTTCTGTTTTGTAATTCAGTTCAAGTGTAGCGGTTTTTACATTCCCTCTATAAGTGATATCTTATGATAAGTGTCTTTTTCTGTGTGACTTATTTCACGTAGAATCGTCGTACCTAAATCCACTCATCATGCTGCTAGGAGCCTTATGACCTAGATTTCATGGCTGAGTGATATTCCATTGTACATAAGGACCACAACTTCTTTATCCATTTTTCTCTTTCCTGGGATATTTAAGGTGTAACGAAGTGGAGGTTCTTGTCAACAGAGCAGCCCTAAACTTTGGGGTGCCTGTATCTTGCTGATTTTTAGTTTTCCCAACTTATACGCCCACGAGTGGAAGTGCCCTATGCTCTCTAAGCTGAGTTTTTTAGATGTTTCAAGACACACCGTACACCTCTCCAGAGTGGCTGTTGGCAATTTACATCCCGCCCATCAGCGTAGCAAGGCTCCCGTTTCTCCATGGCCTGTCCTGCATTTCTGGTTTTGACACTTTATTCAGCATGGCCCTTTTGACCGATGGGAAGCGAGACTTCTTTGTGGCGCTGATTTGCCTTTGCAGGTTGCTTGGTTGGCCAAAAAGGGCGTATGCGTTTTTTCCTGAATATATTCAGGAAAAAACGCATACGCCCTTTTTGGCCAAGGGCATCATTGTCGAGGTTTTGCCGCTTTTCCTGTGCTTTAAAGGCGATTCGAATCTCCCTCCTGAAATCTGTTTCCTACAATTCTGCCTTGCTTTCAAATCCTCTTCGTTGCCTTCCCTCAATATATTTGTGGACGAGAGTTATCATTTATAACTCTGCAGGTTTGTGAATTGCAGTGCCCCTGAGCTCCATTTTTCAACTGGCTTTCTTGGGAGCTGGCCTCAAAAGCGCAGGATTGCTTCAGGCCCTATTCGGCTTCCGGCTGGCAGGCTGAGCCTGTGGTTAATTCTTCTTCCTGATGGGAAAATAGACTGAGCTGTGCCTGTCCCAAGACCTAGAGCTAGTCTCTCATTGGTTCCCCCTCTTCCCGTTCCTCCTCAGGACAAATAGCAACCTGTACGGAACAGGAGGTTAAAGGTGCTGATTCTCCAAGGAGGGAGATTGCTAGGAAAGCGGCTGGAATGGCGAACCCGAGCACAAGGAGATGAGAAATGAGGTGCGTTTTAGAAACCTTTCCCGATCACACGGTGTACCATCTTCTGGGTTTCTCATGCATGTTTTCGATGTAGGAAGGTGCCCTTGAACCTGGAGATTTGGGACCCATGGGATGGGTACCACGCAGTATTACTTTAAAGGGTCTGCGTTTGCTCACCCAACCTCACCAAACCTCTCAGCCCCAGGAGTGTCCACCCTTATGTCTCAATCAGCTGTGGGTCTAGATATGGTCAACCCAGGTGGCATCACAGCCCCTGAACGAATTTTGTAAGAATTTCTCTCTCTTTCACTGTCTTTGCCTCACGGGTTTTTAAAAGTAATTGATTTTTATAATGGGGTTTAGCTGCTCTTCAGAGCTGTGTGTATGCTGCTTTACACCCACTTGCCTCACTTACAGAGAGATATCAACACATAGGTTTTAAGTTTCTTACTAGTCAGATATATTCTTGGGCGGTGAATAGGTGGTGCTGAGTCCCGTTCACTGAGCAAGGAGTAGGTCTTGTCTATTACATATTGGGTTTATGGAACGGTATCTGAGCTAATTTGAAACCCTGGTTTTATGCATCACCCCAACTCACCTTTCCCGTTAAGCAGCCATGGTGTGTTTTCTAAACGTGTGACTCTCTTCTGTTTTGTAATTCAGTTCAAGTGTAGCAGTTTTTACATTCCCTCTATAAGTGATATCTTATGATAAGTGTCTTTTTCTGTGTGAATGATTTCACGTAGAATCGTCGTACCTAAATCCACTCATCATGCTGCTAAGAGCCTTATGACGTAGATTTCATGGCTGAGTGATATTCCATTGTACATAAGGACCACAACTTCTTTATCCATTTTTCTCTTTCCTGGGATATTTAAGGTGTAACGAAGTGGAGGTTGTTGTCAACAGAGCAGCCCTAAACTTTGGGGTGCCTGTGTCTTGCTGATTTTTAGTTTTCCCAATTTATACGCCCACGAGTGGAAGTGCCCTATGCTCTCTAAGCTGAGTTTTTTAGATGTTTCAAGACACACCGTACACCTCTCCAGAGTGGCTGTTGGCAATTTACATCCCGCCCATCAGCGTAGCAAGGCTCCCGTTTCTCCATGGCCTGTCCTGCGTTTCTGGTTTTGACACTTTATTCAGCATGGCCCTTTTGACCGATGGGAAGCGAGACTTCTTTGTAGCGCTGATTTGCCTTTGCAGGTTGCTTGGTTGGCCAAAAAGGGCGTATGCGTTTTTTCCTGAATATATTCAGGAAAAACGCATACGCCCTTTTTGGCCAAGGGCATCATTGTCGAGGTTTTGCCGCTTTTCCTGTGCTTTAAAGGTGATTCGAATCTCCCTCCTGAATCCTGTTTCCTGCAATTCTGCCTTGCTTTCAAATCCTCTTCGTTGCCTTACCACAGTATATTTGTGGACGAGAGTTATCATTTATAACTCTGCAGGTTTGTGAATTGCAGTGCCCCTGAGCTCCATTTTTCAACTCGCTTTCTTGGGAGCTGGCCGCAAAAGCGCAGGATTGCTTCAGGCCCTATTCGGCTTCCGGCTGGCAGGCTGAGCCTGTGGTTAATTCTTCTTCCTGATGGGAAAATAGAGTGAGCTGTGCCTGTCCCAAGACCTAGAGCTAGTCTCTCATTGGTTCCCCCTCTTCCCGTTCCTCCTCAGGACAAATAGCAACCTGTACGGAACAGGAGGTTAAAGGTGCTGTTTCTCCAAGGAGGAAGATTGCTAGGAAAGCGGCTGGATTGGCGAACCCGAGCACAAGGAGATGAGAAATGAGGTGCGTTTTAGAAACCTTTCCCGATCACACAGTGTACCATCTTCTGGGTTTCTCATGCATGTTTTCGATGTAGGAAGGTGCCCTTGAACCTGGAGATTTGGGACCCATGGGATGGGTACCACGCAGTATTACTTTAAAGGGTCTGCGTTTGCTCACCCAACCTCACCAAACCTCTCAGCCCCAGGAGTGTCCACCCTTATGTCTCAATCAGCTGTGGGTCTAGATATGGTCAACCCAGGTGGCATCACAGCCCCTGAACGAATTTTGTAAGAATTTCTCTCTCTTTCACTGTCTTTGCCTCACGGGTTTTTAAAAGTAATTGATTTTTATAATGGGGTTTAGCTGCTCTTCAGAGCTGTGTGTATGCTGCTTTACACCCACTTGCCTCACTTACAGAGAGATATCAACACATAGGTTTTAAGTTTCTTACTAGTCAGATATATTCTTGGGCGGTGAATAGGTGGTGCTGAGTCCCGTTCACTGAGCAAGGAGTAGGTCTTGTCTATTACATATTGGGTTTATGGAACGGTATCTGAGCTAATTTGAAACCCTGGTTTTATGCATCACCCCAACTCACCTTTCCCGTTAAGCAGCCATGGTGTGTTTTCTAAACGTGTGACTCTCTTCTGTTTTGTAATTCAGTTCAAGTGTAGCAGTTTTTACATTCCCTCTATAAGTGATATCTTATGATAAGTGTCTTTTTCTGTGTGAATGATTTCACGTAGAATCGTCGTACCTAAATCCACTCATCATGCTGCTAAGAGCCTTATGACGTAGATTTCATGGCTGAGTGATATTCCATTGTACATAAGGACCACAACTTCTTTATCCATTTTTCTCTTTCCTGGGATATTTAAGGTGTAACGAAGTGGAGGTTGTTGTCAACAGAGCAGCCCTAAACTTTGGGGTGCCTGTGTCTTGCTGATTTTTAGTTTTCCCAATTTATACGCCCACGAGTGGAAGTGCCCTATGCTCTCTAAGCTGAGTTTTTTAGATGTTTCAAGACACACCGTACACCTCTCCAGAGTGGCTGTTGGCAATTTACATCCCGCCCATCAGCGTAGCAAGGCTCCCGTTTCTCCATGGCCTGTCCTGCGTTTCTGGTTTTGACACTTTATTCAGCATGGCCCTTTTGACCGATGGGAAGCGAGACTTCTTTGTAGCGCTGATTTGCCTTTGCAGGTTGCTTGGTTGGCCAAAAAGGGCGTATGCGTTTTTTCCTGAATATATTCAGGAAAAACGCATACGCCCTTTTTGGCCAAGGGCATCATTGTCGAGGTTTTGCCGCTTTTCCTGTGCTTTAAAGGTGATTCGAATCTCCCTCCTGAATCCTGTTTCCTGCAATTCTGCCTTGCTTTCAAATCCTCTTCGTTGCCTTACCACAGTATATTTGTGGACGAGAGTTATCATTTATAACTCTGCAGGTTTGTGAATTGCAGTGCCCCTGAGCTCCATTTTTCAACTCGCTTTCTTGGGAGCTGGCCGCAAAAGCGCAGGATTGCTTCAGGCCCTATTCGGCTTCCGGCTGGCAGGCTGAGCCTGTGGTTAATTCTTCTTCCTGATGGGAAAATAGAGTGAGCTGTGCCTGTCCCAAGACCTAGAGCTAGTCTCTCATTGGTTCCCCCTCTTCCCGTTCCTCCTCAGGACAAATAGCAACCTGTACGGAACAGGAGGTTAAAGGTGCTGTTTCTCCAAGGAGGAAGATTGCTAGGAAAGCGGCTGGATTGGCGAACCCGAGCACAAGGAGATGAGAAATGAGGTGCGTTTTAGAAACCTTTCCCGATCACACAGTGTACCATCTTCTGGGTTTCTCATGCATGTTTTCGATGTAGGAAGGTGCCCTTGAACCTGGAGATTTGGGACCCATGGGATGGGTACCACGCAGTATTACTTTAAAGGGTCTGCGTTTGCTCACCCAACCTCACCAAACCTCTCAGCCCCAGGAGTGTCCACCCTTATGTCTCAATCAGCTGTGGGTCTAGATATGGTCAACCCAGGTGGCATCACAGCCCCTGAACGAATTTTGTAAGAATTTCTCTCTCTTTCACTGTCTTTGCTTCACGGGTTTTTAAAAGTAATTGATTTGTATAATGGGGTTTAGCTGCTTTTCAGAGCTGTGTGTATGCCGCTTTACACGCACTTGCCTCACTTACAGAGAGATATCAACACATAGGTTTTAAGATTCTTACTAGTCAGATATATTTTTGGGCGGTGAATAGGTGGTGTTGAGTCCCGTTCACTGAGCAAGGAGTAGGTCTTGTCTATTACATATTGGGTTTATGGAACGGTATCTGAGCTAATTTGAAACCCTGGTTTTATGCATCACCCCAACTCACCTTTCCCGTTAAGCAGCCATAGTGTGTTTTCTAAACGTGTGACTCTCTTCTGTTTTGTAATTCAGTTCAAGTGTAGCGGTTTTTACATTCCCTCTATAAGTGATATCTTATGATAAGTGTCTTTTTCTGTGTGACTGATTTCACGTAGAATCGTCGTACCTAAATCCACTCATCATGCTGCTAAGAGCCTTATGACGTAGATTTCATGGCTGAGTGCTATTCCATTGTATATAAGGACCACAACTTCTTTATCCATTTTTCTCTTTCCTGGGATATTTAAGGTGTAACGAAGTGGAGGTTGTTGTCAACAGAGCAGCCCTAAACTTTGGGGTGCCTGTGTCTTGCTGATTTTTAGTTTTCCCAACTTATACGCCCACGAGTGGAAGTGCCCTATGCTCTCTAAGCTGAGTTTTTTAGATGTTTCAAGACACACCGTACACCTCTCCAGAGTGGCTGTTGGCAATTTACATCCCGCCCATCAGCGTAGCAAGGCTCCCGTTTCTCCATGGCCTGTCCTGCGTTTCTGGTTTTGACACTTTATTCAGCATGGCCCTTTTGACCGATGGGAAGCGAGACTTCTTTGTAGCGCTGATTTGCCTTTGCAGGTTGCTTGGTTGGCCAAAAAGGGCGTATGCGTTTTTTCCTGAATATATTCAGGAAAAACGCATACGCCCTTTTTGGCCAAGGGCATCATTGTCGAGGTTTTGCCGCTTTTCCTGTGCTTTAAAGGTGATTCGAATCTCCCTCCTGAATCCTGTTTCCTGCAATTCTGCCTTGCTTTCAAATCCTCTTCGTTGCCTTCCCACAGTATATTTGTGGACGAGAGTTATCATTTATAACTCTGCAGGTTTGTGAATTGCAGTGCCCCTGAGCTCCATTTTTCAACTCGCTTTCTTGGGAGCTGGCCGCAAAAGCGCAGGATTGCTTCAGGCCCTATTCGGCTTCCGGCTGGCAGGCTGAGCCTGTGGTTAATTCTTCTTCCTGATGGGAAAATAGAGTGAGCTGTGCCTGTCCCAAGACCTAGAGCTAGTCTCTCATTGGTTCCCCCTCTTCCCGTTCCTCCTCAGGACAAATAGCAACCTGTACGGAACAGGAGGTTAAAGGTGCTGATTCTCCAAGGAGGAAGATTGCTAGGAAAGCGGCTGGAATGGCGAACCCGAGCACAAGGAGATGAGAAATGAGGTGCGTTTTAGAAACCTTTCCCGATCACACAGTGTACCATCTTCTGGGTTTCTCATGCATGTTTTCGATGTAGGAAGGTGCCCTTGAACCTGGAGATTTGGGACCCATGGGATGGGTACCACGCAGTATTACTTTAAAGGGTCTGCGTTTGCTCACCCAACCTCACCAAACCTCTCAGCCCCAGGAGTGTCCACCCTTTTGTCTCAATCAGCTGTGGGTCTAGATATGGTCAACCCAGGTGGCATCACAGCCCCTGAACGAATTTTGTAAGAATTTCTCTCTCTTTCACTGTCTTTGCTTCACGGGTTTTTAAAAGTAATTGATTTTTATAATGGGGTTTAGCTGCTTTTCAGAGCTGTGTGTATGCCGCTTTACACGCACTTGCCTCACTTACAGAGAGATATCAACACATAGGTTTTAAGATTCTTACTAGTCAGATATATTTTTGGGCGGTGAATAGGTGGTGTTGAGTCCCGTTCACTGAGCAAGGAGTAGGTCTTGTCTATTACATATTGGGTTTATGGAACGGTATCTGAGCTAATTTGAAACCCTGGTTTTATGCATCACCCCAACTCACCTTTCCCGTTAAGCAGCCATGGTGTGTTTTCTAAACGTGTGACTCTCTTCTGTTTTGTAATTCAGTTCAAGTGTAGCAGTTTTTACATTCCCTCTATAAGTGATATCTTATGATAAGTGTCTTTTTCTGTGTGAATGATTTCACGTAGAATCGTCGTACCTAAATCCACTCATCATGCTGCTAAGAGCCTTATGACGTAGATTTCATGGCTGAGTGATATTCCATTGTACATAAGGACCACAACTTCTTTATCCATTTTTCTCTTTCCTGGGATATTTAAGGTGTAACGAAGTGGAGGTTGTTGTCAACAGAGCAGCCCTAAACTTTGGGGTGCCTGTGTCTTGCTGATTTTTAGTTTTCCCAATTTATACGCCCACGAGTGGAAGTGCCCTATGCTCTCTAAGCTGAGTTTTTTAGATGTTTCAAGACACACCGTACACCTCTCCAGAGTGGCTGTTGGCAATTTACATCCCGCCCATCAGCGTAGCAAGGCTCCCGTTTCTCCATGGCCTGTCCTGCGTTTCTGGTTTTGACACTTTATTCAGCATGGCCCTTTTGACCGATGGGAAGCGAGACTTCTTTGTAGCGCTGATTTGCCTTTGCAGGTTGCTTGGTTGGCCAAAAAGGGCGTATGCGTTTTTTCCTGAATATATTCAGGAAAAACGCATACGCCCTTTTTGGCCAAGGGCATCATTGTCGAGGTTTTGCCGCTTTTCCTGTGCTTTAAAGGCGATTCGAATCTCCCTCCTGAATCCTGTTTCCTGCAATTCTGCCTTGCTTTCAAATCCTCTTCGTTGCCTTCCCACAGTATATTTGTGGACGAGAGTTATCATTTATAACTCTGCAGGTTTGTGAATTGCAGTGCCCCTGAGCTCCATTTTTCAACTCGCTTTCTTGGGAGCTGGCCGCAAAAGCGCAGGATTGCTTCAGGCCCTATTCGGCTTCCGGCTGGCAGGCTGATCCTGTGGTTAATTCTTCTTCCTGATGGGAAAATAGAGTGAGCTGTGCCTGTCCCAAGACCTAGAGCTAGTCTCTCATTGGTTCCCCCTCTTCCCGTTCCTCCTCAGGACAAATAGCAACCTGTACGGAACAGGAGGTTAAAGGTGCTGTTTCTCCAAGGAGGAAGATTGCTAGGAAAGCGGCTGGATTGGCGAACCCGAGCACAAGGAGATGAGAAATGAGGTGCGTTTTAGAAACCTTTCCCGATCACACAGTGTACCATCTTCTGGGTTTCTCATGCATGTTTTCGATGTAGGAAGGTGCCCTTGAACCTGGAGATTTGGGACCCATGGGATGGATACCACGCAGTATTACTTTAAAGGGTCTGCGTTTGCTCACCCAACCTCACCAAACCTCTCAGCCCCAGGAGTGTCCACCCTTATGTCTCAATCAGCTGTGGGTCTAGATATGGTCAACCCAGGTGGCATCACAGCCCCTGAACGAATTTTGTAAGAATTTCTCTCTCTTTCACTGTCTTTGCTTCACGGGTTTTTAAAAGTAATTGATTTGTATAATGGGGTTTAGCTGCTTTTCAGAGCTGTGTGTATGCCGCTTTACACGCACTTGCCTCACTTACAGAGAGATATCAACACATAGGTTTTAAGATTCTTACTAGTCAGATATATTTTTGGGCGGTGAATAGGTGGTGTTGAGTCCCGTTCACTGAGCAAGGAGTAGGTCTTGTCTATTACATATTGGGTTTATGGAACGGTATCTGAGCTAATTTGAAACCCTGGTTTTATGCATCACCCCAACTCACCTTTCCCGTTAAGCAGCCATAGTGTGTTTTCTAAACGTGTGACTCTCTTCTGTTTTGTAATTCAGTTCAAGTGTAGCGGTTTTTACATTCCCTCTATAAGTGATATCTTATGATAAGTGTCTTTTTCTGTGTGACTGATTTCACGTAGAATCGTCGTACCTAAATCCACTCATCATGCTGCTAAGAGCCTTATGACGTAGATTTCATGGCTGAGTGCTATTCCATTGTATATAAGGACCACAACTTCTTTATCCATTTTTCTCTTTCCTGGGATATTTAAGGTGTAACGAAGTGGAGGTTGTTGTCAACAGAGCAGCCCTAAACTTTGGGGTGCCTGTGTCTTGCTGATTTTTAGTTTTCCCAATTTATACGCCCACGAGTGGAAGTGCCCTATGCTCTCTAAGCTGAGTTTTTTAGATGTTTCAAGACACACCGTACACCTCTCCAGAGTGGCTGTTGGCAATTTACATCCCGCCCATCAGCGTAGCAAGGCTCCCGTTTCTCCATGGCCTGTCCTGCGTTTCTGGTTTTGACACTTTATTCAGCATGGGCCTTTTGACCGATGGGAAGCGAGACTTCTTTGTAGCGCTGATTTGCCTTTGCAGGTTGCTTGGTTGGCCAAAAAGGGCGTATGCGTTTTTTCCTGAATATATTCAGGAAAAACGCATACGCCCTTTTTGGCCAAGGGCATCATTGTCGAGGTTTTGCCGCTTTTCCTGTGCTTTAAAGGTGATTCGAATCTCCCTCCTGAATCCTGTTTCCTGCAATTCTGCCTTGCTTTCAAATCCTCTTCGTTGCCTTCCCACAGTATATTTGTGGACGAGAGTTATCATTTATAACTCTGCAGGTTTGTGAATTGCAGTGCCCCTGAGCTCCATTTTTCAACTCGCTTTCTTGGGAGCTGGCCGCAAAAGCGCAGGATTGCTTCAGGCCCTATTCGGCTTCCGGCTGGCAGGCTGAGCCTGTGGTTAATTCTTCTTCCTGATGGGAAAATAGAGTGAGCTGTGCCTGTCCCAAGACCTAGAGCTAGTCTCTCATTGGTTCCCCCTCTTCCCGTTCCTCCTCAGGACAAATAGCAACCTGTACGGAACAGGAGGTTAAAGGTGCTGATTCTCCAAGGAGGAAGATTGCTAGGAAAGCGGCTGGAATGGCGAACCCGAGCACAAGGAGATGAGAAATGAGGTGCGTTTTAGAAACCTTTCCCGATCACACAGTGTACCATCTTCTGGGTTTCTCATGCATGTTTTCGATGTAGGAAGGTGCCCTTGAACCTGGAGATTTGGGACCCATGGGATGGGTACCACGCAGTATTACTTTAAAGGGTCTGCGTTTGCTCACCCAACCTCACCAAACCTCTCAGCCCCAGGAGTGTCCACCCTTTTGTCTCAATCAGCTGTGGGTCTAGATATGGTCAACCCAGGTGGCATCACAGCCCCTGAACGAATTTTGTAAGAATTTCTCTCTCTTTCACTGTCTTTGCTTCACGGGTTTTTAAAAGTAATTGATTTTTATAATGGGGTTTAGCTGCTTTTCAGAGCTGTGTGTATGCCGCTTTACACGCACTTGCCTCACTTACAGAGAGATATCAACACATAGGTTTTAAGATTCTTACTAGTCAGATATATTTTTGGGCGGTGAATAGGTGGTGTTGAGTCCCGTTCACTGAGCAAGGAGTAGGTCTTGTCTATTACATATTGGGTTTATGGAACGGTATCTGAGCTAATTTGAAACCCTGGTTTTATGCATCACCCCAACTCACCTTTCCCGTTAAGCAGCCATAGTGTGTTTTCTAAACGTGTGACTCTCTTCTGTTTTGTAATTCAGTTCAAGTGTAGCGGTTTTTACATTCCCTCTATAAGTGATATCTTATGATAAGTGTCTTTTTCTGTGTGACTTATTTCACGTAGAATCGTCGTACCTAAATCCACTCATCATGCTGCTAGGAGCCTTATGACCTAGATTTCATGGCTGAGTGATATTCCATTGTACATAAGGACCACAACTTCTTTATCCATTTTTCTCTTTCCTGGGATATTTAAGGTGTAATGAAGTGGAGGTTCTTGTCAACAGAGCAGCCCTAAACTTTGGGGTGCCTGTATCTTGCTGATTTTTAGTTTTCCCAACTTATACGCCCACGAGTGGAAGTGCCCTATGCTCTCTAAGCTGAGTTTTTTAGATGTTTCAAGACACACCGTACACCTCTCCAGAGTGGCTGTTGGCAATTTACATCCCGCCCATCAGCGTAGCAAGGCTCCCGTTTCTCCATGGCCTGTCCTGCATTTCTGGTTTTGACACTTTATTCAGCATGGCCCTTTTGACCGATGGGAAGCGAGACTTCTTTGTAGCGCTTCAGGAAAAAACGCATACGCCCTTTTTGGCCAAGGGCATCATTGTCGAGGTTTTGCCGCTTTTCCTGTGCTTTAAAGGCGATTCGAATCTCCCTCCTGAAATCTGTTTCCTACAATTCTGCCTTGCTTTCAAATCCTCTTCGTTGCCTTCCCTCAATATATTTGTGGACGAGAGTTATCATTTATAACTCTGCAGGTTTGTGAATTGCAGTGCCCCTGAGCTCCATTTTTCAACTGGCTTTCTTGGGAGCTGGCCTCAAAAGCGCAGGATTGCTTCAGGCCCTATTCGGCTTCCGGTTGGCAGGCTGAGCCTGTGGTTAATTCTTCTTCCTGATGGGAAAATAGACTGAGCTGTGCCTGTCCCAAGACCTAGAGCTAGTCTCTCATTGGTTCCCCCTCTTCCCGTTCCTCCTCAGGACAAATAGCAACCTTTACGGAACAGGAGGTTAAAGGTGCTGATTCTCCAAGGAGGGAGATTGCTAGGAAAGCGGCTGGAATGGCGAACCCGAGCACAAGGAGATGAGAAATGAGGTGCGTTTTAGAAACCTTTCCCGATCACACAGTGTACCATCTTCTGGGTTTCTCATGCATGTTTTCGATGTAGGAAGGTGCCCTTGAACCTGGAGATTTGGGACCCATGGGATGGGTACCACGCAGTATTACTTTAAAGGGTCTGCGTTTGCTCACCCAACCTCACCAAACCTCTCAGCCCCAGGAGTGTCCACCCTTATGTCTCAATCAGCTGTGGGTCTAGATATGGTCAACCCAGGTGGCATCACAGCCCCTGAACGAATTTTGTAAGAATTTCTCTCTCTTTCACTGTCTTTGCCTCACGGGTTTTTAAAAGTAATTGATTTTTATAATGGGGTTTAGCTGCTCTTCAGAGCTGTGTGTATGCTGCTTTACACCCACTTGCCTCACTTACAGAGAGATATCAACACATAGGTTTTAAGTTTCTTACTAGTCAGATATATTCTTGGGCGGTGAATAGGTGGTGCTGAGTCCCGTTCACTGAGCAAGGAGTAGGTCTTGTCTATTACATATTGGGTTTATGGAACGGTATCTGAGCTAATTTGAAACCCTGGTTTTATGCATCACCCCAACTCACCTTTCCCGTTAAGCAGCCATGGTGTGTTTTCTAAACGTGTGACTCTCTTCTGTTTTGTAATTCAGTTCAAGTGTAGCAGTTTTTACATTCCCTCTATAAGTGATATCTTATGATAAGTGTCTTTTTCTGTGTGAATGATTTCACGTAGAATCGTCGTACCTAAATCCACTCATCATGCTGCTAAGAGCCTTATGACGTAGATTTCATGGCTGAGTGATATTCCATTGTACATAAGGACCACAACTTCTTTATCCATTTTTCTCTTTCCTGGGATATTTAAGGTGTAACGAAGTGGAGGTTGTTGTCAACAGAGCAGCCCTAAACTTTGGGGTGCCTGTGTCTTGCTGATTTTTAGTTTTCCCAATTTATACGCCCACGAGTGGAAGTGCCCTATGCTCTCTAAGCTGAGTTTTTTAGATGTTTCAAGACACACCGTACACCTCTCCAGAGTGGCTGTTGGCAATTTACATCCCGCCCATCAGCGTAGCAAGGCTCCCGTTTCTCCATGGCCTGTCCTGCGTTTCTGGTTTTGACACTTTATTCAGCATGGCCCTTTTGACCGATGGGAAGCGAGACTTCTTTGTAGCGCTGATTTGCCTTTGCAGGTTGCTTGGTTGGCCAAAAAGGGCGTATGCGTTTTTTCCTGAATATATTCAGGAAAAACGCATACGCCCTTTTTGGCCAAGGGCATCATTGTCGAGGTTTTGCCGCTTTTCCTGTGCTTTAAAGGTGATTCGAATCTCCCTCCTGAATCCTGTTTCCTGCAATTCTGCCTTGCTTTCAAATCCTCTTCGTTGCCTTCCCACAGTATATTTGTGGACGAGAGTTATCATTTATAACTCTGCAGGTTTGTGAATTGCAGTGCCCCTGAGCTCCATTTTTCAACTCGCTTTCTTGGGAGCTGGCCGCAAAAGCGCAGGATTGCTTCAGGCCCTATTCGGCTTCCGGCTGGCAGGCTGAGCCTGTGGTTAATTCTTCTTCCTGATGGGAAAATAGAGTGAGCTGTGCCTGTCCCAAGACCTAGAGCTAGTCTCTCATTGGTTCCCCCTCTTCCCGTTCCTCCTCAGGACAAATAGCAACCTGTACGGAACAGGAGGTTAAAGGTGCTGATTCTCCAAGGAGGAAGATTGCTAGGAAAGCGGCTGGAATGGCGAACCCGAGCACAAGGAGATGAGAAATGAGGTGCGTTTTAGAAACCTTTCCCGATCACACAGTGTACCATCTTCTGGGTTTCTCATGCATGTTTTCGATGTAGGAAGGTGCCCTTGAACCTGGAGATTTGGGACCCATGGGATGGGTACCACGCAGTATTACTTTAAAGGGTCTGCGTTTGCTCACCCAACCTCACCAAACCTCTCAGCCCCAGGAGTGTCCACCCTTTTGTCTCAATCAGCTGTGGGTCTAGATATGGTCAACCCAGGTGGCATCACAGCCCCTGAACGAATTTTGTAAGAATTTCTCTCTCTTTCACTGTCTTTGCTTCACGGGTTTTTAAAAGTAATTGATTTTTATAATGGGGTTTAGCTGCTTTTCAGAGCTGTGTGTATGCCGCTTTACACGCACTTGCCTCACTTACAGAGAGATATCAACACATAGGTTTTAAGATTCTTACTAGTCAGATATATTTTTGGGCGGTGAATAGGTGGTGTTGAGTCCCGTTCACTGAGCAAGGAGTAGGTCTTGTCTATTACATATTGGGTTTATGGAACGGTATCTGAGCTAATTTGAAACCCTGGTTTTATGCATCACCCCAACTCACCTTTCCCGTTAAGCAGCCATAGTGTGTTTTCTAAACGTGTGACTCTCTTCTGTTTTGTAATTCAGTTCAAGTGTAGCGGTTTTTACATTCCCTCTATAAGTGATATCTTATGATAAGTGTCTTTTTCTGTGTGACTTATTTCACGTAGAATCGTCGTACCTAAATCCACTCATCATGCTGCTAGGAGCCTTATGACCTAGATTTCATGGCTGAGTGATATTCCATTGTACATAAGGACCACAACTTCTTTATCCATTTTTCTCTTTCCTGGGATATTTAAGGTGTAATGAAGTGGAGGTTCTTGTCAACAGAGCAGCCCTAAACTTTGGGGTGCCTGTATCTTGCTGATTTTTAGTTTTCCCAACTTATACGCCCACGAGTGGAAGTGCCCTATGCTCTCTAAGCTGAGTTTTTTAGATGTTTCAAGACACACCGTACACCTCTCCAGAGTGGCTGTTGGCAATTTACATCCCGCCCATCAGCGTAGCAAGGCTCCCGTTTCTCCATGGCCTGTCCTGCATTTCTGGTTTTGACACTTTATTCAGCATGGCCCTTTTGACCGATGGGAAGCGAGACTTCTTTGTAGCGCTTCAGGAAAAAACGCATACGCCCTTTTTGGCCAAGGGCATCATTGTCGAGGTTTTGCCGCTTTTCCTGTGCTTTAAAGGCGATTCGAATCTCCCTCCTGAAATCTGTTTCCTACAATTCTGCCTTGCTTTCAAATCCTCTTCGTTGCCTTCCCTCAATATATTTGTGGACGAGAGTTATCATTTATAACTCTGCAGGTTTGTGAATTGCAGTGCCCCTGAGCTCCATTTTTCAACTGGCTTTCTTGGGAGCTGGCCTCAAAAGCGCAGGATTGCTTCAGGCCCTATTCGGCTTCCGGTTGGCAGGCTGAGCCTGTGGTTAATTCTTCTTCCTGATGGGAAAATAGACTGAGCTGTGCCTGTCCCAAGACCTAGAGCTAGTCTCTCATTGGTTCCCCCTCTTCCCGTTCCTCCTCAGGACAAATAGCAACCTGTACGGAACAGGAGGTTAAAGGTGCTGATTCTCCAAGGAGGGAGATTGCTAGGAAAGCGGCTGGAATGGCGAACCCGAGCACAAGGAGATGAGAAATGAGGTGCGTTTTAGAAACCTTTCCCGATCACACGGTGTACCATCTTCTGGGTTTCTCATGCATGTTTTCGATGTAGGAAGGTGCCCTTGAACCTGGAGATTTGGGACCCATGGGATGGGTACCACGCAGTATTACTTTAAAGGGTCTGCGTTTGCTCACCCAACCTCACCAAACCTCTCAGCCCCAGGAGTGTCCACCCTTATGTCTCAATCAGCTGTGGGTCTAGATATGGTCAACCCAGGTGGCATCACAGCCCCTGAACGAATTTTGTAAGAATTTCTCTCTCTTTCACTGTCTTTGCCTCACGGGTTTTTAAAAGTAATTGATTTTTATAATGGGGTTTAGCTGCTCTTCAGAGCTGTGTGTATGCTGCTTTACACCCACTTGCCTCACTTACAGAGAGATATCAACACATAGGTTTTAAGTTTCTTACTAGTCAGATATATTCTTGGGCGGTGAATAGGTGGTGCTGAGTCCCGTTCACTGAGCAAGGAGTAGGTCTTGTCTATTACATATTGGGTTTATGGAACGGTATCTGAGCTAATTTGAAACCCTGGTTTTATGCATCACCCCAACTCACCTTTCCCGTTAAGCAGCCATGGTGTGTTTTCTAAACGTGTGACTCTCTTCTGTTTTGTAATTCAGTTCAAGTGTAGCAGTTTTTACATTCCCTCTATAAGTGATATCTTATGATAAGTGTCTTTTTCTGTGTGAATGATTTCACGTAGAATCGTCGTACCTAAATCCACTCATCATGCTGCTAAGAGCCTTATGACGTAGATTTCATGGCTGAGTGATATTCCATTGTACATAAGGACCACAACTTCTTTATCCATTTTTCTCTTTCCTGGGATATTTAAGGTGTAACGAAGTGGAGGTTGTTGTCAACAGAGCAGCCCTAAACTTTGGGGTGCCTGTGTCTTGCTGATTTTTAGTTTTCCCAATTTATACGCCCACGAGTGGAAGTGCCCTATGCTCTCTAAGCTGAGTTTTTTAGATGTTTCAAGACACACCGTACACCTCTCCAGAGTGGCTGTTGGCAATTTACATCCCGCCCATCAGCGTAGCAAGGCTCCCGTTTCTCCATGGCCTGTCCTGCGTTTCTGGTTTTGACACTTTATTCAGCATGGCCCTTTTGACCGATGGGAAGCGAGACTTCTTTGTAGCGCTGATTTGCCTTTGCAGGTTGCTTGGTTGGCCAAAAAGGGCGTATGCGTTTTTTCCTGAATATATTCAGGAAAAACGCATACGCCCTTTTTGGCCAAGGGCATCATTGTCGAGGTTTTGCCGCTTTTCCTGTGCTTTAAAGGCGATTCGAATCTCCCTCCTGAATCCTGTTTCCTGCAATTCTGCCTTGCTTTCAAATCCTCTTCGTTGCCTTCCCACAGTATATTTGTGGACGAGAGTTATCATTTATAACTCTGCAGGTTTGTGAATTGCAGTGCCCCTGAGCTCCATTTTTCAACTCGCTTTCTTGGGAGCTGGCCGCAAAAGCGCAGGATTGCTTCAGGCCCTATTCGGCTTCCGGCTGTCAGTCTGATCCTGTGGTTAATTCTTCTTCCTGATGGGAAAATAGAGTGAGCTGTGCCTGTCCCAAGACCTAGAGCTAGTCTCTCATTGGTTCCCCCTCTTCCCGTTCCTCCTCAGGACAAATAGCAACCTGTACGGAACAGGAGGTTAAAGGTGCTGTTTCTCCAAGGAGGAAGATTGCTAGGAAAGCGGCTGGATTGGCGAACCCGAGCACAAGGAGATGAGAAATGAGGTGCGTTTTAGAAACCTTTCCCGATCACACAGTGTACCATCTTCTGGGTTTCTCATGCATGTTTTCGATGTAGGAAGGTGCCCTTGAACCTGGAGATTTGGGACCCATGGGATGGATACCACGCAGTATTATTTTAAAGGGTCTGCGTTTGCTCACCCAACCTCACCAAACCTCTCAGCCCCAGGAGTGTCCACCCTTATGTCTCAATCAGCTGTGGGTCTAGATATGGTCAACCCAGGTGGCATCACAGCCCCTGAACGAATTTTGTAAGAATTTCTCTCTCTTTCACTGTCTTTGCTTCACGGGTTTTTAAAAGTAATTGATTTTTATAATGGGGTTTAGCTGCTTTTCAGAGCTGTGTGTATGCCGCTTTACACGCACTTGCCTCACTTACAGAGAGATATCAACACATAGGTTTTAAGATTCTTACTAGTCAGATATATTTTTGGGCGGTGAATAGGTGGTGTTGAGTCCCGTTCACTGAGCAAGGAGTAGGTCTTGTCTATTACATATTGGGTTTATGGAACGGTATCTGAGCTAATTTGAAACCCTGGTTTTATGCATCACCCCAACTCACCTTTCCCGTTAAGCAGCCATAGTGTGTTTTCTAAACGTGTGACTCTCTTCTGTTTTGTAATTCAGGTCAAGTGTAGCGGTTTTTACATTCCCTCTATAAGTGATATCTTATGATAAGTGTCTTTTTCTGTGTGACTGATTTCACGTAGAATCGTCGTACCTAAATCCACTCATCATGCTGCTAAGAGCCTTATGACGTAGATTTCATGGCTGAGTGCTATTCCATTGTATATAAGGACCACAACTTCTTTATCCATTTTTCTCTTTCCTGGGATATTTAAGGTGTAACGAAGTGGAGGTTGTTGTCAACAGAGCAGCCCTAAACTTTGGGGTGCCTGTGTCTTGCTGATTTTTAGTTTTCCCAATTTATACGCCCACGAGTGGAAGTGCCCTATGCTCTCTAAGCTGAGTTTTTTAGATGTTTCAAGACACACCGTACACCTCTCCAGAGTGGCTGTTGGCAATTTACATCCCGCCCATCAGCGTAGCAAGGCTCCCGTTTCTCCATGGCCTGTCCTGCGTTTCTGGTTTTGACACTTTATTCAGCATGGCCCTTTTGACCGATGGGAAGCGAGACTTCTTTGTAGCGCTGATTTGCCTTTGCAGGTTGCTTGGTTGGCCAAAAAGGGCGTATGCGTTTTTTCCTGAATATATTCAGGAAAAACGCATACGCCCTTTTTGGCCAAGGGCATCATTGTCGAGGTTTTGCCGCTTTTCCTGTGCTTTAAAGGTGATTCGAATCTCCCTCCTGAATCCTGTTTCCTGCAATTCTGCCTTGCTTTCAAATCCTCTTCGTTGCCTTCCCACAGTATATTTGTGGACGAGAGTTATCATTTATAACTCTGCAGGTTTGTGAATTGCAGTGCCCCTGAGCTCCATTTTTCAACTCGCTTTCTTGGGAGCTGGCCGCAAAAGCGCAGGATTGCTTCAGGCCCTATTCGGCTTCCGGCTGGCAGGCTGAGCCTGTGGTTAATTCTTCTTCCTGATGGGAAAATAGAGTGAGCTGTGCCTGTCCCAAGACCTAGAGCTAGTCTCTGATTGGTTCCCCCTCTTCCCGTTCCTCCTCAGGACAAATAGCAACCTGTACGGAACAGGAGGTTAAAGGTGCTGATTCTCCAAGGAGGGAGATTGCTAGGAAAGCGGCTGGAATGGCGAACCCGAGCAGAAGGAGATGAGAAATGAGGTGCGTTTTAGAAACCTTTCCCGATCACACGGTGTACCATCTTCTGGGTTTCTCATGCATGTTTTCGATGTAGGAAGATGCCCGTGAACCTGGAGATTTGGGACCCATGGGATGGGTACCACGCAGTATTACTTTAAAGGGTCTGCGTTTGCTCCCCCAACCTCACCAAACCTCTCAGCCCCAAGAGTGTCCACCCTTATGTCTCAATCAGCTGTGGGTCTAGATATGGTAAACCCAGGTGGCATCACAGCCCCTGAACGAATTTTGTAAGAATTTCTCTCTCTTTCACTGTCTTTGTTTCACGGGTTTTTAAAAGTAATTGATTTTTATAATGGGGTGTAGCTGCTTTTCAGAGCTGTGTGTATGCCGCTTTACACCCACTTGACTCACTTACAGAGAGATATCAACACATAGGTTTTAAGATCCTTACTAGTCAGATATATTCTTGGGCGGTGAATAGGGGGTGTTGAGTCCCGTTCACTGAGCAAGGAGTAGGTCTTGTCTATTACATATTGGGTTTATGGAACGGTATCTGAGCTAATTTGAAACCCTTGTTTTATGCATCACCCCACCTCACCTTTCCCGTTAAGCAGCCTTAGTGTGTTTTCTAAACGTGTGACTCTCTTCTGTTTTGTAATTCAGTTCAAGTGTAGCGGTTTTTACATTCCCTCTATACGTGATATCTTATGATAAGTGTCTTTTTCTGTGTGACTTATTTCACGTAGAATCGTCGTACCTAAATCCACTCATCATGCTGCTACGAGCCTTATGACGTAGATTTCATGGCTGAGTGATATTCCATTGTACATAAGGACCACAACTTCTTTATCCATTTTTCTCTTTCCTGGGATATTTAAGGTGTAACGAAGTGGAGGTTGTTGTCAACAGAGCAGCCCTAAACTTTGGGGTGCCTGTGTCTTGCTGATTTTTAGTTTTCCCAATTTATACGCCCACGAGTGGAAGTGCCCTATGCTCTCTAAGCTGAGTTTTTTAGATGTTTCAAGACACACCGTACACCTCTCCAGAGTGGCTGTTGGCAATTTACATCCCGCCCATCAGCGTAGCAAGGCTCCCGTTTCTCCATGGCCTGTCCTGCGTTTCTGGTTTTGACACTTTATTCAGCATGGCCCTTTTGACCGATGGGAAGCGAGACTTCTTTGTAGCGCTGATTTGCCTTTGCAGGTTGCTTGGTTGGCCAAAAAGGGCGTATGCGTTTTTTCCTGAATATATTCAGGAAAAACGCATACGCCCTTTTTAGCCAAGGGCATCATTGTCGAGGTTTTGCCGCTTTTCCTGTGCTTTAAAGGCGATTCGAATCTCCCTCCTGAATCCTGTTTCCTGCAATTCTGCCTTGCTTTCAAATCCTCTTCGTTGCCTTCCCACAGTATATTTGTGGACGAGAGTTATCATTTATAACTCTGCAGGTTTGTGAATTGCAGTGCCCCTGAGCTCCATTTTTCAACTCGCTTTCTTGGGAGCTGGCCGCAAAAGCGCAGGATTGCTTCAGGCCCTATTCGGCTTCCGGCTGGCAGGCTGATCCTGTGGTTAATTCTTCTTCCTGATGGGAAAATAGAGTGAGCTGTGCCTGTCCCAAGACCTAGAGCTAGTCTCTCATTGGTTCCCCCTCTTCCCGTTCCTCCTCAGGACAAATAGCAACCTGTACGGAACAGGAGGTTAAAGGTGCTGTTTCTCCAAGGAGGAAGATTGCTAGGAAAGCGGCTGGATTGGCGAACCCGAGCACAAGGAGATGAGAAATGAGGTGCGTTTTAGAAACCTTTCCCGATCACACAGTGTACCATCTTCTGGGTTTCTCATGCATGTTTTCGATGTAGGAAGGTGCCCTTGAACCTGGAGATTTGGGACCCATGGGATGGATACCACGCAGTATTACTTTAAAGGGTCTGCGTTTGCTCACCCAACCTCACCAAACCTCTCAGCCCCAGGAGTGTCCACCCTTATGTCTCAATCAGCTGTGGGTCTAGATATGGTCAACCCAGGTGGCATCACAGCCCCTGAACGAATTTTGTAAGAATTTCTCTCTCTTTCACTGTCTTTGCTTCACGGGTTTTTAAAAGTAATTGATTTTTATAATGGGGTTTAGCTGCTTTTCAGAGCTGTGTGTATGCCGCTTTACACGCACTTGCCTCACTTACAGAGAGATATCAACACATAGGTTTTAAGATTCTTACTAGTCAGATATATTTTTGGGCGGTGAATAGGTGGTGTTGAGTCCCGTTCACTGAGCAAGGAGTAGGTCTTGTCTATTACATATTGGGTTTATGGAACGGTATCTGAGCTAATTTGAAACCCTGGTTTTATGCATCACCCCAACTCACCTTTCCCGTTAAGCAGCCATAGTGTGTTTTCTAAACGTGTGACTCTCTTCTGTTTTGTAATTCAGGTCAAGTGTAGCGGTTTTTACATTCCCTCTATAAGTGATATCTTATGATAAGTGTCTTTTTCTGTGTGACTGATTTCACGTAGAATCGTCGTACCTAAATCCACTCATCATGCTGCTAAGAGCCTTATGACGTAGATTTCATGGCTGAGTGCTATTCCATTGTATATAAGGACCACAACTTCTTTATCCATTTTTCTCTTTCCTGGGATATTTAAGGTGTAACGAAGTGGAGGTTGTTGTCAACAGAGCAGCCCTAAACTTTGGGGTGCCTGTGTCTTGCTGATTTTTAGTTTTCCCAATTTATACGCCCACGAGTGGAAGTGCCCTATGCTCTCTAAGCTGAGTTTTTTAGATGTTTCAAGACACACCGTACACCTCTCCAGAGTGGCTGTTGGCAATTTACATCCCGCCCATCAGCGTAGCAAGGCTCCCGTTTCTCCATGGCCTGTCCTGCGTTTCTGGTTTTGACACTTTATTCAGCATGGCCCTTTTGACCGATGGGAAGCGAGACTTCTTTGTAGCGCTGATTTGCCTTTGCAGGTTGCTTGGTTGGCCAAAAAGGGCGTATGCGTTTTTTCCTGAATATAT
This sequence comes from Eschrichtius robustus, assembly GCF_028021215.1. Classification (NCBI taxonomy): domain Eukaryota; kingdom Metazoa; phylum Chordata; class Mammalia; order Artiodactyla; family Eschrichtiidae; genus Eschrichtius; species Eschrichtius robustus. The sequence continues at coordinate 96,999,236 of NC_090832.1, forward strand.
TCAGGAAAAACGCATACGCCCTTTTTGGCCAAGGGCATCATTGTCGAGGTTTTGCCGCTTTTCCTGTGCTTTAAAGGTGATTCGAATCTCCCTCCTGAATCCTGTTTCCTGCAATTCTGCCTTGCTTTCAAATCCTCTTCGTTGCCTTCCCACAGTATATTTGTGGACGAGAGTTATCATTTATAACTCTGCAGGTTTGTGAATTGCAGTGCCCCTGAGCTCCATTTTTCAACTCGCTTTCTTGGGAGCTGGCCGCAAAAGCGCAGGATTGCTTCAGGCCCTATTCGGCTTCCGGCTGGCAGGCTGAGCCTGTGGTTAATTCTTCTTCCTGATGGGAAAATAGAGTGAGCTGTGCCTGTCCCAAGACCTAGAGCTAGTCTCTCATTGGTTCCCCCTCTTCCCGTTCCTCCTCAGGACAAATAGCAACCTGTACGGAACAGGAGGTTAAAGGTGCTGATTCTCCAAGGAGGAAGATTGCTAGGAAAGCGGCTGGAATGGCGAACCCGAGCACAAGGAGATGAGAAATGAGGTGCGTTTTAGAAACCTTTCCCGATCACACAGTGTACCATCTTCTGGGTTTCTCATGCATGTTTTCGATGTAGGAAGGTGCCCTTGAACCTGGAGATTTGGGACCCATGGGATGGGTACCACGCAGTATTACTTTAAAGGGTCTGCGTTTGCTCACCCAACCTCACCAAACCTCTCAGCCCCAGGAGTGTCCACCCTTTTGTCTCAATCAGCTGTGGGTCTAGATATGGTCAACCCAGGTGGCATCACAGCCCCTGAACGAATTTTGTAAGAATTTCTCTCTCTTTCACTGTCTTTGCTTCACGGGTTTTTAAAAGTAATTGATTTTTATAATGGGGTTTAGCTGCTTTTCAGAGCTGTGTGTATGCCGCTTTACACGCACTTGCCTCACTTACAGAGAGATATCAACACATAGGTTTTAAGATTCTTACTAGTCAGATATATTTTTGGGCGGTGAATAGGTGGTGTTGAGTCCCGTTCACTGAGCAAGGAGTAGGTCTTGTCTATTACATATTGGGTTTATGGAACGGTATCTGAGCTAATTTGAAACCCTGGTTTTATGCATCACCCCAACTCACCTTTCCCGTTAAGCAGCCATAGTGTGTTTTCTAAACGTGTGACTCTCTTCTGTTTTGTAATTCAGTTCAAGTGTAGCGGTTTTTACATTCCCTCTATAAGTGATATCTTATGATAAGTGTCTTTTTCTGTGTGACTTATTTCACGTAGAATCGTCGTACCTAAATCCACTCATCATGCTGCTAGGAGCCTTATGACCTAGATTTCATGGCTGAGTGATATTCCATTGTACATAAGGACCACAACTTCTTTATCCATTTTTCTCTTTCCTGGGATATTTAAGGTGTAATGAAGTGGAGGTTCTTGTCAACAGAGCAGCCCTAAACTTTGGGGTGCCTGTATCTTGCTGATTTTTAGTTTTCCCAACTTATACGCCCACGAGTGGAAGTGCCCTATGCTCTCTAAGCTGAGTTTTTTAGATGTTTCAAGACACACCGTACACCTCTCCAGAGTGGCTGTTGGCAATTTACATCCCGCCCATCAGCGTAGCAAGGCTCCCGTTTCTCCATGGCCTGTCCTGCATTTCTGGTTTTGACACTTTATTCAGCATGGCCCTTTTGACCGATGGGAAGCGAGACTTCTTTGTAGCGCTTCAGGAAAAAACGCATACGCCCTTTTTGGCCAAGGGCATCATTGTCGAGGTTTTGCCGCTTTTCCTGTGCTTTAAAGGCGATTCGAATCTCCCTCCTGAAATCTGTTTCCTACAATTCTGCCTTGCTTTCAAATCCTCTTCGTTGCCTTCCCTCAATATATTTGTGGACGAGAGTTATCATTTATAACTCTGCAGGTTTGTGAATTGCAGTGCCCCTGAGCTCCATTTTTCAACTGGCTTTCTTGGGAGCTGGCCTCAAAAGCGCAGGATTGCTTCAGGCCCTATTCGGCTTCCGGTTGGCAGGCTGAGCCTGTGGTTAATTCTTCTTCCTGATGGGAAAATAGACTGAGCTGTGCCTGTCCCAAGACCTAGAGCTAGTCTCTCATTGGTTCCCCCTCTTCCCGTTCCTCCTCAGGACAAATAGCAACCTTTACGGAACAGGAGGTTAAAGGTGCTGATTCTCCAAGGAGGGAGATTGCTAGGAAAGCGGCTGGAATGGCGAACCCGAGCACAAGGAGATGAGAAATGAGGTGCGTTTTAGAAACCTTTCCCGATCACACGGTGTACCATCTTCTGGGTTTCTCATGCATGTTTTCGATGTAGGAAGGTGCCCTTGAAACTGGAGATTTGGGACCCATGGGATGGGTACCACGCAGTATTACTTTAAAGGGTCTGCGTTTGCTCACCCAACCTCACCAAACCTCTCAGCCCCAGGAGTGTCCACCCTTACGTCTCAATCAGCTGTGGGTCTAGATATGGTCAACCCAGGTGGCATCACAGCCCCTGAACGAATTTTGTAAGAATTTCTCTCTCTTTCACTGTCTTTGCCTCACGGGTTTTTAAAAGTAATTGATTTTTATAATGGGGTTTAGCTGCTCTTCAGAGCTGTGTGTATGCTGCTTTACACCCACTTGCCTCACTTACAGAGAGATATCAACACATAGGTTTTAAGTTTCTTACTAGTCAGATATATTCTTGGGCGGTGAATAGGTGGTGCTGAGTCCCGTTCACTGAGCAAGGAGTAGGTCTTGTCTATTACATATTGGGTTTATGGAACGGTATCTGAGCTAATTTGAAACCCTGGTTTTATGCATCACCCCAACTCACCTTTCCCGTTAAGCAGCCATGGTGTGTTTTCTAAACGTGTGACTCTCTTCTGTTTTGTAATTCAGTTCAAGTGTAGCAGTTTTTACATTCCCTCTATAAGTGATATCTTATGATAAGTGTCTTTTTCTGTGTGAATGATTTCACGTAGAATCGTCGTACCTAAATCCACTCATCATGCTGCTAAGAGCCTTATGACGTAGATTTCATGGCTGAGTGATATTCCATTGTACATAAGGACCACAACTTCTTTATCCATTTTTCTCTTTCCTGGGATATTTAAGGTGTAACGAAGTGGAGGTTGTTGTCAACAGAGCAGCCCTAAACTTTGGGGTGCCTGTGTCTTGCTGATTTTTAGTTTTCCCAATTTATACGCCCACGAGTGGAAGTGCCCTATGCTCTCTAAGCTGAGTTTTTTAGATGTTTCAAGACACACCGTACACCTCTCCAGAGTGGCTGTTGGCAATTTACATCCCGCCCATCAGCGTAGCAAGGCTCCCGTTTCTCCATGGCCTGTCCTGCGTTTCTGGTTTTGACACTTTATTCAGCATGGCCCTTTTGACCGATGGGAAGCGAGACTTCTTTGTAGCGCTGATTTGCCTTTGCAGGTTGCTTGGTTGGCCAAAAAGGGCGTATGCGTTTTTTCCTGAATATATTCAGGAAAAACGCATACGCCCTTTTTGGCCAAGGGCATCATTGTCGAGGTTTTGCCGCTTTTCCTGTGCTTTAAAGGCGATTCGAATCTCCCTCCTGAATCCTGTTTCCTGCAATTCTGCCTTGCTTTCAAATCCTCTTCGTTGCCTTCCCACAGTATATTTGTGGACGAGAGTTATCATTTATAACTCTGCAGGTTTGTGAATTGCAGTGCCCCTGAGCTCCATTTTTCAACTCGCTTTCTTGGGAGCTGGCCGCAAAAGCGCAGGATTGCTTCAGGCCCTATTCGGCTTCCGGCTGGCAGGCTGATCCTGTGGTTAATTCTTCTTCCTGATGGGAAAATAGAGTGAGCTGTGCCTGTCCCAAGACCTAGAGCTAGTCTCTCATTGGTTCCCCCTCTTCCCGTTCCTCCTCAGGACAAATAGCAACCTGTACGGAACAGGAGGTTAAAGGTGCTGTTTCTCCAAGGAGGAAGATTGCTAGGAAAGCGGCTGGATTGGCGAACCCGAGCACAAGGAGATGAGAAATGAGGTGCGTTTTAGAAACCTTTCCCGATCACACAGTGTACCATCTTCTGGGTTTCTCATGCATGTTTTCGATGTAGGAAGGTGCCCTTGAACCTGGAGATTTGGGACCCATGGGATGGATACCACGCAGTATTACTTTAAAGGGTCTGCGTTTGCTCACCCAACCTCACCAAACCTCTCAGCCCCAGGAGTGTCCACCCTTATGTCTCAATCAGCTGTGGGTCTAGATATGGTCAACCCAGGTGGCATCACAGCCCCTGAACGAATTTTGTAACAATTTCTCTCTCTTTCACTGTCTTTACTTCACGGGTTTTTAAAAGTAATTGATTTTTATAATGGGGTGTAGCTGCTTTTCAGAGCTGTGTGTATGCCGCTTTACACCCACTTGACTCACTTACAGAGAGATATCAACACATAGGTTTTAAGATCCTTACTAGTCAGATATATTCTTGGGCGGTGAATAGGGGGTGTTGAGTCCCGTTCACTGAGCAAGGAGTAGGTCTTGTCTATTACATATTGGGTTTATGGAACGGTATCTGAGCTAATTTGAAACCCTTGTTTTATGCATCACCCCACCTCACCTTTCCCGTTAAGCAGCCTTAGTGTGTTTTCTAAACGTGTGACTCTCTTCTGTTTTGTAATTCAGTTCAAGTGTAGCGGTTTTTACATTCCCTCTATACGTGATATCTTATGATAAGTGTCTTTTTCTGTGTGACTTATTTCACGTAGAATCGTCGTACCTAAATCCACTCATCATGCTGCTACGAGCCTTATGACGTAGATTTCATGGCTGAGTGATATTCCATTGTACATAAGGACCACAACTTCTTTATCCATTTTTCTCTTTCCTGGGATATTTAAGGTGTAACGAAGTGGAGGTTCTTGTCAACAGAGCAGCCCTAAACTTTGGGGTGCCTGTGTCTTGCTGATTTTTAGTTTTCCCAATTTATACGCCCATGAGTGGAAGTGCCCTATGCTCTCTAAGCTGAGTTTTTTAGATGTTTCAAGACACACCGTACACCTCTCCAGAGTGGCTGTTGGCAATTTACATCCCGCCCATCAGCGTAGCAAGGCTCCCGTTTCTCCATGGCCTGTCCTGCTTTTCTGGTTTTGACACTTTATTCAGCATGGCCCATTTGACCGATGGGAAGCGAGACTTCTTTGTAGCGCTGATTTGCCTTTCCAGGTTGCTTGGTTGGCCAAAAAGGGCGTATGCGTTTTTTCCTGGATATATTCAGGAAAAAACGCATACGCCCTTTTTGGCCAAGGGCATCATTGTCGAGGTTTTGCCGCTTTTCCTGTGCTTTAAAGGCGATTCGAATCTCCCTCCTGAAATCTGTTTCCTGCAATTCTGCCTTGCTTTCAAATCCTCTTCGTTGCCTTCCCTCAGTATATTTGTGGACGAGAGTTATCATATATAACTCTGCAGGTTTGTGAATTGCAGTGCCCCTGAGCTCCATTTTTCAACTCGCTTTCTTGGGTGCTGGCCGCAAAAGCGCAGGATTGCTTCAGGCCCTATTCTCCTTCCGGGCGGCAGGCTGAGCCTGTGGTTAATTCTTCTTCCTGATGGGAAAATAGAGTGAGCTGTGCCTGTCCCAAGACCTAGAGCTAGTCTCTCATTGGTTCCCCCTCTTCCCGTTCCTCCTCAGGACAAATTGCAACCTGTACGGAACAGGAGGTTAAAGGTGCTGATTCTCCAAGGAGGGAGATTGCTAGGAAAGCGGCTGGAATGGCGAACCCGAGCACAAGGAGATGAGAAATGAGGTGCGTTTTAGAAACCTTTCCCGATCACACGGTGTACCATCTTCTGGGTTTCTCATGCATGTTTTCGATGTAGGAAGATGCCCGTGAACCTGGAGATTTGGGACCCATGGGATGGGTACCACGCAGTATTACTTTAAAGGGTCTGCGTTTGCTCCCCCAACCTCACCAAACCTCTCAGCCCCAAGAGTGTCCACCCTTATGTCTCAATCAGCTGTGGGCCTAGATATGGTCAATCCAGGTGGCATCACAGCCCCTGAACGAATTTTGTAAGAATTTCTCTCTCTTTCACTGTCTTTGCTTCACGGGTTTTTAAAAGTAATTGATTTTTATAATGGGGTTTAGCTGCTTTTCACTGCTGTGTTTATGCCGCTTTACACCCACTTGAGTCACTTACAGAGAGATATCAACACATCGGTTTTAAGATTCTTACTAGTCAGATATATTCTTGGGCGGTGAATAGGGGGTTTTGAGACCCGTTCACTGAGCAAGGAGTAGGTCTTGTCTATTACATATTGGGTTTATGGAACGGTATCTGAGCTAATTTGAAACCCTTGTTTTATGCATCACCCCACCTCACCTTTCCCGTTAAGCAGCCATAGTGTGTTTTCTAAACGTGTGAGTCTCTTCTGTTTTGTAATTCAGTTCAAGAGTAGCGGTTTTTACATTCCCTCTATAAGTGATATTTATGATAAGTGTCTTTTTCTGTGTGACTTATTTCACGTAGAATCGTCGTACCTAAATCCACTCATCATGCTGCTACGAGCCTTATGACGTTGATTTCATGGCTGAGTGATATTGCATTGTACATAAGGAGCACAACTTCTTTATCCATTTTTCTCTTTCCTGGGATATTTAAGGTGTAACGAAGTGGAGGTTCTTGTCAACAGAGCAGCCCTAAACTTTGAGGTGCCTGTGTCTTGCTGATTTTTAGTTTTCCCAATTTATACGCCCATGAGTGGAAGTGCCCTATGCTCTCTAAGCTGAGTTTTTTAGATGTTTCAAGACACACCGTACACCTCTCCAGAGTGGCTGTTGGCAATTTACATCCCGTCCATCAGCGTAGCAAGGTCACGTTTCTCCATGGCCTGTCCTGCATTTCTGGTTTTCACACTTTATTCAGCATGGCCGTTTTGACCGATGGGAAGCGAGACTTCTTTGTAGCGCTGATTTGCCTTTCCAAGTTGCTTGGTTGGCCAAAAAGGGCGTATGCGTTTTTTCCTGGATATATTCAGGAAAAAACGCATACGCCCTTTTTGTCCAAGGGCATCATTGTCGAGGTTTTGCCACTTTTCCTGTGCTTTAAAGGCAATTCGAATCTCCCTCCTGAAACCTGTTTCCTGCAATTCTGCCTTGCTTTCAAATCCTCTTCGTTGCCTTCCCTCAGTATATTTGTGGACGAGAGTTATCATATATAACTCTGCAGGTTTGTGAATTGCAGTGCCCCTGAGCTCCATTTTTCAACTCGCTTTCTTGGGTGCTGGCCGCAAAAGCGCAGGATTGCTTCAGGCCCTATTCTCCTTCCGGGCGGCAGGCTGAGCCTGTGGTTAATTCTTCTTCCTGATGGGAAAATAGAGTGAGCTGTGCCTGTCCCAAGACCTAGAGCTAGTCTCTCATTGGTTCCCCCTCTTCCCGTTCCTCCTCAGGACAAATTGCAACCTGTACGGAACAGGAGGTTAAAGGTGCTGATTCTCCAAGGAGGGAGATTGCTAGGAAAGCGGCTGGAATGGCGAACCCGAGCACAAGGAGATGAGAAATGAGGTGCGTTTTAGAAACCTTTCCCGATCACACGGTGTACCATCTTCTGGGTTTCTCATGCATGTTTTCGATGTAGGAAGATGCCCGTGAACCTGGAGATTTGGGACCCATGGGATGGGTACCACGCAGTATTACTTTAAAGGGTCTGCGTTTGCTCCCCCAACCTCACCAAACCTCTCAGCCCCAAGAGTGTCCACCCTTATGTCTCAATCAGCTGTGGGCCTAGATATGGTCAATCCAGGTGGCATCACAGCCCCTGAACGAATTTTGTAAGAATTTCTCTCTCTTTCACTGTCTTTGCTTCACGGGTTTTTAAAAGTAATTGATTTTTATAATGGGGTTTAGCTGCTTTTCACTGCTGTGTTTATGCCGCTTTACACCCACTTGAGTCACTTACAGAGAGATATCAACACATCGGTTTTAAGATTCTTACTAGTCAGATATATTCTTGGGCGGTGAATAGGGGGTTTTGAGACCCGTTCACTGAGCAAGGAGTAGGTCTTGTCTATTACATATTGGGTTTATGGAACGGTATCTGAGCTAATTTGAAACCCTTGTTTTATGCATCACCCCACCTCACCTTTCCCGTTAAGCAGCCATAGTGTGTTTTCTAAACGTGTGAGTCTCTTCTGTTTTGTAATTCAGTTCAAGAGTAGCGGTTTTTACATTCCCTCTATAAGTGATATCTTATGATAAGTGTCTTTTTCTGTGTGACTTATTTCACGTAGAATCGTCGTACCTAAATCCACTCATCATGCTGCTACGAGCCTTATGACGTTGATTTCATGGCTGAGTGATATTGCATTGTACATAAGGAGCACAACTTCTTTATCCATTTTTCTCTTTCCTGGGATATTTAAGGTGTAACGAAGTGGAGGTTCTTGTCAACAGAGCAGCCCTAAACTTTGGGGTGCCTGTGTCTTGCTGATTTTTTGTTTTCCCAATTTATACGCCCATGAGTGGAAGTGCCCTATGCTCTCTAAGCTGAGTTTTTTAGATGTTTCAAGACACACCGTACACCTCTCCAGAGTGGCTGTTGGCAATTTACATCCCGTCCATCAGCGTAGCAAGGTCACGTTTCTCCATGGCCTGTCCTGCATTTCTGGTTTTCACACTTTATTCAGCATGGCCGTTTTGACCGATGGGAAGCGAGACTTCTTTGTAGCGCTGATTTGCCTTTCCAGGTTGCTTGGTTGGCCAAAAAGGGCGTATGCGTTTTTTCCTGAATATATTCAGGAAAAAACGCATACGCCCTTTTTGGCCAAGGGCATCATTGTCGAGGTTTTGCCGCTTTTCCTGTGCTTTAAAGGCGATTGGAATCTCCCTCCTGAAATCTGTTTCCTGCAATTCTGCCTTGCTTTCAAGTCCTCTTCGTTTCCTTCCCTCAGTATATTTGTGGACGAGAGTTATCATTTATAACTCTGCAGTTTTGTGAATTGCAGTGCCCCTGAGCTCCATTTTTCAACTCGCTTTCTTGGGAGCTGGCCGCAAAAGTGCAGGATTGCTTCACGCCCTATTTCCTTCCGGGCGGCAGGCTGAGCCTGTGGTTAATTCTTCTTCCTGATGGGAAAATAGAGTGAGCTGTGCCTGTCCCAAGACCTAGAGCTAGTCTCTCATTGGTTCCCCCTCTTCCCGTTCCTCCTCAGGACAAATTGCAACCTGTACGGAACAGGAGGTTAAAGGTGCTGATTCTCCAAGGAGGGAGATTGCTAGGAAAGCGGCTGGAATGGCGAACCGGAGCACAAGGAGATGAGAAATGAGGTGGGTTTTAGAAACCTTTCCCGATCACACGGTGTACTATCTTCTGGGATTCTCATGCATGTTTTCGATGTAGGAAGGTGCCCTTGAACCTGGAGATTTGGGACCCATGGGATGGGTACCACGCAGTATTACTTTAAAGGGTCTGCGTTTGCTCACCCAACCTCACCAAACCTCTCAGCCCCAGGAGTGTCCACCCTTATGTCTCAATCAGCTGTGGGTCTAGATATGGTCAACCCAGGTGGCATCACAGCCCCTGAACGAATTTTGTAAGAATTTCTCTCTCTTTCACTGTCTTTGTTTCACGGGTTTTTAAAAGTAATTGATTTTTATAATGGGGTGTAGCTGCTTTTCAGAGCTGTGTGTATGCCGCTTTACACCCACTTGACTCACTTACAGAGAGATATCAACACATAGGTTTTAAGATTCTTACTAGTCAGATATATTCTTGGGCGGTGAATAGGGGGTGTTGAGTCCCGTTCACTGAGCAAGGAGTAGGTCTTGTCTATTACATATTGGGTTTATGGAACGGTATCTGAGCTAATTTGAAACCCTTGTTTTATGCAACACCCCACCTCACCTTTCCCGTTAAGCAGCCTTAGTGTGTTTTCTAAACGTGTGACTCTCTTCTGTTTTGTAATTCAGTTCAAGTGTAGCGGTTTTTACATTCCCTCTATACGTGATATCTTATGATAAGTGTCTTTTTCTGTGTGACTTATTTCACGTAGAATCGTCGTACCTAAATCCACTCATCATGCTGCTACGAGCCTTATGACGTAGATTTCATGGCTGAGTGATATTCCATTGTACATAAGGACCACAACTTCTTTATCCATTTTTCTCTTTCCTGGGATATTTAAGGTGTAACGAAGTGGAGGTTCTTGTCAACAGAGCAGCCCTAAACTTTGAGGTGCTTGTGTCTTGCTGATTTTTAGTTTTCCCAATTTATACGCCCATGAGTGGAAGTGCCCTATGCTCTCTAAGCTGAGTTTTTTAGATGTTTCAAGACACACCGTACACCTCTCCAGAGTGGCTGTTGGCAATTTACATCCCGCCCATCAGCGTAGCAAGGCTCCCGTTTCTCCATGGCCTGTCCTGCATTTCTGGTTTTGACACTTTATTCAGCATGGCCCATTTGACCGATGGGAAGCGAGACTTCTTTGTAGCGCTGATTTGCCTTTCCAGGTTGCTTGGTTGGCCAAAAAGGGCGTATGCGTTTTTTCCTGGATATATTCAGGAAAAAAAGCATACGCCCTTTTTGGCCAAGGGCATCATTGTCGAGGTTTTGCCGCTTTTCCTGTGCTTTAAAGGCGATTCGAATCTCCCTCCTGAAATCTGTTTCCTGCAATTCTGCCTTGCTTTCAAATCCTCTTCGTTGCCTTCCCTCAGTATATTTGTGGACGAGAGTTATCATATATAACTCTGCAGGTTTGTGAATTGCAGTGCCCCTGAGCTCCATTTTTCAACTCGCTTTCTTGGGTGCTGGCCGCAAAAGCGCAGGATTGCTTCAGGCCCTATTCTCCTTCCGGGCGGCAGGCTGAGCCTGTGGTTAATTCTTCTTCCTGATGGGAAAATAGAGTGAGCTGTGCCTGTCCCAAGACCTAGAGCTAGTCTCTCATTGGTTCCCCCTCTTCCCGTTCCTCCTCAGGACAAATTGCAACCTGTACGGAACAGGAGGTTAAAGGTGCTGATTCTCCAAGGAGGGAGATTGCTAGGAAAGCGGCTGGAATGGCGAACCCGAGCACAAGGAGATGAGAAATGAGGTGCGTTTTAGAAACCTTTCCCGATCACACGGTGTACCATCTTCTGGGTTTCTCATGCATGTTTTCGATGTAGGAAGGTGCCCTTGAACCTGGAGATATGGGACCCATGGGATGGGTACCACGCAGTATTACTTTAAAGGGTCTGCGTTTGCTCCCCCAACCTCACCAAACCTCTCAGCCCCAAGAGTGTCCACCCTTATGTCTCAATCAGCTGTGGGCCTAGATATGGTCAATCCAGGTGGCATCACAGCCCCTGAACGAATTTTGTAAGAATTTCTCTCTCTTTCACTGTCTTTGCTTCACGGGTTTTTAAAAGTAATTGATTTTTATAATGGGGTTTAGCTGCTTTTCACTGCTGTGTTTATGCCGCTTTACACCCACTTGAGTCACTTACAGAGAGATATCAACACATCGGTTTTAAGATTCTTACTAGTCAGATATATTCTTGGGCGGTGAATAAGGGGTTTTGAGACCCGTTCACTGAGCAAGGAGTAGGTCTTGTCTATTACATATTGGGTTTATGGAACGGTATCTGAGCTAATTTGAAACCCTTGTTTTATGCATCACCCCACCTCACCTTTCCCGTTAAGCAGCCATAGTGTGTTTTCTAAACGTGTGAGTCTCTTCTGTTTTGTAATTCAGTTCAAGAGTAGCGGTTTTTACATTCCCTCTATAAGTGATATCTTATGATAAGTGTCTTTTTCTGTGTGACTTATTTCACGTAGAATCGTCATACCTAAATCCACTCATCATGCTGCTACGAGCCTTATGACGTTGATTTCATGGCTGAGTGATATTGCATTGTACATAAGGAGCACAACTTCTTTATCCATTTTTCTCTTTCCTGGGATATTTAAGGTGTAACGAAGTGGAGGTTCTTGTCAACAGAGCAGCCCTAAACTTTGAGGTGCCTGTGTCTTGCTGATTTTTAGTTTTCCCAATTTATACGCCCATGAGTGGAAGTGCCCTATGCTCTCTAAGCTGAGTTTTTTAGATGTTTCAAGACACACCGTACACCTCTCCAGAGTGGCTGTTGGCAATTTACATCCCGTCCATCAGCGTAGCAAGGTCACGTTTCTCCATGGCCTGTCCTGCATTTCTGGTTTTCACACTTTATTCAGCATGGCCGTTTTGACCGATGGGAAGCGAGACTTCTTTGTAGCGCTGATTTGCCTTTCCAAGTTGCTTGGTTGGCCAAAAAGTGCGTATGCGTTTTTTCCTGGATATATTCAGGAAAAAACGCATACGCCCTTTTTGGCCAAGGGCATCATTGTCGAGGTTTTGCCACTTTTCCTGTGCTTTAAAGGCAATTCGAATCTCCCTCCTGAAACCTGTTTCCTGCAATTCTGCCTTGCTTTCAAATCCTCTTCGTTGCCTTCCCTCAGTATATTTGTGGACGAGAGTTATCATATATAACTCTGCAGGTTTGTGAATTGCAGTGCCCCTGAGCTCCATTTTTCAACTCGCTTTCTTGGGTGCTGGCCGCAAAAGCGCAGGATTGCTTCAGGCCCTATTCTCCTTCCGGGCGGCAGGCTGAGCCTGTGGTTAATTCTTCTTCCTGATGGGAAAATAGAGTGAGCTGTGCCTGTCCCAAGACCTAGAGCTAGTCTCTCATTGGTTCCCCCTCTTCCCGTTCCTCCTCAGGACAAATAGCAACCTGTACGGAACAGGAGGTTAAAGGTGCTGATTCTCCAAGGAGGAAGATTGCTAGGAAAGCGGCTGGAATGGCGAACCCGAGCACAAGGAGATGAGAAATGAGGTGCGTTTTAGAAACCTTTCCCGATCACACAGTGTACCATCTTCTGGGTTTCTCATGCATGTTTTCGATGTAGGAAGGTGCCCTTGAACCTGGAGATTTGGGACCCATGGGATGGGTACCACGCAGTATTACTTTAAAGGGTCTGCGTTTGCTCACCCAACCTCACCAAACCTCTCAGCCCCAGGAGTGTCCACCCTTTTGTCTCAATCAGCTGTGGGTCTAGATATGGTCAACCCAGGTGGCATCACAGCCCCTGAACGAATTTTGTAAGAATTTCTCTCTCTTTCACTGTCTTTGCTTCACGGGTTTTTAAAAGTAATTGATTTTTATAATGGGGTTTAGCTGCTTTTCAGAGCTGTGTGTATGCCGCTTTACACGCACTTGCCTCACTTACAGAGAGATATCAACACATAGGTTTTAAGATTCTTACTAGTCAGATATATTTTTGGGCGGTGAATAGGTGGTGTTGAGTCCCGTTCACTGAGCAAGGAGTAGGTCTTGTCTATTACATATTGGGTTTATGGAACGGTATCTGAGCTAATTTGAAACCCTGGTTTTATGCATCACCCCAACTCACCTTTCCCGTTAAGCAGCCATAGTGTGTTTTCTAAACGTGTGACTCTCTTCTGTTTTGTAATTCAGTTCAAGTGTAGCGGTTTTTACATTCCCTCTATAAGTGATATCTTATGATAAGTGTCTTTTTCTGTGTGACTTATTTCACGTAGAATCGTCGTACCTAAATCCACTCATCATGCTGCTAGGAGCCTTATGACCTAGATTTCATGGCTGAGTGATATTCCATTGTACATAAGGACCACAACTTCTTTATCCATTTTTCTCTTTCCTGGGATATTTAAGGTGTAATGAAGTGGAGGTTCTTGTCAACAGAGCAGCCCTAAACTTTGGGGTGCCTGTATCTTGCTGATTTTTAGTTTTCCCAACTTATACGCCCACGAGTGGAAGTGCCCTATGCTCTCTAAGCTGAGTTTTTTAGATGTTTCAAGACACACCGTACACCTCTCCAGAGTGGCTGTTGGCAATTTACATCCCGCCCATCAGCGTAGCAAGGCTCCCGTTTCTCCATGGCCTGTCCTGCATTTCTGGTTTTGACACTTTATTCAGCATGGCCCTTTTGACCGATGGGAAGCGAGACTTCTTTGTAGCGCTTCAGGAAAAAACGCATACGCCCTTTTTGGCCAAGGGCATCATTGTCGAGGTTTTGCCGCTTTTCCTGTGCTTTAAAGGCGATTCGAATCTCCCTCCTGAAATCTGTTTCCTACAATTCTGCCTTGCTTTCAAATCCTCTTCGTTGCCTTCCCTCAATATATTTGTGGACGAGAGTTATCATTTATAACTCTGCAGGTTTGTGAATTGCAGTGCCCCTGAGCTCCATTTTTCAACTGGCTTTCTTGGGAGCTGGCCTCAAAAGCGCAGGATTGCTTCAGGCCCTATTCGGCTTCCGGTTGGCAGGCTGAGCCTGTGGTTAATTCTTCTTCCTGATGGGAAAATAGACTGAGCTGTGCCTGTCCCAAGACCTAGAGCTAGTCTCTCATTGGTTCCCCCTCTTCCCGTTCCTCCTCAGGACAAATAGCAACCTTTACGGAACAGGAGGTTAAAGGTGCTGATTCTCCAAGGAGGGAGATTGCTAGGAAAGCGGCTGGAATGGCGAACCCGAGCACAAGGAGATGAGAAATGAGGTGCGTTTTAGAAACCTTTCCCGATCACACGGTGTACCATCTTCTGGGTTTCTCATGCATGTTTTCGATGTAGGAAGGTGCCCTTGAAACTGGAGATTTGGGACCCATGGGATGGGTACCACGCAGTATTACTTTAAAGGGTCTGCGTTTGCTCACCCAACCTCACCAAACCTCTCAGCCCCAGGAGTGTCCACCCTTACGTCTCAATCAGCTGTGGGTCTAGATATGGTCAACCCAGGTGGCATCACAGCCCCTGAACGAATTTTGTAAGAATTTCTCTCTCTTTCACTGTCTTTGCCTCACGGGTTTTTAAAAGTAATTGATTTTTATAATGGGGTTTAGCTGCTCTTCAGAGCTGTGTGTATGCTGCTTTACACACACTTGCCTCACTTACAGAGAGATATCAACACATAGGTTTTAAGTTTCTTACTAGTCAGATATATTCTTGGGCGGTGAATAGGTGGTGCTGAGTCCCGTTCACTGAGCAAGGAGTAGGTCTTGTCTATTACATATTGGGTTTATGGAACGGTATCTGAGCTAATTTGAAACCCTGGTTTTATGCATCACCCCAACTCACCTTTCCCGTTAAGCAGCCATGGTGTGTTTTCTAAACGTGTGACTCTCTTCTGTTTTGTAATTCAGTTCAAGTGTAGCAGTTTTTACATTCCCTCTATAAGTGATATCTTATGATAAGTGTCTTTTTCTGTGTGAATGATTTCACGTAGAATCGTCGTACCTAAATCCACTCATCATGCTGCTAAGAGCCTTATGACGTAGATTTCATGGCTGAGTGATATTCCATTGTACATAAGGACCACAACTTCTTTATCCATTTTTCTCTTTCCTGGGATATTTAAGGTGTAACGAAGTGGAGGTTGTTGTCAACAGAGCAGCCCTAAACTTTGGGGTGCCTGTGTCTTGCTGATTTTTAGTTTTCCCAATTTATACGCCCACGAGTGGAAGTGCCCTATGCTCTCTAAGCTGAGTTTTTTAGATGTTTCAAGACACACCGTACACCTCTCCAGAGTGGCTGTTGGCAATTTACATCCCGCCCATCAGCGTAGCAAGGCTCCCGTTTCTCCATGGCCTGTCCTGCGTTTCTGGTTTTGACACTTTATTCAGCATGGCCCTTTTGACCGATGGGAAGCGAGACTTCTTTGTAGCGCTGATTTGCCTTTGCAGGTTGCTTGGTTGGCCAAAAAGGGCGTATGCGTTTTTTCCTGAATATATTCAGGAAAAACGCATACGCCCTTTTTGGCCAAGGGCATCATTGTCGAGGTTTTGCCGCTTTTCCTGTGCTTTAAAGGCGATTCGAATCTCCCTCCTGAATCCTGTTTCCTGCAATTCTGCCTTGCTTTCAAATCCTCTTCGTTGCCTTCCCACAGTATATTTGTGGACGAGAGTTATCATTTATAACTCTGCAGGTTTGTGAATTGCAGTGCCCCTGAGCTCCATTTTTCAACTCGCTTTCTTGGGAGCTGGCCGCAAAAGCGCAGGATTGCTTCAGGCCCTATTCGGCTTCCGGCTGGCAGGCTGATCCTGTGGTTAATTCTTCTTCCTGATGGGAAAATAGAGTGAGCTGTGCCTGTCCCAAGACCTAGAGCTAGTCTCTCATTGGTTCCCCCTCTTCCCGTTCCTCCTCAGGACAAATAGCAACCTGTACGGAACAGGAGGTTAAAGGTGCTGTTTCTCCAAGGAGGAAGATTGCTAGGAAAGCGGCTGGATTGGCGAACCCGAGCACAAGGAGATGAGAAATGAGGTGCGTTTTAGAAACCTTTCCCGATCACACAGTGTACCATCTTCTGGGTTTCTCATGCATGTTTTCGATGTAGGAAGGTGCCCTTGAACCTGGAGATTTGGGACCCATGGGATGGATACCACGCAGTATTACTTTAAAGGGTCTGCGTTTGCTCACCCAACCTCACCAAACCTCTCAGCCCCAGGAGTGTCCACCCTTATGTCTCAATCAGCTGTGGGTCTAGATATGGTCAACCCAGGTGGCATCACAGCCCCTGAACGAATTTTGTAACAATTTCTCTCTCTTTCACTGTCTTTACTTCACGGGTTTTTAAAAGTAATTGATTTTTATAATGGGGTGTAGCTGCTTTTCAGAGCTGTGTGTATGCCGCTTTACACCCACTTGACTCACTTACAGAGAGATATCAACACATAGGTTTTAAGATCCTTACTAGTCAGATATATTCTTGGGCGGTGAATAGGGGGTGTTGAGTCCCGTTCACTGAGCAAGGAGTAGGTCTTGTCTATTACATATTGGGTTTATGGAACGGTATCTGAGCTAATTTGAAACCCTTGTTTTATGCATCACCCCACCTCACCTTTCCCGTTAAGCAGCCTTAGTGTGTTTTCTAAACGTGTGACTCTCTTCTGTTTTGTAATTCAGTTCAAGTGTAGCGGTTTTTACATTCCCTCTATACGTGATATCTTATGATAAGTGTCTTTTTCTGTGTGACTTATTTCACGTAGAATCGTCGTACCTAAATCCACTCATCATGCTGCTACGAGCCTTATGACGTAGATTTCATGGCTGAGTGATATTCCATTGTACATAAGGACCACAACTTCTTTATCCATTTTTCTCTTTCCTGGGATATTTAAGGTGTAACGAAGTGGAGGTTCTTGTCAACAGAGCAGCCCTAAACTTTGGGGTGCCTGTGTCTTGCTGATTTTTAGTTTTCCCAATTTATACGCCCATGAGTGGAAGTGCCCTATGCTCTCTAAGCTGAGTTTTTTAGATGTTTCAAGACACACCGTACACCTCTCCAGAGTGGCTGTTGGCAATTTACATCCCGCCCATCAGCGTAGCAAGGCTCCCGTTTCTCCATGGCCTGTCCTGCTTTTCTGGTTTTGACACTTTATTCAGCATGGCCCATTTGACCGATGGGAAGCGAGACTTCTTTGTAGCGCTGATTTGCCTTTCCAGGTTGCTTGGTTGGCCAAAAAGGGCGTATGCGTTTTTTCCTGGATATATTCAGGAAAAAACGCATACGCCCTTTTTGGCCAAGGGCATCATTGTCGAGGTTTTGCCGCTTTTCCTGTGCTTTAAAGGCGATTCGAATCTCCCTCCTGAAATCTGTTTCCTGCAATTCTGCCTTGCTTTCAAATCCTCTTCGTTGCCTTCCCTCAGTATATTTGTGGACGAGAGTTATCATATATAACTCTGCAGGTTTGTGAATTGCAGTGCCCCTGAGCTCCATTTTTCAACTCGCTTTCTTGGGTGCTGGCCGCAAAAGCGCAGGATTGCTTCAGGCCCTATTCTCCTTCCGGGCGGCAGGCTGAGCCTGTGGTTAATTCTTCTTCCTGATGGGAAAATAGAGTGAGCTGTGCCTGTCCCAAGACCTAGAGCTAGTCTCTCATTGGTTCCCCCTCTTCCCGTTCCTCCTCAGGACAAATTGCAACCTGTACGGAACAGGAGGTTAAAGGTGCTGATTCTCCAAGGAGGGAGATTGCTAGGAAAGCGGCTGGAATGGCGAACCCGAGCACAAGGAGATGAGAAATGAGGTGCGTTTTAGAAACCTTTCCCGATCACACGGTGTACCATCTTCTGGGTTTCTCATGCATGTTTTCGATGTAGGAAGATGCCCGTGAACCTGGAGATTTGGGACCCATGGGATGGGTACCACGCAGTATTACTTTAAAGGGTCTGCGTTTGCTCCCCCAACCTCACCAAACCTCTCAGCCCCAAGAGTGTCCACCCTTATGTCTCAATCAGCTGTGGGCCTAGATATGGTCAATCCAGGTGGCATCACAGCCCCTGAACGAATTTTGTAAGAATTTCTCTCTCTTTCACTGTCTTTGCTTCACGGGTTTTTAAAAGTAATTGATTTTTATAATGGGGTTTAGCTGCTTTTCACTGCTGTGTTTATGCCGCTTTACACCCACTTGAGTCACTTACAGAGAGATATCAACACATCGGTTTTAAGATTCTTACTAGTCAGATATATTCTTGGGCGGTGAATAGGGGGTTTTGAGACCCGTTCACTGAGCAAGGAGTAGGTCTTGTCTATTACATATTGGGTTTATGGAACGGTATCTGAGCTAATTTGAAACCCTTGTTTTATGCATCACCCCACCTCACCTTTCCCGTTAAGCAGCCATAGTGTGTTTTCTAAACGTGTGAGTCTCTTCTGTTTTGTAATTCAGTTCAAGAGTAGCGGTTTTTACATTCCCTCTATAAGTGATATTTATGATAAGTGTCTTTTTCTGTGTGACTTATTTCACGTAGAATCGTCGTACCTAAATCCACTCATCATGCTGCTACGAGCCTTATGACGTTGATTTCATGGCTGAGTGATATTGCATTGTACATAAGGAGCACAACTTCTTTATCCATTTTTCTCTTTCCTGGGATATTTAAGGTGTAACGAAGTGGAGGTTCTTGTCAACAGAGCAGCCCTAAACTTTGAGGTGCCTGTGTCTTGCTGATTTTTAGTTTTCCCAATTTATACGCCCATGAGTGGAAGTGCCCTATGCTCTCTAAGCTGAGTTTTTTAGATGTTTCAAGACACACCGTACACCTCTCCAGAGTGGCTGTTGGCAATTTACATCCCGTCCATCAGCGTAGCAAGGTCACGTTTCTCCATGGCCTGTCCTGCATTTCTGGTTTTCACACTTTATTCAGCATGGCCGTTTTGACCGATGGGAAGCGAGACTTCTTTGTAGCGCTGATTTGCCTTTCCAAGTTGCTTGGTTGGCCAAAAAGGGCGTATGCGTTTTTTCCTGGATATATTCAGGAAAAAACGCATACGCCCTTTTTGTCCAAGGGCATCATTGTCGAGGTTTTGCCACTTTTCCTGTGCTTTAAAGGCAATTCGAATCTCCCTCCTGAAACCTGTTTCCTGCAATTCTGCCTTGCTTTCAAATCCTCTTCGTTGCCTTCCCTCAGTATATTTGTGGACGAGAGTTATCATATATAACTCTGCAGGTTTGTGAATTGCAGTGCCCCTGAGCTCCATTTTTCAACTCGCTTTCTTGGGTGCTGGCCGCAAAAGCGCAGGATTGCTTCAGGCCCTATTCTCCTTCCGGGCGGCAGGCTGAGCCTGTGGTTAATTCTTCTTCCTGATGGGAAAATAGAGTGAGCTGTGCCTGTCCCAAGACCTAGAGCTAGTCTCTCATTGGTTCCCCCTCTTCCCGTTCCTCCTCAGGACAAATTGCAACCTGTACGGAACAGGAGGTTAAAGGTGCTGATTCTCCAAGGAGGGAGATTGCTAGGAAAGCGGCTGGAATGGCGAACCCGAGCACAAGGAGATGAGAAATGAGGTGCGTTTTAGAAACCTTTCCCGATCACACGGTGTACCATCTTCTGGGTTTCTCATGCATGTTTTCGATGTAGGAAGATGCCCGTGAACCTGGAGATTTGGGACCCATGGGATGGGTACCACGCAGTATTACTTTAAAGGGTCTGCGTTTGCTCCCCCAACCTCACCAAACCTCTCAGCCCCAAGAGTGTCCACCCTTATGTCTCAATCAGCTGTGGGCCTAGATATGGTCAATCCAGGTGGCATCACAGCCCCTGAACGAATTTTGTAAGAATTTCTCTCTCTTTCACTGTCTTTGCTTCACGGGTTTTTAAAAGTAATTGATTTTTATAATGGGGTTTAGCTGCTTTTCACTGCTGTGTTTATGCCGCTTTACACCCACTTGAGTCACTTACAGAGAGATATCAACACATCGGTTTTAAGATTCTTACTAGTCAGATATATTCTTGGGCGGTGAATAGGGGGTTTTGAGACCCGTTCACTGAGCAAGGAGTAGGTCTTGTCTATTACATATTGGGTTTATGGAACGGTATCTGAGCTAATTTGAAACCCTTGTTTTATGCATCACCCCACCTCACCTTTCCCGTTAAGCAGCCATAGTGTGTTTTCTAAACGTGTGAGTCTCTTCTGTTTTGTAATTCAGTTCAAGAGTAGCGGTTTTTACATTCCCTCTATAAGTGATATCTTATGATAAGTGTCTTTTTCTGTGTGACTTATTTCACGTAGAATCGTCGTACCTAAATCCACTCATCATGCTGCTACGAGCCTTATGACGTTGATTTCATGGCTGAGTGATATTGCATTGTACATAAGGAGCACAACTTCTTTATCCATTTTTCTCTTTCCTGGGATATTTAAGGTGTAACGAAGTGGAGGTTCTTGTCAACAGAGCAGCCCTAAACTTTGGGGTGCCTGTGTCTTGCTGATTTTTTGTTTTCCCAATTTATACGCCCATGAGTGGAAGTGCCCTATGCTCTCTAAGCTGAGTTTTTTAGATGTTTCAAGACACACCGTACACCTCTCCAGAGTGGCTGTTGGCAATTTACATCCCGTCCATCAGCGTAGCAAGGTCACGTTTCTCCATGGCCTGTCCTGCATTTCTGGTTTTCACACTTTATTCAGCATGGCCGTTTTGACCGATGGGAAGCGAGACTTCTTTGTAGCGCTGATTTGCCTTTCCAGGTTGCTTGGTTGGCCAAAAAGGGCGTATGCGTTTTTTCCTGAATATATTCAGGAAAAAACGCATACGCCCTTTTTGGCCAAGGGCATCATTGTCGAGGTTTTGCCGCTTTTCCTGTGCTTTAAAGGCGATTGGAATCTCCCTCCTGAAATCTGTTTCCTGCAATTCTGCCTTGCTTTCAAGTCCTCTTCGTTTCCTTCCCTCAGTATATTTGTGGACGAGAGTTATCATTTATAACTCTGCAGTTTTGTGAATTGCAGTGCCCCTGAGCTCCATTTTTCAACTCGCTTTCTTGGGAGCTGGCCGCAAAAGTGCAGGATTGCTTCACGCCCTATTTCCTTCCGGGCGGCAGGCTGAGCCTGTGGTTAATTCTTCTTCCTGATGGGAAAATAGAGTGAGCTGTGCCTGTCCCAAGACCTAGAGCTAGTCTCTCATTGGTTCCCCCTCTTCCCGTTCCTCCTCAGGACAAATTGCAACCTGTACGGAACAGGAGGTTAAAGGTGCTGATTCTCCAAGGAGGGAGATTGCTAGGAAAGCGGCTGGAATGGCGAACCGGAGCACAAGGAGATGAGAAATGAGGTGGGTTTTAGAAACCTTTCCCGATCACACGGTGTACTATCTTCTGGGATTCTCATGCATGTTTTCGATGTAGGAAGGTGCCCTTGAACCTGGAGATTTGGGACCCATGGGATGGGTACCACACAGTATTACTTTAAAGGGTCTGCGTTTGCTCACCCAACCTCACCAAACCTCTCAGCCCCAGGAGTGTCCACCCTTATGTCTCAATCAGCTGTGGGTCTAGATATGGTCAACCCAGGTGGCATCACAGCCCCTGAACGAATTTTGTAAGAATTTCTCTCTCTTTCACTGTCTTTGTTTCACGGGTTTTTAAAAGTAATTGATTTTTATAATGGGGTGTAGCTGCTTTTCAGAGCTGTGTGTATGCCGCTTTACACCCACTTGACTCACTTACAGAGAGATATCAACACATAGGTTTTAAGATTCTTACTAGTCAGATATATTCTTGGGCGGTGAATAGGGGGTGTTGAGTCCCGTTCACTGAGCAAGGAGTAGGTCTTGTCTATTACATATTGGGTTTATGGAACGGTATCTGAGCTAATTTGAAACCCTTGTTTTATGCAACACCCCACCTCACCTTTCCCGTTAAGCAGCCTTAGTGTGTTTTCTAAACGTGTGACTCTCTTCTGTTTTGTAATTCAGTTCAAGTGTAGCGGTTTTTACATTCCCTCTATACGTGATATCTTATGATAAGTGTCTTTTTCTGTGTGACTTATTTCACGTAGAATCGTCGTACCTAAATCCACTCATCATGCTGCTACGAGCCTTATGACGTAGATTTCATGGCTGAGTGATATTCCATTGTACATAAGGACCACAACTTCTTTATCCATTTTTCTCTTTCCTGGGATATTTAAGGTGTAACGAAGTGGAGGTTCTTGTCAACAGAGCAGCCCTAAACTTTGAGGTGCCTGTGTCTTGCTGATTTTTAGTTTTCCCAATTTATACGCCCATGAGTGGAAGTGCCCTATGCTCTCTAAGCTGAGTTTTTTAGATGTTTCAAGACACACCGTACACCTCTCCAGAGTGGCTGTTGGCAATTTACATCCCGCCCATCAGCGTAGCAAGGCTCCCGTTTCTCCATGGCCTGTCCTGCATTTCTGGTTTTGACACTTTATTCAGCATGGCCCATTTGACCGATGGGAAGCGAGACTTCTTTGTAGCGCTGATTTGCCTTTCCAGGTTGCTTGGTTGGCCAAAAAGGGCGTATGCGTTTTTTCCTGGATATATTCAGGAAAAAAAGCATACGCCCTTTTTGGCCAAGGGCATCATTGTCGAGGTTTTGCCGCTTTTCCTGTGCTTTAAAGGCGATTCGAATCTCCCTCCTGAAATCTGTTTCCTGCAATTCTGCCTTGCTTTCAAATCCTCTTCGTTGCCTTCCCTCAGTATATTTGTGGACGAGAGTTATCATATATAACTCTGCAGGTTTGTGAATTGCAGTGCCCCTGAGCTCCATTTTTCAACTCGCTTTCTTGGGTGCTGGCCGCAAAAGCGCAGGATTGCTTCAGGCCCTATTCTCCTTCCGGGCGGCAGGCTGAGCCTGTGGTTAATTCTTCTTCCTGATGGGAAAATAGAGTGAGCTGTGCCTGTCCCAAGACCTAGAGCTAGTCTCTCATTGGTTCCCCCTCTTCCCGTTCCTCCTCAGGACAAATTGCAACCTGTACGGAACAGGAGGTTAAAGGTGCTGATTCTCCAAGGAGGGAGATTGCTAGGAAAGCGGCTGGAATGGCGAACCCGAGCACAAGGAGATGAGAAATGAGGTGCGTTTTAGAAACCTTTCCCGATCACACGGTGTACCATCTTCTGGGTTTCTCATGCATGTTTTCGATGTAGGAAGGTGCCCTTGAACCTGGAGATATGGGACCCATGGGATGCGTACCACGCAGTATTACTTTAAAGGGTCTGCGTTTGCTCCCCCAACCTCACCAAACCTCTCAGCCCCAAGAGTGTCCACCCTTATGTCTCAATCAGCTGTGGGCCTAGATATGGTCAATCCAGGTGGCATCACAGCCCCTGAACGAATTTTGTAAGAATTTCTCTCTCTTTCACTGTCTTTGCTTCACGGGTTTTTAAAAGTAATTGATTTTTATAATGGGGTTTAGCTGCTTTTCACTGCTGTGTTTATGCCGCTTTACACCCACTTGAGTCACTTACAGAGAGATATCAACACATCGGTTTTAAGATTCTTACTAGTCAGATATATTCTTGGGCGGTGAATAAGGGGTTTTGAGACCCGTTCACTGAGCAAGGAGTAGGTCTTGTCTATTACATATTGGGTTTATGGAACGGTATCTGAGCTAATTTGAAACCCTTGTTTTATGCATCACCCCACCTCACCTTTCCCGTTAAGCAGCCATAGTGTGTTTTCTAAACGTGTGAGTCTCTTCTGTTTTGTAATTCAGTTCAAGAGTAGCGGTTTTTACATTCCCTCTATAAGTGATATCTTATGATAAGTGTCTTTTTCTGTGTGACTTATTTCACGTAGAATCGTCATACCTAAATCCACTCATCAT
The DNA here is from genome assembly GCF_028021215.1 of Eschrichtius robustus. Lineage (NCBI taxonomy): Eukaryota > Metazoa > Chordata > Mammalia > Artiodactyla > Eschrichtiidae > Eschrichtius > Eschrichtius robustus. The sequence continues at coordinate 97,023,261 of NC_090832.1, forward strand.
GCTGCTACGAGCCTTATGACGTTGATTTCATGGCTGAGTGATATTGCATTGTACATAAGGAGCACAACTTCTTTATCCATTTTTCTCTTTCCTGGGATATTTAAGGTGTAACGAAGTGGAGGTTCTTGTCAACAGAGCAGCCCTAAACTTTGAGGTGCCTGTGTCTTGCTGATTTTTAGTTTTCCCAATTTATACGCCCATGAGTGGAAGTGCCCTATGCTCTCTAAGCTGAGTTTTTTAGATGTTTCAAGACACACCGTACACCTCTCCAGAGTGGCTGTTGGCAATTTACATCCCGTCCATCAGCGTAGCAAGGTCACGTTTCTCCATGGCCTGTCCTGCATTTCTGGTTTTCACACTTTATTCAGCATGGCCGTTTTGACCGATGGGAAGCGAGACTTCTTTGTAGCGCTGATTTGCCTTTCCAAGTTGCTTGGTTGGCCAAAAAGTGCGTATGCGTTTTTTCCTGGATATATTCAGGAAAAAACGCATACGCCCTTTTTGGCCAAGGGCATCATTGTCGAGGTTTTGCCACTTTTCCTGTGCTTTAAAGGCAATTCGAATCTCCCTCCTGAAACCTGTTTCCTGCAATTCTGCCTTGCTTTCAAATCCTCTTCGTTGCCTTCCCTCAGTATATTTGTGGACGAGAGTTATCATATATAACTCTGCAGGTTTGTGAATTGCAGTGCCCCTGAGCTCCATTTTTCAACTCGCTTTCTTGGGTGCTGGCCGCAAAAGCGCAGGATTGCTTCAGGCCCTATTCTCCTTCCGGGCGGCAGGCTGAGCCTGTGGTTAATTCTTCTTCCTGATGGGAAAATAGAGTGAGCTGTGCCTGTCCCAAGACCTAGAGCTAGTCTCTCATTGGTTCCCCCTCTTCCCGTTCCTCCTCAGGACAAATTGCAACCTGTACGGAACAGGAGGTTAAAGGTGCTGATTCTCCAAGGAGGGAGATTGCTAGGAAAGCGGCTGGAATGGCGAACCCGAGCACAAGGAGATGAGAAATGAGGTGCGTTTTAGAAACCTTTCCCGATCACACGGTGTACCATCTTCTGGGTTTCTCATGCATGTTTTCGATGTAGGAAGATGCCCGTGAACCTGGAGATTTGGGACCCATGGGATGGGTACCACGCAGTATTACTTTAAAGGGTCTGCGTTTGCTCCCCCAACCTCACCAAACCTCTCAGCCCCAAGAGTGTCCACCCTTATGTCTCAATCAGCTGTGGGCCTAGATATGGTCAATCCAGGTGGCATCACAGCCCCTGAACGAATTTTGTAAGAATTTCTCTCTCTTTCACTGTCTTTGCTTCACGGGTTTTTAAAAGTAATTGATTTTTATAATGGGGTTTAGCTGCTTTTCACTGCTGTGTTTATGCCGCTTTACACCCACTTGAGTCACTTACAGAGAGATATCAACACATCGGTTTTAAGATTCTTACTAGTCAGATATATTCTTGGGCGGTGAATAGGGGGTTTTGAGACCCGTTCACTGAGCAAGGAGTAGGTCTTGTCTATTACATATTGGGTTTATGGAACGGTATCTGAGCTAATTTGAAACCCTTGTTTTATGCATCACCCCACCTCACCTTTCCCGTTAAGCAGCCATAGTGTGTTTTCTAAACGTGTGACTCTCTTCTGTTTTGTAATTCAGTTCAAGAGTAGCGGTTTTTACATTCCCTCTATAAGTGATATCTTATGATAAGTGTCTTTTTCTGTGTGACTTACTTCACGTAGAATCGTCGTACCTAAATCCACTCATCATGCTGCTACGAGCCTTATGACGTTGATTTCATGGCTGAGTGATATTGCATTGTACATAAGGAGCACAACTTCTTTATCCATTTTTCTCTTTCCTGGGATATTTAAGGTGTAACGAAGTGGAGGTTCTTGTCAACAGAGCAGCCCTAAACTTTGGGGTGCCTGTGTCTTGCTGATTTTTTGTTTTCCCAATTTATACGCCCATGAGTGGAAGTGCCCTATGCTCTCTAAGCTGAGTTTTTTAGATTTTTCAAGACACACCGTACACCTCTCCAGAGTGGCTGTTGGCAATTTACATCCCGTCCATCAGCGTAGCAAGGTCACGTTTCTCCATGGCCTGTCCTGCATTTCTGGTTTTCACACTTTATTCAGCATGGCCGTTTTGACCGATGGGAAGCGAGACTTCTTTGTAGCGCTGATTTGCCTTTCCAGGTTGCTTGGTTGGCCAAAAAGGGCGTATGCGTTTTTTCCTGGATATATTCAGGAAAAAACGCATACGCCCTTTTTGTCCAAGGGCATCATTGTCGAGGTTTTGCCACTTTTCCTGTGCTTTAAAGGCAATTCGAATCTCCCTCCTGAAACCTGTTTCCTGCAATTCTGCCTTGCTTTCAAATCCTCTTCGTTGCCTTCCCTCAGTATATTTGTGGACGAGAGTTATCATATATAACTCTGCAGGTTTGTGAATTGCAGTGCCCCTGAGCTCCATTTTTCAACTCGCTTTCTTGGGTGCTGGCCGCAAAAGCGCAGGATTGCTTCAGGCCCTATTCTCCTTCCGGGCGGCAGGCTGAGCCTGTGGTTAATTCTTCTTCCTGATGGGAAAATAGAGTGAGCTGTGCCTGTCCCAAGACCTAGAGCTAGTCTCTCATTGGTTCCCCCTCTTCCCGTTCCTCCTCAGGACAAATTGCAACCTGTACGGAACAGGAGGTTAAAGGTGCTGATTCTCCAAGGAGGGAGATTGCTAGGCAAGCGGCTGGAATGGCGAACCCGAGCACAAGGAGATGAGAAATGAGGTGCGTTTTAGAAACCTTTCCCGATCACACGGTGTACCATCTTCTGGGTTTCTCATGCATGTTTTCGATGTAGGAAGATGCCCGTGAACCTGGAGATTTGGGACCCATGAGATGGGTACCACGCAGTATTACTTTAAAGGGTCTGCGTTTGCTCCCCCAACCTCACCAAACCTCTCAGCCCCAAGAGTGTCCACCCTTATGTCTCAATCAGCTGTGGGCCTAGATATGGTCAATCCAGGTGGCATCACAGCCCCTGAACGAATTTTGTAAGAATTTCTCTCTCTTTCACTGTCTTTGCTTCACGGGTTTTTAAAAGTAATTGATTTTTATAATGGGGTTTAGCTGCTTTTCACTGCTGTGTTTATGCCGCTTTACACCCACTTGAGTCACTTACAGAGAGATATCAACACATCGGTTTTAAGATTCTTACTAGTCAGATATATTCTTGGGCGGTGAATAGGGGGTTTTGAGACCCGTTCACTGAGCAAGGAGTAGGTCTTGTCTATTACATATTGGGTTTATGGAACGGTATCTGAGCTAATTTGAAACCCTTGTTTTATGCATCACCCCACCTCACCTTTCCCGTTAAGCAGCCATAGTGTGTTTTCTAAACGTGTGAGTCTCTTCTGTTTTGTAATTCAGTTCAAGAGTAGCGTTTTTTACATTCCCTCTATAAGTGATATCTTATGATAAGTGTCTTTTTCTGTGTGACTTATTTCACGTAGAATCGTCGTACCTAAATCCACTCATCATGCTGCTACGAGCCTTATGACGTTGATTTCATGGCTGAGTGATATTGCATTGTACATAAGGAGCACAACTTCTTTATCCATTTTTCTCTTTCCTGGGATATTTAAGGTGTAACGAAGTGGAGGTTCTTGTCAACAGAGCAGCCCTAAACTTTGGGGTGCCTGTGTCTTGCTGATTTTTAGTTTTCCCAATTTATACGCCCATGAGTGGAAGTGCCCTATGCTCTCTAAGCTGAGTTTTTTAGATGTTTCAAGACACACCGTACACCTCTCCAGAGTGGCTGTTGGCAATTTACATCCCGTCCATCAGCGTAGCAAGGTCACGTTTCTCCATGGCCTGTCCTGCATTTCTGGTTTTCACACTTTATTCAGCATGGCCGTTTTGACCGATGGGAAGCGAGACTTCTTTGTAGCGCTGATTTGCCTTTCCAGGTTGCTTGGTTGGCCAAAAAGGGCGTATGCGTTTTTTCCTGAATATATTCAGGAAAAAACGCATACGCCCTTTTTGGCCAAGGGCATCATTGTCGAGGTTTTGCCGCTTTTCCTGTGCTTTAAAGGCGATTGGAATCTCCCTCCTGAAATCTGTTTCCTGCAATTCTGCCTTGCTTTCAAGTCCTCTTCGTTTCCTTCCCTCAGTATATTTGTGGACGAGAGTTATCATTTATAACTCTGCAGTTTTGTGAATTGCAGTGCCCCTGAGCTCCATTTTTCAACTCGCTTTCTTGGGAGCTGGCCGCAAAAGTGCAGGATTGCTTCACGCCCTATTTCCTTCCGGGCGGCAGGCTGAGCCTGTGGTTAATTCTTCTTCCTGATGGGAAAATAGAGTGAGCTGTGCCTGTCCCAAGACCTAGAGCTAGTCTCTCATTGGTTCCCCCTCTTCCCGTTCCTCCTCAGGACAAATTGCAACCTGTACGGAACAGGAGGTTAAAGGTGCTGATTCTCCAAGGAGGGAGATTGCTAGGAAAGCGGCTGGAATGGCGAACCGGAGCACAAGGAGATGAGAAATGAGGTGGGTTTTAGAAACCTTTCCCGATCACACGGTGTAATATCTTCTGGGATTCTCATGCATGTTTTCGATGTAGGAAGGTGCCCTTGAACCTGGAGATTTGGGACCCATGGGATGGGTACCACGCAGTATTACTTTAAAGGGTCTGCGTTTGCTCACCCAACCTCACCAAACCTCTCAGCCCCAGGAGTGTCCACCCTTATGTCTCAATCAGCTGTGGGTCTAGATATGGTCAACCCAGGTGGCATCACAGCCCCTGAACGAATTTTGTAAGAATTTCTCTCTCTTTCACTGTCTTTGTTTCACGGGTTTTTAAAAGTAATTGATTTTTATAATGGGGTGTAGCTGCTTTTCAGAGCTGTGTGTATGCCGCTTTACACCCACTTGACTCACTTACAGAGAGATATCAACACATAGGTTTTAAGATTCTTACTAGTCAGATATATTCTTGGGCGGTGAATAGGGGGTGTTGAGTCCCGTTCACTGAGCAAGGAGTAGGTCTTGTCTATTACATATTGGGTTTATGGAACGGTATCTGAGCTAATTTGAAACCCTTGTTTTATGCAACACCCCACCTCACCTTTCCCGTTAAGCAGCCTTAGTGTGTTTTCTAAACGTGTGACTCTCTTCTGTTTTGTAATTCAGTTCAAGTGTAGCGGTTTTTACATTCCCTCTATACGTGATATCTTATGATAAGTGTCTTTTTCTGTGTGACTTATTTCACGTAGAATCGTCGTACCTAAATCCACTCATCATGCTGCTACGAGCCTTATGACGTAGATTTCATGGCTGAGTGATATTCCATTGTACATAAGGACCACAACTTCTTTATCCATTTTTCTCTTTCCTGGGATATTTAAGGTGTAACGAAGTGGAGGTTCTTGTCAACAGAGCAGCCCTAAACTTTGAGGTGCCTGTGTCTTGCTGATTTTTAGTTTTCCCAATTTATACGCCCATGAGTGGAAGTGCCCTATGCTCTCTAAGCTGAGTTTTTTAGATGTTTCAAGACACACCGTACACCTCTCCAGAGTGGCTGTTGGCAATTTACATCCCGCCCATCAGCGTAGCAAGGCTCCCGTTTCTCCATGGCCTGTCCTGCATTTCTGGTTTTGACACTTTATTCAGCATGGCCCATTTGACCGATGGGAAGCGAGACTTCTTTGTAGCGCTGATTTGCCTTTCCAGGTTGCTTGGTTGGCCAAAAAGGGCGTATGCGTTTTTTCCTGGATATATTCAGGAAAAAAAGCATACGCCCTTTTTGGCCAAGGGCATCATTGTCGAGGTTTTGCCGCTTTTCCTGTGCTTTAAAGGCGATTCGAATCTCCCTCCTGAAATCTGTTTCCTGCAATTCTGCCTTGCTTTCAAATCCTCTTCGTTGCCTTCCCTCAGTATATTTGTGGACGAGAGTTATCATATATAACTCTGCAGGTTTGTGAATTGCAGTGCCCCTGAGCTCCATTTTTCAACTCGCTTTCTTGGGTGCTGGCCGCAAAAGCGCAGGATTGCTTCAGGCCCTATTCTCCTTCCGGGCGGCAGGCTGAGCCTGTGGTTAATTCTTCTTCCTGATGGGAAAATAGAGTGAGCTGTGCCTGTCCCAAGACCTAGAGCTAGTCTCTCATTGGTTCCCCCTCTTCCCGTTCCTCCTCAGGACAAATTGCAACCTGTACGGAACAGGAGGTTAAAGGTGCTGATTCTCCAAGGAGGGAGATTGCTAGGAAAGCGGCTGGAATGGCGAACCCGAGCACAAGGAGATGAGAAATGAGGTGCGTTTTAGAAACCTTTCCCGATCACACGGTGTACCATCTTCTGGGTTTCTCATGCATGTTTTCGATGTAGGAAGGTGCCCTTGAACCTGGAGATATGGGACCCATGGGATGGGTACCACGCAGTATTACTTTAAAGGGTCTGCGTTTGCTCCCCCAACCTCACCAAACCTCTCAGCCCCAAGAGTGTCCACCCTTATGTCTCAATCAGCTGTGGGCCTAGATATGGTCAATCCAGGTGGCATCACAGCCCCTGAACGAATTTTGTAAGAATTTCTCTCTCTTTCACTGTCTTTGCTTCACGGGTTTTTAAAAGTAATTGATTTTTATAATGGGGTTTAGCTGCTTTTCACTGCTGTGTTTATGCCGCTTTACACCCACTTGAGTCACTTACAGAGAGATATCAACACATCGGTTTTAAGATTCTTACTAGTCAGATATATTCTTGGGCGGTGAATAGGGGGTTTTGAGACCCGTTCACTGAGCAAGGAGTAGGTCTTGTCTATTACATATTGGGTTTATGGAACGGTATCTGAGCTAATTTGAAACCCTTGTTTTATGCATCACCCCACCTCACCTTTCCCGTTAAGCAGCCATAGTGTGTTTTCTAAACGTGTGAGTCTCTTCTGTTTTGTAATTCAGTTCAAGAGTAGCGGTTTTTACATTCCCTCTATAAGTGATATCTTATGATAAGTGTCTTTTTCTGTGTGACTTATTTCACGTAGAATCGTCATACCTAAATCCACTCATCATGCTGCTACGAGCCTTATGACGTTGATTTCATGGCTGAGTGATATTGCATTGTACATAAGGAGCACAACTTCTTTATCCATTTTTCTCTTTCCTGGGATATTTAAGGTGTAACGAAGTGGAGGTTCTTGTCAACAGAGCAGCCCTAAACTTTGAGGTGCCTGTGTCTTGCTGATTTTTAGTTTTCCCAATTTATACGCCCATGAGTGGAAGTGCCCTATGCTCTCTAAGCTGAGTTTTTTAGATGTTTCAAGACACACCGTACACCTCTCCAGAGTGGCTGTTGGCAATTTACATCCCGTCCATCAGCGTAGCAAGGTCACGTTTCTCCATGGCCTGTCCTGCATTTCTGGTTTTCACACTTTATTCAGCATGGCCGTTTTGACCGATGGGAAGCGAGACTTCTTTGTAGCGCTGATTTGCCTTTCCAAGTTGCTTGGTTGGCCAAAAAGTGCGTATGCGTTTTTTCCTGGATATATTCAGGAAAAAACGCATACGCCCTTTTTGGCCAAGGGCATCATTGTCGAGGTTTTGCCACTTTTCCTGTGCTTTAAAGGCAATTCGAATCTCCCTCCTGAAACCTGTTTCCTGCAATTCTGCCTTGCTTTCAAATCCTCTTCGTTGCCTTCCCTCAGTATATTTGTGGACGAGAGTTATCATATATAACTCTGCAGGTTTGTGAATTGCAGTGCCCCTGAGCTCCATTTTTCAACTCGCTTTCTTGGGTGCTGGCCGCAAAAGCGCAGGATTGCTTCAGGCCCTATTCTCCTTCCGGGCGGCAGGCTGAGCCTGTGGTTAATTCTTCTTCCTGATGGGAAAATAGAGTGAGCTGTGCCTGTCCCAAGACCTAGAGCTAGTCTCTCATTGGTTCCCCCTCTTCCCGTTCCTCCTCAGGACAAATTGCAACCTGTACGGAACAGGAGGTTAAAGGTGCTGATTCTCCAAGGAGGGAGATTGCTAGGAAAGCGGCTGGAATGGCGAACCCGAGCACAAGGAGATGAGAAATGAGGTGCGTTTTAGAAACCTTTCCCGATCACACGGTGTACCATCTTCTGGGTTTCTCATGCATGTTTTCGATGTAGGAAGATGCCCGTGAACCTGGAGATTTGGGACCCATGGGATGGGTACCACGCAGTATTACTTTAAAGGGTCTGCGTTTGCTCCCCCAACCTCACCAAACCTCTCAGCCCCAAGAGTGTCCACCCTTATGTCTCAATCAGCTGTGGGCCTAGATATGGTCAATCCAGGTGGCATCACAGCCCCTGAACGAATTTTGTAAGAATTTCTCTCTCTTTCACTGTCTTTGCTTCACGGGTTTTTAAAAGTAATTGATTTTTATAATGGGGTTTAGCTGCTTTTCACTGCTGTGTTTATGCCGCTTTACACCCACTTGAGTCACTTACAGAGAGATATCAACACATCGGTTTTAAGATTCTTACTAGTCAGATATATTCTTGGGCGGTGAATAGGGGGTTTTGAGACCCGTTCACTGAGCAAGGAGTAGGTCTTGTCTATTACATATTGGGTTTATGGAACGGTATCTGAGCTAATTTGAAACCCTTGTTTTATGCATCACCCCACCTCACCTTTCCCGTTAAGCAGCCATAGTGTGTTTTCTAAACGTGTGAGTCTCTTCTGTTTTGTAATTCAGTTCAAGAGTAGCGGTTTTTACATTCCCTCTATAAGTGATATCTTATGATAAGTGTCTTTTTCTGTGTGACTTACTTCACGTAGAATCGTCGTACCTAAATCCACTCATCATGCTGCTACGAGCCTTATGACATTGATTTCATGGCTGAGTGATATTGCATTGTACATAAGGAGCACAACTTCTTTATCCATTTTTCTCTTTCCTGGGATATTTAAGGTGTAACGAAGTGGAGGTTCTTGTCAACAGAGCAGCCCTAAACTTTGGGGTGCCTGTGTCTTGCTGATTTTTTGTTTTCCCAATTTATACGCCCATGAGTGGAAGTGCCCTATGCTCTCTAAGCTGAGTTTTTTAGATGTTTCAAGACACACCGTACACCTCTCCAGAGTGGCTGTTGGCAATTTACATCCCGTCCATCAGCGTAGCAAGGTCACGTTTCTCCATGGCCTGTCCTGCATTTCTGGTTTTCACACTTTATTCAGCATGGCCGTTTTGACCGATGGGAAGCGAGACTTCTTTGTAGCGCTGATTTGCCTTTCCAGGTTGCTTGGTTGGCCAAAAAGGGCGTATGCGTTTTTTCCTGAATATATTCAGGAAAAAACGCATACGCCCTTTTTGGCCAAGGGCATCATTGTCGAGGTTTTGCCGCTTTTCCTGTGCTTTAAAGGCGATTGGAATCTCCCTCCTGAAATCTGTTTCCTGCAATTCTGCCTTGCTTTCAAGTCCTCTTCGTTTCCTTCCCTCAGTATATTTGTGGACGAGAGTTATCATTTATAACTCTGCAGTTTTGTGAATTGCAGTGCCCCTGAGCTCCATTTTTCAACTCGCTTTCTTGGGAGCTGGCCGCAAAAGTGCAGGATTGCTTCACGCCCTATTCTCCTTCCGGGCGGCAGGCTGAGCCTGTGGTTAATTCTTCTTCCTGATGGGAAAATAGAGTGAGCTGTGCCTGTCCCAAGACCTAGAGCTAGTCTCTCATTGGTTCCCCCTCTTCCCGTTCCTCCTCAGGACAAATTGCAACCTGTACGGAACAGGAGGTTAAAGGTGCTGATTCTCCAAGGAGGGAGATTGCTAGGAAAGCGGCTGGAATGGCGAACCGGAGCACAAGGAGATGAGAAATGAGGTGGGTTTTAGAAACCTTTCCCGATCACACGGTGTACTATCTTCTGGGATTCTCATGCATGTTTTCGATGTAGGAAGGTGCCCTTGAACCTGGAGATTTGGGACCCATGGGATGGGTACCACGCAGTATTACTTTAAAGGGTCTGCGTTTGCTCACCCAACCTCACCAAACCTCTCAGCCCCAGGAGTGTCCACCCTTATGTCTCAATCAGCTGTGGGTCTAGATATGGTCAACCCAGCTGGCATCACAGCCCCTGAACGAATTTTGTAAGAATTTCTCTCTCTTTCACTGTCTTTGTTTCACGGGTTTTTAAAAGTAATTGATTTTTATAATGGGGTGTAGCTGCTTTTCAGAGCTGTGTGTATGCCGCTTTACACCCACTTGACTCACTTACAGAGAGATATCAACACATAGGTTTTAAGATTCTTACTAGTCAGATATATTCTTGGGCGGTGAATAGGGGGTGTTGAGTCCCGTTCACTGAGCAAGGAGTAGGTCTTGTCTATTACATATTGGGTTTATGGAACGGTATCTGAGCTAATTTGAAACCCTTGTTTTATGCATCACCCCACCTCACCTTTCCCGTTAAGCAGCCTTAGTGTGTTTTCTAAACGTGTGACTCTCTTCTGTTTTGTAATTCAGTTCAAGTGTAGCGGTTTTTACATTCCCTCTATACGTGATATCTTATGATAAGTGTCTTTTTCTGTGTGACTTATTTCACGTAGAATCGTCGTACCTAAATCCACTCATCATGCTGCTACGAGCCTTATGACGTAGATTTCATGGCTGAGTGATATTCCATTGTACATAAGGACCACAACTTCTTTATCCATTTTTCTCTTTCCTGGGATATTTAAGGTGTAACGAAGTGGAGGTTCTTGTCAACAGAGCAGCCCTAAACTTTGGGGTGCCTGTGTCTTGCTGATTTTTAGTTTTCCCAATTTATACGCCCATGAGTGGAAGTGCCCTATGCTCTCTAAGCTGAGTTTTTTAGATGTTTCAAGACACACCGTACACCTCTCCAGAGTGGCTGTTGGCAATTTACATCCCGCCCATCAGCGTAGCAAGGCTCCCGTTTCTCCATGGCCTGTCCTGCATTTCTGGTTTTGACACTTTATTCAGCATGGCCCATTTGACCGATGGGAAGCGAGACTTCTTTGTAGCGCTGATTTGCCTTTCCAGGTTGCTTGGTTGGCCAAAAAGGGCGTATGCGTTTTTTCCTGGATATATTCAGGAAAAAACGCATACGCCCTTTTTGGCCAAGGGCATCATTGTCGAGGTTTTGCCGCTTTTCCTGTGCTTTAAAGGCGATTCGAATCTCCCTCCTGAAATCTGTTTCCTGCAATTCTGCCTTGCTTTCAAATCCTCTTCGTTGCCTTCCCTCAGTATATTTGTGGACGAGAGTTATCATATATAACTCTGCAGGTTTGTGAATTGCAGTGCCCCTGAGCTCCATTTTTCAACTCGCTTTCTTGGGTGCTGGCCGCAAAAGCGCAGGATTGCTTCAGGCCCTATTCTCCTTCCGGGCGGCAGGCTGAGCCTGTGGTTAATTCTTCTTCCTGATGGGAAAATAGAGTGAGCTGTGCCTGTCCCAAGACCTAGAGCTAGTCTCTCATTGGTTCCCCCTCTTCCCGTTCCTCCTCAGGACAAATTGCAACCTGTACGGAACAGGAGGTTAAAGGTGCTGATTCTCCTAGGAGGGAGATTGCTAGGAAAGCGGCTGGAATGGCGAACCCGAGCACAAGGAGATGAGAAATGAGGTGCGTTTTAGAAACCTTTCCCGATCACACGGTGTACCATCTTCTGGGTTTCTCATGCATGTTTTCGATGTAGGAAGATGCCCGTGAACCTGGAGATTTGGGACCCATGGGATGGGTACCACGCAGTATTACTTTAAAGGGTCTGCGTTTGCTCCCCCAACCTCACCAAACCTCTCAGCCCCAAGAGTGTCCACCCTTATGTCTCAATCAGCTGTGGGCCTAGATATGGTCAATCCAGGTGGCATCACAGCCCCTGAACGAATTTTGTAAGAATTTCTCTCTCTTTCACTGTCTTTGCTTCACGGGTTTTTAAAAGTAATTGATTTTTATAATGGGGTTTAGCTGCTTTTCACTGCTGTGTTTATGCCGCTTTACACCCACTTGAGTCACTTACAGAGAGATATCAACACATAGGTTTTAAGATTCTTACTAGTCAGATATATTCTTGGGCGGTGAATAGGGGGTTTTGAGACCCGTTCACTGAGCAAGGAGTAGGTCTTGTCTATTACATATTGGGTTTATGGAACGGTATCTGAGCTAATTTGAAACCCTTGTTTTATGCATCACCCCACCTCACCTTTCCCGTTAAGCAGCCATAGTGTGTTTTCTAAACGTGTGAGTCTCTTCTGTTTTGTAATTCAGTTCAAGAGTAGCGGTTTTTACATTCCCTCTATAAGTGATATCTTATGATAAGTGTCTTTTTCTGTGTGACTTATTTCACGTAGAATCGTCGTACCTAAATCCACTCATCATGCTGCTACGAGCCTTATGACGTTGATTTCATGGCTGAGTGATATTGCATTGTACATAAGGAGCACAACTTCTTTATCCATTTTTCTCTTTCCTGGGATATTTAAGGTGTAACGAAGTGGAGGTTCTTGTCAACAGAGCAGCCCTAAACTTTGAGGTGCCTGTGTCTTGCTGATTTTTATTTTTCCCAATTTATACGCCCATGAGTGGAAGTGCCCTATGCTCTCTAAGCTGAGTTTTTTAGATGTTTCAAGACACACCGTACACCTCTCCAGAGTGGCTGTTGGCAATTTACATCCCGTCCATCAGCGTAGCAAGGTCACGTTTCTCCATGGCCTGTCCTGCATTTCTGGTTTTCACACTTTATTCAGCATGGCCGTTTTGACCGATGGGAAGCGAGACTTCTTTGTACCGCTGATTTGCCTTTCCAAGTTGCTTGGTTGGCCAAAAAGGGCGTATGCGTTTTTTCCTGGATATATTCAGGAAAAAACGCATACGCCCTTTTTGGAGAAGGGCATCATTGTCGAGGTTTTGCCACTTTTCCTGTGCTTTAAAGGCAATTCGAATCTCCCTCCTGAAACCTGTTTCCTGCAATTCTGTCTTGCTTTCAAATCCTCTTCGTTGCCTTCCCTCAGTATATTTGTGGACGAGAGTTATCATTTATAACTCTGCAGGTTTGTGAATTGCAGTGCCCCTGAGCTCCATTTTTCAACTCGCTTTCTTCGGAGCTGGCCGCAAAAGCGCAGGATTGCTTCAGGCCCTATTCTCCTTCCGGGCGGCAGGCTGAGCCTGTGGTTAATTCTTCTTCCTGATGGGAAAATAGAGTGGCCTGTGCCTGTCCCAAGACCTAGAGCTAGTCTCTCATTGGTTCCCCCTCTTCCCGTTCCTCCTCAGGACAAATTGCAACCTGTACGGAACAGGAGGTTAAAGGTGCTGATTCTCCAAGGAGGGAGATTGCTAGGAAAGCGGCTGGAATGGCGAACCCGAGCACAAGGAGATGAGAAATGAGGTGCGTTTTAGAAACCTTTCCCGATCACACGGTGTACTATCTTCTGGGTTTCTCATGCATGTTTTCGATGTCGGAAGGTGCCCTTGTACCTGGAGATTTGGGACCCATGGGATGGGTACCACGCAGTATTACTTTAAAGGGTCTGCGTTTGCTCACCCAACCTCACCAATCCTCTCAGCCCCAGGAGTGTCCACCCTTATGTTTCAATCAGGTGTGGGTCTAGATATGGTCAACCCAGGTGGCATCACAGCCCCTGAACGAATTTTGTAAGAATTTCTCTCTCTTTCACTGTCTTTGCTTCACGGGTTTTTAAAAGTAATTGATTTTTATAAAGGGGTGTAGCTGCTTTTCAGAGCTGTGTGTATTCCGCTTTACACCCACTTGCCTCACTTACAGAGAGATATCAACACATAGGTTTTAAGATTCTTACTAGTCAGATATATTCTTGGGCGGTGAATAGGGGGTGTTGAGTCCCGTTCACTGAGCAAGGAGTAGGTCTTGTCTATTACATATTGGGTTTATGGAACGGTATCTGAGCTAATTTGAAACCCTTGTTTTATGCATCACCCCACCTCACCTTTCCCGTTAAGCAGCTTTAGTGTGTTTTCTAAACGTGTGACTCTCTTCTGTTTTGTAATTCAGTTCAAGTGTAGCGGTTTTTACATTCCCTCTATACGTGATATCTTATGATAAGTGTCTTTTTCTGTGTGACTTATTTCACGTAGAATCGTCATACCTAAATCCACTCATCATGCTGCTACGAGCCTTATGACGTAGATTTCATGGCTGAGTGATATTCCATTGTACCTAAGGACCACAACTTCTTTATCCATTTTTCTCTTTCCTGGGATATTTAAGGTGTAACGAAGTGGAGGTTCTTGTCAACAGAGCAGCCCTAAACTTTGGGGTGCCTGTGTCTTGCTGATTTTTAGTTTTCCCAATTTATACGCCCATGAGTGGAAGTGCCCTATGCTCTCTAAGCTGAGTTTTTTAGGTGTTTCAAGACACACCGTACACCTCTCCAGAGTGGCTGTTGGCAATTTACATCCCGCCCATCAGCGTAGCAAGGCTCCCGTTTCTCCATGGCCTGTCCTGCATTTCTGGTTTTGACACTTTATTCAGCATGGCCCATTTGACCAATGGGAAGCGAGACTTCTTTGTAGCGCTGATTTGCCTTTCCAGATTGCTTGGTTGGCCAAAAAGGGCGTATGCGTTTTTTCCTGGATATATTCAGGAAAAAACGCATACGCCCTTTTTGGCCAAGGGCATCATTGTCGAGGTTTTGCCGCTTTTCCTGTGCTTTAAAGGCGATTCGAATCTCCCTCCTGAAATCTGTTTCCTGCAATTCTGCCTTGCTTTCAAATCCTCTTCGCTGCCTTCCCTCAGTATATTTGTGGACGAGAGTTATCATATATAACTCTGCAGGTTTGTGAATTGCAGTGCCCCTGAGCTCCATTTTTCAACTCGCTTTCTTGGGTGCTGGCCGCAAAAGCGCAGGATTGCTTCAGGCCCTATTCTCCTTCCGGGCGGCAGGCTGAGCCTGTGGTTAATTCTTCTTCCTGATGGGAAAATAGAGTGAGCTGTGCCTGTCCCAAGACCTAGAGCTAGTCTCTCATTGGTTCCCCCTCTTCCCGTTCCTCCTCAGGACAAATTGCAACCTGTACGGAACAGGAGGTTAAAGGTGCTGATTCTCCAAGGAGGGAGATTGCTAGGAAAGCGGCTGGAATGGCGAACCCGAGCACAAGGAGATGAGAAATGAGGTGCGTTTTAGAGACCTTTCCCGATCACACGGTGTACCATCTTCTGGGTTTCTCATGCATGTTTTCGATGTAGGAAGATGCCCGTGAACCTGGAGATTTGGGACCCATGGGATGGGTACCACGCAGTATTACTTTAAAGGGTCTGCGTTTGCTCCCCCAACCTCACCAAACCTCTCAGCCCCAAGAGTGTCCACCCTTATGTCTCAATCAGCTGTGGGCCTAGATATGGTCAATCCAGGTGGCATCACAGCCCCTGAACGAATTTTGTAAGAATTTCTCTCTCTTTCACTGTCTTTGCTTCACGGGTTTTTAAAAGTAATTGATTTTTATAATGGGGTTTAGCTGCTTTTCACTGCTGTGTTTATGCCGCTTTACACCCACTTGAGTCACTTACAGAGAGATATCAACACATCGGTTTTAAGATTCTTACTAGTCAGATATATTCTTGGGCGGTGAATAGGGGGTTTTGAGACCCGTTCACTGAGCAAGGAGTAGGTCTTGTCTATTACATATTGGGTTTATGGAACGGTATCTGAGCTAATTTGAAACCCTTGTTTTATGCATCACCCCACCTCACCTTTCCCGTTAAGCAGCCATAGTGTGTTTTCTAAACGTGTGAGTCTCTTCTGTTTTGTAATTCAGTTCAAGAGTAGCGGTTTTTACATTCCCTCTATAAGTGATATCTTATGATAAGTGTCTTTTTCTGTGTGACTTATTTCACGTAGAATCGTCGTACCTAAATCCACTCATCATGCTGCTACGAGCCTTATGACGTTGATTTCATGGCTGAGTGATATTGCATTGTACATAAGGAGCACAACTTCTTTATCCATTTTTCTCTTTCCTGGGATATTTAAGGTGTAACGAAGTGGAGGTTCTTGTCAACAGAGCAGCCCTAAACTTTGGGGTGCCTGTGTCTTGCTGATTTTTTGTTTTCCCAATTTATACGCCCATGAGTGGAAGTGCCCTATGCTCTCTAAGCTGAGTTTTTTAGATGTTTCAAGACACACCGTACACCTCTCCAGAGTGGCTGTTGGCAATTTACATCCCGTCCATCAGCGTAGCAAGGTCACGTTTCTCCATGGCCTGTCCTGCATTTCTGGTTTTCACACTTTATTCAGCATGGCCGTTTTGACCGATGGGAAGCGAGACTTCTTTGTAGCGCTGATTTGCCTTTCCAGGTTGCTTGGTTGGCCAAAAAGGGCGTATGCGTTTTTTCCTGAATATATTCAGGAAAAAACGCATACGCCCTTTTTGGCCAAGGGCATCATTGTCGAGGTTTTGCCGCTTTTCCTGTGCTTTAAAGGCGATTGGAATCTCCCTCCTGAAATCTGTTTCCTGCAATTCTGCCTTGCTTTCAAGTCCTCTTCGTTTCCTTCCCTCAGTATATTTGTGGACGAGAGTTATCATTTATAACTCTGCAGTTTTGTGAATTGCAGTGCCCCTGAGCTCCATTTTTCAACTCGCTTTCTTGGGAGCTGGCCGCAAAAGTGCAGGATTGCTTCACGCCCTATTCTCCTTCCGGGCGGCAGGCTGAGCCTGTGGTTAATTCTTCTTCCTGATGGGAAAATAGAGTGAGCTGTGCCTGTCCCAAGACCTAGAGCTAGTCTCTCATTGGTTCCCCCTCTTCCCGTTCCTCCTCAGGACAAATTGCAACCTGTACGGAACAGGAGGTTAAAGGTGCTGATTCTCCAAGGAGGGAGATTGCTAGGAAAGCGGCTGGAATGGCGAACCGGAGCACAAGGAGATGAGAAATGAGGTGGGTTTTAGAAACCTTTCCCGATCACACGGTGTACTATCTTCTGGGATTCTCATGCATGTTTTCGATGTAGGAAGGTGCCCTTGAACCTGGAGATTTGGGACCCATGGGATGGGTACCACGCAGTATTACTTTAAAGGGTCTGCGTTTGCTCACCCAACCTCACCAAACCTCTCAGCCCCAGGAGTGTCCACCCTTATGTCTCAATCAGCTGTGGGTCTAGATATGGTCAACCCAGGTGGCATCACAGCCCCTGAACGAATTTTGTAAGAATTTCTCTCTCTTTCACTGTCTTTGTTTCACGGGTTTTTAAAAGTAATTGATTTTTATAATGGGGTGTAGCTGCTTTTCAGAGCTGTGTGTATGCCGCTTTACACCCACTTGACTCACTTACAGAGAGATATCAACACATAGGTTTTAAGATTCTTACTAGTCAGATATATTCTTGGGCGGTGAATAGGGGGTGTTGAGTCCCGTTCACTGAGCAAGGAGTAGGTCTTGTCT
Source organism: Eschrichtius robustus (assembly GCF_028021215.1). Lineage (NCBI taxonomy): Eukaryota > Metazoa > Chordata > Mammalia > Artiodactyla > Eschrichtiidae > Eschrichtius > Eschrichtius robustus. The sequence continues at coordinate 97,040,604 of NC_090832.1, forward strand.
ATTACATATTGGGTTTATGGAACGGTATCTGAGCTAATTTGAAACCCTTGTTTTATGCATCACCCCACCTCACCTTTCCCGTTAAGCAGCCTTAGTGTGTTTTCTAAACGTGTGACTCTCTTCTGTTTTGTAATTCAGTTCAAGTGTAGCGGTTTTTACATTCCCTCTATACGTGATATCTTATGATAAGTGTCTTTTTCTGTGTGACTTATTTCACGTAGAATCGTCGTACCTAAATCCACTCATCATGCTGCTACGAGCCTTATGACGTAGATTTCATGGCTGAGTGATATTCCATTGTACATAAGGACCACAACTTCTTTATCCATTTTTCTCTTTCCTGGGATATTTAAGGTGTAACGAAGTGGAGGTTCTTGTCAACAGAGCAGCCCTAAACTTTGGGGTGCCTGTGTCTTGCTGATTTTTAGTTTTCCCAATTTATACGCCCATGAGTGGAAGTGCCCTATGCTCTCTAAGCTGAGTTTTTTAGATGTTTCAAGACACACCGTACACCTCTCCAGAGTGGCTGTTGGCAATTTACATCCCGTCCATCAGCGTAGCAAGGTCACGTTTCTCCATGGCCTGTCCTGCATTTCTGGTTTTCACACTTTATTCAGCATGGCCGTTTTGACCGATGGGAAGCGAGACTTCTTTGTACCGCTGATTTGCCTTTCCAAGTTGCTTGGTTGGCCAAAAAGGGCGTATGCGTTTTTTCCTGGATATATTCAGGAAAAAACGCATACGCCCTTTTTGGAGAAGGGCATCATTGTCGAGGTTTTGCCACTTTTCCTGTGCTTTAAAGGCAATTCGAATCTCCCTCCTGAAACCTGTTTCCTGCAATTCTGCCTTGCTTTCAAATCCTCTTTGTTGCCTTCCCTCAGTATATTTGTGGACGAGAGTTATCATTTATAACTCTGCAGGTTTGTGAATTGCAGTGCCCCTGAGCTCCATTTTTCAACTCGCTTTCTTGGGTGCTGGCCGCAAAAGCGCAGGATTGCTTCAGGCCCTATTCTCCTTCCGGGCGGCAGGCTGAGCCTGTGGTTAATTCTTCTTCCTGATGGGAAAATAGAGTGAGCTGTGCCTGTCCCAAGACCTAGAGCTAGTCTCTCATTGGTTCCCCCTCTTCCCGTTCCTCCTCAGGACAAATTGCAACCTGTACGGAACAGGAGGTTAAAGGTGCTGATTCTCCAAGGAGGGAGATTGCTAGGAAAGCGGCTGGAATGGCGAACCCGAGCACAAGGAGATGAGAAATGAGGTGCGTTTTAGAAACCTTTCCCGATCACACGGTGTACTATCTTCTGGGTTTCTCATGCATGTTTTCGATGTAGGAAGATGCCCGTGAACCTGGAGATTTGGGACCCATGGGATGGGTACCACGCAGTATTACTTTAAAGGGTCTGCGTTTGCTCCCCCAACCTCACCAAACCTCTCAGCCCCAAGAGTGTCCACCCTTATGTCTCAATCAGCTGTGGGCCTAGTTATGGTCAATCCAGGTGGCATCACAGCCCCTGAACGAATTTTGTAAGAATTTCTCTCTCTTTCACTGTCTTTGCTTCACGGGTTTTTAAAAGTAATTGATTTTTATAATGGGGTTTAGCTGCTTTTCACTGCTGTGTTTATGCCGCTTTACACCCACTTGAGTCACTTACAGAGAGATATCAACACATCGGTTTTAAGATTCTTACTAGTCAGATATATTCTTGGGCGGTGAATAGGGGGTTTTGAGACCCGTTCACTGAGCAAGGAGTAGGTCTTGTCTATTACATATTGGGTTTATGGAACGGTATCTGAGCTAATTTGAAACCCTTGTTTTATGCATCACCCCACCTCACCTTTCCCGTTAAGCAGCCATAGTGTGTTTTCTAAACGTGTGACTCTCTTCTGTTTTGTAATTCAGTTCAAGAGTAGCGGTTTTTACATTCCCTCTATAAGTGATATCTTATGATAAGTGTCTTTTTCTGTGTGACTTATTTCACGTAGAATCGTCGTACCTAAATCCACTCATCATGCTGCTACGAGCCTTATGACGTTGATTTCATGGCTGAGTGATATTGCATTGTACATAAGGAGCACAACTTCTTTATCCATTTTTCTCTTTCCTGGGATATTTAAGGTGTAACGAAGTGGAGGTTCTTGTCAACAGAGCAGCCCTAAACTTTGAGGTGCCTGTGTCTTGCTGATTTTTAGTTTTCCCAATTTATACGCCCATGAGTGGAAGTGCCCTATGCTCTCTAAGCTGAGTTTTTTAGATGTTTCAAGACACACCGTAGACCTCTCCAGAGTGGCTGTTGGCAATTTACATCCCGTCCATCAGCGTAGCAAGGTCACGTTTCTCCATGGCCTGTCCTGCATTTCTGGTTTTCACACTTTATTCAGCATGGCCGTTTTGACCGATGGGAAGCGAGACTTCTTTGTAGCGCTGATTTGCCTTTCCAAGTTGCTTGGTTGGCCAAAAAGGGCGTATGCGTTTTTTCCTGGATATATTCAGGAAAAACGCATACGCCCTTTTTGGCCAAGGGCATCATTGTCGAGGTTTTGCCACTTTTCCTGTGCTTTAAAGGCAATTCGAATCTCCCTCCTGAAACCTGTTTCCTGCAATTCTGCCTTGCTTTCAAATCCTCTTCGTTGCCTTCCCTCCGTATATTTGTGGACGAGAGTTATCATTTATAACTCTGCAGGTTTGTGAATTGCAGTGCCCCTGAGCTCCATTTTTCAACTTGCTTTCTTCGGAGCTGGCCGCAAAAGCGCAGGATTGCTTCAGGCCCTATTCTCCTTCCGGGCGGCAGGCTGAGCCTGTGGTTAATTCTTCTTCCTGATGGGAAAATAGAGTGGCCTGTGCCTGTCCCAAGACCTAGAGCTAGTCTCTCATTGGTTCCCCCTCTTCCCGTTCCTCCTCAGGACAAATTGCAACCTGTACGGAACAGGAGGTTAAAGGTGCTGATTCTCCAAGGAGGGAGATTGCTAGGAAAGCGGCTGGAATGGCGAACCCGAGCACAAGGAGATGAGAAATGAGGTGCGTTTTAGAAACCTTTCCCGATCACACGGTGTACTATCTTCTGGGTTTCTCATGCATGTTTTCGATGTCGGAAGGTGCCCTTGAACCTGGAGATTTGGGACCCATGGGATGGGTACCACGCAGTATTACTTTAAAGGGTCTGCGTTTGCTCACCCAACCTCACCAATCCTCTCAGCCCCAGGAGTGTCCACCCTTATGTTTCAATCAGGTGTGGGTCTAGATATGGTCAACCCAGGTGGCATCACAGCCCCTGAACGAATTTTGTAAGAATTTCTCTCTCTTTCACTGTCTTTGCTTCACGGGTTTTTAAAAGTAATTGATTTTTATAAAGGGGTGTAGCTGCTTTTCAGAGCTGTGTGTATTCCGCTTTACACCCACTTGCCTCACTTACAGAGAGATATCAACACATAGGTTTTAAGATTCTTACTAGTCAGATATATTCTTGGGCGGTGAATAGGGGGTGTTGAGTCCCGTTCACTGAGCAAGGAGTAGGTCTTGTCTATTACATATTGGGTTTATGGAACGGTATCTGAGCTAATTTGAAACCCTTGTTTTATGCATCACCCCACCTCACCTTTCCCGTTAAGCAGCTTTAGTGTGTTTTCTAAACGTGTGACTCTCTTCTGTTTTGTAATTCAGTTCAAGTGTAGCGGTTTTTACATTCCCTCTATACGTGATATCTTATGATAAGTGTCTTTTTCTGTGTGACTTATTTCACGTAGAATCGTCATACCTAAATCCACTCATCATGCTGCTACGAGCCTTATGACGTAGATTTCATGGCTGAGTGATATTCCATTGTACCTAAGGACCACAACTTCTTTATCCATTTTTCTCTTTCCTGGGATATTTAAGGTGTAACGAAGTGGAGGTTCTTGTCAACAGAGCAGCCCTAAACTTTGGGGTGCCTGTGTCTTGCTGATTTTTAGTTTTCCCAATTTATACGCCCATGAGTGGAAGTACCCTATGCTCTCTAAGCTGAGTTTTTTAGGTGTTTCAAGACACACCGTACACCTCTCCAGAGTGGCTGTTGGCAATTTACATCCCGCCCATCAGCGTAGCAAGGCTCCCGTTTCTCCATGGCCTGTCCTGCATTTCTGGTTTTGACACTTTATTCAGCATGGCCCATTTGACCAATGGGAAGCGAGACTTCTTTGTAGCGCTGATTTGCCTTTCCAGATTGCTTGGTTGGCCAAAAAGGGCGTATGCGTTTTTTCCTGGATATATTCAGGAAAAAACGCATACGCCCTTTTTGGCCAAGGGCATCATTGTCGAGGTTTTGCCGCTTTTCCTGTGCTTTAAAGGCGATTCGAATCTCCCTCCTGAAATCTGTTTCCTGCAATTCTGCCTTGCTTTCAAATCCTCTTCGCTGCCTTCCCTAAGTATATTTGTGGACGAGAGTTATCATATATAACTCTGCAGGTTTGTGAATTGCAGTGCCCCTGAGCTCCATTTTTCAACTCGCTTTCTTGGGTGCTGGCCGCAAAAGCGCAGGATTGCTTCAGGCCCTATTCTCCTTCCGGGCGGCAGGCTGAGCCTGTGGTTAATTCTTCTTCCTGATGGGAAAATAGAGTGAGCTGTGCCTGTCCCAAGACCTAGAGCTAGTCTCTCATTGGTTCCCCCTCTTCCCGTTCCTCCTCAGGACAAATTGCAACCTGTACGGAACAGGAGGTTAAAGGTGCTGATTCTCCAAGGAGGGAGATTGCTAGGAAAGCGGCTGGAATGGCGAACCGGAGCACAAGGAGATGAGAAATGAGGTGGGTTTTAGAAACCTTTCCCGATCACACGGTGTACTATCTTCTGGGATTCTCATGCATGTTTTCGATGTAGGAAGGTGCCCTTGAACCTGGAGATTTGGGACCCATGGGATGGGTACCACGCAGTATTACTTTAAAGGGTCTGCGTTTGCTCACCCAACCTCACCAAACCTCTCAGCCCCAGGAGTGTCCACCCTTATGTCTCAATCAGCTGTGGGTCTAGATATGGTCAACCCAGGTGGCATCACAGCCCCTGAACGAATTTTGTAAGAATTTCTCTCTCTTTCACTGTCTTTGTTTCACGGGTTTTTAAAAGTAATTGATTTTTATAATGGGGTGTAGCTGCTTTTCAGAGCTGTGTGTATGCCGCTTTACACCCACTTGACTCACTTACAGAGAGATATCAACACATAGGTTTTAAGATTCTTACTAGTCAGATATATTCTTGGGCGGTGAATAGGGGGTGTTGAGTCCCGTTCACTGAGCAAGGAGTAGGTCTTGTCTATTACATATTGGGTTTATGGAACGGTATCTGAGCTAATTTGAAACCCTTGTTTTATGCATCACCCCACCTCACCTTTCCCGTTAAGCAGCCTTAGTGTGTTTTCTAAACGTGTGACTCTCTTCTGTTTTGTAATTCAGTTCAAGTGTAGCGGTTTTTACATTCCCTCTATACGTGATATCTTATGATAAGTGTCTTTTTCTGTGTGACTTATTTCACGTAGAATCGTCGTACCTAAATCCACTCATCATGCTGCTACGAGCCTTATGACGTAGATTTCATGGCTGAGTGATATTCCATTGTACATAAGGACCACAACTTCTTTATCCATTTTTCTCTTTCCTGGGATATTTAAGGTGTAACGAAGTGGAGGTTCTTGTCAACAGAGCAGCCCTAAACTTTGGGGTGCCTGTGTCTTGCTGATTTTTAGTTTTCCCAATTTATACGCCCATGAGTGGAAGTGCCCTATGCTCTCTAAGCTGAGTTTTTTAGATGTTTCAAGACACACCGTACACCTCTCCAGAGTGGCTGTTGGCAATTTACATCCCGTCCATCAGCGTAGCAAGGTCACGTTTCTCCATGGCCTGTCCTGCATTTCTGGTTTTCACACTTTATTCAGCATGGCCGTTTTGACCGATGGGAAGCGAGACTTCTTTGTACCGCTGATTTGCCTTTCCAAGTTGCTTGGTTGGCCAAAAAGGGCGTATGCGTTTTTTCCTGGATATATTCAGGAAAAAACGCATACGCCCTTTTTGGAGAAGGGCATCATTGTCGAGGTTTTGCCACTTTTCCTGTGCTTTAAAGGCAATTCGAATCTCCCTCCTGAAACCTGTTTCCTGCAATTCTGCCTTGCTTTCAAATCCTCTTTGTTGCCTTCCCTCAGTATATTTGTGGACGAGAGTTATCATTTATAACTCTGCAGGTTTGTGAATTGCAGTGCCCCTGAGCTCCATTTTTCAACTCGCTTTCTTGGGTGCTGGCCGCAAAAGCGCAGGATTGCTTCAGGCCCTATTCTCCTTCCGGGCGGCAGGCTGAGCCTGTGGTTAATTCTTCTTCCTGATGGGAAAATAGAGTGAGCTGTGCCTGTCCCAAGACCTAGAGCTAGTCTCTCATTGGTTCCCCCTCTTCCCGTTCCTCCTCAGGACAAATTGCAACCTGTACGGAACAGGAGGTTAAAGGTGCTGATTCTCCAAGGAGGGAGATTGCTAGGAAAGCGGCTGGAATGGCGAACCCGAGCACAAGGAGATGAGAAATGAGGTGCGTTTTAGAAACCTTTCCCGATCACACGGTGTACTATCTTCTGGGTTTCTCATGCATGTTTTCGATGTAGGAAGATGCCCGTGAACCTGGAGATTTGGGACCCATGGGATGGGTACCACGCAGTATTACTTTAAAGGGTCTGCGTTTGCTCCCCCAACCTCACCAAACCTCTCAGCCCCAAGAGTGTCCACCCTTATGTCTCAATCAGCTGTGGGCCTAGTTATGGTCAATCCAGGTGGCATCACAGCCCCTGAACGAATTTTGTAAGAATTTCTCTCTCTTTCACTGTCTTTGCTTCACGGGTTTTTAAAAGTAATTGATTTTTATAATGGGGTTTAGCTGCTTTTCACTGCTGTGTTTATGCCGCTTTACACCCACTTGAGTCACTTACAGAGAGATATCAACACATCGGTTTTAAGATTCTTACTAGTCAGATATATTCTTGGGCGGTGAATAGGGGGTTTTGAGACCCGTTCACTGAGCAAGGAGTAGGTCTTGTCTATTACATATTGGGTTTATGGAACGGTATCTGAGCTAATTTGAAACCCTTGTTTTATGCATCACCCCACCTCACCTTTCCCGTTAAGCAGCCATAGTGTGTTTTCTAAACGTGTGACTCTCTTCTGTTTTGTAATTCAGTTCAAGAGTAGCGGTTTTTACATTCCCTCTATAAGTGATATCTTATGATAAGTGTCTTTTTCTGTGTGACTTATTTCACGTAGAATCGTCGTACCTAAATCCACTCATCATGCTGCTACGAGCCTTATGACGTTGATTTCATGGCTGAGTGATATTGCATTGTACATAAGGAGCACAACTTCTTTATCCATTTTTCTCTTTCCTGGGATATTTAAGGTGTAACGAAGTGGAGGTTCTTGTCAACAGAGCAGCCCTAAACTTTGAGGTGCCTGTGTCTTGCTGATTTTTAGTTTTCCCAATTTATACGCCCATGAGTGGAAGTGCCCTATGCTCTCTAAGCTGAGTTTTTTAGATGTTTCAAGACACACCGTACACCTCTCCAGAGTGGCTGTTGGCAATTTACATCCCGTCCATCAGCGTAGCAAGGTCACGTTTCTCCATGGCCTGTCCTGCATTTCTGGTTTTCACACTTTATTCAGCATGGCCGTTTTGACCGATGGGAAGCGAGACTTCTTTGTAGCGCTGATTTGCCTTTCCAAGTTGCTTGGTTGGCCAAAAAGGGCGTATGCGTTTTTTCCTGGATATATTCAGGAAAAACGCATACGCCCTTTTTGGCCAAGGGCATCATTGTCGAGGTTTTGCCACTTTTCCTGTGCTTTAAAGGCAATTCGAATCTCCCTCCTGAAACCTGTTTCCTGCAATTCTGCCTTGCTTTCAAATCCTCTTCGTTGCCTTCCCTCCGTATATTTGTGGACGAGAGTTATCATTTATAACTCTGCAGGTTTGTGAATTGCAGTGCCCCTGAGCTCCATTTTTCAACTTGCTTTCTTCGGAGCTGGCCGCAAAAGCGCAGGATTGCTTCAGGCCCTATTCTCCTTCCGGGCGGCAGGCTGAGCCTGTGGTTAATTCTTCTTCCTGATGGGAAAATAGAGTGGCCTGTGCCTGTCCCAAGACCTAGAGCTAGTCTCTCATTGGTTCCCCCTCTTCCCGTTCCTCCTCAGGACAAATTGCAACCTGTACGGAACAGGAGGTTAAAGGTGCTGATTCTCCAAGGAGGGAGATTGCTAGGAAAGCGGCTGGAATGGCGAACCCGAGCACAAGGAGATGAGAAATGAGGTGCGTTTTAGAAACCTTTCCCGATCACACGGTGTACTATCTTCTGGGTTTCTCATGCATGTTTTCGATGTCGGAAGGTGCCCTTGAACCTGGAGATTTGGGACCCATGGGATGGGTACCACGCAGTATTACTTTAAAGGGTCTGCGTTTGCTCACCCAACCTCACCAATCCTCTCAGCCCCAGGAGTGTCCACCCTTATGTTTCAATCAGGTGTGGGTCTAGATATGGTCAACCCAGGTGGCATCACAGCCCCTGAACGAATTTTGTAAGAATTTCTCTCTCTTTCACTGTCTTTGCTTCACGGGTTTTTAAAAGTAATTGATTTTTATAAAGGGGTGTAGCTGCTTTTCAGAGCTGTGTGTATTCCGCTTTACACCCACTTGCCTCACTTACAGAGAGATATCAACACATAGGTTTTAAGATTCTTACTAGTCAGATATATTCTTGGGCGGTGAATAGGGGGTGTTGAGTCCCGTTCACTGAGCAAGGAGTAGGTCTTGTCTATTACATATTGGGTTTATGGAACGGTATCTGAGCTAATTTGAAACCCTTGTTTTATGCATCACCCCACCTCACCTTTCCCGTTAAGCAGCTTTAGTGTGTTTTCTAAACGTGTGACTCTCTTCTGTTTTGTAATTCAGTTCAAGTGTAGCGGTTTTTACATTCCCTCTATACGTGATATCTTATGATAAGTGTCTTTTTCTGTGTGACTTATTTCACGTAGAATCGTCATACCTAAATCCACTCATCATGCTGCTACGAGCCTTATGACGTAGATTTCATGGCTGAGTGATATTCCATTGTACCTAAGGACCACAACTTCTTTATCCATTTTTCTCTTTCCTGGGATATTTAAGGTGTAACGAAGTGGAGGTTCTTGTCAACAGAGCAGCCCTAAACTTTGGGGTGCCTGTGTCTTGCTGATTTTTAGTTTTCCCAATTTATACGCCCATGAGTGGAAGTACCCTATGCTCTCTAAGCTGAGTTTTTTAGGTGTTTCAAGACACACCGTACACCTCTCCAGAGTGGCTGTTGGCAATTTACATCCCGCCCATCAGCGTAGCAAGGCTCCCGTTTCTCCATGGCCTGTCCTGCATTTCTGGTTTTGACACTTTATTCAGCATGGCCCATTTGACCAATGGGAAGCGAGACTTCTTTGTAGCGCTGATTTGCCTTTCCAGATTGCTTGGTTGGCCAAAAAGGGCGTATGCGTTTTTTCCTGGATATATTCAGGAAAAAACGCATACGCCCTTTTTGGCCAAGGGCATCATTGTCGAGGTTTTGCCGCTTTTCCTGTGCTTTAAAGGCGATTCGAATCTCCCTCCTGAAATCTGTTTCCTGCAATTCTGCCTTGCTTTCAAATCCTCTTCGCTGCCTTCCCTAAGTATATTTGTGGACGAGAGTTATCATATATAACTCTGCAGGTTTGTGAATTGCAGTGCCCCTGAGCTCCATTTTTCAACTCGCTTTCTTGGGTGCTGGCCGCAAAAGCGCAGGATTGCTTCAGGCCCTATTCTCCTTCCGGGCGGCAGGCTGAGCCTGTGGTTAATTCTTCTTCCTGATGGGAAAATAGAGTGAGCTGTGCCTGTCCCAAGACCTAGAGCTAGTCTCTCATTGGTTCCCCCTCTTCCCGTTCCTCCTCAGGACAAATTGCAACCTGTACGGAACAGGAGGTTAAAGGTGCTGATTCTCCAAGGAGGGAGATTGCTAGGAAAGCGGCTGGAATGGTGAACCCGAGCACAAGGAGATGAGAAATGAGGTGCGTTTTAGAAACCTTTCCCGATCACACGGTGTACCATCTTCTGGGTTTCTCATGCATGTTTTCGATGTAGGAAGATGCCCGTGAACCTGGAGATTTGGGACCCATGGGATGGGTACCACGCAGTATTACTTTAAAGGGTCTGCGTTTGCTCCCCCAACCTCACCAAACCTCTCAGCCCCAAGAGTGTCCACCCTTATGTCTCAATCAGCTGTGGGCCTAGATATGGTCAATCCAGGTGGCATCACAGCCCCTGAACGAATTTTGTAAGAATTTCTCTCTCTTTCACTGTCTTTGCTTCACGGGTTTTTAAAAGTAATTGATTTTTATAATGGGGTTTAGCTGCTTTTCACTGCTGTGTTTATGCCGCTTTACACCCACTTGAGTCACTTACAGAGAGATATCAACACATCGGTTTTAAGATTCTTACTAGTCAGATATATTCTTGGGCGGTGAATAGGGGGTTTTGAGACCCGTTCACTGAGCAAGGAGTAGGTCTTGTCTATTACATATTGGGTTTATGGAACGGTATCTGAGCTAATTTGAAACCCTTGTTTTATGCATCACCCCACCTCACCTTTCCCGTTAAGCAGCCATAGTGTGTTTTCTAAACGTGTGAGTCTCTTCTGTTTTGTAATTCAGTTCAAGAGTAGCGGTTTTTACATTCCCTCTATAAGTGATATCTTATGATAAGTGTCTTTTTCTGTGTGACTTATTTCACGTAGAATCGTCGTACCTAAATCCACTCATCATGCTGCTACGAGCCTTATGACGTAGATTTCATGGCTGAGTGATATTCCATTGTACATAAGGACCACAACTTCTTTATCCATTTTTCTCTTTCCTGGGATATTTAAGGTGTAACGAAGTGGAGGTTCTTGTCAACAGAGCAGCCCTAAACTTTGGGGTGCCTGTGTCTTGCTGATTTTTAGTTTTCCCAATTTATACGCCCATGAGTGGAAGTGCCCTATGCTCTCTAAGCTGAGTTTTTTAGATGTTTCAAGACACACCGTACACCTCTCCAGAGTGGCTGTTGGCAATTTACATCCCGTCCATCAGCGTAGCAAGGTCACGTTTCTCCATGGCCTGTCCTGCATTTCTGGTTTTCACACTTTATTCAGCATGGCCGTTTTGACCGATGGGAAGCGAGACTTCTTTGTACCGCTGATTTGCCTTTCCAAGTTGCTTGGTTGGCCAAAAAGGGCGTATGCGTTTTTTCCTGGATATATTCAGGAAAAAACGCATACGCCCTTTTTGGAGAAGGGCATCATTGTCGAGGTTTTGCCACTTTTCCTGTGCTTTAAAGGCAATTCGAATCTCCCTCCTGAAACCTGTTTCCTGCAATTCTGCCTTGCTTTCAAATCCTCTTCGTTGCCTTCCCTCAGTATATTTGTGGACGAGAGTTATCATTTATAACTCTGCAGGTTTGTGAATTGCAGTGCCCCTGAGCTCCATTTTTCAACTCGCTTTCTTGGGTGCTGGCCGCAAAAGCGCAGGATTGCTTCAGGCCCTATTCTCCTTCCGGGCGGCAGGCTGAGCCTGTGGTTAATTCTTCTTCCTGATGGGAAAATAGAGTGAGCTGTGCCTGTCCCAAGACCTAGAGCTAGTCTCTCATTGGTTCCCCCTCTTCCCGTTCCTCCTCAGGACAAATTGCAACCTGTACGGAACAGGAGGTTAAAGGTGCTGATTCTCCAAGGAGGGAGATTGCTAGGAAAGCGGCTGGAAGGGCGAACCCGAGCACAAGGAGATGAGAAATGAGGTGCGTTTTAGAAACCTTTCCCGATCACACGGTGTACCATCTTCTGGGTTTCTCATGCATGTTTTCGATGTAGGAAGATGCCCTTGAACCTGGAGATTTGGGACCCATGGGATGGGTACCACGCAGTATTACTTTAAAGGGTCTGCGTTTGCTCACCCAACCTCACCAAACCTCTCAGCCCCAAGAGTGTCCACCCTTATGTCTCAATCAGCTGTGGGCCTAGATATGGTCAATCCAGGTGGCATCACAGCCCCTGAACGAATTTTGTAAGAATTTATCTCTCTTTCACTGTCTTTGCTTCACGGGTTTTTAAAAGTAATTGATTTTTCTAATGGGGTTTAGCTGCTTTTCACTGCTGTGTTTATGCCGCTTTACACCCACTTGACTCCCTTACAGAGAGATATCAACACATCGGTTTTAAGATTCTTCCTAGTCAGATATATTCTTGGGCGGTGAATAGGGGATGTTGAGACCCGTTCACTGAGCAAGGAGTAGGTCTTGTCTATTACATATTGGGGTTATGGAACGGTATCTGAGCTAATTTGAAACCCTTGTTTTATGCATCACCCCACCTCACCTTTCCCGTTAAGCAGGCATAGTGTGTTTTCTAAACGTGTGACTCTCTTCTGTTTTGTAATTCAGTTCAAGTGTAGCGGTTTTTACATTCCCTCTATAAGTGATATCTTATGATAAGTGTCTTTTTCTGTGTGACTTATTTCACGTAGAATCGTCGTACCTAAATCCACTCATCATGCTGCTACGAGCCTTATGTCGTTGATTTCATGGCTGAGTGATATTGCATTGTACATAAGGAGCACAACTTCTTTATCCATTTTTCTCTTTCCTGGGATATTTAAGGTGTAACGAAGTGGAGGTTCTTGTCAACAGAGCAGCCCTAAACTTTGGGGTGCCTGTGTCTTGCTGATTTTTAGTTTTCCCAATTTATACGCCCACGAGTGGAAGTGCCCTATGCTCTCTAAGCTGAGTTTTTTAGATGTTTCAAGACACACCGTACACCTCTCCAGAGTGGCTGTTGGCAATTTACATCCCGCCCATCAGCGTAGCAAGGCTCCCGTTTCTCCATGGCCTGTCCTGCATTTCTGGTTTAGACACTTTATTCAGCATGGCCCTTTTGACCGATGGGAAGCGAGACTTCTTTGTAGCGCTGATTTGCCTTTCCAGGTTGCTTGGTTGGCCAAAAAGGGCGTATGCGTTTTTTCCTGAATATATTCAGGAAAAAACGCATACGCCCTTTTTGGCAAAGGGCATCATTGTCGAGGTTTTGCCACTTTTCCTGTGCTTTAAAGGCGATTCGAATCTCCCTCCTGAAACCTGTTTCCTGCAATTCTGCCTTGCTTTCAAATCCTCTTCGTTGCCTTCCCTCAGTATATTTGTGGACGAGAGTTATCATTTATAACTCTGCAGGTTTGTGAATTGCAGTGCCCCTGAGCTCCATTTTTCAACTCGCTTTCTTGGGAGCTGGCCGCAAAAGTGCAGGATTGCTTCAGGCCCTATTCTCCTTCCGGGCGGCAGGCTGAGCCTGTGGTTAATTCTTCTTCCTGATGGGAAAATAAAGTGACCTGTGCCTGTCCCAAGACCTAGAGCTAGTCTCTCATTGGTTCCCCCTCTTCCCGTTCCTCCTCAGGACAAATTGCAACCTGTACGGAACAGGAGGTTAAAGGTGCTGATTCTCCAAGGAGGGATATTGCTAGGAAAGCGGCTGGAATGGCGAACCCGAGCACAAGGAGATGAGAAATGAGGTGCGTTTTAGAAACCTTTCCCGATCACACGGTGTACTATCTTCTGGGTTTCTCATGCATGTTTTCGATGTAGGAAGGTGCCCTTGAACCTGGAGATTTGGGACCCATGGGATGGGTACCACGCAGTATTACTTTAAAGGGTCTGCGTTTGCTCACCCAACCTCACCAATCCTCTCAGCCCCAGGAGTGTCCACCCTTATGTCTCAATCAGCTGTGGGTCTAGATATGGTCAACCCAGCTGGCATCACAGCCCCTGAACGAATTTTGTAAGAATTTCTCTCTCTTTCACTGTCTTTGTTTCACGGGTTTTTAAAAGTAATTGATTTTTATAATGGGGTGTAGCTGCTTTTCAGAGCTGTGTGTATGCCGCTTTACACCCACTTGCCTCACTTACAGAGAGATATCAACACATAGGTTTTAAGATTCTTACTAGTCAGATATATTCTTGGGCGGTGAATAGGGGGTGTTGAGTCCCGTTCACTTAGCAAGGAGTAGGTCTTGTCTATTACATATTGGGTTTATGGAACGGTATCTGAGCTAATTTGAAACCCTTGTTTTATGCATCACCCCACCTCACCTTTCCCGTTAAGCAGCCTTAGTGTGTTTTCTAAACGTGTGACTCTCTTCTGTTTTGTAATTCAGTTCAAGTGTAGCGGTTTTTACATTCCCTCTATACGTGATATCTTATGATAAGTGTCTTTTTCTGTGTGACTTATTTCACGTAGAATCGTCGTACCTAAATCCACTCATCATGCTGCTACGAGCCTTATGACGTAGATTTCATGGCTGAGTGATATTCCATTGTACATAAGGACCACAACTTCTTTATCCATTTTTCTCTTTCCTGGGATATTTAAGGTTTAACGAAGTGGAGGTTCTTGTCAACAGAGCAGCCCTAAACTTTGGGGTGCCTGTGTCTTGCTGATTTTTAGTTTTCCCAATTTATACGCCCATGAGTGGAAGTGCCCTATGCCCTCTAAGCTGAGTTTTTTAGATGTTTCAAGACACACCGTAGACCTCTCCAGAGTGGCTGTTGGCAATTTACATCCTGCCCATCAGCGTAGCAAGGCTCCCGTTTCTCCATGGCCTGTCCTGCATTTCTGGTTTTGACACTTTATTCAACATGGCCCTTTTGACCGATGGGAAGTGAGACTTCTTTGTAGCGCTGATTTGCCTTTCCAGGTTGCTTGGTTGGCCAAAAAGGGCGTATGCGTTTTTTCCTGAATATATTCAGGAAAAAACGCATACGCCCTTTTTGGCCAAGGGCATCATTGTCGAGGTTTTGCCGCTTTTCCTGTGCTTTAAACGCGATTCGATTCTCCCTCCTGAAATCTGTTTCCTGCAATTCTGCCTTGCTTTCAAATCCTCTTCGTTGCCTTCCCTCAGTATATTTGTGGACGAGAGTTATCAATTATAACTCTGCAGGTTTGTGAATTGCAGTGCCCCTGAGCTCCATTTTTCAACTCGCTTTCTTGGGAGCTGGCCGCAAAAGCGCAGGATTGCTTCAGGCCCTATTCTCCTTCCGGGCGGCAGGCTGAGCCTGTGGTTAATTCTTCTTCCTGATGGGAAAATAGAGTGGCCTGTGCCTGTCCCAAGACCTAGAGCTAGTCTCTCATTGGTTCCCCCTCTTCCCGTTCCTCCTCAGGACAAATTGCAACCTGTACGGAACAGGAGGTTAAAGGTGCTGATTCTCCAAGGAGGGAGATTGCTGGAAAGCGGCTGGAATGGCGAACCCGAGCACAAGGAGATGAGAAATGAGGTGCGTTTTAGAAACCTTTCCCGATCACACGGTGTACCATCTTCTGGGTTTCTCATGCATGTTTTCGATGTCGGAAGGTGCCCTTGAACCTGGAGATTTGGGACCCATGGGATGGGTACCACGCAGTATTACTTTAAAGGGTCTGCGTTTGCTCACCCAACCTCACCAAACCTCTCAGCCCCAAGAGTGTCCACCCTTATGTCTCAATCAGCTGTGGGCCTAGATATGGTCAATCCAGGTGGCATCACAGCCCCTGAACGAATTTTGTAAGAATTTCTCTCTCTTTCACTGTCTTTGCTTCACGGGTTTTTAAAAGTAATTGATTTTTATAATGGGGTTTAGCTGCTTTTCACTGCTGTGTTTATGCCGCTTTACACCCACTTGACTCCCTTACAGAGAGATATCACCACATAGGTTTTAAGATTCTTACTAGTCAGATATATTCTTGGGCGGTGAATAGGGGGTGTTGAGTCCCGTTCACTGAGCAAGGAATAGGTCTTGTCTATTACATATTGGGTTTATGGAATGGTATCTGAGCTAATTTGAAACCCTTGTTCTATGCATCACCCCACCTCACCTTTCCCGTTAAGCAGCCTTAGTGTTTTTTCTAAACGTGTGACTCTCTTCTGTTTTGTAATTCAGTTCAAGTGTAGCGGTTTTTACATTCCCTCTATAAGTGATATCTTATGATAAGTGTCTTTTTCTGTGTGACTTATTTCACGTAGAATCGTCGTACCTATATCCACTCATCATGCTGCTACGAGCCTTATGACGTAGATTTCATGGCTGAGCGATATTCCATTGTACATAAGGACCACAACTTCTTTATCCATTTTTCTCTTTCCTGGGATATTTAAGGTGTAACGAAGTGGAGGTTCTTGTCATCAGAGCAGCCCTAAACTTTGGGGTGCCTGTGTCTTGCTGATTTTTAGTTTTCCCAATTTATACGCCCATGAGTGGAAGTGCCCTATGCCGTCTAAACTGAGTTTTTTAGATGTTTCAAGACACACCGTACACCTCTCCAGAGGGGCTGTTGGCAATTTACATCCCGCCCATCAGCGTAGCAAGGCTCCCGTTTCTCCATGGCCTGTCCTGCATTTCTGGTTTTGACACTTTATTCAGCATGGCCCTTTTGACCGATGGGAAGTGAGACTTCTTTGAAGCGCTGATTTGCCTTTGCAGGTTGCTTGGTTGGCCAAAAAGGGCGTATGCGTTTTTTCCTGAATATATTCAGGAAAAAACGCATACGCCCTTTTTGGCCAAGGGCATCATTGTCGAGGTTTTGCCGCTTTTCCTGTGCTTTAAACGCGATTCGATTCTCCCTCCTGAAATCTGTTTCCTGCAATTCTGCCTTGCTTTCAAATCCTCTTCGTTGCCTTCCCTCAATATATTTGTGGACGAGAGTTATCATTTATAACTCTGCAGGTTTGTGAATTGCAGTGCCCCTGAGCTCCATTTTTCAACTCGCTTTCTTGGGAGCTGGCCGCAAAAGCGCAGGATTGCTTCAGGCCCTATTCTGCTTCCGGGCGGCAGGCTGAGCCTGTGGTTAATTCTTCTTCCTGATGGGAAAATATAGTGACCTGTGCCTGTCCCAAGGCCTAGAGCTAGTCTCTCATTGGTTCCCCCTCTTCCCGTTCCTCCTCAGGACAAATTGCAACCTGTACGGAACAGGAGGTTAAAGGTGCTGATTCTCCAAGGAGGGAGATTGCTAGGAAAGCGGCTGGAATGGCGAACCCGAGCACAAGGAGATGAGAAATGAGGTGCGTTTTAGAAACCATTCCCGATCACACGGTGTACTATCTTCTGGGGTCTCATGCATGTTTTCGATGTAGGAAGGTGCACTTGAACCTGGAGATTTGGGACCCATGGGATGGGTACCACGCAGTATTACTTTAAAGGGTCTGCGTTTGCTCACCCAACCTCACCAAACCTCTCAGCCCCAGGTGTGTCCACCCTTATGTCTCAATCAGCTGTGGGTCTAGATATCGTCAACCCAGGTGGCATCACAGCCCCTGAACGAATTTTGTAAGAATTTCTCTCTCTTTCACTGTCTTTGCTTCACGGGTTTTTAAAAGTAATTGATTTTTATAATGGGGTTTAGCTGCTTTTCACTGCTGTGTTTATGCCGCTTTACACCCACTTGCCTCACTTACAGAGAGATATCAACACATAGGTTTTAAGATTCTTACTAGTCAGATATATTCTTGGGCGGTGAATAGGGGATGTTGAGACCCGTTCACTGAGCAAGGAGTAGGTCTTGTCTATTACATATTGGGGTTATGGAACGGTATCTGAGCTAATTTGAAACCCTTGTTTTATGCATCACCCCACCTCACCTTTCCCGTTAAGCAGCCATAGTGTGTTTTCTAAACGTGTGACTCTCTTCTGTTTTGTAATTCAGTTCAAGTGTAGCGGTTTTTACATTCCCTCTATAAGTGATATCTTATGATAAGTGTCTTTTTCTGTGTGACTTATTTCACGTAGAATCGTCGTACCTAAATCCACTCATCATGCTGCTACGAGCCTTATGACGTAGATTTCATGGCTGAGTGATATTCCATTGTACATAAGGACCACAACTTCTTTATCCATTTTTCTCTTTCCTGGGATATTTAAGGTGTAACGAAGTGGAGGTTCTTGTCAACAGAGCAGCCCTAAACTTTGGGGTGCCTGTGTCTTGCTGATTTTTAGTTTTCCCAATTTATACGCCCATGAGTGGAAGTGCCCTATGCTCTCTAAGCTGAGTTTTTTAGGTGTTTCAAGACACACCGTACACCTCTCCAGAGTGGCTGTTGGCAATTTACATCCCGCCCATCAGCGTAGCAAGGCTCCCGTTTCTCCATGGCCTGTCCTGCATTTCTGGTTTTGACACTTTATTCAGCATGGCCCATTTGACCAATGGGAAGCGAGACTTCTTTGTAGCGCTGATTTGCCTTTCCAGATTGCTTGGTTGGCCAAAAAGGGCGTATGCGTTTTTTCCTGGATATATTCAGGAAAAAACGCATACGCCCTTTTTGGCCAAGGGCATCATTGTCGAGGTTTTGCCGCTTTTCCTGTGCTTTAAAGGCGATTCGAATCTCCCTCCTGAAATCTGTTTCCTGCAATTCTGCCTTGCTTTCAAATCCTCTTCGTTGCCTTCCCTCAGTATATTTGTGGACGAGAGTTATCATTTATAACTCTGCAGGTTTGTGAATTGCAGTGCCCCTGAGCTCCATTTTTCAACTCGCTTTCTTGGGTGCTGGCCGCAAAAGCGCAGGATTGCTTCAGGCCCTATTCTCCTTCCGGGCGGCAGGCTGAGCCTGTGGTTAATTCTTCTTCCTGATGGGAAAATAGAGTGAGCTGTGCCTGTCCCAAGACCTAGAGCTAGTCTCTCATTGGTTCCCCCTCTTCCCGTTCCTCCTCAGGACAAATTGCAACCTGTACGGAACAGGAGGTTAAAGGTGCTGATTCTCCAAGGAGGGAGATTGCTAGGAAAGCGGCTGGAAGGGCGAACCCGAGCACAAGGAGATGAGAAATGAGGTGCGTTTTAGAAACCTTTCCCGATCACACGGTGTACCATCTTCTGGGTTTCTCATGCATGTTTTCGATGTAGGAAGATGCCCTTGAACCTGGAGATTTGGGACCCATGGGATGGGTACCACGCAGTATTACTTTAAAGGGTCTGCGTTTGCTCACCCAACCTCACCAAACCTCTCAGCCCCAAGAGTGTCCACCCTTATGTCTCAATCAGCTGTGGGCCTAGATATGGTCAATCCAGGTGGCATCACAGCCCCTGAACGAATTTTGTAAGAATTTCTCTCTCTTTCACTGTCTTTGCTTGACGGGTTTTTAAAAGTAATTGATTTTTATAATGGGGTTTAGCTGCTTTTGACTGCTGTGTTTATGCCGCTTTACACCCACTTGACTCCCTTACAGAGAGATATCAACACATCGGTTTTAAGATTCTTCCTAGTCAGATATATTCTTGGGCGGTGAATAGGGGATGTTGAGACCCGTTCACTGAGCAAGGAGTAGGTCTTGTCTATTACATATTGGGGTTATGGAACGGTATCTGAGCTAATTTGAAACCCTTGTTTTATGCATCACCCCACCTCACCTTTCCCGTTAAGCAGGCATAGTGTGTTTTCTAAACGTGTGACTCTCTTCTGTTTTGTAATTCAGTTCAAGTGTAGCGGTTTTTACATTCCCTCTATAAGTGATATCTTATGATAAGTGTCTTTTTCTGTGTGACTTATTTCACGTAGAATCGTCGTACCTAAATCCACTCATCATGCTGCTACGAGCCTTATGTCGTTGATTTCATGGCTGAGTGATATTGCATTGTACATAAGGAGCACAACTTCTTTATCCATTTTTCTCTTTCCTGGGATATTTAAGGTGTAACGAAGTGGAGGTTCTTGTCAACAGAGCAGCCCTAAACTTTGGGGTGCCTGTGTCTTGCTGATTTTTAGTTTTCCCAATTTATACGCCCATGAGTGGAAGTGCCCTATGCTCTCTAAGCTGAGTTTTTTAGATGTTTCAAGACACACCGTAGACCTCTCCAGAGTGGCTGTTGGCAATTTACATCCCGCCCATCAGCGTAGCAAGGCTCCCGTTTCTCCATGGCCTGTCCTGCATTTCTGGTTTTGACACTTTATTCAGCATTGCCCTTTTGACCGATGGGAAGCGAGACTTCTTTGTAGCGCTGATTTGCCTTTACAGGTTGCTTGGTTGGCCAAAAAGGGCGTATGCGTTTTTTCCTGAATATATTCAGGAAAAAACGCATACGCCCTTTTTGGCCAAGGGCATCATTGTCGAGGTTTTGCCGCTTTTCCTGTGCTTTAAAGGCGATTCGAATCTCCCTCCTGAAATCTGTTTCCTGCAATTCTGCCTTGCTTTCAAATCCTCTTCGTTGCCTTCCCTCAGTATATTTGTGGACGAGAGTTATCATTTATAACTCTGCAGGTTTGTGAATTGCAGTGCCCCTGAGCTCCATTTTTCAACTCGCTTTCTTGGGAGCTGGCCGCAAAAGCGCAGGATTGCTTCAGGCCCTATTCTCCTTCCGGGCGGCAGGCTGAGCCTCTGGTTAATTCTTCTTCCTAATGGGAAAATAGAGTGGCCTGTGCTTGTCCCAAGACCTAGAGCTAGTCTCTCATTGGTTCCCCCTCTTCCCGTTCCTCCTCAGGACAAATTGCAACCTGTACGGAACAGGAGGTTAAAGGTGCTGATTCTCCAAGGAGGGAGATTGCTAGGAAAGCGGCTGGAATGGCGAACCCGAGCACAAGGAGATGAGAAATGAGGTGCGTTTTAGAAACCATTCCCGATCACACGGTGTACTATCTTCTGGGGTCTCATGCATGTTTTCGATGTAGGAAGGTGCACTTGAACCTGGAGATTTGGGACCCATGGGATGGGTACCACGCAGTATTACTTTAAAGGGTCTGCGTTTGCTCACCCAACCTCACCAAACCTCTCAGCCCCAGGAGTGTCCACCCTTATGTCTCAATCAGCTGTGGGTCTAGATATGGTCAACCCAGGTGGCATCACAGCCCCTGAACGAATTTTGCAAGAATTTCTCTCTCTTTCACTGTCTTTGCTTCACGGGTTTTTAAAAGTAATTGATTTTTATAATGGGGTGTAGCTGCTTTTCAGAGCTGTGTGTATGCCGCTTTACACCCACTTGCCTCACTTACAGAGAGATATCAACACATAGGTTTTAAGATTCTTTCTAGTCAGATATATTCTTGGGCGGTGAATAGGGGGTGTTGAGTCCCGTTCACTGAGCAAGGAGTAGGTCTTGTCTATTACATATTGGGTTTATGGAACGGTATCTGAGCTAATTTGAAACCCTTGTTTTATGCATCACCCCACCTCACCTTTCCCGTTAAGCAGCCTTAGTGTGTTTTCTAAACGTGTGACTCTCTTCTGTTTTGTAATTCAGTTCAAGTGTAGCGGTTTTTACATTCCCTCTATACGTGATATCTTATGATAAGTGTCTTTTTCTGTGTGACTTATTTCACGTAGAATCGTCGTACCTAAATCCACTCATCATGCTGCTACGAGCCTTATGACGTAGATTTCATGGCTGAGTGATATTCCATTGTACATAAGGAGCACAACTTCTTTATCCATTTTTCTCTTTCCTGGGATATTTAAGGTGTAACGAAGTGGAGGTTCTTGTCAACAGAGCAGCCCTAAACTTTGGGGTGCCTGTGTCTTGCTGATTTTTAGTTTTCCCAATTTATACGCCCATGAGTGGAAGTGCCCTATGCCTTCTAAACTGAGTTTTTTAGATGTTTCAAGACACACCGTACACCTCTCCAGAGTGGCTGTTGGCAATTTACATCCCGCCCATCAGCGTAGCAAGGCTCCCGTTTCTCCATGGCCTGTCCTGCATTTCTGGTTTTGACACTTTATTCAGCATGGCCCTTTTGACCGATGGGAAGTGAGACTTCTTTGAAGCGCTGATTTGCCTTTCCAGGTTGCTTGGTTGGCCAAAAAGGGCGTATGCGTTTTTTCCTGAATATATTCAGGAAAAAACGCATACGCCCTTTTTGGCCAAGGGCATCATTGTCGAGGTTTTGCCGCTTTTCCTGTGCTTTAAACGCGATTCGATTCTCCCTCCTGAAATCTGTTTCCTGCAATTCTGCCTTGCTTTCAAATCCTCTTCGTTGCCTTCCCTCAATATATTTGTGGACGAGAGTTATCATTTATAACTCTGCAGGTTTGTGAATTGCAGTGCCCCTGAGCTCCATTTTTCAACTCGATTTCTTGGGAGCTGGCCGCAAAAGCGCAGGATTGCTTCAGGCCCTATTCTGCTTCCGGGCGGCAGGCTGAGCCTGTGGTTAATTCTTCTTCCTGATGGGAAAATATAGTGACCTGTGCCTGTCCCAAGGCCTAGAGCTAGTCTCTCATTGGTTCCCCCTCTTCCCGTTCCTCCTCAGGACAAATTGCAACCTGTACGGAACAGGAGGTTAAAGGTGCTGATTCTCCAAGGAGGGAGATTGCTAGGAAAGCGGCTGGAATGGCGAACCCGAGCACAAGGAGATGAGAAATGAGGTGCGTTTTAGAAACCATTCCCGATCACACGGTGTACTATCTTCTGGGGTCTCATGCATGTTTTCGATGTAGGAAGGTGCACTTGAACCTGGAGATTTGGGACCCATGGGATGGGTACCACGCAGTATTACTTTAAAGGGTCTGCGTTTGCTCACCCAACCTCACCAAACCTCTCAGCCCCAGGAGTGTCCACCCTTATGTCTCAATCAGCTGTGGGTCTAGATATGGTCAACCCAGGTGGCATCACAGCCCCTGAACGAATTTTGTAAGAATTTCTCTCTCTTTCACTGTCTTTGCTTCACGGGTTTTTAAAAGTAATTGATTTTTATAATGGGGTTTAGCTGCTTTTCACTGCTGTGTTTATGCCGCTTTACACCCACTTGCCTCACTTACAGAGAGATATCAACACATAGGTTTTAAGATTCTTACTAGTCAGATATATTCTTGTGCGGTGAATAGGGGGTGTTGAGTCCCGTTCACTGAGCAAGGAGTAGGTCTTGTCTATTACATATTGGGTTTATGGAACGGTATCTGAGCTAATTTGAAACCCTGGTTTTATGCATCACCCCAACTCACCTTTCCCGTTAAGCAGCCATAGTGTGTTTTCTAAACGTGTGACTCTCTTCTGTTTTGTAATTCAGTTCAAGTGTAGCGGTTTTTACATTCCCTCTATAAGTGATATCTTATGATAAGTGTCGTTTTCTGTGTGACTTATTTCACGTAGAATCGTCGTACCTAAATCCACTCATCATGCTGCTACGAGCCTTATGACGTAGATTTCATGGCTGAGTGATATTCCATTGTACATAAGGACCACAACTTCTTTATCCATTTTTCTCTTTCCTGGGATATTTAAGGTGTAACGAAGTGGAGGTTCTTGTCAACAGAGCAGCCCTAAACTTTGGGGTGCCTGTGTCTTGCTGATTTTTAGTTTTCCCAATTTATACGCCCATGAGTGGAAGTGCCCTATGCTCTCTAAGCTGAGTTTTTTAGGTGTTTCAAGACACACCGTACACCTCTCCAGAGTGGCTGTTGGCAATTTACATCCCGCCCATCAGCGTAGCAAGGCTCCCGTTTCTCCATGGCCTGTCCTGCATTTCTGGTTTTGACACTTTATTCAGCATGGCCCATTTGACCAATGGGAAGCGAGACTTCTTTGTAGCGCTGATTTGCCTTTCCAGATTGCTTGGTTGGCCAAAAAGGGCGTATGCGTTTTTTCCTGGATATATTCAGGAAAAAACGCATACGCCCTTTTTGGCCAAGGGCATCATTGTCGAGGTTTTGCCGCTTTTTCTGTGCTTTAAAGGCGATTCGAATCTCCCTCCTGAAATCTGTTTCCTGCAATTCTGCCTTGCTTTCAAATCCTCTTCGTTGCCTTCCCTCAGTATATTTGTGGACGAGAGTTATCATTTATAACTCTGCAGGTTTGTGAATTGCAGTGCCCCTGAGCTCCATTTTTCAACTCGCTTTCTTCGGTGCTGGCCGCAAAAGCGCAGGATTGCTTCAGGCCCTATTCTCCTTCCGGGCGGCAGGCTGAGCCTGTGGTTAATTCTTCTTCCTGATGGGAAAATAGAGTGAGCTGTGCCTGTCCCAAGACCTAGAGCTAGTCTCTCATTGGTTCCCCCTCTTCCCGTTCCTCCTCAGGACAAATTGCAACCTGTACGGAACAGGAGGTTAAAGGTGCTGATTCTCCAAGGAGGGAGATTGCTAGGAAAGCGGCTGGAAGGGCGAACCCGAGCACAAGGAGATGAGAAATGAGGTGCGTTTTAGAAACCTTTCCCGATCACACGGTGTACCATCTTCTGGGTTTCTCATGCATGTTTTCGATGTAGGAAGATGCCCTTGAACCTGGAGATTTGGGACCCATGGGATGGGTACCACGCAGTATTACTTTAAAGGGTCTGCGTTTGCTCACCCAACCTCACCAAACCTCTCAGCCCCAAGAGTGTACACCCTTATGTCTCAATCAGCTGTGGGCCTAGATATGGTCAATCCAGGTGGCATCACAGCCCCTGAACGAATTTTGTAAGAATTTCTCTCTCTTTCACTGTCTTTGCTTCACGGGTTTTTAAAAGTAATTGATTTTTCTAATGGGGTTTAGCTGCTTTTCACTGCTGTGTTTATGCCGCTTTACACCCACTTGACTCCCTTACAGAGAGATATCAACACATCGGTTTTAAGTTTCTTCCTAGTCAGATATATTCTTGGGCGGTGAATAGGGGATGTTGAGACCCGTTCACTGAGCAAGGAGTAGGTCTTGTCTATTACATATTGGGGTTATGGAACGGTATCTGAGCTAATTTGAAACCCTTGTTTTATGCATCACCCCACCTCACCTTTCCCGTTAAGCAGGCATAGTGTGTTTTCTAAACGTGTGACTCTCTTCTGTTTTGTAATTCAGTTCAAGTGTAGCGGTTTTTACATTCCCTCTATAAGTGATATCTTATGATAAGTGTCTTTTTCTGTGTGACTTATTTCACGTAGAATCGTCGTACCTAAATCCACTCATCATGCTGCTACGAGCCTTATGTCGTTGATTTCATGGCTGAGTGATATTGCATTGTACATAAGGAGCACAACTTCTTTATCCATTTTTCTCTTTCCTGGGATATTTAAGGTGTAACGAAGTGGAGGTTCTTGTCAACAGAGCAGCCCTAAACTTTGGGGTGCCTGTGTCTTGCTGATTTTTAGTTTTCCCAATTTATACGCCCACGAGTGGAAGTGCCCTATGCTCTCTAAGCTGAGTTTTTTAGATGTTTCAAGACACACCGTACACCTCTCCAGAGTGGCTGTTGGCAATTTACATCCCGCCCATCAGCGTAGCAAGGCTCCCGTTTCTCCATGGCCTGTCCTGCATTTCTGGTTTTGACACTTTATTCAGCATGGCCCTTTTGACCGATGGGAAGCGAGACTTCTTTGTAGCGCTGATTTGCCTTTCCAGGTTGCTTGGTTGGCCAAAAAGGGCGTATGCGTTTTTTCCTGAATATATTCAGGAAAAAACGCATACGCCCTTTTTGGCCAAGGGCATCATTGTCGAGGTTTTGCCGCTTTTCCTGTGCTTTAAAGGCGATTCGAATCTCCCTCCTGAAATCTGTTTCCTGCAATTCTGCCTTGCTTTCAAATCCTCTTCGTTGCCTTCCCTCAGTATATTTGTGGACGAGAGTTATCATTTATAACTCTGCAGGTTTGTGAATTGCAGTGCCCCTGAGCTCCATTTTTCAACTCGCTTTCTTGGGAGCTGGCCGCAAAAGCGCAGGATTGCTTCAGGCCCTATTCTCCTTCCGGGCGGCAGGCTGAGCCTGTGGTTAATTCTTCTTCCTGATGGGAAAATAAAGTGACCTGTGCCTGTCCCAAGACCTAGAGCTAGTCTCTCATTGGTTCCCCCTCTTCCCGTTCCTCCTCAGGACAAATTGCAACCTGTACGGAACAGGAGGTTAAAGGTGCTGATTCTCCAAGGAGGGATATTGCTAGGAAAGCGGCTGGAATGGCGAACCCGAGCACAAGGAGATGAGAAATGAGGTGCGTTTTAGAAACCTTTCCCGATCACACGGTGTACTATCTTCTGGGTTTCTCATGCATGTTTTCGATGTAGGAAGGTGCCCTTGAACCTGGAGATTTGGGACCCATGGGATGGGTACCACGCAGTATTACTTTAAAGGGTCTGCGTTTGCTCACCCAACCTCACCAATCCTCTCAGCCCCAGGAGTGTCCACCCTTATGTCTCAATCAGCTGTGGGTCTAGATATGGTCAACCCAGGTGGCATCACAGCCCCTGAACGAATTTTGTAAGAATTTCTCTCTCTTTCACTGTCTTTGTTTCACGGGTTTTTAAAAGTAATTGATTTTTATAATGGGGTGTAGCTGCTTTTCAGAGCTGTGTGTATGCCGCTTTACACCCACTTGCCTCACTTACAGAGAGATATCAACACATAGGTTTTAAGATTCTTACTAGTCAGATATATTCTTGGGCGGTGAATAGGGGGTGTTGAGTCCCGTTCACTGAGCAAGGAGTAGGTCTTGTCTATTACATATTGGGTTTATGGAACGGTATCTGAGCTAATTTGAAACCCTTGTTTTATGCATCACCCCACCTCACCTTTCCCGTTAAGCAGCCTTAGTGTGTTTTCTAAACGTGTGACTCTCTTCTGTTTTGTAATTCAGTTCAAGTGTAGCGGTTTTTACATTCCCTCTATACGTGATATCTTATGATAAGTGTCTTTTTCTGTGTGACTTATTTCACGTAGAATCGTCGTACCTAAATCCACTCATCATGCTGCTACGAGCCTTATGACGTAGATTTCATGGCTGAGTGATATTCCATTGTACATAAGGAGCACAACTTCTTTATCCATTTTTCTCTTTCCTGGGATATTTAAGGTGTAACGAAGTGGAGGTTCTTGTCAACAGAGCAGCCCTAAACTTTGGGGTGCCTGTGTCTTGCTGATTTTTAGTTTTCCCAATTTATACGCCCATGAGTGGAAGTGCCCTATGCCCTCTAAGCTGAGTTTTTTAGATGTTTCAAGACACACCGTAGACCTCTCCAGAGTGGCTGTTGGCAATTTACATCCTGCCCATCAGCGTAGCAAGGCTCCCGTTTCTCCATGGCCTGTCCTGCATTTCTGGTTTTGGCACATTATTCAACATGGCCCTTTTGACCGATGGGAAGTGAGACTTCTTTGTAGCGCTGATTTGCCTTTCCAGGTTGCTTGGTTGGCCAAAAAGGGCGTATGCGTTTTTTCCTGAATATATTCAGGAAAAAACGCATACGCCCTTTTTGGCCAAGGGCATCATTGTCGAGGTTTTGCCGCTTTTCCTGTGCTTTAAACGCGATTCGATTCTCCCTCCTGAAATCTGTTTCCTGCAATTCTGCCTTGCTTTCAAATCCTCTTCGTTGCCTTCCCTCAATATATTTGTGGACGAGAGTTATCATTTATAACTCTGCAGGTTTGTGAATTGCAGTGCCCCTGAGCTCCATTTTTCAACTCGCTTTCTTGGGAGCTGGCCGCAAAAGCGCAGGATTGCTTCAGGCCCTATTCTGCTTCCGGGCGGCAGGCTGAGCCTGTGGTTAATTCTTCTTCCTGATGGGAAAATATAGTGACCTGTGCCTGTCCCAAGGCCTAGAGCTAGTCTCTCATTGGTTCCCCCTCTTCCCGTTCCTCCTCAGGACAAATTGCAACCTGTACGGAACAGGAGGTTAAAGGTGCTGATTCTCCAAGGAGGGAGATTGCTAGGAAAGCGGCTGGAATGGCGAACCCGAGCACAAGGAGATGAGAAATGAGGTGCGTTTTAGAAACCATTCCCGATCACACGGTGTACTATCTTCTGGGGTCTCATGCATGTTTTCGATGTAGGAAGGTGCACTTGAACCTGGAGATTTGGGACCCATGGGATGGGTACCACGCAGTATTACTTTAAAGGGTCTGCGTTTGCTCACCCAACCTCACCAAACCTCTCAGCCATAGGAGTGTCCACCCTTATGTCTCAATCAGCTGTGGGTCTAGATATGGTCAACCCAGGTGGCATCACAGCCCCTGAACGAATTTTGTAAGAATTTCTCTCTCTTTCACTGTCTTTGCTTCACGGGTTTTTAAAAGTAATTGATTTTTGTAATGGGGTTTAGCTGCTTTTCACTGCTGTGTTTATGCCGCTTTACACCCACTTGCCTCACTTACAGAGAGATATCAACACATAGGTTTTAAGATTCTTACTAGTCAGATATATTCTTGGGCGGTGAATAGGGGATGTTGAGACCCGTTCACTGAGCAAGGAGTAGGTCTTGTCTATTACATATTGGGGTTATGGAACGGTATCTGAGCTAATTTGAAACCCTTGTTTTATGCATCACCCCACCTCACCTTTCCCGTTAAGCAGCCATAGTGTGTTTTCTAAACGTGTGACTCTCTTCTGTTTTGTAATTCAGTTCAAGTGTAGCGGTTTTTACATTCCCTCTATAAGTGATATCTTATGATAAGTGTCTTTTTCTGTGTGACTTATTTCACGTAGAATCGTCGTACCTAAATCCACTCATCATGCTGCTATGAGCCTTATGACGTAGATTTCATGGCTGAGTGATAGTCCATTGTACATAAGGACCACAACTTCTTTATCCATTTTTCTCTTTCCTGGGATATTTAAGGTGTAACGAAGTGGAGGTTCTTGTCAACAGAGCAGCCCTAAACTTTGGGGTGCCTGTGTCTTGCTGATTTTTAGTTTTCCCAATTTATACGCCCATGAGTGGAAGTGCCCTATGCTCTCTAAGCTGAGTTTTTTAGGTGTTTCAAGACACACCGTACACCTCTCCAGAGTGGCTGTTGGCAATTTACATCCCGCCCATCAGCGTAGCAAGGCTCCCGTTTCTCCATGGCCTGTCCTGCATTTCTGGTTTTGACACTTTATTCAGCATGGCCCATTTGACCAATGGGAAGCGAGACTTCTTTGTAGCGCTGATTTGCCTTTCCAGATTGCTTGGTTGGCCAAAAAGGGCGTATGCGTTTTTTCCTGGATATATTCAGGAAAAAACGCATACGCCCTTTTTGGCCAAGGGCATCATTGTCGAGGTTTTGCCGCTTTTCCTGTGCTTTAAAGGCGATTCGAATCTCCCTCCTGAAATCTGTTTCCTGCAATTCTGCCTTGCTTTCAAATCCTCTTCGTTGCCTTCCCTCAGTATATTTGTGGACGAGAGTTATCATTTATAACTCTGCAGGTTTGTGAATTGCAGTGCCCCTGAGCTCCATTTTTCAACTCGCTTTCTTGGGTGCTGGCCGCAAAAGCGCAGGATTGCTTCAGGCCCTATTCTCCTTCCGGGCGGCAGGCTGAGCCTGTGGTTAATTCTTCTTCCTGATGGGAAAATAGAGTGAGCTGTGCCTGTCCCAAGACCTAGAGCTAGTCTCTCATTGGTTCCCCCTCTTCCCGTTCCTCCTCAGGACAAATTGCAACCTGTACGGAACAGGAGGTTAAAGGTGCTGATTCTCCAAGGAGGGAGATTGCTAGGAAAGCGGCTGGAAGGGCGAACCCGAGCACAAGGAGATGAGAAATGAGGTGCGTTTTAGAAACCTTTCCCGATCACACGGTGTACCATCTTCTGGGTTTCTCAATCATGTTTTCGATGTAGGAAGATGCCCTTGAACCTGGAGATTTGGGACCCATGGGATGGGTACCACGCAGTATTACTTTAAAGGGTCTGCGTTTGCTCACCCAACCTCACCAAACCTCTCAGCCCCAAGAGTGTCCACCCTTATGTCTCAATCAGCTGTGGGCCTAGATATGGTCAATCCAGGTGGCATCACAGCCCCTGAACGAATTTTGTAAGAATTTCTCTCTCTTTCACTGTCTTTGCTTCACGGGTTTTTAAAAGTAATTGATTTTTATAATGGGGTTTAGCTGCTTTTCACTGCTGTGTTTATGCCGCTTTACACCCACTTGACTCCCTTACAGAGAGATATCAACACATCGGTTTTAAGATTCTTCCTAGTCAGATATATTCTTGGGCGGTGAATAGGGGATGTTGAGACCCGTTCACTGAGCAAGGAGTAGGTCTTGTCTATTACATATTGGGGTTATGGAACGGTATCTGAGCTAATTTGAAACCCTTGTTTTATGCATCACCCCACCTCACCTTTCCCGTTAAGCAGGCATAGTGTGTTTTCTAAACGTGTGACTCTCTTCTGTTTTGTAATTCAGTTCAAGTGTAGCGGTTTTTACATTCCCTCTATAAGTGATATCTTATGATAAGTGTCTTTTTCTGTGTGACTTATTTCACGTAGAATCGTCGTACCTAAATCCACTCATCATGCTGCTACGAGCCTTATGTCGTTGATTTCATGGCTGAGTGATATTGCATTGTACATAAGGAGCACAACTTCTTTATCCATTTTTCTCTTTCCTGGGATATTTAAGGTGTAACGAAGTGGAGGTTCTTGTCAACAGAGCAGCCCTAAACTTTGGGGTGCCTGTGTCTTGCTGATTTTTAGTTTTCCCAATTTATACGCCCATGAGTGGAAGTGCCCTATGCTCTCTAAGCTGAGTTTTTTAGATGTTTCAAGACACACCGTACACCTCTCCAGAGTGGCTGTTGGCAATTTACATCCCGCCCATCAGCGTAGCAAGGCTCCCGTTTCTCCATGGCCTGTCCTGCATTTCTGGTTTTGACACTTTATTCAGCATTGCCCTTTTGACCGATGGGAAGCGAGACTTCTTTGTAGCGCTGATTTGCCTTTCCAGGTTGCTTGGTTGGCCAAAAAGGGCGTATGCGTTTTTTCCTGAATATATTCAGGAAAAAACGCATACGCCCTTTTTGGCCAAGGGCATCATTGTCGAGGTTTTGCCGCTTTTCCTGTGCTTTAAAGGCGATTCGAATCTCCCTCCTGAAATCTGTTTCCTGCAATTCTGCCTTGCTTTCAAATCCTCTTCGTTGCCTTCCCTCAGTATATTTGTGGACGAGAGTTATCATTTATAACTCTGCAGGTTTGTGAATTGCAGTGCCCCTGAGCTCCATTTTTCAACTCGCTTTCTTGGGAGCTGGCCGCAAAAGCGCAGGATTGATTCAGGCCCTATTCTCCTTCCGGGCGGCAGGCTGAGCCTCTGGTTAATTCTTCTTCCTAATGGGAAAATAGAGTGGCCTGTGCTTGTCCCAAGACCTAGAGCTAGTCTCTCATTGGTTCCCCCTCTTCCCGTTCCTCCTCAGGACAAATTGCAACCTGTACGGAACAGGAGGTTAAAGGTGCTGATTCTCCAAGGAGGGAGATTGCTAGGAAAGCGGCTGGAATGGCGAACCCGAGCACAAGGAGATGAGAAATGAGGTGCGTTTTAGAAACCTTTCCCGATCACACGGTGTACTATCTTCTGGGTTTCTCATGCATGTTTTCGATGTCGGAAGGTGCCCTTGAACCTGGAGATTTGGGACCCATGGGATGGGTACCACGCAGTATTACTTTAAAGGGTCTGCGTTTGCTCACCCAACCTCACCAATCCTCTCAGCCCCAGGAGTGTCCACCCTTATGTCTCAATCAGCTGTGGGTCTAGATATGGTCAACCCAGGTGGCATCACAGCCCCTGAACGAATTTTGTAAGAATTTCTCTCTCTTTCACTGTCTTTGCTTCACGGGTTTTTAAAAGTAATTGATTTTTATAATGGGGTGTAGCTGCTTTTCAGAGCTGTGTGTATGCCGCTTTACACCCACTTGCCTCACTTACAGAGAGATATCAACACATAGGTTTTAAGATTCTTTCTAGTCAGATATATTCTTGGGCGGTGAATAGGGGGTGTTGAGTCCCGTTCACTGAGCAAGGAGTAGGTCTTGTCTATTACATATTGGGTTTATGGAACGGTATCTGAGCTAATTTGAAACCCTTGTTTTATGCATCACCCCACCTCACCTTTCCCGTTAAGCAGCCTTAGTGTGTTTTCTAAACGTGTGACTCTCTTCTGTTTTGTAATTCAGTTCAAGTGTAGCGGTTTTTACATTCCCTCTATACGTGATATCTTATGATAAGTGTCTTTTTCTGTGTGACTTATTTCACGTAGAATCGTCGTACCTAAATCCACTCATCATGCTGCTACGAGCCTTATGACGTAGATTTCATGGCTGAGTGATATTCCATTGTACATAAGGAGCACAACTTCTTTATCCATTTTTCTCTTTCCTGGGATATTTAAGGTGTAACGAAGTGGAGGTTCTTGTCAACAGAGCAGCCCTAAACTTTGGGGTGCCTGTGTCTTGCTGATTTTTAGTTTTCCCAATTTATACGCCCATGAGTGGAAGTGCCCTATGCCGTCTAAACTGAGTTTTTTAGATGTTTCAAGACACACCGTAGACCTCTCCAGAGTGGCTGTTGGCAATTTACATCCCGCCCATCAGCGTAGCAAGGCTCCCGTTTCTCCATGGCCTGTCCTGCATTTCTGGTTTTGACACTTTATTCAGCATGGCCCTTTTGACCGATGGGAAGTGAGACTTCTTTGAAGCGCTGATTTGCCTTTCCAGGTTGCTTGGTTGGCCAAAAAGGGCGTATGCGTTTTTTCCTGAATATATTCAGGAAAAAACGCATACGCCCTTTTTGGCCAAGGGCATCATTGTCGAGGTTTTGCCGCTTTTCCTGTGCTTTAAACGCGATTCGATTCTCCCTCCTGAAATCTGTTTCCTGCAATTCTGCCTTGCTTTCAAATCCTCTTCGTTGCCTTCCCTCAATATATTTGTGGACGAGAGTTATCATTTATAACTCTGCAGGTTTGTGAATTGCAGTGCCCCTGAGCTCCATTTTTCAACTCGCTTTCTTGGGAGCTGGCCGCAAAAGCGCAGGATTGCTTCAGGCCCTATTCTGCTTCCGGGCGGCAGGCTGAGCCTGTGGTTAATTCTTCTTCCTGATGGGAAAATATAGTGACCTGTGCCTGTCCCAAGGCCTAGAGCTAGTCTCTCATTGGTTCCCCCTCTTCCCGTTCCTCCTCAGGACAAATTGCAACCTGTACGGAACAGGAGGTTAAAGGTGCTGATTCTCCAAGGAGGGAGATTGCTAGGAAAGCGGCTGGAATGGCGAACCCGAGCACAAGGAGATGAGAAATGAGGTGCGTTTTAGAAACCATTCCCGATCACACGGTGTACTATCTTCTGGGGTCTCATGCATGTTTTCGATGTAGGAAGGTGCACTTGAACCTGGAGATTTGGGACCCATGGGATGGGTACCACGCAGTATTACTTTAAAGGGTCTGCGTTTGCTCACCCAACCTCACCAAACCTCTCAGCCCCAGTAGTGTCCACCCTTATGTCTCAATCAGCTGTGGGTCTAGATATGGTCAACCCAGGTGGCATCACAGCCCCTGAACGAATTTTGTAAGAATTTCTCTCTCTTTCACTGTCTTTGCTTCACGGGTTTTTAAAAGTAATTGATTTTTATAATGGGGTTTAGCTGCTTTTCACTGCTGTGTTTATGCCGCTTTACACCCACTTGCCTCACTTACAGAGAGATATCAACACATAGGTTTTAAGATTCTTACTAGTCAGATATATTCTTGTGCGGTGAATAGGGGGTGTTGAGTCCCGTTCACTGAGCAAGGAGTAGGTCTTGTCTATTACATATTGGGTTTATGGAACGGTATCTGAGCTAATTTGAAACCCTGGTTTTATGCATCACCCCTACTCACCTTTCCCGTTAAGCAGCCATAGTGTGTTTTCTAAACGTGTGACTCTCTTCTGTTTTGTAATTCAGTTCAAGTGTAGCGGTTTTTACATTCCCTCTATAAGTGATATCTTATGATAAGTGTCTTTTTCTGTGTGACTTATTTCACGTAGAATCGTCGTACCTAAATCCACTCATCATGCTGCTACGAGCCTTATGACGTAGATTTCATGGCTGAGTGATATTCCATTGTACATAAGGACCACAACTTCTTTATCCATTTTTCTCTTTCCTGGGATATTTAAGGTGTAACGAAGTGGAGGTTCTTGTCAACAGAGCAGCCCTAAACTTTGGGGTGCCTGTGTCTGGCTGATTTTTAGTTTTCCCAATTTATACGCCCATGAGTGGAAGTGCCCTATGCTCTCTAAGCTGAGTTTTTTAGGTGTTTCAAGACACACCGTACACCTCTCCAGAGTGGCTGTTGGCAATTTACATCCCGCCCATCAGCGTAGCAAGGCTCCCGTTTCTCCATGGCCTGTCCTGCATTTCTGGTTTTGACACTTTATTCAGCATGGCCCATTTGACCAATGGGAAGCGAGACTTCTTTGTAGCGCTGATTTGCCTTTCAAGATTGCTTGGTTGGCCAAAAAGGGCGTATGCGTTTTTTCCTGGATATATTCAGGAAAAAACGCATACGCCCTTTTTGGCCAAGGGCATCATTGTCGAGGTTTTGCCGCTTTTCCTGTGCTTTAAAGGCGATTCGAATCTCCCTCCTGAAATCTGTTTCCTGCAATTCTGCCTTGCTTTCAAATCCTCTTCGTTGCCTTCCCTCAGTATATTTGTGGACGAGAGTTATCATTTATAACTCTGCAGGTTTGTGAATTGCAGTGACCCTGAGCTCCATTTTTCAACTCGCTTTCTTGGGAGCTGGCCGCAAAAGCGCAGGATTGCTTCAGGCCCTATTCTCCTTCCGGGCGGCAGGCTGAGCCTGTGGTTAATTCTTCTTCCTGATGGGAAAATAGAGTGAGCTGTGCCTGTCCCAAGACCTAGAGCTAGTCTCTCATTGGTTCCCCCTCTTCCCGTTCCTCCTCAGGACAAATTGCAACCTGTACGGAAGAGGAGGTTAAAGGTGCTGATTCTCCAAGGAGGGAGATTGCTAGGAAAGCGGCTGGAATGGCGAACCCGAGCACAAGGAGATGAGAAATGAGGTGCGTTTTAGAAACCTTTCCCGATCACACGGTGTACTATCTTCTGGGTTTCTCATGCATGTTTTCGATGTCGGAAGGTGCCCTTGAACCTGGAGATTTGGGACCCATGGGATGGGTACCACGCAGTATTACTTTAAAGGGTCTGCGTTTGCTCACCCAACCTCACCAATCCTCTCAGCCCCAGGAGTGTCCACCCTTATGTCTCAATCAGCTGTGGGTCTAGATATGGTCAACCCAGGTGGCATCACAGCCCCTGAACGAATTTTGTAAGAATTTCTCTCTCTTTCACTGTCTTTGCTTCACGGGTTTTTAAAAGTAATTGATTTTTATAATGGGGTGTAGCTGCTTTTCAGAGCTGTGTGTATGCCGCTTTACACCCACTTGCCTCACTTACAGAGAGATATCAACACATAGGTTTTAAGATTCTTACTAGTCAGATATATTCTTGGGCGGTGAATAGGGGGTGTTGAGTCCCGTTCACTGAGCAAGGAGTAGGTCTTGTCTATTACATATTGGGTTTATGGAACGGTATCTGAGCTAATTTGAAACCCTTGTTTTATGCATCACCCCACCTCACCTTTCCCGTTAAGCAGCCTTAGTGTGTTTTCTAAACGTGTGACTCTCTTCTGTTTTGTAATTCAGTTCAAGTGTAGCGGTTTTTACATTCCCTCTATACGTGATATCTTATGATAAGTGTCTTTTTCTGTGTGACTTATTTCACGTAGAATCGTCGTACCTAAATCCACTCATCATGCTGCTACGAGCCTTATGACGTACATTTCATAGCTGAGTGATATTCCATTGTACATAAGGACCACAACTTCTTTATCCATTTTTCTCTTTCCTGGGATATTTAAGGTGTAACGAAGTGGAGGTTCTTGTCAACAGAGCAGCCCTAAACTTTGGGGTGCCTGTGTCTTGCTGATTTTTAGTTTTCCCAATTTATACGCCCATGAGTGGAAGTGCCCTATGCCGTCTAAACTGAGTTTTTTAGATGTTTCAAGACACACCGTACACCTCTCCAGAGTGGCTGTTGGCAATTTACATCCTGCCCATCAGCGTAGCAAGGCTCCCGTTTCTCCATGGCCTGTCCTGCATTTCTGGTTTTGACACTTTATTCAGCATGGCCCTTTTGACCGATGGGAAGTGAGACTTCTTTGTAGCGCTGATTTGCCTTTCCAGGTTGCTTGGTTGGCCAAAAAGGGCGTATGCGTTTTTTCCTGAATATATTCAGGAAAAAACGCATACGCCCTTTTTGGCCAAGGGCATCTTGTCGATGTTTTGCCGCTTTTCCTGTGCTTTAAACGCGATTCGATTCTCCCTCCTGAAATCTGTTTCCTGCAATTCTGCCTTGCTTTCAAATCCTCTTCGTTGCCTTCCCTCAATATATTTGTGGACGAGAGTTATCATTTATAACTCTGCAGGTTTGTGAATTGCAGTGCCCCTGAGCTCCATTTTTCAACTCGCTTTCTTGGGAGCTGGCCGCAAAAGCGCAGGATTGCTTCAGGCCCTATTCTGCTTCCGGGCGGCAGGCTGAGCTTGTGGTTAATTCTTCTTCCTGATGGGAAAATATAGTGACCTGTGCCTGTCCCAAGGCCTAGAGCTAGTCTCTCATTGGTTCCCCCTCTTCCTGTTCCTCCTCAGGACAAATTGCAACCTGTACGGAACAGGAGGTTAAAGGTGCTGATTCTCCAAGGAGGGAGATTGCTAGGAAAGCGGCTGGAATGGCGAACCCGAGCACAAGGAGATGAGAAATGAGGTGCGTTTTAGAAACCATTCCCGATCACACGGTGTACTATCTTCTGGGGTCTCATGCATGTTTTCGATGTAGGAAGGTGCACTTGAACCTGGAGATTTGGGACCCATGGGATGGGTACCACGCAGTATTACTTTAAAGGGTCTGCGTTTGCTCACCCAACCTCACCAAACCTCTCAGCCCCAGGAGTGTCCACACTTATGTCTCAATCAGCTGTGGGTCTAGATATGGTCAACCCAGGTGGCATCACAGCCCCTGAACGAATTTTGTAAGAATTTCTCTCTCTTTCACTGTCTTTGCTTCACGGGTTTTTAAAAGTAATTGATTTTTATAACGGGGTTTAGCTGCTTTTCACTGCTGTGTTTATGCGGCTTTACACCCACTTGCCTCACTTACAGAGAGATATCAACACATAGGTTTTAAGATTCTTACTAGTCAGATATATTCTTGTGCGGTGAATAGGGGGTGTTGAGTCCCGTTCACTGAGCAAGGAGTAGGTCTTGTCTATTACATATTGGGTTTATGGAACGGTATCTGAGCTAATTTGAAACCCTTGTTTTATGCATCACCCCACCTCACCTTTCACGTTAAGCAGCCATTGTATGTTTTCTAAACGTGTGACTCTCTTCTGTTTTGTAATTCAGTTCAAGTGTAGCGGTTTTTACATTCCCTCTATAAGTGATATCTTATGATAAGTGTCTTTTTCTGTGTGACTTATTTCACGTAGAATCGTCGTACCTAAATCCACTCATCATGCTGCTACGAGCCTTATGACGTAGATTTAATGGCTGAGTGATATTCCATTGTACATAAGGACCACAACTTCTTTATCCATTTTTCTCTTTCCTGGGATATTTAAGGTGTAACGAAGTGGAGGTTCTTGTCAACAGAGCAGCCCTAAACTTTGGGGTGCCTGTGTCTTGCTGATATTTAGTTTTCCCAATTTATACGCCCATGAGTGGAAGTGCCCTATGCTCTCTAAGCTGAGTTTTTTAGATGTTTCAAGACACACCGTAGACCTCTCCAGAGTGGCTGTTGGCAATTTACATCCCGCCCATCAGCGTAGCAAGGCTCCCGTTTCTCCATGGCCTGTCCTGCATTTCTGGTTTTGACACTTTATTCAGCATGGCCCATTTGACCGATGGGAAGCGAGACTTCTTTGTAGCGCTGATTTGCCTTTCCAGATTGCTTGGTTGGCCAAAAAGGGCGTATGCGTTTTTTCCTGGATATATTCAGGAAAAAACGCATACGCCCTTTTTGGCCAAGGGCATCATTGTCGAGGTTTTGCCGCTTTTCCTGTGCTTTAAAGGCGATTCGAATCTCCCTCCTGAAATCTGTTTCCTGCAATTCTGCCTTGCTTTCAAATCCTCTTCGTTGCCTTCCCTCAGTATATTTGTGGACGAGAGTTATCATATATAACTCTGCAGGTTTGTGAATTGCAGTGCCCCTGAGCTCCATTTTTCAACTCGCTTTCTTGGGTGCTGGCCGCAAAAGCGCAGGATTGCTTCAGGCCCTATTCTCCTTCCGGGCGGCAGGCTGAGCCTGTGGTTAATTCTTCTTCCTGATGGGAAAATAGAGTGAGCTGTGCCTGTCCCAAGACCTAGAGCTAGTCTCTCATTGGTTCCCCCTCTTCCCGTTCCTCCTCAGGACAAATTGCAACCTGTACGGAACAGGAGGTTAAAGGTGCTGATTCTCCAAGGAGGGAGATTGCTAGGAAAGCGGCTGGAATGGCGAACCCGAGCACAAGGAGATGAGAAATGAGGTGCGTTTTAGAAACCTTTCCCGATCACACGGTGTACCATCTTCTGGGTTTCTCAATCATGTTTTCGATGTAGGAAGATGCCCTTGAACCTGGAGATTTGGGACCCATGGGATGGGTACCACGCAGTATTACTTTAAAGGGTCTGCGTTTGCTCACCCAACCTCACCAAACCTCTCAGCCCCAAGAGTGTCCACCCTTATGTCTCAATCAGCTGTGGGCCTAGATATGGTCAATCCAGGTGGCATCACAGCCCCTGAACGAATTTTGTAAGAATTTCTCTCTCTTTCACTGTCTTTGCTTCACGGGTTTTTAAAAGTAATTGATTTTTCTAATGGGGTTTAGCTGCTTTTCACTGCTGTGTTTATGCCGCTTTACACCCACTTGACTCCCTTACAGAGAGATATCAACACATCGGTTTTAAGATTCTTCCTAGTCAGATATATTCTTGGGCGGTGAATAGGGGATGTTGAGACCCGTTCACTGAGCAAGGAGTAGGTCTTGTCTATTACATATTGGGGTTATGGAACGGTATCTGAGCTAATTTGAAACCCTTGTTTTATGCATCACCCCACCTCACCTTTCCCGTTAAGCAGGCATAGTGTGTTTTCTAAACGTGTGACTCTCTTCTGTTTTGTAATTCAGTTCAAGTGTAGCGGTTTTTACATTCCCTCTATAAGTGATATCTTATGATAAGTGTCTTTTTCTGTGTGACTTATTTCACGTAGAATCGTCGTACCTAAATCCACTCATCATGCTGCTACGAGCCTTATGTCGTTGATTTCATGGCTGAGTGATATTGCATTGTACATAAGGAGCACAACTTCTTTATCCATTTTTCTCTTTCCTGGGATATTTAAGGTGTAACGAAGTGGAGGTTCTTGTCAACAGAGCAGCCCTAAACTTTGGGGTGCCTGTGTCTTGCTGATTTTTAGTTTTCCCAATTTATACGCCCACGAGTGGAAGTGCCCTATGCTCTCTAAGCTGAGTTTTTTAGATGTTTCAAGACACACCGTACACCTCTCCAGAGTGGCTGTTGGCAATTTACATCCCGCCCATCAGCGTAGCAAGGCTCCCGTTTCTCCATGGCCTGTCCTGCATTTCTGGTTTTGACACTTTATTCAGCATGGCCCTTTTGACCGATGGGAAGCGAGACTTCTTTGTAGCGCTGATTTGCCTTTCCAGGTTGCTTGGTTGGCCAAAAAGGGCGTATGCGTTTTTTCCTGAATATATTCAGGAAAAAACGCATACGCCCTTTTTGGCCAAGGGCATCATTGTCGAGGTTTTGCCGCTTTTCCTGTGCTTTAAAGGCGATTCGAATCTCCCTCCTGAAATCTGTTTCCTGCAATTCTGCCTTGCTTTCAAATCCTCTTCGTTGCCTTCCCTCAGTATATTTGTGGACGAGAGTTATCATTTATAACTCTGCAGGTTTGTGAATTGCAGTGCCCCTGAGCTCCATTTTTCAACTCGCTTTCTTGGGAGCTGGCCGCAAAAGTGCAGGATTGCTTCAGGCCCTATTCTCCTTCCGGGCGGCAGGCTGAGCCTGTGGTTAATTCTTCTTCCTGATGGGAAAATAAAGTGACCTGTGCCTGTCCCAAGACCTAGAGCTAGTCTCTCATTGGTTCCCCCTCTTCCCGTTCCTCCTCAGGACAAATTGCAACCTGTACGGAACAGGAGGTTAAAGGTGCTGATTCTCCAAGGAGGGAGATTGCTAGGAAAGCGGCTGGAATGGCGAACCCGAGCACAAGGAGATGAGAAATGAGGTGCGTTTTAGAAACCATTCCCGATCACACGGTGTACTATCTTCTGGGTTTCTCATGCATGTTTTCGATGTCGGAAGGTGCCCTTGAACCTGGAGATTTGAGACCCATGGGATGGGTACCACGCAGTATTACTTTAAAGGGTCTGCGTTTGCTCACCCAACCTCACCAAACCTCTCAGCCCCAGGAGTGTCCACCCTTATGTCTCAATCAGCTGTGGGTCTAGATATGGTCAACCCAGGTGGCATCACAGCCCCTGAACGAATTTTGTAAGAATTTCTCTCTCTTTCACTGTCTTTGCTTCACGGGTTTTTAAAAGTAATTGATTTGTATAATGGGGTTTAGCTGCTTTTCAGAGCTGTGTGTATGCCGCTTTACACGCACTTGCCTCACTTACAGAGAGATATCAACACATAGGTTTTCAGATTCTTACTAGTCAGATATATTTTTGGGCGGTGAATAGGTGGTGTTGAGTCCCGTTCACTGAGCAAGGAGTAGGTCTTGTCTATTACATATTGGGTTTATGGAACGGTATCTGAGCTAATTTGAAACCCTGGTTTTATGCATCACCCCAACTCACCTTTCCCGTTAAGCAGCCATAGTGTGTTTTCTAAACGTGTGACTCTCTTCTGTTTTGTAATTCAGTTCAAGTGTAGCGGTTTTTACATTCCCTCTATACGTGATATCTTATGATAAGTGTCTTTTTCTGTGTGACTTATTTCACGTAGAATCGTCGTACCTAAATCCACTCATCATGCTGCTACGAGCCTTATGACGTAGATTTCATGGCTGAGTGATATTCCATTGTACATAAGGACCACAACTTCTTTATCCATTTTTCTCTTTCCTGGGATATTTAAGGTGTAACGAAGTGGAGGTTCTTGTCAACAGAGCAGCCCTAAACTTTGGGGTGCCTGTGTCTTGCTGATTTTTAGTTTTCCCAATTTATACGCCCATGAGTGGAAGTGCCCTATGCCCTCTAAGCTGAGTTTTTTAGATGTTTCAAGACACACCGTAGACCTCTCCAGAGTGGCTGTTGGCAATTTACATCCTGCCCATCAGCGTAGCAAGGCTCCCGTTTCTCCATGGCCTGTCCTGCATTTCTGGTTTTGACACATTATTCAACATGGCCCTTTTGACCGATGGGAAGTGAGACTTCTTTGTAGCGCTGATTTGCCTTTCCAGGTTGCTTGGTTGGCCAAAAAGGGCGTATGCGTTTTTTCCTGAATATATTCAGGAAAAAACGCATACGCCCTTTTTGGCCAAGGGCATCATTGTCGAGGTTTTGCCGCTTTTCCTGTGCTTTAAACGCGATTCGATTCTCCCTCCTGAAATCTGTTTCCTGCAATTCTGCCTTGCTTTCAAATCCTCTTCGTTGCCTTCCCTCAGTATATTTGTGGACGAGAGTTATCAATTATTACTCTGCAGGTTTGTGAATTGCAGTGCCCCTGAGCTCCATTTTTCAACTCGCTTTCTTGGGAGCTGGCCGCAAAAGCGCAGGATTACTTCAGGCCCTATTCTCCTTCCGGGCGGCAGGCTGAGCCTGTGGTTAATTCTTCTTCCTGATGGGAAAATAGAGTGGCCTGTGCCTGTCCCAAGACCTAGAGCTAGTCTCTCATTGGTTCCCCCTCTTCCCGTTCCTCCTCAGGACAAATTGCAACCTGTACGGAACAGGAGGTTAAAGGTGCTGATTCTCCAAGGAGGGAGATTGCTGGAAAGCGGCTGGAATGGCGAACCCGAGCACAAGGAGATGAGAAATGAGGTGCGTTTTAGAAACCTTTCCCGATCACACGGTGTACCATCTTCTGGGTTTCTCATGCATGTTTTCGATGTCGGAAGGTGCCCTTGAACCTGGAGATTTGGGACCCATGGGATGGGTACCACGCAGTATTACTTTAAAGGGTCTGCGTTTGCTCACCCAACCTCACCAAACCTCTCAGCCCCAAGAGTGTCCACCCTTATGTCTCAATCAGCTGTGGGCCTAGATATGGTCAATCCAGGTGGCATCACAGCCCCTGAACGAATTTTGTAAGAATTTCTCTCTCTTTCACTGTCTTTGCTTCACGGGTTTTTAAAAGTAATTGATTTTTATAATGGGGTTTAGCTGCTTTTCACTGCTGTGTTTATGCCGCTTTACACCCACTTGCCTCACTTACAGAGAGATATCAACACATAGGTTTTAAGATTCTTACTAGTCAGATATATTCTTGGGCGGTGAATAGGGGGTGTTGAGTCCCGTTCACTGAGCAAGGAATAGGTCTTGTCTATTACATATTGGGTTTATGGAATGGTATCTGAGCTAATTTGAAACCCTTGTTCTATGCATCACCCCACCTCACCTTTCCGGTTAAGCAGCCTTAGTGTTTTTTCTAAACGTGTGACTCTCTTCTGTTTTGTAATTCAGTTCAAGTGTAGCGGTTTTTACATTCCCTCTATAAGTGATATCTTATGATAAGTGTCTTTTTCTGTGTGACTTATTTCACGTAGAATCGTCGTACCTATATCCACTCATCATGCTGCTACGAGCCTTATGACGTAGATTTCATGGCTGAGCGATATTCCATTGTACATAAGGACCACAACTTCTTTATCCATTTTTCTCTTTCCTGGGATATTTAAGGTGTAACGAAGTGGAGGTTCTTGTCATCAGAGCAGCCCTAAA
Organism: Eschrichtius robustus; assembly: GCF_028021215.1. Taxonomy (NCBI): domain Eukaryota; kingdom Metazoa; phylum Chordata; class Mammalia; order Artiodactyla; family Eschrichtiidae; genus Eschrichtius; species Eschrichtius robustus. The sequence goes on from NC_090832.1 coordinate 97,083,224, forward strand.
CTTTGGGGTGCCTGTGTCTTGCTGATTTTTAGTTTTCCCAATTTATACGCCCATGAGTGGAAGTGCCCTATGCCGTCTAAACTGAGTTTTTTAGATGTTTCAAGACACACCGTACACCTCTCCAGAGTGGCTGTTGGCAATTTACATCCCGCCCATCAGCGTAGCAAGGCTCCCGTTTCTCCATGGCCTGTCCTGCATTTCTGGTTTTGACACTTTATTCAGCATGGCCCTTTTGACCGATGGGAAGTGAGACTTCTTTGAAGCGCTGATTTGCCTTTCCAGGTTGCTTGGTTGGCCAAAAAGGGCGTATGCGTTTTTTCCTGAATATATTCAGGAAAAAACGCATACGCCCTTTTTGGCCAAGGGCATCATTGTCGAGGTTTTGCCGCTTTTCCTGTGCTTTAAAGGCGATTCGAATCTCCCTCCTGAAATCTGTTTCCTGCAATTCTGCCTTGCTTTCAAATCCTCTTCGTTGCCTTCCCTCAGTATATTTGTGGACGAGAGTTATCATATATAACTCTGCAGGTTTGTGAATTGCAGTGCCCCTGAGCTCCATTTTTCAACTCGCTTTCTTGGGTGCTGGCCGCAAAAGCGCAGGATTGCTTCAGGCCCTATTCTCCTTCCGGGCGGCAGGCTGAGCCTGTGGTTAATTCTTCTTCCTGATGGGAAAATAGAGTGAGCTGTGCCTGTCCCAAGACCTAGAGCTAGTCTCTCATTGGTTCCCCCTCTTCCCGTTCCTCCTCAGGACAAATTGCAACCTGTACGGAACAGGAGGTTAAAGGTGCTGATTCTCCAAGGAGGGAGATTGCTAGGAAAGCGGCTGGAATGGCGAACCCGAGCACAAGGAGATGAGAAATGAGGTGCGTTTTAGAAACCTTTCCCGATCACACGGTGTACCATCTTCTGGGTTTCTCAATCATGTTTTCGATGTAGGAAGATGCCCTTGAACCTGGAGATTTGGGACCCATGGGATGGGTACCACGCAGTATTACTTTAAAGGGTCTGCGTTTGCTCACCCAACCTCACCAAACCTCTCAGCCCCAAGAGTGTCCACCCTTATGTCTCAATCAGCTGTGGGCCTAGATATGGTCAATCCAGGTGGCATCACAGCCCCTGAACGAATTTTGTAAGAATTTCTCTCTCTTTCACTGTCTTTGCTTCACGGGTTTTTAAAAGTAATTGATTTTTCTAATGGGGTTTAGCTGCTTTTCACTGCTGTGTTTATGCCGCTTTACACCCACTTGACTCCCTTACAGAGAGATATCAACACATCGGTTTTAAGATTCTTCCTAGTCAGATATATTCTTGGGCGGTGAATAGGGGATGTTGAGACCCGTTCACTGAGCAAGGAGTAGGTCTTGTCTATTACATATTGGGGTTATGGAACGGTATCTGAGCTAATTTGAAACCCTTGTTTTATGCATCACCCCACCTCACCTTTCCCGTTAAGCAGGCATAGTGTGTTTTCTAAACGTGTGACTCTCTTCTGTTTTGTAATTCAGTTCAAGTGTAGCGGTTTTTACATTCCCTCTATAAGTGATATCTTATGATAAGTGTCTTTTTCTGTGTGACTTATTTCACGTAGAATCGTCGTACCTAAATCCACTCATCATGCTGCTACGAGCCTTATGTCGTTGATTTCATGGCTGAGTGATATTGCATTGTACATAAGGAGCACAACTTCTTTATCCATTTTTCTCTTTCCTGGGATATTTAAGGTGTAACGAAGTGGAGGTTCTTGTCAACAGAGCAGCCCTAAACTTTGGGGTGCCTGTGTCTTGCTGATTTTTAGTTTTCCCAATTTATACGCCCACGAGTGGAAGTGCCCTATGCTCTCTAAGCTGAGTTTTTTAGATGTTTCAAGACACACCGTACACCTCTCCAGAGTGGCTGTTGGCAATTTACATCCCGCCCATCAGCGTAGCAAGGCTCCCGTTTCTCCATGGCCTGTCCTGCATTTCTGGTTTTGACACTTTATTCAGCATGGCCCTTTTGACCGATGGGAAGCGAGACTTCTTTGTAGCGCTGATTTGCCTTTCCAGGTTGCTTGGTTGGCCAAAAAGGGCGTATGCGTTTTTTCCTGAATATATTCAGGAAAAAACGCATACGCTCTTTTTGGCCAAGGGCATCATTGTCGAGGTTTTGCCGCTTTTCCTGTGCTTTAAAGGCGATTCGAATCTCCCTCCTGAAATCTGTTTCCTGCAATTCTGCCTTGCTTTCAAATCCTCTTCGTTGCCTTCCCTCAGTATATTTGTGGACGAGAGTTATCATTTATAACTCTGCAGGTTTGTGAATTGCAGTGCCCCTGAGCTCCATTTTTCAACTCGCTTTCTTGGGAGCTGGCCGCAAAAGTGCAGGATTGCTTCAGGCCCTATTCTCCTTCCGGGCGGCAGGCTGAGCCTGTGGTTAATTCTTCTTCCTGATGGGAAAATAAAGTGACCTGTGCCTGTCCCAAGACCTAGAGCTAGTCTCTCATTGGTTCCCCCTCTTCCCGTTCCTCCTCAGGACAAATTGCAACCTGTACGGAACAGGAGGTTAAAGGTGCTGATTCTCCAAGGAGGGAGATTGCTAGGAAAGCGGCTGGAATGGCGAACCCGAGCACAAGGAGATGAGAAATGAGGTGCGTTTTAGAAACCATTCCCGATCACACGGTGTACTATCTTCTGGGTTTCTCATGCATGTTTTCGATGTCGGAAGGTGCCCTTGAACCTGGAGATTTGAGACCCATGGGATGGGTACCACGCAGTATTACTTTAAAGGGTCTGCGTTTGCTCACCCAACCTCACCAAACCTCTCAGCCCCAGGAGTGTCCACCCTTATGTCTCAATCAGCTGTGGGTCTAGATATGGTCAACCCAGGTGGCATCACAGCCCCTGAACGAATTTTGTAAGAATTTCTCTCTCTTTCACTGTCTTTGCTTCACGGGTTTTTAAAAGTAATTGATTTGTATAATGGGGTTTAGCTGCTTTTCAGAGCTGTGTGTATGCCGCTTTACACGCACTTGCCTCACTTACAGAGAGATATCAACACATAGGTTTTCAGATTCTTACTAGTCAGATATATTTTTGGGCGGTGAATAGGTGGTGTTGAGTCCCGTTCACTGAGCAAGGAGTAGGTCTTGTCTATTACATATTGGGTTTATGGAACGGTATCTGAGCTAATTTGAAACCCTGGTTTTATGCATCACCCCAACTCACCTTTCCCGTTAAGCAGCCATAGTGTGTTTTCTAAACGTGTGACTCTCTTCTGTTTTGTAATTCAGTTCAAGTGTAGCGGTTTTTACATTCCCTCTATACGTGATATCTTATGATAAGTGTCTTTTTCTGTGTGACTTATTTCACGTAGAATCGTCGTACCTAAATCCACTCATCATGCTGCTACGAGCCTTATGACGTAGATTTCATGGCTGAGTGATATTCCATTGTACATAAGGACCACAACTTCTTTATCCATTTTTCTCTTTCCTGGGATATTTAAGGTGTAACGAAGTGGAGGTTCTTGTCAACAGAGCAGCCCTAAACTTTGGGGTGCCTGTGTCTTGCTGATTTTTAGTTTTCCCAATTTATACGCCCATGAGTGGAAGTGCCCTATGCCCTCTAAGCTGAGTTTTTTAGATGTTTCAAGACACACCGTAGACCTCTCCAGAGTGGCTGTTGGCAATTTACATCCTGCCCATCAGCGTAGCAAGGCTCCCGTTTCTCCATGGCCTGTCCTGCATTTCTGGTTTTGACACATTATTCAACATGGCCCTTTTGACCGATGGGAAGTGAGACTTCTTTGTAGCGCTGATTTGCCTTTCCAGGTTGCTTGGTTGGCCAAAAAGGGCGTATGCGTTTTTTCCTGAATATATTCAGGAAAAAACGCATACGCCCTTTTTGGCCAAGGGCATCATTGTCGAGGTTTTGCCGCTTTTCCTGTGCTTTAAACGCGATTCGATTCTCCCTCCTGAAATCTGTTTCCTGCAATTCTGCCTTGCTTTCAAATCCTCTTCGTTGCCTTCCCTCAGTATATTTGTGGACGAGAGTTATCAATTATAACTCTGCAGGTTTGTGAATTGCAGTGCCCCTGAGCTCCATTTTTCAACTCGCTTTCTTGGGAGCTGGCCGCAAAAGCGCAGGATTACTTCAGGCCCTATTCTCCTTCCGGGCGGCAGGCTGAGCCTGTGGTTAATTCTTCTTCCTGATGGGAAAATAGAGTGGCCTGTGCCTGTCCCAAGACCTAGAGCTAGTCTCTCATTGGTTCCCCCTCTTCCCGTTCCTCCTCAGGACAAATTGCAACCTGTACGGAACAGGAGGTTAAAGGTGCTGATTCTCCAAGGAGGGAGATTGCTGGAAAGCGGCTGGAATGGCGAACCCGAGCACAAGGAGATGAGAAATGAGGTGCGTTTTAGAAACCTTTCCCGATCACACGGTGTACCATCTTCTGGGTTTCTCATGCATGTTTTCGATGTCGGAAGGTGCCCCTTGAACCTGGAGATTGGACCCATGGGATGGGTACCACGCAGTATTACTTTAAAGGGTCTGCGTTTGCTCACCCAACCTCACCAAACCTCTCAGCCCCAAGAGTGTCCACCCTTATGTCTCAATCAGCTGTGGGCCTAGATATGGTCAATCCAGGTGGCATCACAGCCCCTGAACGAATTTTGTAAGAATTTCTCTCTCTTTCACTGTCTTTGCTTCACGGGTTTTAAAAGTAATTGATTTTTATAATGGGGTTTAGCTGCTTTTCACTGCTGTGTTTATGCCGCTTTACACCCACTTGCCTCACTTACAGAGAGATATCAACACATAGGTTTTAAGATTCTTACTAGTCAGATATATTCTTGGGCGGTGTAATAGGGGGTGTTGTAGTCCCGTTCACTGAGCAAGGAATAGGTCTTGTCTATTACATATTGGGTTTATGGAATGGTATCTGAGCTAATTTGAAACCCTTGTTCTATGCATCACCCCACCTCACCTTTCCGGTTAAGCAGCCTTAGTGTTTTTTCTAAACTTGTTGACTCTCTTCTGTTTTGTAATTCAGTTCAAGTGTAGCGGTTTTTTACATTCCCTCTATAAGTGATATCTTATGATAAGTGTCTTTTTCTGTGTGACTTATTTCACGTAGAATCGTCGTACCTATATCCACTCATCATGCTGCTACGAGCCTTATGACGTAGATTTCATGGCTGAGCGATATTCCATTGTACATAAGGACCACAACTTCTTTATCCATTTTTCTCTTTCCTGGATATTTAAGGTGTAACGAAGTGGAGGTTCTTGTCATCAGAGCAGCCCTAAACTTTGGGGTGCCTGTGTCTTGCTGATTTTTAGTTTTCCCAATTTATACGCCCATGAGTGGAAGTGGCCCTATGCCGTCTAAACTGAGTTTTTTAGATGTTTCAAGACACACCGTACACCTCTCCAGAGGGGCCTGTTGGGCAATTTACATCCCGCCCATCAGCGTAGCAAGGCTCCCGTTTCTCCATGGCCTGTCCTGCATTTCTGGTTTTGACACTTTATTCAGCATGGCCCTTTTGACCGATGGGAAGTGAGACTTCTTTGAAGCGCTGATTTGGCCTTTCCAGGTTGCTTGGTTGGCCAAAAAGGCGTATGCGTTTTTTCCTGAATATATTCAGGAAAAAACGCATACGCCCTTTTTGGCCAAGGGCATCATTGTCGAGGTTTATGCCGCTTTTCCTGTGCTTTAAACGCGATTCGATTCTCCCTCCTGAAATATGTTTCCTGCAATTCTGCCTTGCTTTCAAATCCTCTTCGTTGCCTTCCCTCAATATATTTGTGGACGAGAGTTATCATTTATAACTCTGCAGGTTTGTGAATTGCAGTGCCCCTGAGCTCCATTTTTCAACTCGCTTTCTTGGGAGCTGGCCGCAAAGCGCAGGATTGCTTCAGGCCCTATTCTGCTTCCGGGCGGCAGGCTGGCCTGTGGTTAATTCTTCTTCCTGATGGGAAAATATAGTGACCTGTGCCTGTCCCAAGGCCTAGAGCTAGTCTCTCATTGGTTCCCCCTCCTCTCCGTTCCTCCTCAGGACAAATTGCAACCTGTACGGAACAGGAGGGTTAAAGGTGCTGATTCTCCAAGGAGGGAGATTGCTAGGAAAGCGGCTGGAATGGCGAACCCGAGCACAAGGAGATGAGAAATGAGGTGCGTTTTAGAAACCATTCCCGATCACACGGTGTACTATCTTCTGGGTTCTCATGCATGTTTTCGATGTAGGAAGGTGCACTTGAACCTGGAATTTGGGACCCATGGGATGGGTACCACGCAGTATTACTTTAAAGGGTCTGCGTTTGCTCACCCAACCTCACCAAACCTCTCAGCCCCCAGGAGTGTCCACCCTTATGTCTCAATCAGCTGTGGGTCTAGATATGGTCAACCCAGTGTGGCATCACAGCCCCTGAACGAATTTTGTAAGAATTACTCTCTCTATCACTGTCTTTGCTTCACGGGTTTTAAAAGTAATTGATTTTTGTAATGGGGTTAAGCTGCTTTTCACTGCTGTGTTTATGCCGCTTACACCCCACTTGGCCTCACTTACAGAGAGATATCAACACATAGGTTTTAAGATTCTTAGTAGTCAGATATATTCTTGGGCTGTGAATAGGGGATGTTGAGACCCTTTACTGAGCAAGGAGTAGGTCTTGTCTAATACATATTGGGGTTATGGAACGGTATCTGAGCTAATTTGAAACCCTTGATTTATGCATCACCCCACCTCACCTTTCCCGTTAAGCAGCCATAGTGTGTTTTCTAAACGTGTGACTCTCTTCTGTTTTGTAATTCAGTTCAAGTGTAGCGGTTTTTACATTCCCTCTATAAGTGATATCTTATGATAAGTGTCTTTTTCTGTGTGACTTATTTCACGTAGAATCGTCGTACCTAAATCCACTCATCATGCTGCTACGAGCCTTATGACGTAGATTTCATGGCTGAGTGATATTCCATTGTACATAAGGACCACAACTTCTTTATCCATTTTTCTCTTTCCTGGGATATTTAAGGTGTAACGAAGTGGAGGTCTTGTCAACAGAGCAGCCCTAAACTTTGGGGTGCCTGTGTCTTGCTGATTTGTAGTTTTCCCAATTTATACGCCCCATGAGTGGAAGTGCCCTATGCTCTCTAAGCTGAGTTTTTTAGGTGTTTCAAGACACACCGTACACCTCTCCAGAGTGGCTGTTGGCAATTTACATCCCGCCCATCAGCGTAGCAGGCTCCCGTTTCTCCATGGCCTGTCCTGCATTTCTGGTTTTGAACACTTTATTCAGCATGGCCCATTTGACCAATGGGAAGCGAGACTTCTTGGTAGCGCTGATTTGCCTTTCCAGATTGCTTGGTTGGCCAAAAAGGGCGTAGCGTTTTTTCCTGGATATATTCAGGAAAAAACGCATACGCCCTTTTTGGCCAAGGGCATCATTGTCGAGGTTTTGCCGCTTTTCCTGTGCTTTAAAGGCGATTCGAATCTCCTCCCTGAAATCTGTTTCCTGCAATTCTGCCTTGCTTTCAAATCCTCTTCGTTGCCTTCCCTCAGTATATTTGTGGACGAGAGTTATCATTTATAACTCTGCAGGTTTGTGAATTGCAGTTGCCCCTGAGCTCCATTTTTCAACTCGCTTTCTTGGGAGCTGGCCGCAAAAGCGCAGGATTGCTTCAGGCCTATTCTGCTTCCGGGCGGCAGGCTGAGCCTGTGGTTAATTCTTCTTCCTGATGGGAAAATATAGTGACCTGTGCCTGTCCCAAGGCCTAGAGCTAGTCTCTCATTGGTTCCCCCCTTCCCGTTCCTCCTCAGGACAAATTGCAACCTGTACGGAACAGGAGGTTAAAGGTGCTGATTCTCCAAGGAGGGAGATTGCTAGGAAAGCGGCTGGGAATGGTCGAACCCGAGCACCAAGGAGATGAGAAATGAGGTGCGTTTTAGAAACCATTCCCGATCACACGGTGTACTATCTTCTGGGGTCTCATGCATGTTTTCGATGTAGGAAGGTGCACTTGAACCTGGAGATTTGGGACCCATGGGATGGGTACCACGCAGTATTACTTTAAAGGGTCTGCGTTTGCTCACCCAACCACACCAAACCACTCAGCCCCAGTAGTGTCCACCCTTATGTCTCAATCAGCTGTGGGTCTAGATATGGTCAACCCAGGTGGCATCACAGCCCCTGAACGAATTTTGTAAGAATTTCTCTCTCTTTCACATGTCTTTGCTTCACGGGTTTTTAAAAGTAATTGATTTTTATAATGGGGTTTAGCTGCTTTTCACTGCTGTGTTTATGCCGCTTTACACCCACTTGCCTCACTTACAGAGAGATATCAACACATAGGTTTTAAGATTCTTACTAGTCAGATATATTCTTGTGCGGTGAATAGGGGGTGTTGAGTCCCGTTCACTGAGCAAGGAGTAGTCTTGTCTATTACATATTGGGTGTTATGGAACGGTATCTGAGCTAATTTGAAACCCTGGTTTTATGCATCACCCCTACTCACCTTTCCCGTTAAGCAGCCATAGTGTGTTTTCTAAACGTGTGACTCTCTTCTGTTTTGTAATTCAGTTCAAGTGTAGCGGTTTTTACATTCCCTCTATAAGTGATATCTTATGATAAGTGTCTTTTCTGTGTGACTTATTTCACGTAGAATCGTCGTACCTAAATCCACTCATCATGCTGCTACGAGCCTTATGACGTAGATTTCATGGCTGAGTGATATTCCATTGTACATAAGGACCACAACTTCTTTATCCAATTTTTCTCTTCCTGGGATATTTAAGGTGTAACGAAGTGGAGGTTCTTGTCAACAGAGCATGCCCTAAACTTTGGGGTGCCTGTGTCTGGCTGATTTTTAGTTTTCCCAATTTATACGCCCATGAGTGGAAGTGCCCTATGCTCTCTAAGCTGAGTATTTTAGGTGTTTCAAGACACACCGTACACCTCTCCAGAGTGGCTGTTGGCAATTTACATCCCGCCCATCAGCGTAGCAAGGCTCCCGTTTCTCCCATGGCCTGTCCTGCAATTCTGTTTTGACACTTTATTCAGCATGGCCCATTTGACCAATGGGAAGCGAGACTTCTTTGTAGCGCTGATTTGCCTTTCAAGATTGCTTGGTTTGGCCAAAAAGGGCGTATGCGTTTTTTCCTGGATAAATTCAGGAAAAAACGCATACGCCCTTTTTGGCCAAGGCATCATTGTCGAGGTTTTGCCGCTTTTCCTGTGCTTTAAAGGCGATTCGAATCTCCCTCCTGAAATCTGTTTCCTGCAATCTGCCTTGCTTTCAAATCCTCTTCGTTGCCTTCCCTCAGTATATTTGTGGACGAGAGTTATCATTTATAACTCTGCAGGTTTGTGAATTGCAGTGACCCTGAGCTCCATTTTTCAACTCGCTTTCTTGGGAGCTGGCCGCAAAAGCGCAGGATTGCTTCAGGCCCTATTCTCCTTCCGGGCGGCAGGCTGAGCCTGTGGTTAATTCTTCTTCCTGATGGGAAAATAGAGTGAGCTGTGCCTGTCCCAAGACCTAGAGCTAGTCTCTCATTGGTTCCCCCCTCTTCCCGTTCCTCCTCAGACAAATTGCAACCTGTACGGAAGAGGGAGGTTATAAGGTGCTGATTCTCCAAGGAGGGAGATTGCTAGGAAAGCGGCTGGAATGGCGAACCCGAGCACAAGGAGATGAGAAATGAGGTGGCGTTTTAGAAACCTTTCCCGATCACACGGTGTACTATCTTCTGGGTTTCTCATGCATGTTTTCGATGTCGGAAGGTGCCCTTGAACCTGGAGATTGGGACCCATGGGATGGGTACCACGCAGTATTACTTTAAAGGGTCTGCGTTTGCTCACCCAACCTCACCAATCCTCTCAGCCCCAGGAGTGTCCACCCTTATGTCTCAATCAGCTGTGGGTCTAGATATGGTCAACCCAGGTGGCATCACAGCCCTGAACGAATTTTGTAAGAATTTCTCTCTCTTTCACTGTCTTTGCTTCACGGGTTTTTAAAAGTAATTGATTTTTATAATGGGGTGTAGCTGCTTTTCAGAGCTGA